>NW_024080883.1:196037-930037 GCF_003009895.1 Hyaena hyaena
AAGGAGGCAGGCAGGCAGAATGCAGCACCATTGGTGCTTGGGTGCTTTTTTTTGATTTCCCTAGGGAAAACTGGTAGTTTGGATTCAAAATCTAGACATTTTGGAGTAGCGATCCAATAAAGCGTTCCACCCAGGTGCTGTTGATGGCTGTAAAAAACAAGTTGTTGTGTGTAGTGTAAAACAACCTAGCATTAGGAATTTCAAAATGTAGGTTTGAGTTCCAGGTCTGCCATTTTAATGGAGATGTGACCTTGGGAAAGTCCTTTCATTACAGAATCTATTACTCTACTTGTAATAGAAGGGAAAAATTATATATATATATATATATATATATATACATATATACATATACACACACATATATGCAAATTGAGTTGTGAGAAATTAGCAAGAACTTTGTTAAATTATAATCTTACAAATGTTAAATAGTTACTGGTTTGGTTTCCTTCTTTTTTCAGTTTGTCATTCTCAAATGAGTGAACAATTCAAGTCTTGTCCAAAACATAGTTGTTGCACTACAACAAGCCTTCCTTTGCCAACCAGTTTGCCTCCAGTTAATAAAGTACGTTGGGATACTTTGCGGAACTGGTGCCAACAATTTAATTTGAGTACCGATGGCCGGGTGAGTACACTGTGGGGTGACTCTGCTGCACAGTGTGGAGAGCTTTGTCAGTTTGTAATTTTTATTTTCCCTCTTAATTTCCTTAGAAAATAGATGTTTATCTGAGGCTCCAGAAACACGCTTACTCTGAAATAAACGAGGTGAGTAAGGAGTGTGGTGATAATGTAGAGGTGAGTTCTAATTGTGAATTCTTCCTACTCTCCCAGCATCTCTGTATGTTGTATTTCTAAGGCAAGATTTCTTAGCCAGGGCTATTGACATTTTGGATAAAGAAGATGTTATATATAGTCTACAGCCATACCACCCTGAACGTGCCCAATCTCCTCTGATCTTGGAAGCTAAGCAGGGGTGGGCCTGGTTAGTACTTGGATGGGAGAAGATATTATATATATAATACAAAGGAATATTATTCAGCCATAAAAAGAGTGAAATCTTGCCATTTGCGACAATATGGATAGACCTAGAGGGTACTAAGTGAAATAAGTCAGACAGAAAGACAAAAGCCATATGACTTTGCTTCTATGTGGAATCTAGAAAACCAACCAATTAAAACAGAACAGAAACAGACTCATAGATACAGGACCCATCTGGAGGTTGCCTGAAGGGAGGGATGGGGGGATGGGCAAAATAAGGAATAGGAATTCAAAGGTAGTAACTTCCAGTTATAAAGTAAATAAGGCGTGAGGATGAGATGCACAGCTTAGGGAATATAGCCAGTAATGTAATAACTTTGTATGGTGACAAATGGTAGCTAGACTTAATGGTGATTGCTTGGTAATATATGTATATGTTGAATCACTGTGTTGTACACCTGAAACTAATATATTATTGTATGTCAACTTTATTTCAATAATAAAAAAAAAGACTTGACATTTTGGGCCAAGTAATTTATTTGATGGGGCAGGGGGACTGTCTGGTGCATTTTAGGCCTAAATATCCCTGGTTTCTACCCAGTAAATGTCAGTGGTAAGCCACTCTGCTTCCCTAATCCCCAGTTTTAACAATCAAAAATTTATTCCCGGAAAACTGCTGCCCTAAGGGAACTAACAATTCTAAATCTTTCCCACCTACATACATGGTCCAATGTATAAAGAATAATAAAATTAACACAAAACACAAAAGTCTTTAGGGCAGTAGCACTTCACTGAATACTTACCATGAATCCCATTTGCAGAATATTCCTAAAATATCACCAGAGGCCAAATTGCAGCCATGTTCGACAACATGCAAGATGGCAGCAAAGACAGCAAGGATTCGGAAAAGTTGTAAGAAGGCTAAGAGAGAGGAAGGGATTAATATAGTGGAGGTGATAACTTCAGCACAAGAAGGCATGTTGGCAGCGTGGTCAAGAATTGCTGTAAGAGCCAGTCAATCCAAATCTGTGAATTCACGTCCCATTCCTGCTTCTGTTGAGACCTTTCTGCTGCAAGCCCCTGGTAAGATCAAACCTAAACGAGTGAACAATGGATTACCTGGCTGGCTTAGTCAGTAGAGCATGCAACTCTTCATCTCATGGTCATGAGTTCAAGCTCCATGATGGGCATGGAGCCTACTTAAAAAAAAAAAAAATGTGAATACTATTCCCTAGAAAGAAGGTTAAATTTTAGGGGCACCGGGGTAGTTCAGTCAGTTAAGCATCCACTGTTTATGAGTTGGAGCCCCACATTGGGCTCTGTGCTGACAGCTCAGAGCCTGGAGCTTGCTTTGGATTCTGTGTCTCCCTATCTCTGCCCCTCTCCACACAAAAATAAAATTTTTTTAAGTTACATTTTAAATTTTATTAGTCCCATACTGAAAGGTAGTGAAAAGGAAAGAGTTAAAATAATGTAAATTGATGTCAGATTTATATATGCATTATCTTTTGATTGCTAGGTAGCCAAGTTTTTCCTGGACCAGTGTCTAAGCTAGGTGATTGAGTGGTGACCCTTTTTCATCATAAGCCAAAGTCTGAGGTGGGAAGAAAGCATAATCTAATAATGTGGTCAGCCAGTTTACACCTTCCCCTGTCTCTCCCTCCCTCAAGGCCTTTTTCTCCTTAAAAATTTTTTCAACATTTATTTTCTTTTTGAGAGAGACAGAGTGTCAGTGGGGGAGGGGCAGAGAGAGAGGGAGACACAGAATCTGAAGCAGGCTCCAGGTGCTGAGCTGTCAGCACAGAACCCGATGTGGGGCTCAAACTCACAAACTCACTTCTTAACACAGTGATTAAGTATTGGTTAAGGACTGGTTCAAATCCTTACTTCCTGGGTATGTGGCTTTGGCAAGTTACTTGCCTTAAGCCCTGGTATCCTGATTTACAAAATGAGGTTTACAGCTATTCTACTTCATCTAATGATTTTGAGATTTTCAAGGTACAACTTGACATATTAAAAGTAGGCAATAATAATTAAAATGTTTGGGGCCCCTGTCCTCTTAAAAGAATCTTGAGAATAACTTAGCTCCACTTTTCTCCAGCTCCTGCTCCTGTGTGTGATATTTCTGTTTTCATGTCCAACAGACCTGATCTCAGGCCAGCACAAAGTCCCCCTCCTTGGCTTGAATTCTTTCCCTCTGCGCACCCGATTTCCTGAAGTGTTTTTGTTTTGTTTTGTTTTTAGTGTTTATTTATTTTTGAGAGAGAGAGCGAGCAAGAGAATTAGTGGAAAGGGGCAGAGAGAGGGAGACAGAATCTGAAGGAGACTCCAGGCTCTGAGCTGTCAGCACAGAGCCCACTGCTGAACTCAAACTCTCAAACCATGAGATCATGACCTGAGCCGATGTTGGTCGCTTAACCGACTCAGCCACCCAGGTGCCTCTTGTTTTGTTTTGTTTTGTTTTAAATGCAAGGTCATGGTTCACTCACAAGAAATCCAGCAAAAAAGAAGACAGGGAGCTTGGCCTATTGTCTGCTTCCCAAACTTCACTCCCTTCTGTGAGGGGAATTGGACACCTTTTGCTAATTTGCAAAAACACCCTGCAGCCCCCAAGCAGCCTCTGGAGGACTGCTTTCCCAAAGATGACACTTCTTTCTAATTGTCATCAATGTGCCATATGAGCTACTAGTATCCAACACACACTAACTGAACCTTCTGGTTCCTGTTCATTTACTAAGTTACTAAGCACCTGCTGTGATCTGATATCTGTAAGACTTTCTCTCTCAAATATCATATCTTCCCAATTAGATTGTTCCTTAGACTTTATAAAAAATATTTTTTTAAAAATGTTTTATTTTATTTCTAGGAGAGAGAGAGAGAGAGAGAGAGAGAGACAGCGTGAGCAGGGGAGGGTCAGAGAGAGAGGGAGTCACAGACTCAAATAGGCTCCAGGCTCTGAGCTGGCAGTCAGCACAGGGCCCGACGTGGGGCTCGAACCCACGAACCGCGAGATCATGACCTAAGCGAAAGTTGGACACTTAACCGACTAAGCCACCCAGGCGCCCCTAAAAAATATTTTTTTAATGTTTATTTTTCAGAGGCAGAGAGAGACAGAGTATGAGGAGGGGTGGGCAGAAAGAGACAAGAGACACAGAATCTGAAGCAGGCTTCAGGCTCTGAGCTGTCAGCACAGAGTCCGAATCAGGGCTCGAACCCACAGACCTCAAGATGATAATCTGGGCCAAAGTCAGATGTTCAAGTAACTGAGCTACCCAGGTGCCCCTGTTCCTTAGACTTTCAAAGATCCTTTTGCCTGTTTTGTGTCATTGACGCAGTATAGTATAATAGCTGGGCAAATGGGCTTTGAATCAGAATATCTAGATCCATGTCATGGTACTGGGAAAATTGTGATATTTAACACGATAAGCTTTGGTTACCTCACCTGTAAATAAAAGTAAATAGATGGTCAATATTAATAATTCTCTTAAGAATAGATATGTTCATACATGTAAACCATTAGGAAAATCTTAGATACAAAGCAACCATTCCAAAAAGTTAATTGTCATACAGGGGTGCCTGGGTGGCTCAGTTGGTTAAGTGTCCAGCTTTGGCTCAGGTTGTGATCTCAAAGTTCATGAATTCGAGCCCCATGTCTGGCTCTGGGCTAAAGGTTTGGAGCCCGGAGCTTGCTTCAGATTCTGTGTCTCCCTCTCTCTCTGCTCCTCCCCCCCCCAAAAAAAACATTAAAAAATTAAGAAAAAAAGTTTATTGTCATCCCTTGTACTACATAATTTGTGAAATTAGATTATAGTGTCTTTGGTAGACATTTTTTGATGCTTTTCATTCAGTTGAGTCATCAACAGAATATGATAGCAAAAACCAAGAGTGATTTGCTGAGAGCTTGGATTGGAGTGTTGTTATTTGATGCTGGCTGTTTATATTTGCTTCTCTTTCCCTCCTCAGGCATCAGGTGGTGTGTGGTCCATGGCAGACCTCTGTTGGCAGACACAAAAGGTTGGGTTCGCCTGCAGTTTCATGCAGGTCAGGCCTGGGTACCTGACACCCCCAAGAGGATGATCTCTCTCTTCCTGTTACCCGCCTGCACTTTCCCGTCCCCTGGCCTAGAAGATAATATGTTATGCCCCGAATGTGCTAAGAGGTAATCCTTAAATATTTTTCTTTTCCTTTCTTAAAAATTTTTTTTTAATGTTTATTTATTTTTGAGAGAGAGAGAAAGAGCATGAACAGGGAAGAGGCAGAGAGAGAGGGAGACACAGAATCTGAAGCAGGCTCCAGGTTCTGAGCTGTCAGCACAGAGCCTGATGAGGGGCTTGAACTCACAAACTGAGAGGTCATGACCGGAGCTGAAGTCAGGATGCTTAACAGACTGAGCCACCCAGGTGCCCCACCCTTAAATATTTTTCTAAGCCTGGCACATGGAAAAGGAGATGTCTAGATGGGTTTCTGAATAATTTAGTAGAAGGTGGAGGGCCAATATGTTGATTTCTTCATTTGTTGTATAGATTAGGCAAAAATGGGAAGCAAAAAACTTAGTAATGGATTAGAACTCAGATAAACGTGGCTTCTTAGAAACCTTAACAAAGTATCCAAGTTAAGACCTTAACTGTCTCCATTTTAGAGATGTGTTTTAAAGGGGAAAAACAACAACAACAAAAAACCCACATTAGAGTTCACTACCTGTTAGATACCTCACTTGGGTATACACAAATTAGTAGGGCAAAATCCATGGAGCACTTTGGAATGAAAGGAAGAAGGGAGGCTATGAAAATGTATGGGTAGTACCTACATTGGAGTAGCTTAGGGAAACTTCCCAAAGGACTACATGTACAGAGGAAGAGTTTACCAGTTGGAAAATAATGATTAGGGCATTCTGGTAGTGGAAACAGCTCATACAAATACATAGAAGTAAAAAAAGTCTGGGAAGGGGAGAAGCAGATCATTGCAACTTTTATATCTATATAAAAGATTTCATGTTGTCCTGTGGGTCATAATTTCTCAGTCACTTCTGTGACATAGACTCCTTTGAGAATATGAGACCTACATACTCATCATTCAGGGAAATATATATTGCGCATCCACACAAGCTCTGCTTTATATTTTATATAGACCATAGCACTCCTAATGTTTACCTAGGAGTACAGAATTCAGCTTTTAAAAAAAAAATTAAAATGTTTATTCACTTTTGAAGGAGAGAGAGGGGCAGAGAGAGAGGGAGACACAGAAATAGGCTCCAGGCTCTGAGCTGTCAGCACAGAGCCTGATGTGGGGCCTGAACTCATGGACTGTGAGATCATGACATGAGCTGAAGTCAGGAGCTTAACTGATTCAGCCACCCAGGCACTCCCAAAATTCAACTTTTGACAGTGGAGTTGGGTGGAGGAGAAGAGTGTAGAGAAAAGAAAACTAAGGCTTTTTTTTAGGAAGTCGCTTGAAATCTCACAACAGAAACTAGATTTGAAGGTAAGAGATTACTATAGTAATTCTGGAAAGATGCAGTCTATGAGTTTGGCAAAGAATTTAAAGTGGAATGGAACAAATATAACAATGAAGGAGTAGAGGGAACAGTTGTTGTCTTACTAGATGGAAAGGTAGAAAAGTTCAGTTCAGTGGCAAAGGATGGGATACATGGGACATGCTGGCCATGGGTCTAGAGTTCCGGGAGAAGTGTAGGCAAGAAATACATTTGGGAGTCTTGAGCAAATAAATTGTGCATGAGTGTATGTGGTGGAAAGAACCCCAAAGAGAATCAGCATCTCAACGGTAAGTGAGTACGAGAGACTGAAGTACAGGTAGAGGATGAAAGGTAAGTTAAAAGAAAGCGATGGGCAAAGAGTTTCAGAAGGAAATGGTTGGCAGTGAGATGGCCATGTAAGACTATAGTTAATGCAGTGCTGTTGGGATTGACAATTTAGGACATCATTGGTGGCCTTTTTGAGAGTATGTTGAGAGAGACAGTAGAAACAGAATAGGGTAGTTAAAAATTGGAGTAGAACATGTGAAGAACTAGGAACAGGACATAATAATAATCTGTTCTAATTGAGATGAGAATGAGATAACAGTCGAGGCAGCAATATCAAGGGAGCTTGTTTGTTTCCTTTCTTCTTCCTTCCTTCTTCCTTTCTCTCCTTTGCTTCTTCTTTATTTGTAAATGGGAAAACCAAGTGATCAAGTGTGAAGAGACAAGGGGACTTGGGAAGAAAGAACATGAAGAAAAGGGAACGTGTAAATATAAAGGCAGTGGAACATGGAACCGATTGTGTTACATAGAAAATGTGCCTTGATATTAAGTGAATAATCCTGTCTTTACCACATAAAATTTTAGGTGGGAGGGAAAACTACTAAGAAATGCCAGAAGTGGATTCCTGCTTTATTGTGGTTGGTATAGAATGGTCTATCTTATTGTAACAAATTTAAAAAACTTTCTTTCTTTATAGGAATAAGAAGATAATGAAAAGATTAATTGCTATGGGGAAGGAGAGGCGACGTGGCTTGAAAACATCAACATCTTTGCCTTTGAGTGGGCCATATCTTAATAACGAATAAATGGTGGAGAGCCCGTGGCTACTATTGATTTTCATCCCAGTGACTGTCGTGCTCTGTCCTGGCCATTTTCCGTATTGCCTGAGGCTTTGGGCACAGATGCGAATGTCTAGATTCTGTTCTTGAGGTTTGCCAAGAAGTGACTGCTACTGCTACCTCTTAGTTATACAGAATATAATTTAGTTTTGCTTTAATTCATAGATTTTTTAAAAGTAGCTTTAGGCTTTCAGAAAAACTGAGCAGAAAGTACAGAGTTTAGAAATACTGCCTCAACTCCTTCCCCTACTATTAAAATCCTGCACCAGAGTGATACATGTGTTAAGCCTACATTGACTTATTGTTATCACCCAAACCCCATAGCTTACAAGAGGGTTCACTTTTTGTGTTGTACAGGCTATGGGTTTTGGCAAGTATATAGTGACATTCTACATCCACCATTATGGTGTCATCAAAAGAGTTTCACTAACTCTAAAACTTTTATGTTCCATCTACTCAACACTCTTACCAACATCCCTGACCACTGATTTTTTACTGTCTCTGTGGCTTTGCCTTTTCTAGAATGTTCATACATTTGAAATCATAAGTAGCCTTTTCAAATTAACTTCTTTCACAGCAATATGCATTTAGGTTTCCTCCTTTTCATGACTTGATAGCCCACTTCTTTTTGGTGCAGAATACTCCATTGCCCTCATGTACTTTAGTTTGTTTATTCATTTACATATTAAAAGTCATCTTGGCTGCTTCCAACTTTTGGCAATTATGAATAAGGCTGCTTTATTGTGTGCAGGTTTTTGTATGGGCATAAGATTTCTACTTATTTAGGTAAATACTAACGGAAGTGATCGCTGGATCATGTGGTAAAAGTATGTTTAGTTTTGTAAGAAACTGCCAAACTGTCTCCCAAAGTGGCAGTACCATTGTGCATTCCCACCAGGAGTGATGGAGAGTTCTTCTTGCTCCACATCCTTACCAGCATTTGGTGTCAGTGGTTTGGATTTTGGCCATGTTAATGGGCATGTAGAAGCATATCTCATTGCTTTAACATGCAATTCTCTAATGACCTGACATGTTCAGCTCCATTTCATGTGCTTATTTGTTATCTATATATCTTCAGTGAGGTATCTATTCAGAGGTTTTTCCCCATTTTTTCATCTGGTTCATTTTCTTATTGTTGGGTTTTAAGAATTCTTTCATATTTAGAATGGTAGTCTTTTATTGGATAAGTCTTTTGCAAATATTTTTCCCAGACTCGCTTGTTTTCTCATTCTCTTGATTAATTTGTATATTTAGGTTATTGATGTTGACATAGATGGCTTAAAATCTGTATTTTTTTCATTGCCCTTTTTTATGTGTTATATAAGTAATGATCAACAAGCTCTTAAGGCTGTATTGTTACTATTACCATCTTTTTAAATAGTGGAATTTAGCTGACACAAAATATTAGTTTCAGGTGTACAACGTAGTGATTAGACATTTATATACATTACAAAATGCTCACCAGCATAAGTGCAGTCCCCATCTGTCACCAAAGTTATTTCAGGATTGCTGACTATATTCCCTATGCTGTACTTTTCCTCCCTGTGTTTTTTCTTTTAATAAATGAAAGTTTGTACCTTGCAATCCCCATTAATACTTATTTTGTCTATTCCCTTACTCCCTCCCCTCTGACAACCACCAGTTTGTTCGAAGTCTGTTTCTATTTTGTTTTTTAGACTCTATATAAGAAAATTTTATATGTATTTCTTGACTTATTTCACTTAGCACAGATATTTTTAATGGCCGAGTAATATTTCATTGTATATGTATGTACATATTTATCCATTCACCTATTGATGGACACTTCAGTTACTTCCATATCTTGGCTATTGTAAATAATGCTTCAGTGAAAATAGAGATGCATGTATCTTTTTTTTTTTTTTAGTTTATTTCTTGATCCAAGATTTTTTTTTAGGTTCATATATTTTGAGAGATGCAGGTGGTGGAGACAGGGGATCTGAAGCAAGCTCCCTGCTGATAGCAGAGAGCCTGCTGCAGGGCTTGAACTCATGAACCATGAGATCATGACCTGAGCCAAAGTCAGGTGCTTAACCAACTGAGGTACCCAGGCGCCCCATGCATATGTTTTCCAATTAATGTTTCCATTTTCTTTGGGTAAGTACCCAGTAGTGGAATTGCCACATATATGGTAATTCTATTTTTAGTTTTTTGAAGAAACTGCATACTCTTTTCCCTAGTGGCTGCATCAATTTATATTCCTACCAACAGTACACACTTAATTAGAATAGTTAAAATCCAAAGCACTATATGATCCAATATACCTTCAAACAGAATAGTAACTTAACAAGCTGAACTCAACAACAGCAGATTAAAAGGATTATACCCTATCAAGTGGGATTTATCCCTGCAATTTAAGTGTGGCTCAACATGAAAATCAATGTAATATACCTATTAATAGGATGAAGAAAACACAAAAATGTAAAAGACATTTAACAAAGTCTAACACCCTTTTACGATGAAAACATTCAATAAGGCAAGAAGTAGAAGGGAACCTCCTCAGCACAACAGGTCACATAGAAAAAGCCCATAATTAATATACTGAGTGATGGCAAGCTTAGGTTTTTTTAAGTTAGGAACAAGAGTGCCCATTTTCACCACTTTAATTCAATATGGTACTGGGAATTCTAGTCAGAGAAATTAGACCAAAAAATCCTCTAAATGATTAGAATAAAGTCCTATGCATTGGGAAGGCAGAGGTAAAACTATATACCCAGGTGACATATTACAAGTAGAAAATTCAATCTTCCCTCAAAAAACTTAAAGCTAGTTAACAAATAGAGCAAATTTTCAAAATACAAAAGTCCTTGCAAGGTATCAGTTGTATTCTTATATATCATCAGTGATCATCTGAAAAGGAAGTTAAGAAAATGATTCTATTTACAATAGTTTCCAAAATAGTACAAACGGGAGTGACTGGCTCAGCCAGTAGACCATGTGACTCAGTCAGTTGTGAGTTCAAGCCCCATGTTGGCTGTGGAGATTACTTAAAAATAAAATCTTGGGGTGCCTGGGTGACTCAGTTGGTGGTTAAGCATCTGACTCTTGGCTTTCGCCAAGGTCATGATCTCACAGTTGGTCATGATGATCTCACGGTTTGTGAGTTTGAGCCCCAGGTTGGGCTCTGCTGACAGTGCGGAGCCTGCTTGGGATTCTCTGTCTTCCTCTCTCTCTGTCACTTCTCCTGCTCACTCTCTCTCTAAATAAAGAAATAAACTTAAAAAAACAGAATCTTAAAAAGCAAATAGTATAAACAAAGGGATAAATTTAAAGTACAGGACTTGTACACTGAAGACTACAAAATGTTGCTAACATTACTTTTCCCTCTTAGTTCATTAATGTGGTAAAATAAACTGATGAAATTCAAATATAGAAACACTTGTAGTTTTTTTTAAGTTTTTTTTTTTTTTTAACATTTATTTATTTTTGAGAAAGACAGAGACAGAGCATGAGCTGGGGAGGGGCAGAGAGAGAGGGAGACACAGAATCCAAAGCAGGCTCCAGGCTCTGAGTTGTCAACACAGAACCTGATGCGGGGCTTGAACCCAGGAGCTGTGAGATCGTGACCTGAACCGAAGTCGGACGCTTAACCAGCTGAGCCACCCAAGTGTCCCCACTTGTAGTTTTTATATTGCTAGCTCATAATGATGCATTTTGTTATTACATTTCATATATTTTATTGGAAAATTTTGCTCTAAAGAAAAGTTGAAAGAATAGAAACAATTCACTATGTTAATAGTTTTGCCACACTTGATAAAAGTTTGTCCATTTGTTTTTGACTGCCAGATTAACAGACACATTTTTGCCCCTAAACACTTCAGCATGCACCTTCTAAAAATAAGGACATTCTTTTACATAATCACAGTACCATTATCAAACTTAAGAAATAGTATATGGAATAGATTCCATAATATCAAACATCTAGTTTGTATTCAAATATGCTTAGTTGTCCCAAAAATATGTTTTGTACTTGTCTTTTGAAATTCAGGATTCAGGGGTGCCTGAATGGCTCTCAGTTTGTTAAGCAGCCAACTCTTGATTTCTGCTCAGGTCATGATCTCATGGTTTATGAGCTCTAGCCCCAGGTTACGCTCCACCCTGATAGTGCAGAGCCTGCTTGGGATTTTCTCTCTGCTCATGCTCTCTCTCAAAATAAATGAACTTAAAAAAAAAAAAAATCCAGGATTCATGGGGCACCTGGCTGGCTCAGTCAGAAGAGCATTCAACTCTTGATCTCGAGGTGGTGCATTCAAGCCCTACATGGGGTGTAGAGGTTACTTAAATAAAAGTTTTAAGAAAAGTAGAAACCCAGGATTCAATAGAGTTTCAGGCATTCATTTTTTTAATATAATTTATTGTCAAGTTTGCTAACATACAGTGTATAAAATGTGCTCTTGGCTTCAGTGGTAGATTCATCTCTTACATGCAATAATACCCAGTGCTAATCCTAGCAAATACCCTCCTCAATGCCCATCACCCATGTTCTCCTCTTCCCCCCACCCCCATCGATCCTCAGTTCATTTTCTATATTTGAGCCTCTTATGGTTTGCCTCCCTCTCTGTTTGAAACTATTTGTCCCCTTCCCTTCCTCCATGGTCTTCTGTTAGGTGTCTCACGTTCCACATATGAGTAAAAACACAGGATATCTGTCTCTCTCTGACTGGCTCTTTTCACTTAGCATAATACCCTCCAGTTCCATCCACATTGTTGCAAATGGCAGGATTTCATTCTTTCTCATTGCCAAGTAGTAGTTCGTGGTATATATAAATCACATCTTTACCCATTCATCAGTTGATAGATATTTGGGCTCTTTCCGTGATTTGGGCTATTGTTGAAAGTGCTACTGTAAACATTGGGGTCCATGTGCCCCTATGAATCAGCACTCCTGTATCCTTTGGATAAATTCCTAGTAGTGCTATTGCTGGGTCAGAGTATGGTCCTATTTTTTAGAGAATTCTAAAATTCTCTAAAAATTTTGGAGAATTCTAAAAACATACCCCATTTTTTAGGGATATTCTGTTTTTTAGAGTTTTAGGCATTCTATTTGATTGTAATATCTCTATTTCCTTTTAACCAAGAAACCTATTTTTTAAAAAATACTAATTTTTTGAAGAGAAAAGGTCAGTTTTCTTGTACAATATGCCACATTCTGGATTGTTTGTTTCTTCATGGTGTTCTTTGACCAATTCTCTGTGTTTCCTATAAACTCAAATTAAAACTAGAGTTTGAGTAGATTCAGTCTTTTTGGCAAGAATACCTCATAAGGTTGAGGACTTCATACCACATTGCATGAGAAGGTATATAATTCAGATTATCTCATCATTTAAAATGTTATCACATTATAAAAGTGATGACCTCTAGGGGCGCCTGGGTCTGTTAAGTGTCCAACTATGGCTCAGGTCATGATCTCACTGTTGGTGGGTTCGAGCCTGGCATCAGGCTCTGTACTGACAGCTGGGAGCCTAGATCCTCCTTCAGATTCTGTGTACACCCCTCCACACCTCCCCCTCTTCCACTCTCTCTCTCTCTCTCTCAAAAATAAACATTAAAATGTTTAAAAAATGCATTATGCTTTAAAAAAATAAATTAAATGAAAGTGATGACCACCAGATTTCTCTAAGGTCTAGGGGCAGCTTTCACTTTGGAATTTGTAACTACTCTGTAGTGTGATACCTTGATACTATGTGACTATCTTGTCCCTTCTTGGCAGCTCTTTACCCAATGAATTTTAGTATCCAACTGTCACTGGCCGTCCCTTTCCTGTCTCTGCACTGACCTCTGTACTTGAGTTCAATCAATAAAGAATTTTTTAAAATTTATTTTGTTTTATTTTTCTTAGGTTTATTTTTATTTGAGAGAGAGAGAGAGAGAGAGGAACCCGTGAGAGTGTGCATGTGCTCAAGTGGAGGAGGGGCAGAAAGAGAGGAAGAGAGAATTCCAGGCAGGCTCTATGATGTTAGTGCAGAGCCCGCAGAGCCCCATGTGGGGCTCAAACTCATAACCATGAGATGATGACTGCAAGATCATGACCTGAGCCAAAGTAGGAAGCTTAACCAACTGAGCCACCCTGGTGCCTCCAGCCAAGAAAGAGTTTAGAGCCAAGCTCTCAAGTAAGCAAGAATTTACTAGCAATTAAATGAAAAGTACTCTCTCAAGATGGGAGAGTGGACAGGTCCAGAAGTGGCAGCCGCACCAGGGTTAGGGGTGTCTTTTCTTTTGATGTTTGTATAGGTTATGGGTCAAAGCTAGAGCTGTCTCTGAGTTTGCTTCCAATCATCTAAGGGACTCTCTTACTGGCGAGGTTTAGCCCCATAAGATTCTTATTGGAACTCTCCTGGCAGTGAGAAGAAGAAGGTGTGCAAACTGCAGTGTAAATGTATTATATTGAAGCTATAGGTTACTGGAAGGCAGTGGTTATAGGGAAGGGCACATGCACACTCCCCAGGGCTTTTTCTAGCTGTTTGTATTCCAGGGAATGGTTGGCAGTTTCTCAACTTTTATCTTTTTAATGGTCAGAAAGTCCCCTTCCCTGCTCATCATCTAGCTAATTGTCTACTCTATCACAGTGGTCATTCATATCTGAATCAATGATTACCTTGACAGTTGTGAAATCTTTTCAGTCTTTATTCATTTTTTAGCTGGCATTCTACTATAAAGAAAACTTTCCTTCTCTTCTTTTGGAGTGTCATTTAATTTTTTTATTTTAAAAATAGTTTTTAAATTTAACTTTTAGTTATGTGCTATGAGCAATAAATATATATTTTTAACGTTTGTTTGTTTTTAGTAATCTTTACATGCAGCATAGGGCTGCAACTCAGGACTCTGAGATCAAGAGTCACATGCTCTGACTGAGCCAGCCAGACACCCCCTAATTAAGAATATTATGATGCATGGGGCGCCTGGGTGACTCAGTCGGTTAGGCGTCTGACTTTGGCTCGGGTCATGATCTCGTGGTCTGTGGGTTCAAGCCCCGCATCGGGCTCTGTGCTGACAGCTCAGAGCCTGGAGCCTGTTTCAGATTCTGTGTATCCCTCTCTGCCCTTCCCAGCTCTTGCTCTGTCTCTCTCTGTCTCAAAAATAAATATGTTAAAAAAATCTTTTATTTATTTATTTATTTATTTATTTATTTATTTATTTCTAGGAGAGAGAGAGAGAGAGAGAGACAGCATGAGCAGGGGAGGGTCAGAGAGAGAGGGAGTCACAGACTGAAACAGGCTCCAGGCTCTGAGCTGGCAGTCAGCACAGAGCCCGACGCGGGGCTCGAACCCACGAACCGCGAGATCATGACCTAAGCGAAAGTCGGACGCTTAACCGACTAAGCCACCCAGGCGCCCCAAAAAAATCTTTTTAAAAAGATTATTAAGATGCCTTAAGGTAGTCTTGGATTCAGTGAGTTTATATTTTATTTAATTGTTGCATTACATTGAGTGATTTTTCATATAGTGATTGAACTGGTTATAGATTATACTTATCTCATTAATAGTTTGGAAATGAGAGGCACCTGGGTGTCTCAGTCAGTTGAGAAACCAACTCTTGATTTCTGCTCAGGTTATGATCTCGGGGTTGAGGGATGGAGCCCTGTGTGGGGCTCTGTTCTGAGCATGGAGCCTGCTTGAGGTTCTCTCTCTCTCTCTCTCTCTCTCTCTCTCTCACAGATGAAAATAATAATAAAAAAGTTTGGAAATGTAATCTCCTGTCTGTTTTATGGAAAAAGTTGTATAATAAGGGAATAATTTAATACTTGAAAGTTTGTGGTATTCACATGTAAAACAATCTAGTCAAGAATTTGTACTGAGAGGACAAAGTATGTGATTATCATTTCAGTTCATTATTATTTTATTCAAGTTTTCTATTTATTTTTATGTTACTTGGCTCATCTTATACTTCTCTAGAACTTTGTTTCTTCCAAGTTTTCAAAGGTATTGCCATACATTTTTTTTTGTTCACTGTGTCAATAGTTAACTTCTGTTTCAGATTCTATATTTTATTTTATTTTTCTCTTGTTTGCTTACTCTCATAGAGATTCATTTTTTCTTATTAATCTTTCCAAAGAAAAATGTCTAGGTGGGATTCTTCAGAAGCAGACCCTGAGACAGTGTAGGATACAGAATGTTGGGGGAATACCTTTGGGATGGCATTTATAGAAGGGAAAGGGGGAAAGCAGGGCTGGGGAGAGGGAGAATCAGACTGTGATGCAAGCCAGTATCAAAACCCTGGCCATCCTCTAGGGGAAGTTCTGGAGCTAAAATGTCAGGGTTGGTTTACTGTGGGTCAATTGTGCACTAAACCCTATCCAAGTTAGTCACTGGTTGTGGGCTGCTCAGGGAAGGCCATGACCCTGAGCAAGGGCATTCATCTGCAAGTGAAAGGCTCTCCCAGGGGCTGACAGGTCGAGGCTGTCTCCTTCATGGAAGGGAAACCTGGACAACTCATGTTCAAGTTTACTACAGTTGATATCTGATGCCTTGTTTTGTTTTGTTTTCCTGCCTTGCCATTTTGTTTTTCACTTCCTTGCTTTCTGTTCTTATCTTAATATTTTTCCTTCTTCCATAGTTCTTTGAATTTATTCAGTTGTTTTCCTAGCTTGAGGTGTAATTTTCCTTGAGTTAAGTTATTGGCTCATTTATATTCAATCCTTCTAACAGATCAATATTTTTACTTATTTATTTATTTAAAAATTAAGTCTTTTTTAAGTTTATATTTTGAAAGAGAGAGAAAGCATGAGCTACAGAGAGAAGAGAGAGAGAGGGAGAGAGAGAGGGAGAGAGAGGATCTAAAAATAAGGGGTTCAAATTTGTGAATAGTGAGATCATGACCTGAGCTGAAGTTGGATACTTAACTGACTGAGCCACTCAGGTGCCCCCTGATAAATATTTTTAAAGCTAGAAGTTTCCTCTTAAGAAATGCTTCTCTAATTCTGGGAAGTTCTCAATTATTACTTTTTTTTTTTTTTTTAAGTTTTGTTGTTGTTCTTGAGAGCAAGAGAAAGCATGAATGGGGAAGGGGCAGGCAGAGGAGAGAGCGAGAATGTCAAGCAGACTCCACACTGTCAGCTCAGAGCCCAATGTGGGGCTGCACCTGACGAACCATGAGATAAGATCGTGACCAGGGCCAAAGTTAGATGCTTAATTGACTAAGCCACCCAGGTGTCCCAGCTCTTAACTTTTCCTTCAAAATTTTATCTTGAGTTTGTGTCTCAAAGAACAGGACTGGAAAATGTTTGTCAGATGAAAGGAGTCCCGAACAAGGAGTTCCTAGATTCTTCTCTCTCTTCTGACGGATGAGCCATGTAAATGCCAAGAATAAATTTGGCTACCATGAAAGGCACTAGCTCTCATCCTCAGCAAGCCAGTGGGATTTCCACCACCTCCAGGATCACCCAGAGGCAAGGAAGAGATAGCACATGTCATCATTACTTCTCACTCAATGGGTCTCCAGACCGCTTTTGCTCTTCTTTTCCATTAACATTTGTATCCAATCATCCAACAGAACAAATGGCTGCTAGCTTTTGTACCCTTTCCAAATGCTTCTTTTTTAGAGCTATGTTTTTAAGCTTAGCTCTCTGCAAATTCCCATACTTATTTTAGCTCTGGGCAGGGGAGAGGAGGAAGGCAGAGAAGGGAGACCTTATGGTCCCAAATAAGCACTTAAATCTTACCTTTAATACTTCTATTGCTTGCATTTAGAACTCCACAAGCTTGGGAATATGAGTGTTAGTGACTTGCCATATATTTTGAAGAATTAAACTTCAGAAGTTACTCTGAACTCAGATGGTTAATGGCACCGTTATCTGTTAGTCTATTTTAAGAGAACCCAAACTGGGACAGAGACCAGAACAGGAAGATCAAATGTCACAGTCTTTCCAGTAGAGCATGTAGTTGAGCTCGCAGAGAAAAATAGACTTAGGGCAAAGTGCTAGGAGGTCTGTCTTCCAAAAATGTCATGAATGAAGTGTCTTCTAGTGTAAACATTACTTGCCTAAAGACCAGTACAGAATTAAAACAAAAGCAACAACAAAAACAAATCAGTCTTTGAAATAACTAGGAAGGAATCTAACTCAATAACCCAGAGAAAACCGACTCTGGTTATATGTTATTTATTGCTTACTATTTCAGTGTGGCATTCTTTCTTCATTAAAAGTTCTGTTTTTCCTATTTTTTCTTATTGTTGTGCACAAAGGACTCTTTCCTGACCTCAAAATCAATGCATATTGCTAGAAGCTACACTTGATTTGTATTTACAATTTCAGGTTTGCCTCTAGGTACTAGAGAAACAGGGGTGTCCTTTCAGATCTTGTAACTTACGATGAAGGCATAGAAGAGATCATTTAAAAAAATTTTTGTTTTGGGGCGCCTGGGTGGCTTAGTCGGTTGAGCGTCTGACTTTCGCTTAGGTCATGATCTCGCGGTTCGTGGGTTCGAGCCCCACGTCGGGCTCTGTGCTGACTGCCAGCTCAGAGCCTGGAGCCTGTTTCAGTCTGTGAATCCCTCTCTCTCTGACCCTCCCCTGCTCGCACTGTCTCTCTCTCTCTCTCTCCTAGAAATAAATAAAACATTAAAAAAACATTTAAAAAAAAATTTTTGTTTTAATTTTTTTAATGTTTTATTTATTTTTGAGAGAGAGAGAGAGAGAGAAAGGCAGCATGATAGGGGGGAGGGGGGACAGAGAGAGAGGGAGACACAGAAACTGAAACAGGCTCCATCCAGGCTCTGAGCTGTCAGCATAGAATGAGATCATGACTTGAGCTGAAGTCGGATGCTTAACCAACTGAGCCACCCAGGAGCCTCGGAAGAGGAGATTATATTAATGAAGCTTTGTGATTTACAACATGGAATCATAGTGATTAGGATTCCATAATGAAGATGGTTGCCTGAGTGACACAACCCCATCCACAGAGATCTCTTTTAAGGACTGAAAGCCACTAACATAAAGTTGTTGCAATCAGACTTTTATTAGTTCATTCAATGTGTCTTAACAATCCTTCAAAGAACCAGTCTTTGTCCGTCTCTGATGGTACAAACTGATTAGAAACACTGCTGGTGCTGACATTGTGGTTGGGCACACAGACAAATGAAAGACGACAGTGCAGATGGGACAAGATAAGGGAGAGGTGCCTGACTCAAGCAAGAAAGGGACAGAGTGAGTGGGTCTGCTCAAGCTTAATCCTGGAGACCAGGGAAAAGAGAATAAAATGGCTTATAGCTCTTAGTGACCTCTGTGCCAGGGGTTATGTTAGGAGCTGAGTGGACCCTGGGGAAAAAAATAGACATGGTCCCTGCCCCTGCGTAGCTCAGAGCATGGTAGAGAAGACATATCATGTAGATATAACGGAGAGCCAACTTTTGTGAAAAAAGAGAACAGGGGCCAAGAAGAGTCAGTACTAAAGGGGATCTTCTATCATTATGTAGGTATGGAAAGACTTTTTAATAAGCCATGTCTAGAGTCAAAGAAGGAAAGGGAGCCATTCAGAGAAAACTGGGGCCCAGGATGGCTTATAATTTGCCTAAGGAAACGGAGCCAATACTTTCAAAATCTAGAATCCAAGTTGGCCCAATGCCAAAGTCACAATTGCTATTTAATGATTCAATGTTCCCTGAGAAAATAAACTTCTCAAGGGCAGAGGCTGTATTTTTATTACCCTGTCTTAAATCTAGCATATAGTAGGTACTTTGTGAATTATCAAACGAATGCATTTGAAATATTGAGCCCTTCATAGGTAAAAGAATGGAACATTAAGACACTATAACCATTATGTTTCAGAAGGAGGGAGGACTTTCAAACCTTTTTTTTTTTAAGTTTATGTATTTTGGGAGAGAAGGAGACAGCAGGAGTGGAAGAGGGGCAGGGAGAAAGGAAGAGTGAGAATCCTAAGCAGGTTCTGCACTGCCAGCACAGAGCCCAACGCAGGCCTTGAACCCACAAAGATATGAGATCATGACCTGAGCTGAAACCAAGAATCGGATGCTTAACCGACTGAGCCACCCAGGCGACCCTACATTAAATTTTTAAAAAACATTTATTTATTTTTGAGAGACAGAGAGAGACAGAGTGTGAGCAGGGGAGGGGCAGAGAGAGTGTAAGATACAGAATCTGAAGCAGGCTCCAGGCTCTGAGCTGTCAGCACAGAGCCTGATGTGGGGCTCAAACTCATGGACTGCGAGATCGTGACCTCAATTGACTGGGTCACCCAGGTGCCCCCAAATTGTTCACACTTTAAATAACTTTCTTTTTCTGTATTTTATAGATATATATGCATGTAAATATATATGCATACATATATATAACTTGTTTATTTTTTTTTCCATTATATGTTATGATTTTTTAAATCAGGTTTTTGAGTAAAGTCCATTTGGAAATAGTGGTTAATAGATTTGTAATAAAAAGTTGTTTTTTAATTAATTAATTGTTAATGTTTATTTATTTTTGAGAGAAAGAGATACCATGAGCAGGTGAGGGACAGAGAGAGAGGGAGACAGAGAAACCCAGCAGGCTCCACACTGTCAGTGCAAAGCCTGATGTGGAGCCTGAACCCACAGGCCATGAGATCATGACCTGGGCCAAAGTTGGACACTCAGCCAACTGAGCCACCCAGGTGCCCCAGTAATAAAAAAGTTTTTAAAAATTTTCTTGGAAAATTTGTAGCAACTCATTTAAGGAAAAGTGATAAGTGATAGAAGTGTGACTCATTTTAGCAACTCTAAACACTGGAACCTGGGGCACCTGTGTGACTCAGTTGGTTGAGCATCTGACTCTTGGTTTTGGCTCAGGTCATGATAGCAGGGTCAGGAGATCAAGCCCCTTGTCTGGCTCTGCCCCTTTCCCTCTCCCTCTCTCTTTTTAAAAAATTTTTTAAATGTTTTATTTATTTTTGAGAGAGAGATAGAGACAGTACGAGCAGGGGAGGGTCAGAGAGAGAGGAAGACAAAGAATCTGAAGACAGGCTCCAGGATCTGAGCTAGCAGTCAGCACAGAGTCCAACGCGGGGCTCAAACCCAGGAACAGTGAGATCATGACCTGAGCTGAAGTCTGATGCTTAACTGACTGAGCCACCCATGCGCCCCTCTCCCTATCTCTTAAAAAAAAAAAAAAAAAAAGACTGGAACTTGATATATAGTGGTAGTGAAAGAGTTAAGAAAACCATAAATTTGTCCTGTGAGTGAATTTATAAATCATTTCCGGGATCTAAATCTCTTTTGATCATGTGATGGAAGTTATAAATGTGAATACACACTACTGTATAAGATTTCAGCTCCTGAAGAACTTCTCAGAAGCCCAGGTTATGCTCAGCTACAGGTGCTGAAGGGTTGGGTGATTACAAAGGAGTGAATGGATTTGACTTGCATTCTAGAGAAAACTAGAAGAGGATAAAAGAAAGTCAGTTGGGGGGGGAATCGATTATTGAGGAATTAGTAAGGACTCCAAGTGAGGAATAATTTAGGGCCTCAACTGAAAAAGTGGTAGAAGGGGTAAAAATGTGATAAACTCGGGGGGGGGGGCATTAAAGGTGTGAGAGATATTAAGGAGGGCACTTGTGATGAGCACCAAATCTTGTATGTAAGATGAATCACTGAATTCTACACCTGAAAGTAGTATTAGCCTGCATGTTAACTAACTGGAATTTAAATAAAAATAAATACCTGAAAAATGTGACAAATTCAAGAGTACTTTGGAAAGTAGAAAGAACCACGGGACTTTTGAACTATTGGTTATGTGAGGTGTGGGACTGCCTCATTGCAGGCTTCCTGCCTTAAGTAGTGTGAGTGGTTGGCATTACCATTTATGATATAGGAATTAGAGGCATAAAAGCAGATTTAGTAAGAAAGGCACTGAGTTCAGGTTCGGATCTAGTTGAGGTAATTTGGTCTGAAACTCAGGAGAGAATCTTCTGTTGGAGAACCTTCTGTAAAGCACTGGAAGATACTGGTAGCTGACGCCTGTGGAGGAGGTTGCTTAGAAAGAACACACAGAGAGAACGTTTCATCTTTAGCAAACAGTCCTAAAAATGCCTGCAATTTAGCATAGGTGAGCAAAGGAGACGGAAAATGGTCAGGTGGTGATCAGACAAGAACTTGACATTATGATCAATTTAAGAATAGGTTTGTTTTAGTTACTCGGCCCGCTCTAACAAAGTACTAAAGACTGGGTGGCTCATAAACAAACAGAAATTTACTTCTCACAGTTAGGGAGGCTGGAAGTTCAGATCAGGTTGGGAGCATTGTCTGATTCTTTTTATTTTTTTATTTTTTATTATTTTATTTTTTTACTTTCTATGATTTACCTATTTTTTATAATTTACATCCAAGTTAGTTAGCACATAGCATCGTCTGGTTCTGATGAGAACTCTCTGGCAGGTAGCAGACAACTGACTTGTCCTTGACTCTTCACACAGTGGAGGGTAGTCTAGTTCTCTGACTTTTTATAAAGGGCACTAATCCCATTTATGAAGACCTATGACCTAATTACCTCTGATAGGCCCCACTTCTAAATACCTCACTTTGGGGACTGGATTTCAACATATGAATTTTAGGGGAACACAAATAATCAGTCTGACACTTGGTGAAGATGTAGGGAAGGACATCATCAATAGAGTGGTACAGCATGAGAGGCTGGAGTGAGGAATGAGAGGAATCCTTTCTTTTATTATATTCACCTCTTCCTTCACCACCACTCTCACTTGCTGCTTCAGCTCCCCAAGGCTCTCAAGATTGTGTTCTTTATGTAACTGGCCACTTTCAAGAAAGAGGCCTGTGTAAAATGGCCTGACTCTACTCTTGTTTAGCAAACTTATGTCATTTACTTCATAGGCCTCTGAGGTTAATGAAAAGCCCATGGTCCATAAAGATGAGCAAGAAAGAATTGGTATGGAAGGTGAAGAGCATTCCCTGGTGTAGAACCTTTGACTAAATAAACTCTAGGTCTATTGACCACAATTTGGCCCCAATCACAGCTGTGTCTTGTCTTCACACGCTTATATTAAGTAAAAGGAAAACTTCCAAAATAGTTCTGAGATTTACTTAACTCTATTTTCTAAATGAATCTTGATGCATATTGTAGACTTTATCTGTTAGCTTTTGCTGCTTAAAAAACCACCCTAAAAGCATAGCAATGGAAAATGATCCCTGGGGAGTTCTTTTGGTGTGGGCTGGTTAGGCTGAGCTGGATGCCTTACTCACATGCTGGAGAGGACAAGCTAGTTGGTCTAGGAGGACCCTTGTTTATCGATTTGGAGGTTGGTTCCACGTTACCTGGACAATGGCAGTGTGAGTCTCATCATTCAGCATTCTCGGCCAAGCT
The DNA here is from genome assembly GCF_003009895.1 of Hyaena hyaena. Classification (NCBI taxonomy): domain Eukaryota; kingdom Metazoa; phylum Chordata; class Mammalia; order Carnivora; family Hyaenidae; genus Hyaena; species Hyaena hyaena. The sequence continues at coordinate 218,922 of NW_024080883.1, forward strand.
CCCTCCCATGGTGGCCAAAGGGTTCCCTGTAGCAAAGGAAGGCAAGACTCAATGTATAAACACCTTGTAATTCTCTGTGTGAGTCACATTTTCCATCATCCAACTGGCCAAAGCTACTCACATAGTCAAGCATAAAAGTTAGAGAGGGAGGGGATTAAACCAAGGGAGGGATATAGAGAGATGTGAACAAATTAAGGCCATTATCACTATAATATACCACAAAGAAGTCATGTGCATTAATACCTATTAAAGAGTTGAAATACCTATTTCTTTGTTTCCACTGATTAAACTCCACACATTTTTTTGAGAGACTTCACTTTTGTGAACTGCAATTCTTCATTTGTATAATTAAAATAAGCTATCTGAATATAGAGGAAAGAAGTTTAGTGCTACTATAGTCCAAAGTCAAAGGCTATTTTAGCAGGATCCTGATCTGGCAGTGAGAATAGATAGAACGAATGTGAAATATTTATCTTTATTTTTATTTTTTGAATAGAGAATTCATTCACACAGTTCAAAACTCAAGTACCAAAAAGTGAAGAGCCTCTGTTCTCTGTCTGCTGGGTTCTCTCCCCAGAGAGAATCAATGTTAGGACTTCCAAGTGGCCTTCTAGAGATGTTTTGTGCATATGTGTGTGAATACTTATATGCATTCCCTTTCAGATATGATTTAGAAACCTCCGCAGTTTAGCTCTCAGTAAGGTTCTCAGGAAATCAGGACAAAGAAGGCAAAGTGCCAAGTGGTCTATCTCTTAAAAAGTGTCACTTATGAATTAACAGGTAATTGAAAATGAGTGTGACCACAGAGGTGTGGGATTATTAATCTAGAATACTAACCACGCACTAGTCAGGGAAGGAAATTAATGATGTAGTGAAAATACACCTGACCTTCTGCTATTTATCATCTACTTTACGAAAGCGAATTAGTGGATACATGGCCAAAATGGTAAATAATCTAACATTACTTGAAAGTGATTTTAGACTTAAAAAAGAAAAGGAGGCTTTCAAAATAGCCATAGACATTTTCCTGTTAGCAAAATGTACTTTCTGAAACTCTAAGAAGTAAATCCTTCATAGAGTTAAGGTTTATGTCTATTTTTAAAAATTAATCTTGTCCTTCAGGTTAGACATGGTATATGAGGTAATGAAATGGACAGTTGCCTACTGGTTCCATATAAATGTGTCTTACTAGACTCTCAAGAACCTCTTCCATCTCCCCCGTTGGATTAAGATCTCCTGTGCTTAGCATATAGTATTCAATAAATGTATGTACACACACACACACACATTATTTTGAAGAGAGAGAGCTTGAATACAGATGGGCAAAGGGAGAGAGAAAGAATCTTAAGCAGACTCCACACAGAGCAGGACATGGGGCTCCATCCCACAACCCTGGGATCATGACTTGAGCTGAAATCAAGAGTTACACCTTCAACCAACTGAGCCATCCAGGCACCCCTTCAATAAGCATTTATTTAATGAGTGAAGGGATAGCAAATACATACGAGATCAAAAGAGATGATGAATGTGGTGACCCCAAGCTCTCTCCTCCCTAGACATTGGCAATGTGTACAGAGCAGGGGTGTGGTCTGTGGCCTGACCTGGCCCTCCTACCTCAGTGGTGCGTGGAGGGGTCGGGGGAGGGCGGGGTGCTGTGGTGCAGCTGACGTTAGTGATTAGTGCTGGCCTCATGCCTGAGTCACCCCGGTGGCTGGGAGGGCTGGGAGGCTGGCGCTGCTCATGGCCTGGACTCTCACCCTCTGGGCTCTAGCTCTGTGGTCCTGGGCAGTGCTGCAGGAGCCCCTCAGGCACCAGAGCCCAGTGCTGGCATCATTCCCCCTGGCAGGGACCACCCCCCCTTCACTGCTGCAGCAGGAGTGCAGAGGCGTGGAGTGTCCGGTGGTAAGGTAAGCACACCTGGCCCCTTTCTGGGGGCGGGTGCTCCTAGTCCTGCTGTGTGTGTGTGTGTGTGTGTGTGTGTGTGTGTGTGTGGATGGGGGGGCACTGTCTTGGCAGGGTACACACCATGTGTTATCTATGTAGGGCTGTAAGGGCGGGTGAGCAATAGTGGCTGCCTTGCCAGCGACTGGGCACTTGCCCACCTGAGATCTGCCATTTTACCCAACGACTGTGTGCCTTGATTTCCGTACTTGCCCTTACCTGAAAGGTGGGCTCATCCAAGCGACACAAGGGTGCTCTGTAGACTCCGACGAGCCCAGTGAGGCAGAGGAGCCCCTGGCGTCACAGGCCCATTGTCTCTCCCAGCAGTGCTCAGGATGGGATGCCCAAGGCTTACCCACATTACCTTTGAAATACCTTTGCAGGCTGAGGGGAGACCATTGGTGGGGGGAAAAAATCAAAGGAGATGTTTAAGGAGGCTAGATTTCTCAGTTTTCATTTTTTCCCTACCACATGTGACCACCAGTATCATGACGTTAGCCAGGAAACGGAGCCATTCGTAGAATCCCCACAGGTTGCTAAATTTCAGGAAGACAAAGCACTATCCCTTGTCTTCTTCAGGTTCCCTGAATTTTAAAGGCGTAATGAAAATAATGTTGATGCTGGTGTTAAACAGAAGAGTGGTTGGGGCACCTAGGTGGCTCAGTAGGTTAAACATCTAACTCTTGATTCAGCTGAGGTCGTAATCTCAGGTGTTGTGAGTTTGCCCTGCATGAGGCTCTGCTCTGATAGGGTGAAGGCTGCTGGGAATTCTCTTTCTCCTTCTGTCTGTGCCCTCCACCCGCACCCCCCACCCAAGTACACACAGGCGCTCGCCCTCCCTCCTTCTCTCTCTCTCTCTCTCTCTCTCTCTCTCTCTCTCTCTCTCTCACACACACACACACACACACACACACACACACACACACTAAATAGATAAACTTAAAATTCTGGTTTTACTACTTATCAGCCATGAGAAAGTAGCGTGCTCCTTACCCCTCCTGATCAGGAAAAGGAGAGTGGTGTTTCTTATTAAGGCTAGGTTGTTGTTTTGGGGGCAGAAAGTCCTTGCAGAAACAGACCCTTAATGAATGGTGGCTATTATTGTTCTTAGTAGACAGAAGAAAGTGTGGAAAAGGAAGGAGAATGTACACCAGTCTCAGGCAGGAACCTTGGAAAATTATGAAGGGCTCCTAGCAGGAACTGGGATAGCACTTTGTCTCGTACCTCCAATAGCAATTTCCTCCAACATGTCCTGACCATCAGATACATAATCCTCAGCTTTTTTCCTCATTTATTTTTTTTTAAATATTTTTATTTATTTCTAGGAGAGAGAGAGAGAGAGACAGCGTGAGCAGGGGAGGGTCAGAGAGAGAGGGAGTCACAGACTGAAACAGGCTCCAGGCTCTGAGCTGGCAGTCAGCACAGAGCCCGACGCGGGGCTCGAACCCACGAACCGTGAGATCATGACCTAAGCGAAAGTCGGACGCTTAACCGACTAAGCCACCCAGGTGCCCCTACTTTTTTCCTCATTTAACACTCCTACTTGAAGTCTTTTTATCTCCCTCAGCCGATGTTCCTCACCTGAGGAAGTTCATTTCTGTTCAAAGCTTTAATTTTTTTCCTTCAAAATTTACAGTAGAAAAATCTCTACTCCTGCTAACTGGCTTGTAGAAACTTCTCTTGTCCACTTCTAGGCTTTTGGTCCAGCTGTCCTCCACCTTGCCCTGTGACCTTCACTCACCTTTCCCTGCCCCCCCCCCCACCTCCAATAAAAAAAGACCAAACAGCAGTGCCCTCTCCACGTAAGAGTTGAGAACTGCCTCTCTTGTTTTTCGGATTCTTATTGACATACTGCCTTTTGTTGTAATTAAATTTTGCATTAAGAATATCACTGGTCTTTTTGGGGCACCTGGGTGGCTCAGTCGGTTAAGCAGTTAAGCGTCTGACTTTGGCTAAGGTCATGATCTTACCATTTGTGAGTTCCAGCCCCCTGACGGGGTCTGTGCTGACAGCTCAAAGCCTGCTTTGGATTCTGTCTCCCTCTCTCTGCCCTTTCCCTGCTCATACTCTGACTCTCAGAAATAAATAAACATTAAAAAATAATAAAAAGCATAAAAACTCAATAAAAAAGGGGGGGTGTCATTTGTCTTTTCAGTAAGTTTTTTCCTCAAGGCAGTGATTGTATTGTTATACCTCCTGGTGTCCAACCAAGATGCTAATATCTGTAATTTTGTTCCTTAGAGAATTCTACAAAAAGACTCTGCAAGTCCAATTACCCTTTCACTGATAATTTTGATAATGCATATAAGGAATTGGGCTTTCTTATCTAAAAACCACATGGGTCTGTGGTTCCCTCAGCTACGGCGGCCTACAGTACTATTTTCTTCAAGTGATTATTCCACTGTGTATCATTCTGTTTCAGGAGCGCCCCCTATTGGGCAAGCGGCTATAGGGTACATGTGCTACCTGAATTTTAGGGAGAGCTCATATCTCTCTTTTTTTTAGAATGTTTTATTTATTTCTAGGAGAGAGAGAGAGAGAGACAGTGTGAGCAGGGGAGGGTCAGAGAGAGAGGGAGTCACAGACTGAAACAGGCTCCAGGCTCTGAGCTGGCAGTCAGCACAGAGCCCGACGCGGGGCTCGAACCCGCGAACCGCGAGATCATGACCTAAGCGATAGTCGGACGCTCAACCGACTAAGCCACCCAGGCGCCCCGGAGAGCTCATATCTCTATACCACAGTTTCAGTCTACAAGCAAATACAGGATGCTTAGAGCAATGATGCAGCCCCAATATAAATTATAGTGCTCCCTCCCCCCTAATCCCACTGTGCCCTGATGGCTCTGGATGACTTTTCAGAAAGAACCCTATTCAAATAACGTCCTTGAAACACATGGATTCCTATCCTGTTTAATTTTCTTGGCTGCAAAAGTTGACTCAAGTAAAGCCAGGATTCCGTTCTTCTAAACGTGAGTTCTACTGCACGTTTAGTCCCCTAGGACTACGTAGTCAATTAAGCTATCCTTTCAACAATGCTAAACATCCATTAACATTATTAATCATTTTTAAAGTAGCAGTGGTCTGATTTCCTCTGAGAAATACTGTGTACTGCTTTCGAGTGATTCTCCTATCAGGTCGACTACAGAGACCTTCCCTAGCGACGTATCTGTCTGCTCCACTGTCAAATGTGCCAAAGCTCAAAAAAAAAAAAAAAAAAAAAAAGTGCCAAAGCTCAAACTTTCCTGTTGATGGAATGATGAGTTTGTGTTTTAGGGATAGTTTTGTGGCTTCATAAATCACCTGAGACTCAACATTGGGATATAGTTCTTTTTTAAATAAAACTATTTAAATCATAACTGAGCAAACAAATGTTCCGTAACTAGAACTACATTAAATCAGAAACTAAGATACACCACTGCTAATAGCTCGAGTCATATAGTCCTTCCCATCTCCCCATTTTACTGATAAGGAAGAAACTGAACCTCCAAGAAGTTAAGTAATTTACCTTGGGTCACCCAATTATACATGTCAGAACCGCAATTTAAACGCCAAGATGGGGTCCTTGGTTGGCTCAGTTGGTAGAGCATGTGACTCTTAATCTCAGGGTCGTGAGTTCAAACCCCACGTTGGGCATAGAGATTAAAACAAAACAAAACGTCAAAGCACTGTGGACTCAGAGTTATTTCTCTTAAAAGGGGTGCTGGAAAAGGGCATATTTGTGAGATAAGTGACCAAAATAAGATACCTCTGCAATTAGTGTGTACTATACAAAGGTAACATTGATGCCATCACCACCTCCACAGCATTTTTAAAAAGAGAATCTTTGTTTTAAATTGTTTTTGAACATTTATTTATCATTGAGAGACATAGAGAGAGACAAAGCATGATCAAGGGAGGGGCAGAGAGAGGGGGAGACACAGAATCTGAAGCAGGCTCCAGGCTCTGAGTAGCTGTCAGCACAGAGCCTGATGCGGGGCTCGAACCCACGAACTGTGAGATCATGACCTGAGCTGAAGTCAGATGCTCAACCGGCTGAGCCACCAAGGCGCCCTGACAGCATTTTTCTTTAAGACTGTTTATTTATTTTGAGAGAGACAGAGACAGTATGAGCAGGGGAGTAGCAGAGAGGGAGAGAGGGTGAGAATCCCAAGCAGGCTCTGCACTGTCAGTGCAGAACCCCACGTGGGGCTCAAACTCACAACACCCTGAGATCATGACCTTAGCCGAAACCGAGAGTGAGACACTGAACCAACTGAGCCACCCAGGTTCCCCATTTTGAGCAGAAACTTTAAGCAGATACCTCTCCAATGGAACCAATTTAATTAAAACATCTCTTTTGTTCATGGCCCCGCTTGTGAAATGTCTGCAAATAAGCATGTTTGGAGATGCCAGTTGACAGTGCCAGGTATGTCTTTCGTACTTATACTAGAGGCAAGGTTGAGTAATTATGTGACCCCTTTTTCTCCACACTCAACATCACATTAGCCCAACTGTTCCCACTTCTCACTCTAATTCAGATCTTAGGGCATGCACAATTTTATAATTTTAAAAAATTCATTAATTATTATTATTAAAATATTTATTTACTTTTGAGAGACAGTGTGAGTGAGGGAGGGGCAGAGAAAGGAGGAGAATCCAAAGCAGGCTTAGTTCTGTCAGTGCAAAGCCCGACATGGGGCTGGAACCCATGAACTGTGAGATCATGACCTTTGCTGAAGTGCGATGCTTGACTGACTGAGCCACCCAGGTGCCCCCCTATAATTTGTCTTTTGGCACATCTAATTTCTGTATTTGTTTATTAGTTTAGGAGATGATGGTAACTTTTTGTTATTTGTTGTCTCCTCCGAAAGGAGAAGACTTAAGAAATTATATTACATGCTGGTAAATTGTACCATAAACTTATATGGCATTTGGTTCGAGTTAGGTGATGTTCTAAGCACCGCACATATGTTAATTCGTTTAATCTATAGGCGATCTCTAAGAGAGTAGGTTAGAAACTGGTAACTGGGACTCTAGAGTAACTAGAATCTGGCCTAGGGACTTAGTTTTTGCCTTATGCCTTTATATTGGGTTGAAATTACATATATATTGAGTTTAATATTAAAATAATTCTGCTGTAATAAGGATTTCATTAATATTAAATAAGATGGAAATACAGAATAGAAAGTACTTAAGTGGGAAAATAACAACAAGCAGTGCCTGTGCTTTATGGCTGTAACTTTGTTATTTTATAAAAAAAATATATGGCCAACACTGAGAGGTACAGCTCAAGTCTCCTTTAAAGAAAGGACTTGCTGTTCGCCTGCTAGGAGAGAGCTTAGCTGACAGTCTCAGCTAGGTGTCCAAGCTGAGGTCGCTCTCTTTTCCAGGCCCCCGTTAATGATGAAGCACTGGAAGAAGGGCCAGCTCCTTCCCCCAGTGCTGGACCCCTCTTGATCCTGGTTCCGGAGCCCTGCGCCTGGACGGGGCGAGATTTGTCAGATCTACGTGGCAGGTTCCCTCTGTGCAATCCAGTGTATCCCTCCCCATACCATTTGTTCTCCTACGTGAGTCAGTTTCTGCTCCCAAAGCATTGAACCAGCACACATATCCATGAGGACACAGAGGAAGAACTCTCCTCCAAGGGTCTCTGGTGGGGCCTAATAATTAAACTGACATGAGACATATTACCAGGACAAAAGCATACATTTTATTAGATTTTTACATGTCCACCGGGGCCTTTGGAAAGGAATGAAAACCCGGAGTGACTAGAGCATGACATTTTCATACTTTTATTTTTGACAAAGAAACGATAGGTTTGTAAGAAAATGACAGAGAGTTAGGGCTGAGGGGCAGTAAATTGGGAGAAGTGACCTGAGCTCCCTGCAAGAGGAAAACCTAGTGGAAGATGAGGGTTATTTTAGTAAGATTGTTCATAAACCCATTTCGATGTTGGTTCCGACTCTGGTGATAAGAGCCTGTACGAAATCATATGGCCTGTTTTTAGGTAGAAAGGGATAGTTCAGGAATGCTTTCTGCATCGGCTGTTTCTTTCTTTCTTTTTTAATGTTTTATTTATTTCTAGGAGAGAGAGAGAGAGACAGCGTGAGCAGGGGAGGGTCAGAGAGAGAGGGAGTCACAGACTGAAACAGGCTCCAGGCTCTGAGCTGGCAGTCAGCACAGAGCCCAACACGGGGCTCGAACCCACGAACCGCGAGATCATGACCTAAGCGAAAGTAGGATGCTCAACCAACTAAGTCACCCAGGTGCCCCTGCATCGGCTGTTTCTTAAGTGCCTTCAGCTCAAACTAATCAGTATGCCAAAGTGGCATATTTTGGGGTAGTGTGTCCTAAACTCCTTCAAGGACAAGGAGCGGACTGGAGGAAAATGTAGAGGATTCCTCTCTTCCCCTAAAATTTGTTACTTCATCTTTTTTCCTTCTGCAATTTTAATTTAATTTAGGTTTTTTTGTTTTTGTTTTTTTTTTTTTTGAGAGAGAGAAAGAGAAAGAGGAGAGCGAGTTTGAGCAGGGCAGGGACAGGTAGAGAGAGAAAGAGACATTCCCAAGCAGGCTCCACGCTGTCACCACAGAGCCGCACCTCACAAACTGCAAGAACACAACCTGAGCTGAAATCAACAGTCTGATGCTTAAACCCTTAACTGACTGAACCACTGCAATTTTAATTTAAAGAGCACCTGTTGGGATGAAGACTGGGTGTTGTATGTAAGCCAATTTGACAATAAATTATATTAAAGAAAATCGCACATCTATATAGTTTAAATGCACACATAGTTTAGTTTCATATATGTAGTTTAAATATTCAACTAGTTTCAAAAAACTTGCTGAGATAAGCTGACGTGTCTAGTCCTTTTACTCCATTTTTCTTTCCCCACTGACCAACACTTTCAAATACTTTGGCCTTAATTTTAGCCTCTATTGCTAATTAACACGCTTGTATTTTTCACATTAGACTTGTATTGTCCTTCTACTATGAAAGATAAGGATTTAACTCTCTTCTCTCTCCCTGTCTTCTGCATGAGCACCCCCTAAGTCTCCCAATATTTTAAATATCACTATGATAATATTGGTGAGCTGCATATTTAATATTCATATCATTAGGACTATAAAAATGTCATTCACAACACAATCATGTAGAAAACTATAATTACTTTTCCTTCCTTATGCTGTTTTCTATTTTGCCTGAAGTTGATTTTTCTTGTTTTTCTTTACTTGTGGCATTTCTGTGCCCTTCGGGAGTCAGTATGGAATTCTGGTTAAAGAAAGTCTCTGGAATCAGATGGCCTGGGTTTCAGCCCCAGTACTGCTTCTTACTGGCTTTGTGACCTTGAGCTAGCTAATCAGCTTTGCCTCTTTCTCATATGTAAAATAGGGGCAATATTATATTCATTGCCTCAAGTTCATGTACAAAGTATTAGAAGAGTGTGTGCCTACATAGTAAACACACCATAAGTGCTATCTATTATGAATCACCAATTCAACCCCAAACACTGTCAGTTTGCTTGAGTCTCTTAATCTGATCTCTCACATCAGGGTGGCTGTCAATCTGGTCTTTGGGGCAGTGTCTCCCAGATTTTTTCAATCTGCCCCACAGGAGGGTTCTCCTTCTCCACCTAGGACAGACAGGACAAACTCTTATTCAGAGTATCTTTTTATCTTCATCTTCCCTTTGTCCTAGTTTTGATCTTTGTCTTCTGGACTCCATATCTTCCTCTTTTTTTTTGGCTTATGCCTATATTTTCATGAAGCTTATCTATAAGCTTCCTGAGAAATAGCTTTTTGGGAAGTATTTTTTCTTTCAATTGCATGTCTGAAAATGTCTGTGTTTTATCCTTTATGCTAACTAATAGTTTGGTTGGATATAGAATTCTAAAACAAGAGTAATGTGTTTCAGAATGGGAAAGGAATTTTTTCATTGTCTCATTCTAGTATTGATGTTGAGAGGTCTAAAATTATTCTAGGGGCGCCTGGGTGGCTTAGTCGGTAAAGCGTCCGACTTTCGCTTGGGTCATGATCTCGCAGTTCGTGGGTTCGTGCCCCGCGTCGGGCTCTGTGCTGACTGCCAGCTCAGAGCCTGGAGCCTGTTTCAGAGTCTGTCACTCCCTCTCTCTCTGACCCTCCCCTGTTCACGCTGTCTTTCTCTCTCCTAGAAATAAATAAAAAACATTAAAAAAAAATAATAAAATAAAATAAAATAATTCTAATTCCTGATCCTTAAATATGATCCTTAAATATGACCTTCTCTAGAATATTGTAGGTCCTTCTCTTGGACTCCGGTGTTGTGAAACTTCATGGAGATGTGTTTAAATAAAAAAAAAAAAAAAGAAATTGTGGATTTATTTCTTCCATAAAATACAACTCACTTTATACACTGTTCTGCTCCTTGTGTTTTGTGTGTGTGTGTGTGTGTGTCTTTTTGTTGTTGTTGTTCTGTTTTACTGAGTATATCTTCAGATCTCAGCACATCAGCTGTCCTTGCTGGAAGGCCTGTCTCACAAAGCACAGTATGCAGAAATGAAAACATACTCTTAGGGAAAGCTAATCATGAGTGATAGTGGAGTTTCAGGAGAAGTTTAAATAATAAAAATTATTTTAAAATATATCTAATGAAAAATAATAGAAATTGTACACACCAAATACGTGCAGTTCTTTGTATGTCAATTATGCCTCAATAACGCTGTAACAAAATTTAGGGATTTTAGCTGACTTCAGGTCAGACTTGATTCAATTGTCACTATTTTTGTCTTGAAAGTGGCTGACAAAGAGCCTACATAAAGACTAGAAGTGCCTACTCTGTTTCTTGAACTTACAAACCAAACCATGATATTATGAGCTGAGCTGAAGTGGGAGCCACCCAGGTGCCCCACCTACTCTGCTGTGTTTATCTTTACTTTCTTTGTGTTTGGATTGTCTCCAATTTGCATTTCTCTTAAAGGAATCTTTTGAAGTCATTTGGCCATTTAGTTACAGTCACTGCACATATAAACTGCTGAAAATGTCAGTGAACTAAGAGTGCCGTTACTATTTGATGTACTATCTGGCATGCAGACTGAGTGTAGGTACCAAGGTCAACCTGAATATTAAATATTAGCATAGCTCTTTTTAAAATGTGAATAGAAATTCTAACATTCTCTCTCTCTATATGATAGGATGGTTTTGTGTACATTCAGAGGTAAACACCTCACTCTGAAGACAGGTATGCTAGAATATCCCACTCTTTTGGCATATAATTATGGTGGGTTCACAAAAAAGTAGTGATGTGTGCATGTTATTATGGTGCCTGCATTTTACCTTTCTCTCTCAAATTTTATCTCTCGGACCTATGCACCTGATAGAGAGTTATAGTTTATAAAGTTATTTGGGTTTAAGTTTCATTAACACGGGTATTGAATGTTATCGTACATGTGGCACTATGCTAGTGCTGGAGAGCATTGTTTCTTCATCTTTAATGCACATTGAAAGCACTTGGAAGTTTGTTTAAATGTAGATTCTGATTCAGTATGTCTACAATGGGGCCTGTGGTTCTGCATTTCTAACATGCTCCCAGGTAATGACCATGGTGTTGGTCTATCTATGAAGCACATGTGAGTTCTATGGCTGGGATGCAGAGAGATGCACAAGCTGGTCTCTGCTCTCAAGGGATTTATACCATAGTCAAAGATGAGTACATATATGAATAATTAAAGATCCCGGGTTTATGTAATTGTGATATGGCTCTCTGTTTTTAGTGTCTTTATAGTCCCATGCTCCTCAGGGCCACCAAATTTCACCCACCCTCTTGGACAATAGCAGCATGTGCTGTCTGTATCAAAACTCATCAGCACTCCACATATACCCTTCTTGAGGTTTCTGTTTGAGAATGAAAATATTAATCTATTCCTCTGAAATATGTTGTTGTCTATTAAAGTCCCCTTTTAGGTATTTTATTGAAATTTGTATCACATGAATAAAAGTTGACTAATTGCTCATATTGAATTTTTTAAAGGGTTGTGTGTTATTGGTTGACACAGGCCAAAGATTATCTCCAGTAGGAGAAATTTTAAGGACTGGGAACATGCTGGAAAATAGGTTGTGAAATGGTTCTGGGAGGTGGGACAAATCTACCATGCAGTCCCCTGATTAAATACTTAGGAACTATATACATAGCATAGCCCCAGAAAGTAAACATTTCTTGAGCAGGACTGTGGATCCCATATACAAGGAACAAAGAATGTAAGAAAAGAGCTCTGTTAACCTCATGAAAGGATTAATCATCAGTGATAGATGTTCCTGGTCCCCAAAGAGCTGAATGTGTTGTGCTATTCTGAGCAAATTCCATCCATCACTGTTGACCCATAATAGCTATCCATCTATTACGCTGACTAGTAAGGATCTGCACCCGACAGAGTCAGCTTTATGACTTGCTTGGCTCCAAATTTCCACAGAGGCTGTCACACTGTCTCTATCACCAAGCATCCTTTTTCTTCACTATCATTGCCAACACAGAAACATACGCACTCACCTCTTCTTCATTCTAAAGTGGAAAAGAGAAATATGGTTGCATGGTTCTGAGTCAGCCTGCCAAATGTAACTGAATGAGTAAAATAAAGGCTTTCAAGTCTAATCAATTATTGAACATTGATTACTGCCTTAAAAGCACTCTGTTAGGCTCCTTAGAGAATATAAAGACACATAATAGTTGGTTCACATCTTCACTGAGCTTACATTCCAGTTGTTCTGATAAAACATAATCTTTCGAAAATTCACTATGACCAATTGACCAGGTTTTGTTCACGGTTGTGTTTCTTTCTACTTAGGAAAAGTGACTGGCAAATAATAGGTGATTAAGTTGTGTCCTGAAGAATGGTACTGACATGATGAAATTAAGTGACAGCTTTAGGCAATGAAGAGTTCTCATAGGACATGATACAACTGATTTCAAAACGAACGATGCAGACAATGTTATAGGAAAGTGTTTCTCAAACTGGGTACATGGGTTTGTTTCAAGAATACTTTTCATTTTAGGGCTCCCGCTGCTGTTCCGGGTCAAGGGAAGGACTAACCTGCGGATGGGCGTGCCCAGGATTCTTGCTTTGCTGCTGTGAGGTTGGATGTTTAATCTCCAAGGTCAGGATTCCTTCCAGACTAGATCTCTTTTCTCTCATACCGCTGCCCTCCAAAGATATTCCGAGATGTCGTGGAGAGAGGGCTAGGGACACTCCCTCCTCGGAGTAGCCAGGCATCTCCAGTCGACGGGACTCTAAATTTTAAGACACCGCTGATCAGCCCTGCCTTTCTCCCGCAGCCCAAGAATCTCCCGCCCGAATTCGTCCTCTATAGATTTGGAAACTGACAGATAAGCCTCTTGATTTCGAAGCATCTTCCCTAAACGCTTGCGAATTCTGCTTACATATAGCAGTCTTACTCACACTTCCACTTCTAAGCTTGCCTTACCTCCCTCCTTGCCTTCCAAAACCCCGCCGACCAGGTAAACCAAGAGGTAGTATCTGGGTTGGTGTGGGAGGTTTGCCCACACCCCTGGCAAAATCTGGAATAATCCTCTCTAGGAACACACACAAACTAGAATCCTCAGCTGTTCTACCCGAGGTCCTGCCCAGAGGCAGAGTTGGTGTGGGAGGAGACTGTTGAGTGGCTCTCCCCAAGCAACTTTGTTCTTGAAGAATTTGCTGATGGGTGAGTGAAAATGAGGATGTAAATGTGGTTCTTCTTGGAGAGAGATTTTACTAGTTAAAAAGGCGTGGGGAACGCAAAAAAAAAAAAAAAGAATACTTTTCATTTTATAAATATATGAGAGTCATACACTTAAGTAATATTTTTAAATGTTTATTTATTTTGGGGAGAGAAAGAGAGAGAGAGAGAGGGAAAGATAGAATCCCAAGCAGGGCTATGCAGGGCTCGAACTCATGAACTGTGAGATCATGTCCTTAGCCGAAACCAAGAGTTGGACCAAGCCACCCAGACACCCCCACACATTAGAGGAATTTATATCTGGTTTTATGCTTGTATGTATTTAACCAACATTATAATTAAAATGATTTAAAGTAATATTAGGGATCCTTAGAAATATCATTTAAATAGAAAATTATTCTATGCAAGCTATGAATCTTATCTGAATTTTCTTTCAATCTGCAAAATCTTTTATTTGTTTTTTTTATGCTTATTTATTTGTTTTGAGAGAGAGTGTGTGTGTGTGAGTGCACAGGGCAGGGGCAGAGAGAGAGGGAGAGAGAGAATCCCAAGCAGGCTCAACACCATCAGCACAGAGCCCGATGCAGGGTTCAAACTCACCAACTGTGAGATCATGACCTGAGCGACATCAAGAGTCAGGATGCTCCACTGACTGAGCCACCCAGGTGCCCCTGCAAAATTAAAAAAAAAAATCATGATAGACTAAGGGATATCTAATTACAGAGTAGTTGATGATTTTTTTTTAAATTTTGCTATATTTTAGGTATGACTGTTTTAAAAGAATTCTCATCTTTTAAAAATGCATTCTGAGAGGTGCCTGGGTGGCTCAGTTGGTTGGGCATCCAACTTTGGCTCAGGTCATGATCTCACGGTTCATGAGTTTGAGCCCTCCCTCAGGCTCTGTGCTGACAACTCAGAACCCAGAGCCTGCTTCAGATTCTGTGTGTGTGTTTCTCTCTGCCCCTACCCTGCTCACACTCTCTCCTCTCTATCTTAAAAATAAATAGTAATTTTTTTTTAAATGTTTTTTATTTATTTCTGAAAGAGACAGAGAGGTAGCATGAGCAGGGGAGGGGCAGAGAGAAAGGGAGACAAAGAATCGGAGGCAGGCTCCAGGCTCTGAGTTAGCTGTCAGCACAGAGCCCAATGTGGGGCTCGAACCCCCGAACCGTAAGATCATGACTTGAGCCAAAGTCTGATGCTTAACTGACTGAGCCACCCAGGCACCCCTAAACTAATTTTTAAAAAAAATGCACACTGAAGGGCGCCTGGCTGGCTCAGAGTGTGTAGCTCTTGATCTTGGAGTCATGAGTTCGAGCCCCATATTTGTTATAGCTATTATGTAGATAAATAAACTTAAAAAAAAATAAAAATACATACCAAAATAGCTATGAGTGAGATGATATGATGTATGGGATTTCTCTGAAATAATCCAGGGTGGGTTGATAGTATGTGGAGGTATGGGTTGTGGTAGGCAGAATAATGGTTCCCCAAAGATGTCCATGTTCTAATCCTCAGGAATTAAGGTAGCAGTTGGAGTTAAGGTTGCCAATCAGTTGACTCTAAAATAAGGAGATAATCCTGGATTAACCATGTGAGCCCAGTGCTTTATGTGTGGAGGAAAGAGTTAGAATCTGCAAGTTGCAAAGTGAGATTGAAGATGAAGAGAGCCACAAACCAAGGAATGGAGGCAGTCTCTACGATCTGGAAGAGGCAAACAAAAGGATTCTCCTTTGGAGCTCCTTTGGATTCTCCCTTTGATTCTCATGATTTTAGTCCAGTGGGATCTATTTTAGACTTGACTTCCAGAACTGTAAGATCACAAATTTGGGTTATTTTATGGTCAGCATAACTCTGATACCAAGTTTAGAGTGTTTCTTTCTATTACTCCTTTGTTTAGAGTTTTCGTTTTTGCTTTTTAATCACAAATATTGAATTTTGTCAACTATTTTTTCTACATCTATTGAGATCATAATTTTATCCTTTTTTTGTTGTTTTGATTTTTTCTTTCTTTTTTAACATAGTTTATTGTTGAGGTGGTTTCCATATAATACCTAGTACTCAATTTAAGTGTGTTGTTTTGATTTTTAAGTGTTCAATATTCCTTGTATTTTTTTAAATCTTCTTTTAATCTTTCTTGTATTTTTGAGATAATTCCGGTTTGGTCATGATGTATTATCCTTTTTATATATTGCTGATTTCAATTTGCTTTTAATTAAGTATTTTTTGTGGGGGCACCTGGGTGGCTCAGTCAGTTAAGCCTCCGGCTTTGGCTCAGGTCATGATCTCACTGTTCGTGGGTTCGAGCCCCGCGTCAGGCTCTGTGCTGATAGCTCAGAGACTGGAGCCTGCTTCAGATTCTGTATCTCCCGCTCTCTCTGACCCTTCCCTGCTCATGCTCTCTCTCTCTCTCTCAGAAATAAATAAAACATTAAAAAATATTTTTTAAAGTATTTTTTGTATTTATATTTATGGGAGCATTATGTTGGCCTTGTAAAATGATTTGGGACATTCCATCATCCTCTATTTTTCTGAAACAGTATGTTTAAGAGTAGTATATTTCTTACTATACTGTTGCTTAAATTGTTATCTCTGGGAGAGGACTAGCACTAGAAATTCCTACACTGCCAATATGCAAACATCACCCTCTTCTCTTATTGGCTGTTTAAATGATTATTTTTGTTTTATATTTTAATAGTTGTTTAGGGTTTACATTATGTATCTATAACTTATGGTAGTTTACCTTGAATAATACATAACGTATACAAAGTTGTGTATAAGAACCATATAACTGTATTTCCACTTACCCCACCAAACTTTGTAGTATTACTATCATATATTTCAAGTCTACATGCTACAAATATAGAGTCTAATATTTGCATTAAACAATTTTTTTTTTTTTTAAGAGAAGAATGCAGTGGGAGAGAGGGGCCGAGGGAGAGAGAATCTTAAGCAGGCTCCATCCCACTACCCTGGGATTGTGACCTGAGCTGAAATCAAGAGTCAGGTGCCCAACCAACTAAGCCACTCAGGCATCCCTCTGTTGTATTTTTAAAAAGAGTATTTCTAGTGTTCTTCCTTTCATCCTATAGTACAGAGTTCCTATCTGGTGTCATTGCTCTTCAGTCTGAACATTTTTCTTTTTTTTTTTACTTTTTTTTTTTTAATGTTTTTATTTATTTCTAGGAGAGAGAGAGAGACAGCGTGAGCAGGGGAGGGTCAGAGAGAGAAGGAGTCACAGACTGAAACAGGCTCCAGGCTCTGAGCTGGCAGTCAGCACAGAGTCCGACGCGGGGCTCGAACCCACGAACCGAGAGATCATGACCTAAGCGAAAGTCGGACGCTTAACCGACTAAACCACCGAGGCGCCCCTGAACATTTTTCTTTAGCGTTTCTTGCAGGATAGTTCTGTTTGTAATGAACTCTCCTAGTTTTTTGTTTTGTTTTGTTTTGTTTTTGCTATTGTTAATTCTCCAAATATATTCTGAACACAGAATATGAGCAAGGTGCTAAATAATTGTGTAATGTATTCTTCATAAGGGAAGTGGTTGTTCTGATACTGCTTTGAAATTCTATTTTAAAATACTTTGTTTTTAGTATAGGCTGAAAGATGAGTATCAGCAGCAAGTCAGGATCAGTTAAAACTATTTGAAAGCCATCTAAGAAACTGTAGTTCAAGTAATTTCATGGAAAAGAAAGGTGATTTATCCAAAGAAATATAAGTAACAACAAAAGTTAGGTCATTGACCTTATCACTAGCTCTATACTTAGACTTTATGATTTAGAATCATAACAATTGTTTTAACAAAGTTATTTTCAAAAGGAAACTGTAAGTAGCTACTGATTTGAGGACAGAATGGCAGATGATTATTTACAATTATTGACAAGTCCATGTAAATAAGAGATAAGCAGAAATTTCAAAGGGTGTGTGTATGTGTGAGAGAGAGACAGAGAGACAGAGGCCACTCCTCAAATACAGAAGGGGCAAAAAATATGCCTCAGCACCTGTAGTTTTAGATTAGGAAAGTTGTGTGGTTGTTTCTAATGACTAGATTTTTGCATATGTTTGGGTTTTGTCGCCTCCTACTCATTGTAGAAAATGGGCAAACATACAAGTGTCATAACAATTGCTACCAAGTTTTTTGGTCTCATCAGTTCTTTCTTAAGGCATAAAGGCAGACCCAACACTATTGTTTTATCTTGTCAGGTATATTTTAGTATGAAGTAAAACTTGAAAGTTTATGATGCAAAAGTGTTATGGAACATCACACCAAGAATGCTGGCTGCTTGCCATGACAGCGAATTTTAGGTATTAGAAGTGACCAGCCTAGACACTGTTTATTCATTCATTCATTCATTCATTCATTCACAATTAAGTCTGTAGTTTTAGAAGTATATTTGCAATTTCTTTTCTCCTTGTTTTTATAATCATCCAATTATCCATCACATTATTTTTGGGGGGAGCATGTATGTTGAAATTCTGATTTTAATTTCTATATAAAGACTGATCCTGAATATTCAAATAGATGTGCCCTCTGTCATGGGAATAAATTATGCCACATAGTAACTAAAACTACAACAACCCAGAAAGTGATTTTGACATCTTATCTTTTCTTCCCTTCCCTTCCCTTCCCTTCCCTTCCCTTCCCTTCCCTTCCCTTCCCTTCCCTTCCCTTTCCCTTTTCTTTTTTTTGAGAGAAAGAGGGCACAAGCGGGCAAGGGACAGAGAGAGTGAGAGAGCCAGAAAGAAAGACATCTCGTTTTTTCCATTATATTTTTTATTTTTGAGAGAGAGAGAATGAGAGAGAGAGACCAAGAGAGAGAGTGAGAGTGAGAGAGCAAACACACAAGCAGGGAAGAGGGACAGGGGAGAAGGAGAGAGAATCAGGGGCGGGCTCCACTTCCATTGCAGAGCCTGACAAGAGACTCAATCAATCCCATGACCATGAGATCACACCACAGCTGAAATCAAGAGTTGGAAGGTCAAATGACTGAGACACCCAGGCATCCCTTTATTTGTCTGTCTGTCTGTCTATCTATCTATCTATCTATCTATCTATCTATCTATCTATCTATCATCTCAATTTTTGTAGAGGTTTCTTTAGTCCTGGGCTTTGGAGATGAGGCAGAACAACTCGGAGCAGATGGGGGTGTGGAGAGTGTGGTAATTTGAGTGATTAAATTCTGGTAGCATTGAGGTCAGTTGTTAGTGGGAGCTTTTGAAAAATTCGATCATGTTCATCAATCAGCAGGTATTTAACAAGCATCTCCTTTTTGTCTGACACTGTTGCAAATATTGTGGGAAATATAAAAATATCTGTAAGACTAAATAGATGCCCACATCCCCCTGGAAAACCAGTACAATTGTTAAGAGCAATGAAACGCTAAATTTTGTAGTAATATAGTAATCATGGGTTCAATAAAGAGAGACTCTGTGGACTGGAATAATTAATGAGGTTTCTCCAAAGGAAATAGGATCACCTGAAATCTTATTAACCTTGGTTCTATTCTGGATAGGATGACTATGGAAGCAAAGAGAAACAAACAACCAAATTTGTTTGTAGAAATGACTTAGAAAATATAAGGAGTGATCTAAGTGGTGTTGGTGTAAACTTGAAGAAAAGGTATTCCATAGATTAAATTCTGGTCTGTGCTAAATTGTTATTGCATTAGTTTTCTATTGCTGTATAACAAATTACTACAAATTTACCACTTTAACACAGCACATATTTATTAGCCTATAGTTTCTCTGGGTCAGAAGTCTAGGCACAGCTTAGCTCAGGATCTTCTGTTCAGAGTTTCAAAAAGCTGCAATCAAGATGTTGATTAGGCTGCATTCTTGCCTAGAGGCTTCCAAACTCTGTTTAGGCTGTTGGCAGAATTCTAATCCTTGTGGCTCTGTGACTGAGGACCCTGTTACTGGCTCTTGGCTGGAGGTTGTCCTTAGGTCCAAGAGGACACTCAAAATGTTCTGCAATATCAATCTTTCCATGGTCACTATATGACAGCTAGTCTTCTTCAAGCCCAGTAGGTCTTGGTCTTGATCTGCTAAGAAATATGTATGTGTGTGTATAATCTTAGGTGATATATCTATATATCTGTTTGTCTATATCCCTATATGTTATAGGCATCCTAAGATATAGATAGATAGGTAGATAGATGAGTAACCTAGTCATACGATAGCATCCTAACACC
This sequence comes from Hyaena hyaena, assembly GCF_003009895.1. Taxonomy (NCBI): domain Eukaryota; kingdom Metazoa; phylum Chordata; class Mammalia; order Carnivora; family Hyaenidae; genus Hyaena; species Hyaena hyaena. Next base: position 238,744 of record NW_024080883.1, read on the forward strand.
TGTAGCATGTGTATATACATATATATATAATATATAGTACATATTAAGTATGTATATATATTTATATATTTTTTTTTAGTTTTTTAAATTTTTGGTTAAAACCAAGTCACAGGTCCTTCCTGAATTCAAAGAGAGAAAATGAACTCATTAGGATTCACACCTTAGGGTTTCCATTAGTTCATTAGGACTTACCCCTTAGGGTGTGTCCATCTAGCTATTAAATATGACATAATATATTTCTATCGTATTTTATTGTACTAATTAAGGACTCAGCACTTTAGATGGTGATCTTAAGTAATCTCTTTCTCCTCCCTAAAATCTCAGTGTTGAAAGACAATTCAACATGTGTCTCTCACATTTCTGCATATCTTCTGAGCAAGAGGCATTTGTTCTGTTTGCACATATGTTTGTATAACTAATGTCTCCCTCCAGGGCAGATGCCAGATTGCTTCCTGACCAGGGTGATGAGATAATTCTTCCTTCCTGGAAAACATTAGACGGGTTTGCTTGCATCCACCCTATAAGATTGAGGGTTTCCTAAACTCAAGGTTCCTCAGCATGTGTAGCATCCACTGGAGCTCATTGCCCTGATGGGACTAGGGAAGCAATGGGAATCATTTTGGACATGAAACTCATATTGCCTGCTATTCCATGGATACTAAAGTCCTTTGTCTCTGATCCAGGGGTCTTGTGTCTTTTTCCAGACTCTATGAAGCTGTGGGCAGGCTAATGCATTAGCTTGTAAGCAGGGCAAAATACCAGACCCTTCACAATTCTTGACATTCAATTTTCTTTTACATAATATAAGAGATTAGGGTAAGGTTATTTCTAAGATTCTCTTCTTTCTTATTTTTTAAAACAATTTCATAATTCTTTTATTTGTTTTTTAGTAATCTCTACACCCAAAGTGGGACTCAAACTCATGATCCCAAGATCAAAGTCACATGCTCTACCACCTGAGCTAACCAGGTGCCCCTAAGATTTTTTCATCTTTAATCTTTGATATTCTGATACTCTAATTGGCTCTGTCATTTCCATCATTGTCATAGAAGAGCTCAACCCATTTTGTATTTGACATCCTTAATGTGGTGTTTAAATACTTCACAATAGTCTGGATATAGTCAAGATTATTTAAAACCAGCTTTTGTAAATACATAAAATAAATTTATTTTAATTTACTGGTACTGCTGATGTAATGCATTCACCATTTCGGGAACAAATCTGTTAGGGTACTGTTTGACTGGGAATCAGGTACTTATTCCTTAGATCATGTCTTTGTTTTAGTTTTCTGTTTATGGCAGCGGTGCCATCTTGCCAAAACAGAATTCTATCCTTTGTACTTCTTTAAGTCATGTTTAATTAGAAGTCACTGAAATATAAGTCATCCTGTATTTTATTAATTTGAGAGAGAGAGAGAGAGAGGGAGTGTGAGATGGGGAGATGGGCAGAGGGAGAGAGAGAATCTTAAGCAGTCTCCATGCTCAGCAGATCCCAACATGGGGCTCGATTCCACAACCCTGGGATCATGACCTGAGCTGAAATCAAGAGCTGGACACTCAGCCCACTGAGCCACCCAGGTACCCCTTCTACATCCTGTGTTTTGCTCAAACTTTTCCTCTCACATTTTCAAACATTAAATTGTCTGTTGTTAATTAGCATTTTTTAATTGATTTTTTTGTTGTGAAAAAATGAAGTGCTTTGGCAGGAGATAGAATTGCATTGAACCATTGAACAGGGCTGGGAGCCTGAGAAGGCATCCTGAAACAAACTCGTACAGGTAGGCAAAGTACATAGATACTACAAGTAAGTGTTCCTCAAAGTCAGCAAAGGACCCACAACTGCAGGAGAGACCAGCCTGGTTTTGCAATTTTGCTATTTTCTTCAGCTGTAATTGAAAATAGGGTCGAAAGTTATCTTTTATTGCATATGCAAGACCTATTTAGATTTCAAAAATAGTTAATTTTTTTCACAGAAAATTATATTTCATTTAGCTGTTTAACATGAAGAACTGAGTATTGGAAAAAACAAAACACAAAAAAACTAACATTCTAACATCAGAGTTTGTGCCACATATAAGCATCCTGTGTGTATGGGTGTGTGTGTGTGTGTGTGTGTGTGTGTGTGTGTGTGTGTGTATTTACATGATAGGTCAAGCTAATATAACAATGAGACCCTATCTCCATCTAAGGGGTAGGTTTTAGGCAAAAGAGCATTTATTTGGACTTGTGCTTTCTCCTCCTCTCTCAGCCTCAGATGATGATGATGATGACAATGATGAAGATAAGGGTGATGATGACCACAATAGCACAACAGATGTGACAACACATTTATCAAGTCTTTAATGTGTATCAGACATTATTTGTTGTGCTTTACTAGTGTTCCATTTATTACAGTTTGTGGATTGGCTATTACTATTAAACCCATTTTAATGAAACTATAGCAAAAAGATCTTATGTAACTTGCCCAAGTTCAAATAACTTTTCAGTGGTATCAGAAGTTTATCCTAAGGATAAATAACTTCTCAGTGGACTGGAGATTTTTTTTTCGGTTCAGAGCCACAGAAGAGACAAAAAACAAAAACAATCAAGTGTTGAATTTGTAAAAATGAACCATAGATTTTGAGAAACTTATTACATGTTCCACATATTATTAATTTGGAACGATGAGCAAATAAGAAACTAAATCATCAAAGAAAGATAGATAAGGCTGATCAGAAGGGGACAGAGACAAAGAGCTGGAAGATTCTTTGGGGATCCTCCCTCTTTCCTGCATCTCAGCCTCTCCCACTGTCAGGTCAGTTCCAACAGCATTCAGCATGCCTTAGGTCCTGTCATGATTGAAAGCCGTCTCTCAACTGTACATCTCCCTTCAAATACCTCTCCATCTCTCTGTTTCCCTTGCCAGAATAAAGTCTCCAAAGACCTACCGATGCCTACACCTCTACTTCTTGATTTCTTCTTTCATCTCACTTCAGACAGATTTCCTGCCCTGTATCCGCAGAAACTGCCTTTGCCGAGGTCATCAGCGAGTCCTGTGTTGTCTTCTTCAACACATATGTCTAATTCTTATCTTACTGTACCTCTTAGCATCCCCTAACAAAGGTGATTAACCTGTCCTTTTAAAAACACTCCTCCTCTCTGCATAACATCATCCTTGATTCATTGGCCTCCTTTTTCATTGACCACCCTTTCTCAGTCTCTTTCCCTGGCCTCTCCTGGGTGAACAAATTCAAATCAAGTTTGTTCATCTTTGTGCCTATGCCAGTGCCTGGCCCATGAGAGTGCTCAATAAATGCTTGCTGGACATGAAAGTGAATGGGTGAATGGATGGATGATTGAGGAGATTAATAAATGAAGTGTTAGAGAAGCACATAGGGAGAAAAGACTAACTTTGAGGCAGTCAGAAAAATTTTTCTGCAGGAGGTACAACTTGACCTGTCCTGAGAGATGTGTCGTGATTTGTCTAGTGAACAAACAAGGCATTCGTTTCCAGAAATGAATGTTCTTACAAAATTAACACAGTGCACCATTTCTTAGAAAGCTATGGGAGAATGTACTATTTCTAAAGGAGAAAATAAGCTGAAAAAGAGAAAAATAGGAGATGCAGGATATCCAACACAAATGAGAGGGAAAGGAAATACCCTGGAAGAGGAATAAGGGAGATGTTATATGATAGCTGGGCGGCGGGCCCAGATACAAGCAGTCCAGATTGGATAAAGAGGGCAGAACACAACAAGAAGATGAATGTGATAGATGCACTTCTGCTAAGAAGTTGAGTCTGGTAGGTACACAAAAATCCATATTAATTAAAAAGAGGTGGTTATTAAATATAGATAAAATGAAAGTTACATAAAAAGAAAAGAACATCATGGCTAAGGTGTGGATAGCATTTACGCTCATAATTATGCAAATTCTAAATATTTATTTGATTGAAATTATATTTTAACTTTGTAGGAAGGATGAAAGAAAGGGAAAAGTCTGTGCTTGGGGGAGGTATAAGCATGAAAGGGAACTAAATTCTTATGTTCTACATAGGAAATTCTTTAAAAATGCCTAAGACCTTTAAAAATTACTAAGTAGCATTATAAATATATCATTTAGAATTAGGAGTTAAATGCTAAAAGAAGAAGCCAAAATAGTTGGAAATTGTTGTCTTTGTGGAAGAAAATGAGGGGTTAAGTGAGTACTGCTTTTTGTAATAAACCACATAGATATATTTGGCATTAAGAATATGCATTAAACGGGCACCTGGGTAGCTTGGTCGGTTAAGCATCAAACTCTTGATTCCTGCTCAGGTCATGATCTCCTGGTTTGCGAAATCGAGCCCGGCATTCAGCGCCTGCATTGGGCTCTGATATGTGGACTCTGCTTGGGATTCTCTCCCCCTTCTCTGCCCTTCCTCCACTCTCAAAAATAAATTAAAAAAAAAATAACAGTGCATTAAAAAAGAATGACATTAGGCAGAAGAGAGCTTAAACAATGTCATTAAAATGAACAATCCAGACTTCAACACTGGTCTCAATGTTGATGCCAAAACCCTTGCTTCAGTGTAATAAAGTTTTATTATTTTCCTTTTATTATTTATTTATTTTAATGTGAATTTATTTTTGAGAGACAGAGGCAGAGCATGAATGGGTGAGGGGCAGAGAGAGACACACACAGACTCTGAAGCACGCTCCAGCTCTGAGCTTTCAGCACAGAACCCGATGCAGGGCTCGAACTCGAACTGTGAGACCATGACCGAAGGGAGACTTAACTGATTGGGTCACCCACGTACTCCAATAAAGTTTTAAAAAGAATTCGTGAAAAGGTTGAGAGCTTTGTATTTAATTAATCTTTATAAAAATAATTCTGTCAATTATGTAGTCTTAGAAGGTAGTGATCTGACCATAGGCAGACCAGACTGGAAGCGTAGGGTACCTGGGTAAATAATGGTGAGAATCATAATATAGCTTTCAGGGCTCTTGGCAATCATCTCTTGGTGGTAGACCTAGAGACTACATTCTTAGTTGAATCTGGTTTATAATAAACACATATTGTGCGTTATAGCCAAGCTTGTTGTAAGAAGATGTTTTGTTTTACAAAAAGCCTTTGAGAAAAAATCATTTTCTCTGAAGAATTCTATAATTTCAAAGTTCTTATGTTACAGGATTCATTCTTAATGAGGAAAAAGGCATCAAGCAGAGGTGACCTATGAAATGAAGTTTAAAACACATCTAGAAAACTGTGTCCAGTGTTATTATATAAATGTTGTTACAGGATGATAGTAATATAGACCCAAGGCTATAGGTCCATGGACTTAGATTTAAACAAAATTCCTCTGTTAAAATTCCAAAATTTAAAGAAAATTCCTCCATAAAAAATAAAAGAGTGACATCACATGGTTTGTGCTTGGGCAGAAGATCATTTTCCTGTAGCATGTACATGTCTGTGGGGTTTATCTATGGAGGTAAAATGAATTTAGATAGAGAAAACTATTCTATGGAAAGAATCTTTCCTGGTTCAATTTCTGCAGAGAAGAGACCTGATAGGCGCTAGGCACCTGTTTCCAAAATGGTTCTATTCCTCTGTTGCATCCTAGGAACCTTCTGATTCCTCCCTTAAGAGACTTAAAACACGATTAGGAAAGACCCTTGTTTTCTGGCCAGTCTTATCAATCCTTCCTTGGTGTGGTAAGGGAGAGCATCGTCAGAACTTGTAGCAGATTGAATGGTGTCTCCCCAAAAGATATCCCCACTCAGAGCCTCTGAATGTGCTTTTATTTGGAAAAAGGGTCTTTGGAATTGTAGCTAAGCTAGGGGTCTCCAGAAGTTATCATCCTGGATCCAAGTGGGCCCTAACCCCAATGAAACGTATTCTTACAGGAGAAGAGAAAGGGAGGAGACACCCAGGGGAGAAGGTCATGTGAAGTCAGAGGCAGAGGATAGAGTAATGCACATATAAGACCAGAACACCAAGAGTTGCCTGCAGCCCCCAGAAGGTAGAAGAGACGCACAGAACAGATGTTCTCACAGTGCCTCCGGAAGGAACTAACCATGCTGAGACCTTGATTTCAGACTTCTGCCCTCCAGAACTACGAAAAAATAAATTTTCATGGTTTAAAGGCACCCAGTCTATGGTAATTTTTAACGGTAGCCACCGGAAGCCAATGCACAGCTGTGCCAGTGTGATTGTTCCCAGCAGAGAGCCCCCTCCTCCCCAGCTAGGTCTGCCCTTTCCCTGCTAACCTGTCCAACTGTCTTCAGGAGAGAGTATAGACAGCCAACATATAATACTTCTCTACATATTTATATGCTACAAAAGTGCTTTGTATTTTTTTAAACATTTCTCCCAATTTGACAAAGGTTATTAATGTAACAAACATCTGGTGACGAGAGGTCTTCATCCACGGAAAATGTCAGATCTCAGGGAAGCTGCAGCTAGGACACCGGGTCAGAGGAAGTCATAGGAAGATCAGTGATGTCCATTGAGCTACTAGTTATCATGGATCTAAGATGTACGAGGTACCAGGGGAGAGACTGCTAGGTTGAGTCAGATGTCATTCCTGCCTTCAGGGTTATTAAGTCTTGTAAAGGAGGGAAAGCACAATCTTAAACAACCTTCAAGCAAGAAAGGATTGATGTTATCAAGGTCAAATAAGATTCTGTAGGAAAAGGGGCGCCTGGGTGGTTTAGTCGGTTAAGCGTCCGGCTTTCGCTTAGGTCATGATCTCGCGGTTCGTGGGTTCGAGCCCCGCATCGGGCTCTGTGCTGACAGCCAGCTCGGAGCCTGGAGTCTGTTTCAGTCCGTGACTCCCTCTCTCTCTGACCCTCCCCTGCTCACGCTGTCTCTCTCTCTCTCCTAAGAAAAAAAAAATTAAAAAAAAAGATTCTGTAGGAAAGGTTTTTTGTTTGTTTTTGTTTTTGTTTTTTTCTGATGGAGCCATTGCAGGGCTGCTTTATGAAAGAAGGTGGTTTTTTTTTTGTTTGTTTTTGTTTTTTACTTAAGTGGATTCTTTTAGAGCAAAGTCAATCGTCATTTCTACTGGGACGCCTTCTTTGACCCTCTGGTACTGGCTGTCCAGTCTTCTGTGACCTGAGACTTTGAGGTTTCTCTATTTCAGCAATTAGCACATTTAATGATAAGGATTTATTTGCACATCTTACTTTTCTCCCTAGACTGTGACCAAACTTTTTGATTATTATTACTATTTTATTTTAGAGAGAGAGTGCAAAAGTGCAAGTGAGAAGAGAGTCAGAGGGACAGAGAGAGAATCTTAACCAGGCTCTACACTCAGTGCAGAGTCTGATGTGAGGCTCAATCCCATGGCCTTAGGGTTATGACCTGAGCCAAAATCAACAGTTGATGTTCAAGCAATTGGGCCACCCAGGTGCCCCTGTATGTGATTGTTTTTTTAATTAAAAATTTTTTTTAATGTTTATCTATTCTTGAGAAAGAGAGACAGAGAGCAGACAGGGGAGGAGCAGAGAGAGGGAGACACAGAATCCTAAGCAGGCTCCAGGCTCTGAGCTGTCAGCACAGCCTGATGTGGGGCTCGAAGTCACGAACCACAGATCATGACCTGAGCTGAAGTAGGACACGCAACCGACTGAACCACCCAGTCAGTTGAGTGATTGTTGTGATGCGATTGTTTTCAATAGCACAGTGCTTGGCACATAATTGCACCACTAACAAATAAACAAATATATGCTAGTAGAGATGTTTGGAGGACAGGGCAACCCAGATGGAAGAAATGCCTTGAAGAGAGGCACTGCGAGTAAAATATGAAAAGGTCTCTTTTACTTTGAACAATGTCTTCTTTATAATGTTGCCGGAGGCTCATCATTTCACTTACAGATACAGCGTCAAGGATGCCCTTCAGCCGCAGGTAGAAGTTAAACCACACTGTTTTATAAAACAGAGGGATTTTTTTCCCCTTTACATGAGACTCTAGATATAGGCAACCAAGGGCTGAGTCATCAATGTTCCAGTCTTCCTTCCTCTGATTCCACCATGTTCAGTGAGCAGACTTCCCCCAACATTACTTCATGGTCACAGTCCAGCTTCCTACTTGTGTCTAGCAAAGGGAAAAGAGGAAGACAAAGAAGCAAAAGGGGCAAAAGGAAGGGTCATGCCTGTATCAAGAAAATAAAACTTTCCCAGAAATCTCCAATACATTTCTGCCTATGTGTCATTGATCAAAACTGTACACGTGGTTAGCTGTATGGGAAGCTGAGAATGTCCATTTTCTACTGGGACACTTTGTTTTCATAAATAGTTTTGGACTATTTGATGTAGAAAATGAACATTGGGATAGGCCTAGCACAGTCTGCAATGATGTGGATGGAAGGCAGTGAAGGAACCTCATTACTGCCTACGTTCCACAGTAAGAGGCAATACTTACTCTCCTGTCCCATTCCAGTTCAGAAACCATTTACCAATGGCTCTCAAATCCACTGACCTCACATCCATAGAACCCTAGTTCTTTAGCTCATTGGAGCTGCTTTTTTTTCTAAGTATCATGCATAATGGAATACAGTTTTTATGTTCGTTTTAAGGAGGTTTCTTCTAAACTCCCGCAGTCCTAAATAAGAAAACAACATACTGACCAAAGGCTGGAGGAAAGGACATAATTCCATGTGCACTAAATTTCTGCAGTCTATCATATGGGTCACTAGGTAGCCATTGACATTTCTGACCACCTCTAGGCTTCTGGTAGTGTTAAAGAAGTGGAATCATTATCCTAACTTTTCAGAATGGATGAGAAAACAGCTGATTTTCCAAACGTGATATTGTTAGTCTAGGGTAAAGGCAATTCCTCTTGGCTTTTTGGTGTATGTTTAGTACTTTTTCTAAATTCAGAAAATTTGAGACTCTTGGCATAAAAACTTCTGTTTATGACACTAGAAATTATTTTACTAATGGATTATGGGAAAATAATTATAGAATCCCCCAAAATGTCACAGATAATTAGACATATCCATCACGTAGGTGGATTCTTGCCCTTGGATTCCAGTATTCTTTAATAATTGTATTTCCAGTATCTCTAGTCAGTATTTATGGCCCTCTGAACCCTTTTAAGCCAGAACCTTACTCACAACAAAAATAGTGTGAAAATAGGGTTCATTATATTTCTCTTGCAAGGAATGCACTTCTCTGGATGATGCTATAGCATCATGAAAACTTATCAAAAATAACTGTAAAATGTTGGGGCGCCTGGGTGGCTTAGTCGGTTGGGCATCCGACTTTTGCTTGGGTCATGATCTCGCGGTTCGTGGGTTCGAGCCCCATGTCGGGCTCTGTGCTGACTGCCAGCTCAGAGCCTGGAGCTTGCTTCAGTCTGTGACTCCCTCTCTCTCTGACCCTCCCCTGCTCACGCTGTCTCTCTCTCTCTCTTTCTCCTAGAAATAAATAAAACATTTAAAAAAAATAATTGTAAAATGTGATGTTAAATTATTTTTTGAACAACATTGGCTACCATATTTAATAATAATGTCATATACAATTGCTCCCTATTTCCATTTCTAATGTGTGCTATACATTTTCTTTCTTTTTAAAAAAATGTTTATTTCTTTATTTTTGAGGGGAGTGGAGGGACAAAGAGAGGGAAACAGAATATCTGAGGTTTGCTCTGTGCTGACAGTAGAGACCTGGATGCGAGGTTTGAACTCACCAACTATGAGATTATGACCTGAATTGAACTCCAACACTTAACCCACTGAGACACCTAGGTGCCCCTAGGTTTCCTTGTAAGATACTGTTCAGTATGCATTTTGGGTCATTCTGTGAAGACATAGTAGGAGAGAAGCCATCTGGAAGCCAACATCAGAATTGGTCAACACCTTGATCTTGGACTTCCAAACTCTAGAACTGTGAGAAAATAAATTTGTGTTGTTTAAGCCACCCAATCTATGCATTTTGTTAGGGAAGCCTGAGCTGACTAATACAGGAGGAAAATCTTTCCTTGAAACATTCTAGTAAATTTTGCTTTAAATTTAATTGCAAGAGAAAAGTCACATGGCCATGGCTAGCTTCATGGAAAGCTGGGAAGTACATGGCAAAATGCAGTGACACCAATACCACTGGTTTATATCAGTCACGACTGTGGCTGGATGCATCATCATCCCTAACAGAACAGGTATTCTGTTCACAGAGAAGAAGGGCTGTACCTGTCAGATAAGCAAATGACCTTTCTGCTACAGAGCCTAGAATGATTAGAGTACTTTACACAGAAATGATATCCAAGCAAATATTCAATTGATAGGGGTAATCTTTACATATCTTTGGAACTGGAGAGGCAAACAAATCATCATGGAATTATAGAGAAGGCAATATGGAGCACGTAAGACTTGTGTGCTAAAGGATCTTGCTGAGCCTCAAACCTGTGAATTCCAACCATATGCATATAGTTTATGCCACATTCTTAGTAAATGCTGCATCCATCTAAATCAGTAGAGTGAGCCAGAATCCTGAGATCATCCTTGGACTTTCCCTCACCCCCAATGAGTCAGTAACCAAATTATGATGATTCTATTCCAATATCCTTTATATATATATTTCATTCTCCAAACTACTCATATTACCTTAAGTAAGTGCCTTCCTTCCAACTCACCTGGATTATAGGCCCCCAATCTTTTCCTCTTTAGTATGACTTACATGCTGTAGCCAGTGAATAACATGTAGCTGGTGTGTTCCATGCTGTAGCCAGTGAATAACATGTAGCCGGTGTGCAACATGAACATCCCTACTTATCGTATTTTCAACCTCCATCAGAATCTTCTGGATGAGGCCCAGTGCTCCTTACAATCTTACCCCAGTATATTTTCCCTGTCTCATCTCCTACTCTACCACTGTCTATGCAGCCATGCAAATCACAGTTGCCTCAGTGTGTCCAGTGCTGTCACATTCCAGCCTTAGCTTATGCTGTTCTCTCTCCACACTGAGTGCAGTCACCCAGCTTCTTTAATTGGTAAACTCCTATTTATTCTTAAAGATTTATCTCCTGTGTCCTCTGATCCTTTAGATTGAGCTAGGTCTCTTTATTCTTTGTTTTTCTATTTTTTGCTATAACTCTTTGACAAAATCTTTTTTTTTTTTAAATTTATTTCTAGGAGAGAGGGAGAGAAACAGCGTGAGCAGGGGAGGGTCAGAGAGAGAGGGAGTCACAGACTGAAACAGGCTCCAGGCTCCGAGCTGGCAGTCAGCACAGAGCCTGATGCGGGGCTCGAACCCATGAACCGCGAGATCATGACCTAAGCGAAAGTCGGACGCTTAACCGACTAAGCCACCCAGGCGCCCCACAAAATCTTTAATTATAGGGAAAGGAGAGTTTTATTGGAACCTACTCTGTGTCACACATTAGGTTGGGCACTTTGACAGATCATCTCATTTCATCCACACAACACTGCAGTATAAGAATGTTGTAAATTCCATTTAGTACAGGATGATTCCATTAGATATGGAAAGGATAACTGAATCTGGACTATATGAGATCTTTACAGCAAAAGGCTATAGCAATGTTTTTCCCAATCATATATTAGTAATCATTATTTGCTTCTTTTCAAATCAGAAGTTGTGACGTGTCTCCAGGCATAATTTCTGCAGGCTACTGTACAAACAGTTGTTGGTCTAAGGCTGTTTAATTTGATCTTCATATGTCAAAGGGCCTCCACCAACCCCTGATTGACTGTTCAACTTTATCACTAGTAATCTCCATCAGGTTTTTGAAGGTACTTCCTTATTATAAAATGTGCATTTTAACATCCATTGTAAAAGTCTGCTGTAGCATCTTGCAGCATCTCCAGCACTATCAATTGTTTGCCATTCATCAGCCATTAAGAGTTCACACTGCTGGACAAAACATGAAATAATGGCAGAAATAAAGATCATGTCAGAGTAAGCAAATAAATTGGCTGGGAGCATATGATATTGCTTACTCTGTGTGTTGGTTGATGGGTCATGAGAAAAATATGTATGAATTGTACTGCTCAGTGGAGTAATAAATACATTCTTCTCTTTAAAAATATAAAACTCTTTCTGAGACAAAGAGCCTATAACAAACCAGCACTGTACAAGATGGAACAAGATGAGAAATGTGCTTATAGAAGGTATAACTGAGTCAGAGAGACAGATCTGTCCCAAGGCCACTTTCCTAGGATCGGAGCCAGAATATGACACCACATCTGCCTTGCTTATAGTAGATGTTCTTTTCACTATACCATTCTCCCTCTCTGTATTACTTGCCACAAGCTATTGTAATCATTACTGTGTTTAAAAAACTGTCTCCTTTTTCAGGTTGAGGAAATATTTTTCTTCTTCAAATTTTTATTTAAATTCTAGTTAGCTAACATATAGTGTAATATTGTTCATAAGAGTAGAATTTAGTGATTCATCACTGACATACAGCACCCAGTGCTCAATAGGACAAGCACTTTCCTTACTACCCATCTCCCGTTTAGCCCATTCCTTACCCTCTTCTCTCTAGCAGACTTCAGTTTGTTCTCTTTTGTAAAGAGTTTCTTATGGTTTCTTTCTCTTTCTCTCTCTCCCTCTCTCTTTTCTCCCTTTCCATATGTTCCTCTGTTTCGTTTCTTAAATTCCACATATGAATGAAATTGCCTTTATTTGACTGACTTATTTTGTTTAGCGTAATACACTCTAGCTCCACGTCATTGCAAATGGCAAGATTTCATTCCTCTTGATGGCTAAGTAATATTCCATTGTATATATATGTACCATATCTTTCCTCTATCCATTCGTCAGTTGGTGGACATTTGGGTTCTTTCCATAGTTTGGAAAACTATTGTTGATAATGCTGCTATAAATATCAGGGTACATGTAGCCCTTCAAATCTGTGTTTTTGTATCCTTTAGGTAAATACCTAGCAGTGCAATTTCTGGCTCATAGGGTAGTTCTATTTTTAACTTTTTGAGGAAACTTCATGTTTTCCTGAGTGGTTGTACCAGTTTTCATTCCCACCAACAGTGCAAGAGGGTTCCTCTTTCTCCTGATCCTACCCAACACCTGTTGTTAATTTTAACCATTCTGACAGGTGTGAGGTAGTATCTCATCATGGTTTTGATTTGTATTTCCCTGATATGAGTGATGTTGAGCATCTTTTCATGTGTCTGTTGGCCATCTGGATGTCTTCTTTGGATAAATGTCTATTCATGTCTTCTGTCCATTGTTCACTGGATTATTTATTTCTTGAGTGTTGAATTTGGTAAGTTATTTTAAAAATATTTTTAAAATTTATTGTCAAATGGCTTACAGACAACACCCAGTGCTCATCCCAACAAGTGCCCTCCTCCATGCCCATCACCCAACTTCCCCTCTCCCCAGCCCCCATCAACCCTCAGTTTGTTCTCAGTATTTGAGTCTCTTATGGTTTGCCTCCCTCCCTCTCTGTTTGCAACTATTTATCCCCCTTCCCTGCCCCCATGGCTTCCTGTTAAGTTTCTCAAGATCCACATGAGTGAAAACTTATGGTATCTTTCTCTGACTTATTTCACTTTGTACAATACCCTCCAGTTCCATCCAGGTTGATGCAAATGGTATGATTGTATTCTTTCTCATTACCAAGTAGTATTTCATTGTATATATAAACCATATCTTCTTTATGCATTCATCAGTTGATGGAAATTTAGGCTCTTTCTATAATTTGGCTATTACTGAAAGTGCTGCTATAAGCATAGGGGTATATGTGCCCCTGTGCATCAGTACTCCTGAATCCTTTGGGTAAATTCTTAGCAGTGCTATTGTTGGGTCATAGGGTGGTTCTATTTTTTAATTTTTTGAGGAACCTCCACGCTGTTTACCAGAGCAACTGCACCAATTTGCATTCCCACCAACAGGGCAAGAGATTTTCCACATCCTCACCAGCATCTATAGTTTCCTGATTTGTTCATTTTAGCCACTCTGACTGCTGTGAGGTGGTATCTCAGGGTGGCTTTGATCTGTATTTTCCTGATGATGAGTGACGTTGAGCATCGTTTTCATGTGTCTGTTGGCCATCTGGATGTCTTCTTTGGGAAAGATGTCTTCTTTGGAAAAGTGTCTATTCATGTCTGCCCATTTCTTCACTGGATTATTTGTTTTTCAGATGTGGAGTTGGTGAGTTCTTTATAAATTTTGGATACTAGCCCTTTATCCAATATGTCATTTGCTAATATCTTTTCCCATTCTGTCAGTTGCCTACTAGTTTTGTTGATCATTTCCTTTGCAGTGCAGAAGCTTTTTATCTTGATGAGGTCCCAATAGTTCATTTTTGCTTTTAATTCCCTTGCCTTTGGAGATGTGTCAAGTAAGAAATTGCTGCGGCTCAGGTCAAAGAGATTGTTGCCTGTTTTCTCCTCTAGGGTTTTGAAGGTTTCCTATCTCACATTTAGGTCATTCATCTATTTTGACTTTATTTTTATGTATGATGTAAGAGAGTGGCCTGGTTTCATTCTTCTACATGTTGCTGTCCAGTTCTCCCAGCACCATCTGTTAAAGAGACTGTCTTTTTTCCAGTGGTACTATTCCTGTTCTGTCAAAGATTAACTGGCCATACATTTGTGGGTCTAATTCTGGGTTCTCTATTCTATTCCATTGGCCTATGTGTCTGTTTTTGTGCCAATGCCATACTGTCTTGATGATGACAGCTTTGTAGTAGAGGGTAAGTCTGGGATTGTGATGCCTCCTGCTTTGGTTTTCTTCTTCAGTATTGCTTTGTCTATTTGGGGTGTTTTGTGATTCCATGCACATTTTATGACTTTTTGTCCTAGCTTTGAGAAGAATGTCAGTGCAATTTTGATTGGAATGCTTTGAATGTGTAGATTCCTTTGGGTAGTATTGACATTTTAACAATATTTATTCTTCTGATCCATGAGCATGGAATGTGCTTCCATTTCTTTGTGTCTTCTTCAATTTCCTTCATAAACTTTCTTTTTTTTTTCTTTTATACTTTATTGTCAAGTTGGTTTACATATAACATCCAGTGCTCATCCCAACAAGTGCCCTCCTCCATGCCCATCATCCCCCTTCCCCTCTCCCCCACCCCACCTCAACCCTCAGTTTGTTCTCAGCATTCAAGAGTCTCTCATGGTTTGCCTCCTTCCCTCTCCCCAACTATTTTTCCCCTCCTTCTTCCGCTTCATCCTCCGTTAACTTTCTCCTAATCCACCTATATGTGCAAAAATGGTATTTGTTCTTCTCTGCCTAACTTATTTCACTCAGCATAACACCTTCTAGTTCCATCCATGTTGCTACACATGGCCAGATTTCATTCTTTCTCATTGCCATGTAGTATTCCATGGTATAGATAAACCACATCTTCTTGATCCATTTGTCCGTTGATGGACACTTAGGCTCTTTCCATGTTTTGGTTATTGTTGAGGGTGCTGCTATGAATATTGGGGTACAGGTGCCCCTGTGAATCAGCACTCCTGTATCCCTTGGGTAAATTCGTAGCAGTGCTATTGCTGGGTCATATGGGAATGCTATTGTTAATTTTTTGAGGAATCTCCACACTGTTTTCCAGAGGGGTTGCAGCAGCTTACATTCCCACCAGCAATGTAAGAGGGTGCCCATTTCTCCACATCCTCGCCAGCATCTAGAGTCCTCTGATTTGCTCATTTTACCCACTCTGACTGGCGTGAGGTGGTATCTCAGTGTGATTTTGATTTGTATTTCCCTGATGCTGAGGGACGCTGAGCATCGTTTCCTGTGTCTGTTGGCCATCTGGATGTCCTCTTTGGAGAAGTGTCTGTCCATGTCTTCTGCCCATTTCTTCACTGGATTATTTGTTTTTCATTTGTGGAGTTGATGAGTTCCTTACATATTTTGGATACTAGCCCTTTATCTGATATGTCATTTGCAACTATCTTTTCCCATTCCATCATTTGCCTATTAGTTTTATGGGTTGTTTCCTTTGCTGTGCAGAAGCTTTTGATCTTGGTGAGGTCCCTCCCAGTAGTTCATTTTTGCTCTTGATTCCCTTGCCTTTGGGGATTGTCAAGTAAGAAATTGCTGCGGTTGAGGTCAAGGAGGATGTTCCCTGCTTTCTCTTCTAGGGTTTTGATGGCTTCCTGTCTCACATGCAGGTCCTTTATCCATTTTGAGTTAATTTTTGTATACGGTGTGAGAAAATGATCTAGTTTCATTCTTCTGCATGTTGCTGTCCAGTTCTCCCAGCACCATCTGTTAAAGAGGCTGTCTTTTTTCCATTGGATGCTCTTCCCCGATTTGTCAAGGATTAGTTGGCCATACATTTGTGGGTCCAATTCTGAGTTGTCTATTCTATTCCAGTGTTCTATGTGTCTATTTTTTTTCACCAATACCATACTGTCTTGATAATTACAGCTTTGTAGTAGAAGCTAAAGTCTGGGATTGTGATGCCTCTGTTTTGGTTTTCTTCTTCAATATTATGCTGGCTATTCAGGGTCATTTGTGGTTCCATACAAATTTTAGGATAGTTTGTTCTACTTTTGAGAAGAATGCTGGTACAATTTTTATTGGGATTGCATTGAATGTGCAGATTGCTTTGGGTAGTAATGACATGTTAACAATATTTATCCTTCTGATCCATGAGCATGGAATGTTTTTCCATTTCTTTGTGTCTTCTTCAGTTTCCTTCATAAGCTTTCTATAGTTTTCATCATACAGATCTCTTATATCTTTGGTTAGGTTTATTCCTAGGTGTTTTATGGTTTTTTGTGCAGTTGTGAATGGAATCAGTTTCTGGATTTCTCTTTCTGTTGCTTCATTATTGGTGGATAAAAATACAACTGATTTCTGTACATTGATTTTGTATCCTTCACCATTGCTGAATTCATGGATCAGTTCTAGTAGGCTTCTGGTGGAGTCTGTTGGGTTTTCTATGTAGAGTATCATGTCGTCTGCAAAAAGTGAAAGTTTGACCTCTTCTTTACCAACTCTGATGCCTTTTATTTCCTTTTGTTGTCTGATTGCTGATGCTCGGACTTCCAGCAATATGTTAAACAACAGTGGTGAGAGTGGACACCCCTGTCGTGTTCCTGATCTCAGGGGGAAAGCTCTCAGTTTTTCCCCATTGAGGATGATGTTAGCTGAAGGTTTCTCATAGATGGCTTTTATGATGTTTAGTTAAGTTCCTTCTAGCACGACATTCTCAAGGGTCTTTATTAAGAAGGGATGATGTATCTTGTCAAATGCTTTTTCTGCGTCTATAGACAGGATCATATGGTTTTTATCTTTTCTTTTGTTGATGTGATGTATCACATTGATTGATTTGCGAATGTTGAACCAGCCCTGTAACCCAGGAATGAATCCCATTTGATCTTGGTGGATAATTCTTTTTATGTGTTGTTGGATTCGATTTGCAAGTATCTTGTTGAGGATTTTTGCATCTGTATTCATCAAGGATATTGGCCTGTAGTTCTCTTTTTTTGCTATGACTCTGTCTGGCTTGGGAATCAAAGTGATGCTGGCTTCATAAAATGAGTCTGGAAGTTTTCCTTCGATTTCTATTTTTTGGAATAGCTTGAGAAGAATGGGTATTAATTCTGTTATAAATGTCTGGTAGAATTCCCCAGGAAAGACATCTGGCCCAGGGCTCTTATTTGTTGGGAGATTTTTGATAACTGATTCGATTTCCTCACTAGTTATGGGTCTGTTCAGATTTTCTATCTCTTCCTGTGTGAATTTTGGTAGTGAGTGTGAATTTAGGAATAAGTCCATTTCTTCTAAGTTGTCTAGTTTGTTGGCATATAATTTTTCATAGTATTCCCTGATAATTGCTTTTATTTCTGAGTAGTTGGTTGTAGCAAGTCCTTTTTCATTCATGATGTCTATTTGAGTGCTCTCTTTTCTTTTTGAGAAACCTGGCTAGAGGTTTGACAATTTTGTTTATTTTTTCAAAAAACAAACTCGGTTTCGTTGCTGTTCAACTGTTGTTGTTGTTGTTGTTGTTGTTTCTATATTGTTTATTTCTGCCCTGATATTTATTATTTCTCCTCTCCTACTGGGTTTGGGATGCTCCTGTTGCTCTCCCTCTAGTTCCTTTAGGTGAGCTGTTAGATTTTGCTCTTGCGCTTTTTCTAATTTCTTGAAATAGGTCTGGAGTGCAATATACTTTCCTTTTAGGACTGCCTTTGCTGCATCCCATAGAGTTTGGATTGCTGTATTTTCGTTTTCATTTGTTTCTATATATATTTTAATTTCTTCTCTAATTACCTGATTGGCCCATTCATTCTTTATTAGGGTGTTCTTTAACCTCCATGTGTTTGGAGGTTTTCCAGACTTCTTGCTGTGATTGACTTAAAGTTTCATTGTGATCAGACAGTTTGCATGGTATGATCTCAATTCTTTTATATTTATTGAGGGCTGCTTTATGTCCCAGTTTGTGATCTATCTTGGAGAATATACCATGCTCACTTGAGAAGAAACTGAATTCCATGGCCATCTCAGGATGTAGAGTTCTAAATATATCTGTCAAAACCATCTGGTTCAATGTGTCATTCAAGTCTATTGTTTCTTTGGTGATTTTCTGTCTAGTTGATCTATCCATTGCTGTGAGTGGAGTATTAAAGTCCCCTGCTATTAGCACATTTTTATCCATAAGATTGTTTCTGTTTGTGATTAATTGTTTTGTACATTTAGGTGCTGCCATATTTGGTGCGTAGACATTTATAATTGTCAGTTCTTCCTGATGGATAGACCCTGTAATCATTATATAATGCCCTTCTTCATCCCTTGTTACTGTCTTTAAATTAAAGTCCTGTTTGTCTGATACAAGTATAGCTACTCCAGCTTTCTTTTGACTTCCAGTAGCATGATATATATTTCTCCATCCCCTTATCCAGAAGGCAAAGGACAGTCTAAAGGCATAAAACCAGAATTCCCAGCTACAAATAGAGCCAGGTGTATGCAGTGCTGATGGAAGAGCATATACAAAGAGAGAAATGACAGGGCAGGGAGGAAGTGAAATTGGAAATGAAATGACCAGGCAGAGAGACTAAGAGGCACTCAGAGAAACTATATAGTCTGATTACTCCAGAGAGAGAGAAAAAGGTAGCGTTGGAGGTGAAGAGAGTACATCTAGAGAATGGATTAAATGTGACTGTTTAAGCCAACCAGTGACCAGAGTGCCCCAACCAGCAGAGTGGAGGGTTACCAATGAGAAAAGGGAGATTGTATCCGAGTAGAAAGAATTATCTAGGATTAATCATGGCAGTGCATCCATGTTGGTCTTGCCCCAGGCTCAAGAAAACAACAACAACAACAACAACAACAACAAACAGCTCTCTGGGAGGATGGGCGTGGTTTGATGTAGGCAGGTCTCGCCTCCACTGTGTCTGGCTGGCAGCTCCCTGAGACCCCGTCTTGGTGGTTGTGGGAGAAAAATGGCATCACCCCTGTCCCTTCTCAACCAAGTATTGCAAATCACTCGTTTGGGTCCAACCTCCCTGTGCTGAGGACATATCCAAGGTGGGGTGAGTTCTATGCCCCACGCCCCTCTCGTTTCCAGGTCCCAGTCTGCTGGCTTTGTTTATACCTCCCGAAACATTCCCACAGGTCAGGTGGCTGCTTCCCTGCTGCTGGGGTTCGAGCTGGGGGTGGGGGATGTGTCGCAGCCTCAGATCCACCAGGGTCAAGCAGTGATACAACCTGGGATCCAAGGCCTCCTCTGCCACCCCCCCCCCCCGCCCTGTGTCGGGGGAATGTAGCAGCTTCAAGCCCACAGCATCTGCACCGCTGCCGGGGATAGTGCCGGGAGCCCAGCAGAGCAGTTTTTCCTGGCGCCCTCTGGGACCGGGAGCACCTACTTCAGAGTCAACATCCCAGCCAGAACTAAAAAACACTCTTTCCAAGCCAAGGTTTTTCTCTTCTCTAGGGACAGTTCTATGAGCAGTCTCAGCTTCTCTTTTCTCTCCCCTCAACTCACTGCAGCTCACCACGGCTCATCACTCACCGCAGTTGCTCGCAAGCCGGGTTCCATCCCTGCCCTCCATATCTCCGGGTCCCATCCCACTTTTATCTTCCCCAGTTCGCACTCACGCACTTAAGAGGTTGCCTTCCCAGTGTACTCTGTCTCTTTCTCTTCCCAAACTCCTGTGGCTCAGTGTCCTATGACTTCATACCTTCTCTGTTTGAGAGATGGGTGCAAGCGAAATGTACGGAGCTCCCTACTTCTCCACCATCTTGCCGGCACTCCTTCATAATCTTTCTATAGTTTTCAGCATAAAGATCTTTTACATCTTTGGTTAGGTTTATTCCTAGGTATTTTATGGTTTTTGGTGCAATTTTAAATGGGATCAGTTTCTTGATGTCTCTTTCTGTTACTTCATTATTGGTTATGCGACCAATTTCTGTACATTGATTTTGTACCCTGCAACTTTACTGAATTCATGTATCAGTTCTAGCATTCTTTTGGTGGAGTCTTTCAGGTTTTCCATGTAGAATATCATGTCATCTACGAAAAGTGAAAGTATGACTTCTTTGCCAATTTTGATGCCTTTATTTCCTTTTGTTGTCTGATGGCTGATGCTAGGACTTCCAGCACTATGTTAAACAACAGTGGTGAGAGTGGACATCCCTGTCGTGTTCCTGATCTCAGGGGGAAAGCTCTCAGTTTTTCCCCATTGAAGATGATGTTAACTGTGGACTTTTCATAGATGGCTTTTATGATGTTTAAGTATGTTCCTTCTATTCCGACGTTCTTGAGGGTTTTTATTAAGAAAGGATGCTGTATTTTGTCAAGTGTTTTTTCTGTATCTATTGACAGGATCATATGATTCTTATCCTTTCTTTTATTAATGTGATGTATCACATTGATTGATTTGAGAATATTGAACTAGCCCTGAAGCCCAGGAATGAATCCCACTTGATCATGGTGAATAATTCTTTTTATATGTTGTTGAATTAGATTTGCTTATATCTTTTTGAGAATTTTTGCATCCTTGTTTATCAGGGATATTGGCCTGTATTTCTCCTTTTTTGTAGGGTCTTTTTCTGGTTTGGGAATCAAAGTGATGCCGGCTTCATAGAATGAGTCCAAAAGTTTTCCTTCCATTACTATTTTTTGGAACAGCTTGAGAAGGATCGGTATTAACTCTGATTTAAATGTCTGGTAGAATTCCCCAGGGAAGCCATCTGGTCCAGGACTCTTATTTGTTGGGATATTTTTGATAACTGATTCAATTTCTTTATTAGTTATGGACCTGTTTAAATTTTCTATTTCTTCCTGTTTGAGTTTTGGTACTGTGTGAGTGTTTAGGAATTTGTCCATTTCTTCCAGGTTGTCCAGTTTGTTGGCATATGATTTTTTATAGTATTTCCCGATAATTCCTTGTATTTCTGAGGGATTGGTTCTAATAAATCCGTTTTTATGTGTAATTTTATCTACTTGAGTCCTCTGTCTATTCTTTTTGAGAAGTATGGCTCGGGTTTATCAATTTTGTGTATTTTTTTCAAAAAACCAACTCTTAGTTTCATTGATCTGTTCTACTGTTTTCTTTATTCTATCTTGTTTATTTCCGCTCTGATCTTCATTATTTCTCTTCTTCTGCTGGGTTTGGATTTCTTTGCTGTTCTGCTTGTAGTTCTTTTAGCTGTGCTGTTAAGTTTTGTATTTGAGATAGGCCTGAATTGCAACGTATTTTCCTCTTAGGACTGCCTTTGCTGCATCCCAAAGGGTTTGGATTGTTGTGTTTTTATTTTCATGTGTTTCTGTATATTGTTTAATTTCTTCTTTAATTGCCTGATTGACCCATTCATTCATTTTTTTAATGTTTTTTTTTTTTAATTTATTTCTGAGCGAGAGAGAGAGAGAGACAGCGTGAGCAGGGGAGGGTCAGAGAGAAAGGGAGACACAGAATGTGAAGCAGGCTCCAGGCTCTGAGCTAACCTTCAGCAGAGCCCAACATGGGGCTCAAACCTACGAACCATGTGGTCATGACCTGAGCCTAAGTTGGATGCTTAACCAAATGAACTACCTAGGCACCCTGACCCATTCATTCTTTAGTAGGATGTTCTTTAACCTCCATGCATTTAGAGGTTTTCCAGACTTTTTCCTGTGGCTGATTTCAAGTTTCATAGCATTGTGATCTGAAAGTGTGCATGGTATGATCTCAATTCTTTTATATTTATTGAGGGTTGTTTTGTGACCCAGTATGTGCTCTATCTTGGAGAATGTTCCATGTCCACTAGAAAAGAATGTGTATTCTGCTGCTTTAGGACAAAAAGTTCAAAATATATCTGTCAAGTCCATCTGGTTCAGTGTATCACTCAGGGCCATTGCTTCTTCATTGATTTTCTGTCTAGATGATCTGTCCATTGCTGTAAGTGGAATATTAAAGTCCCCTGAAATTACCACATTCTTACCAATAAGATTGCTTATGTTTGTGATTAATTGTTTTATATATTTGGAGACCCTGAATTCGGTGAATAGACATTTATAGTTGTTAGCTCTTCTTGATGGATAGACCCTATAATTTTTATATAATGCCTTTCTTTATCTCTTATTAAAGCCTTTAGTTTAAAATTTAGTTTGTCTGATATAAGTATGGCTACTCTAGCTTTCTTTTGCCTTCCAGAAGCATGATAGATGGTTCTCCATCCCCTCTCTTTCAATCTAAAGGTGTCCTCAGGTCTAAAATAGGTCTCTTGTTGACAGCAAATAGATGGGTCTTGTTTCTTATCCATTCTGATATGCTTTGTCTTTTGATTGGAGTGTTTAGTCTATTTACATTCAGTGTTATTATTGAAAGATATGGGTTTATAGTCATTATGTTATCTCTAGGTTTCATGCTTGTAGTGATGTCTCTTGTACTTGATGGTCTTTGCAACATTTCACTCACAGAATCCCGCTTAGGATTTCTTGTAGGCTTGGTTTATTGGTGATGAATTCCTTCAGTTTTTGTTTGCTTGGGAAAACCTTTATCTCCCCTTCTATTCTGAATGACAAGCTTGCTGGATAAAGGATTCTTGGCTGCATATTTTACCTGTTCATTACATTGAAAATTTCCTGCCACTCCTTTCTGCCTGCCAAAGTTCAGTAGATAGGTTTGCTACTACCCTTATATGTCTACCCTCGTATTAAGGTCCATTTATCCCTAGCTGCTTTCAGAATTCTCTTTTTATCTTTGTATTTTGCCAGTTTCACTATAATATGTTGTGCTGAAGATCGATTCAAGTTACATCTGGAGGGAGTTCTCTGTGCCTTCTGAATTTCAATGTCCATTACTTTCCCCTGATTGGGAAAGTTCTCAACTATGATTTGTTCAAGTATACCTTCAGCCCCGTTCTCCCTCTCTTCTTCTAGAACTCCTGTGATATGGATATTGTTCCATTTCCTTGAATCCCTTAGTTCTCTAATTCTCCCCTCATGATCCAGATATTTTTATCTCTCTTTTTCTCAGCTTCCTCTTTTTCCATAGTTTTATCTTCTATTTTACCTATTCTCCCCTCTGCTTCTTCACTTCTCACTGTGACCAACTTTATTTTATTTTGCATCTCATTTATAGCATATTTTAATTCATTATGACTATTTTTTAGTTTCTTGATCTCTGCAGAAATAGATTCTCTGCTGTCTTCTATGCTTTTTTTCAAGCCTAGTGATTAATCTTATGACTATTGTTTTAAATTCTTGTTCAGTTATATTGTTTATATCCGTTTTAATCAATTCTTTAGCTGTCATTTCTTTCTGGAATTTCTTTTGAGGAGAATTCTTCTGTTTTATCATTTTGGCTAGTTTTCTGTCCCTTATGTGTTTTAAAATCTTGTTGTGTGCCTTGCACCTGCAAGCACTATTATATTAAAGAGGGGTCATACACTGTCCAGGGCCTTGCCCTTCAGGAGATGTTATTTGGAGAGTGTTACTTGCTCTCTGTTGTTGTGACTTTGGTTATTTTATCTCCCTGCTCGTAGTGGTGTTTTGGACTCTCCACCAGGGGTACTTTGATTTTTTATTGAAATAGCCCTGGAAAGCAAAACAAACAGATAAACAAAAGCGTGCAAATGCACAAACAAACAAACAAAGCCAACAACAACAACATTCCAGAAACACCAGCTACACCCTATAGGTAACAGGGTGGAGATGGTGCTGATGGAAGAGGTCTTATCCCATACAAAGAGAGAATGGGGGAAGAAGAAAACAATAAAAATTGACCAGAGAAACTATGTGGCTTAATCCAGAGAGGGAGAAAAGAAAATAAAGAAGGAGGTAGGGAAAGAGAAAAAGAAAATAATGTTACCCAGACAGAGAAGCTATACAGCTTAATCCAGAGAGAGAAAACGGAAAATCAAGAAGGAGGCGGGAAAAAAGAAAAGAAGATAAAGTTATCCAGACAGTGAAACTATATGGCTTAATCCAGAGAGAGAGAATAGAGAATAAAGAAGGAGGTGTGGAACATGTATCAAGAGAATGGATTAAATATCTCTGTTCTAAAAAAAAAAAACAACCAGAGTAACCAGATGAGATGAGGGAAGAGATAAGAAGGAGAAAAGGAAGGAAGAATATATCTATAACAAGAATTGTCCGTGAATTAATCCAGTCAATGCATCAGAGCTGGTCTGGAGGAGGGAGCCATCTGGTTCCACAGCATCTATCCGGCTCCAGTAGTTATAGCAGTTACCAGGCACAGAGGGGCATGGTGTGCTATAGGTGGGTCCCACCTCCACTGTGGGCCCCTCAGTCAGATCCCTGATGCCCTTCCTTAGTGGTGGTGGTGGGGAAAATGACCCGAGTCTCTCCTCCACACACCCTTTGTCCCAAACCACTCTGTTCCAGCCGTCCTCACTGCCATGGGTACAAACCAGGCTGTTTGTCTGCCTCTGCTGACTCTCATTCCTGGTGCTTGGTTGGGATTAAAACTCTTGCTTTGTGGGCCCCAGTCCTGGGGGAAGAGCCACTCCACACTGCCTGATATAGGGTCCTCAGCTGGCAGATGCAGGCAGGCTTTGTCCTGTCCCACAGCACTCCAGCGAGGGGATTGCTTTCTCCTACTGCAGATTGCACCCCTAACCTAGCCACTGAGCCCAGGGGTGGCTCCCCTCCTCACCTGGTGTGTGATCCAAGCAGCTGGCCCCAGTCCAGAGAAAGTCCAGCAGTTAGAGATGGGATCCCCCTCTGTCCCCGTCCGAGATTTTTCTCTTGTCCAGATAGAGTCCTATGCTTCCCCAGATGCTCCTTTTATTCTCTTTGTCTCTCTGCAGAAGGGGATCCCTCCCCTCTGTTCATCTTATCTCTCCTAATTTGCAGTCATGCATGTATGGCTTGTCAGGTTGTCTTGGTGAGTCCTTGGAAGTGTCATTGTCTCTTTTCCTCCCAGACTCTTGAGATTCAAAGTCCTTTGGCTTCAACACTTCTTTGTTTGAGAGAAGAGGCAAGTTCGGATCCCCCTACTTCTCTACCATGTTGGCCCCTTCTCCTCTGAGTTTGGCAAGTTCTTTATAGATTTTGGATACTAACCATTTATCTGATGTTATTTGCAAATATCTTCGCCCATTCCATAGGCTGCCTCTGAATTTAGCTGATTGTTTCCTTCACTGTGCAGAAGGTTTTTAAAAAAAAATTTATTTACTTATTTTGTGTGTGATAGAGAGCATGTACGAATGCACAAGTGGGGGAGGAGCAGAGAAAGAGGGAGAGAGAATCCCAACTAGGCTCCGTGCTGGTAGCTCTCAACCTAACATAGGGCTCAGTCTCATAAATGAGGAGATCATGGTGACCTGAGCCAAAGTCAAGAGTCAGGCACTTGGGGCGCCTGGGTGGCTTAGTCGGTTAAGTGTCTGACTTTCGCTTAGGTCATGATCTCGCGGTTCGTGGGTTCGAGCCCCGCGTCGGGCTCTGTGCTGACTGCCAGCTCAGAGCCTGGAGCCTGTTTCAGTCTGTGACTCCCTCTCTCTCAGACCCTCCCCTGCTCACGCTGTCTCTCTCTCTCTCTCCTGGAAATAAATAAAACATTAAAAAAAAAAAAGAGTCAGGCACTTAACCAAGTGAGCCACTCAGGGGCCTCTCAATGTGCAGAAGCTTTTTATCTTGATGACGTCTCAGTTCATTTTTGCTTTTGTTTCCCTTGTCTCCAGAGATGTGTCTAGTAAGAAGTTGCTACAACTGAGGTCAAAAGATTGCTGCCCATGTTCTTCTCTAGGGTTTTGATAGTTTCCTGTCTCACATTTAGAATTTAGTTTTGTGTATGGTGTAAGAAAGTGATGCAGTTTCATTCTTCTGCACGTTGCTTTCCAGTTTTTCCAACATAATTTGTTAAAAAGAAAGTCTTTTTTCCACTGGATATTCTTTCCTGCTTTGAAAAAGATAAGTTGACCCTATAGTTGTAGATCCATTTCTGGGTTTTCTGTTCTGTTCCATTGATCTATGTATCTGGTTTTGTGTCAGTAGCATACTGTTTTGATGATGACAACTTTGTAATACAGCTTGAAGTCCAGAATTGTGATGCCTCCAGCTTTGCTTTTCTTTTTCAAGATTTCTTTGGTTATTTGGAGTCTTTTATGATTCCATACAAATTTTAGGATCATTTGTTCTAGTTCTTTGAAAAATGCTGGTGGCATTTTAATAGGGATTGCATTAGATGTGTATATTGTTTTGAAGTATTGACATTTTAACAATGTTTGTTCTTCCGATCCATGAGCATGGAATGTTTTTCTATTTCTTTGAGTGAGGTTGAGGAAGTCTTGAATGTCAGCATTTTTATGGTAACCAAAAGTTGCATTTTTAACATCTGACCCCTCTATTGTTAAGATACATGTTACTATGAGTCATGATCACACTGTGTATATGTTTTATTATTACAGAATTAGAGAGACTGTCTCCAACTAGTCCAGGATCATGGACTTTCTGAACAAGTCCAGGAAAAGACTATTTATTTTGGGCTACCTGACTGCTGAATTGTCAGTTATACCTTTCAGTTGCACTGGTACATTGAACCAGCACAACTTACAGGATGAATCATAATTAATCTTCAACTAATTTATTAATTTATCTTTAATTGCTCCATTAAATTTATTCTTCGGAGCAACTTCTTTTCCTTTCCCCGAATGAAATTTTGGTTGCACTAGAATATTTCTGGCCATTCATAGGTAATACGGTCCAGAAATTAAAATGTCCACTTTTATTTAATAATAATAATAATTCCAAGGGTATCTGGGTGGTTTAGTCAGTTAACTGTCCAACTTTTGATTTCAGTTCAGGTCATGATTTCACAGTTTGTGAGTTTGAGCCCCGCATTGGGCTCCATGCTGATAGTGCAGAGTCTGCTGGGGTTTATTTCTCTCCCTCTCCCTCTGCCCCCTTGCCCCCAGCTTGTACTCTCTCTCTCTCTTAAAATAAATAAACTTAAAATAATAATAATAACAATATTAATAACAACTCCAAACTTGACTTAAAATCAAGGGTTTTCTTCTCTCTTGCTAGAGTTTCAAGCAGGAAGCCTAAAGTCAAGAGAGGTACAGGGTTGGCTTATTTTATCTTATATCATGCCTAACCTTTCCATTACTTAGGTGTCTCACTGGGGTTTGGGACCCTGGGGTCTGATGCAGAGTGAGGGAAGAGAAGTAAAAGAGAAAAGTTTTTATGTGACTAACACTCTCAAGGATAGGCTTCTAAGTCTCTAGGGCAGCAGTTATTTCTCTTCCTTGCAGCTTTTTAAAAAAATAGCTTTATTGATATATAATTCACATACCAGCTGATAGTCAACAGAAAGGAACAAACTGCTGCTAGATGGAACAACATAAATGGACCTCAGAAATACTATGCTAAGAAAAAAGATTATGCCGAGTGAAAGAAGTCAGATATAAAAGGGTATGTATGTATAATTTAATTTAGATGATATTTGAGAATAGGCAAAAATAATCTTTAGTGATAGAAATCAGATCTCAGTGATTGCTTAGAGCAGAGATGGGGATGGATTGACTGTAAAGCAGTAGAGGTGGACCAAGGATTTGGGAGGGGGAACAGAGTTATTCTGTATCTTGATCTGGTCATGGTTACATGGCTATATACATGTCAAAACTCACTGTACACTAAAATGCTTGAATTTTATTGTATGTAAATTATAGTGTAATAACAATTATTTTTAAATTAAAAAAACATAATTAATATAACCTAAAATGCATCCTGTAGAAGTGATTTTTAGTATATTTCTAGAGGTACAAATATCATGACTGTCCATTCCAGAAAATTTTCATCAGCCCAAAAAGAAAGTCCATGGAACAGAAGAGAGAGCTAAGAAGTAAACCTTTCCATAAAGGGTCAACTGATTTTCTACAAAGGTGCCAAGAATATATAATGGGGAATGGAGAGTCTCTTCAATAATGACATTGGGAAAACTGGATATCTGTATGCAAAAGAATGAAACTGGACCCTTATGTTATATACCAAAAACAACTCAAAATGGATTAAAGGCTTAAACACAAGACCTGAAACTGTAAAACTCCTAGAAAAAAGCATAGAGGAAAAACTTCTTGATGTTGGTTTTGGCAATGATTTTTTGGATCTAACACCAAAAGCACAAAGAACAAAAGCAAAAATAAACAAATGAGATTTACATCAAGCTAAAATGTTTCTGCACAGGAAGTTAAATAACAGAAGAATGAAAAGGCAATTTATGGAATGGAAAAAAAATACTTGCAAACTTTATATCCAATAACTGTATATCCAAAATATATAAGCAACTCTTACAACTCAATTGCACCACACGCACACAACTTAAAAATGGGCAAAGGACGTGAATATTTTACAAAGACGACATACAAATGTCCAACAGGTTGAAAAGATGTCCAACATCACTAATCATCAAGGAAATGCAAATCAAAAGCACAATGAGATATCATCTTGAACCTGTTAGGGTAGCTGTTATTTAAAAGACAAAAGATAACAAATGTTGGAATGTGAAGAAAAGAGGACTCATGTGCACTGTTGGTGGGAATACAAATTGGTACAGCCATTATGGAAAACAGTATGGACATTTTTCAGAAAGTTAAAGATAGAACTATTTATGGTCCAGCAATTCCTTTTTGGAATATATAGCCAAAGGAAATAAAATCAGTATCTCAAAGAGATAGCTATACTCCCACACTCATTGCAGCCTTATTCATAATAGCCAAGATATGGAAACAACTTCAATGTTGATGGATGAATGGATAAAGAAATCGTGTATATAGTATAATAAAATGGAACATTATTCAGCCAAAAAAATGAAGGAAACTCTGCCATTTGCAACAATGGGTATGAATCTGGGGAGCATTATGCTAAGTGTAATAAACCAGCCAGAGAAAGACAATCACTTATATGTGGAACCTAAAAAATACATTTTAAAAAAGGTGACCTCAAAGAAACAGAGGTAAAATAGTGGTTACCAGAGGCTGAGGGGTGGGGGAAATGGGGAAATACTGGTCAAAGGAGTACAAACTTTCAATCAGAAAATCAAGAAGTTTTGAGGATCTAATGCACAGCATAGCGACTATAGGTAATAGTACTATATTGTATACTTGAAATTTGCTCAAGAGTTCACACTATGTGTACTCATCCAAAAAAAAAAAAAAAAAAGTAACAATGGTAGGTGATGGAAGTGTTAGCTTGATTGTGGTCATCATTTCACAATGTTTACAAATATATACCAAATTATCATGTGGTACACTTAAATACATTACAATTTTGTCAATTATAGTTTAAGAAAGGTGGAAAAATAGAAATAAAATGCATATGAAAGGAAAAGAAAAAAAATTTAAAGTCAAGAAAAGACAAAAAAAAAAAAGGAAAAGAAAAAGAAAACATATTGGTTAGCAAACATTCCTTATTTAACCCCTTCTTCCGGCCTTAGGCAACCACTAATTTATCCTCTTTCTTTATGGGTTTTCCCATTTGGGACATTTCATGTACATGGAATTATATAATATGTGCCCTTTTGTGTCTGGCTTATTTCCTTTAGCATAATGTTTTCAAGATTTATCCATATTGTAGCATGTATCAATATTTCATTCCTTCTTATTACTGAATAATGTTTTATTATATATTGCTTTTTGTTTATATATTCTTCGATTTATGGGCATTTGGATTGCTTCCACTTTTTAGCTATTATGAATAATGTCGCTATGAACATTTGTGTATAGTTTTGTTGTTGTTTTTTAATGTTTTAAATTTTTTTTATTTTTAAATTTATTTTTGAGAGACAGAGAGAGACAGCACAAGCAGGGGAGAGTCAGAGGGAGAGGGAGATACAGAATCTGAAGCAGGCTCCAGGCTCTGAGCTGTCAGCACAGAGCGTGACGTGGGGCTTGAACCTACTAACTATGAGATCATGACCTTAGCAGAAGTCGGATGCTTAACTGACTGAGTCACCCAGGTGCCCCTGTGTATAGTTTTGGGTGGATTTACGTTTTCATTTCTCTTGGGTATGTTCTGGGAATAAAATTGCTGGTTCACTTTGAGGAACTGCCAATCTCTTTGACAAAGTGGGAATGCCTTGTTAGAACTCCACTAGCATTATATGAGGGTTCTAATTTCTCCATGTTCTTGCTAACATTTGTCATTGTCTTTTTTATTTTAGCTATCCTAATAAGTATGAAGTAGTGTTGATTTGCATTTCCCTAATGATTAATAAGGTTAAACTTTGTTCTATGTGCTTGTTGTTCATTCATATATCTTCTTTTGAGAACTGTGTATAGATCCTTTGCTCATTTTTAAGTCAAGTAATTTTTTTTATTGTTGAGTTGTAAGAGTTCTTTATATATTCTGGAGACAGGTCCCTTATCAGATAGATATGAGTTGTAACTATTTTTCTCCTTTTTTCCCTTAGTTTTATTATGAAAAAATGCCAAACATTCCCAAAAGTTGAAAAAGTAGTATAATGAGAACCCATACACCCACCACCTAGACTCAACAGTGCTTGACATTTTGGCCTTTGCTTTGTTTTTCTGTCCATTTGAAAGTAAGATATAGACATTATGACACTTCACTCCTGAAGATTTTAGCATACCTCTTCTAAAAATAAAATGTCTTAGATAATCCTAATACAGTGATCAAACCTAAAACATCTAAATTGCATTATAGATTTTAATCTATCTTCATACTGTGCAATTATCCCCAAAGTAACTGTATTCTGAACTAGAACACAATCAAGTTCTATATGTTATATTTGAAGTACTTACCTCGTTTCTTTCTTTTAGTTCAAGAACCATTCCCTCATTTTTCTTGATGTGGATTTTTTTGAGGAGACTAAACCAGTTGTTTTGTAAAATTACCCATATCCTGTATTTGCCTAACTATTGACTCAAGGTATCATCTATTGATGTAATCCTCTGTTTCTTGAATTTGCTACAAACATGAAGTTTGTCTAAGTGAGCAAACTTGTAAAGAAAAGGGGTAGATTAGTGGTTGCCTGGGGCTGGGAGAAGGGGTTAAAAAAGGAATGGCTGGTAAAGAATATGGGTTTCCTTTCCTTTTTTTTTTTTGGTCTTTTCCTGACTCTAAAAACATTCTCTTTTCTTTTTCCTTCATTTTTTTTTCTTGAAGGCTGCATTTGATTTTGGATAAACATTCTGGGCAAGAATAGTTCATAGGTGATGCTGAACACTTTATATTTGAATTCTTCAGGTTGAAGGAGAGGAAGACTAGGTGATACTAAGTTTAATCACTTGATTAAGGTGGTGATGGTAAGCTCTTTACATTATAAAGGTGAATTTTCTCATTGGCAATGAGCAAATAATCTGCAGGGTTCAGTGTAGAAATCCTGTTACCCAAAATAATTTCACCTAAAGATTTTAACATCTATTAATGAGCATTTCCTGTACCAGTCATTTTGTGGTATCTTACAGATTGAGGATTTTCTATTTTTATATTTTCTGTATTTATTTTCTGGTATTCATCTGTAAGAGTTTTTCCTGCTTCTGAAAAGTCAGGGGTAGATGTTTAACGTTTTTCCCTCTACCAATTTTCAGAATAAAGAATTGGTTTGATAATCACCCCCCTGTAGTGGTAAGTGAGCTTTTCCTGTCTTTCTCTCTCTTGTTTTTTTTTTTTTCCTACAACTAGTTTCACCTATTATTATTTATAATAATTATAGGCTCAAAATTTCTCAAATTTAATGTATAAGCACTTCTCAAGCTCTATACTTTTGACATGACCTCACTGATATTTGAATTCTCCTTTACCTCTGGTATAAGATATCCCAGGTTAACTTCATATGCCTCCTGCCCCCCACCTGAAATCTGTAAATCTTCAAGGAGACCAGGTTCCTCTTACGAGGAATAAAATGCAGAAACTAGTATTTGGGCATTAGTTGCATAATTGTTCCAAAGATATCCTCGGTTCTTGGCTTTTTCATATGTGTGTGAGTGTGCATGTATATCCATATATAATATTCATATTTATGTAATTTTTTCCAGTCCAAGATTCAGTCTTGTTACTTGAAACATGCCCAATCTTTGGAATACTAATTTCAACCATTCCACACTTTAATTAAAAATTCAGCTTAAAAATATTTATTGCCTGAATATACATTCATTATACAGTGAAATCTGATTAATTTCATACTTAATTACATCTCTACTTAACAAAGCCAGTCTTTTTAGTTGCTTCAAAATCTTCTGTGGAATATTCCAAATCGTTGTCATTAATGAAGAAAGGAATGGAAATTCCCATTGCTTTTTAAACTCTGTATGTGTTTATAACATCACCTAGAATGGCTTTACAACTCTTTAAGATTATTGCTCATTTGTTCATCAAGATGCATCTCTATATAAAAGTTCTCGAAACAGATGGTGTGAAAAGGAAGCCTTTTCATCCAGATTTGTTTTTCCTGCAACTCCCTGACCAGTTTAGTGATTTTATCAAGTTTCCTTTGGAACCCTGCAGCATCTTCAGCCAAACGGTTCACCTGTTCCTCACCACGCTTAGTGACCTAGATCAATTTCTAAAACCTCTAGGTCTTTTGCTATGTCAAATGTCCTATTCTGACCTTGATCTTTAGGTGATCGTGCCTCCAACTCCTGGAAAGTTGTGAGACCATGCATGACAATTCTTTGTATAGTGTATGAGTGATCTTGGCCAAAACTCATGTCTACTGGGATCCCTTGGAAGATGGGTTTCCCCCGTAAATCAAGTAGATTACAGCAAAATGATCCTTACTCAT
Organism: Hyaena hyaena; assembly: GCF_003009895.1. Lineage (NCBI taxonomy): Eukaryota > Metazoa > Chordata > Mammalia > Carnivora > Hyaenidae > Hyaena > Hyaena hyaena. The sequence goes on from NW_024080883.1 coordinate 271,829, forward strand.
GTTTACAAATATCATGTCATCGTGTGCTCCAGGAAGCTGGACACATCACTAGCATATCGCTTCATCCCTTTTATCTTCTTGCACATTATACACTCCAGACTGAAATCTCTCCATTTTTTTCCAGTTATTTTTTATTTTATTTATTTTTTATTTATTTATTTTTAATGTTTTTATTTGTTTCTAGGAGAGAGAGAGAGACAGCGTGATCAGGGGAGGGTCAGAGAGAGGGGGAGTCACAGACTGAAACAGGCTCCAGGCTCTGAGCTGGCAGTCAGCACAGAGCCCGACGCGGGGCTCGAACCCACGAACCGCGAGATCATGACCCAAGCGAAAGTCGGACGCTTAACCGACTAAGCCACCCAGGCTCCCCTCCAGTTATTTTTTTAAGTTTTGTTTATTTTTTTTTTTTTAGTAGTCTCTACACCCAACCTTGGGCTCAAACTTGCAACCCCAAGACCCAGAGTCACACGCTCTTCCAGCTGAGCCAGCCAAGTGGCCCTGTTATTTCCAGTAGCCTGCTGTCCTATGACCGGATTCACAGAACAAAAAAGCCCTGCCGTCTTTGCCGCGTCTACTTCTTGTTCTTTCAATTTTGATTGTTAAGTTTTCTGGTCAGTTTTCCTGCACATTTAAAAAAAGTTTTTATTTATTTTGAGAAAGGGTCAGAGCATGCAGGAGAGGGACATAGAGGAAGGAAACGGAAAGAATTCCAAGGAGACTCCTCACTGTCATTGTGGAGCCGTAGGTGGGGCTCAAAGTCGTGAACCCTGAGATCATGACCTGAGCGAAAATCAAGAGATGGACACTTAACGACTGAGCCACCCAGGTGCCCCACCTCTGCCTTCTTAGCAGTGTGTCATAATTTGCTCCTGTTCTCTTTCTAAGTTATTGCTTCTATATTTATGTTCAAGCATATCTTTGCCCATTTTAACTTAATTTGATTTAATTTAACTTTGTTTTCCTTACTGCAACTTTTTTTTTTTTATTTCTAGGAGAGAGAGAGAGAGAGACAGCGTGAGCAGGGGAGGGTCAGAGAGAGAGGGAGTCACAGACTGAAACAGGCTCCAGGCTCTGAGCTGGCAGTCAGCACAAAGCCCGACGCGGGGCTCAAACCCACGAACCGCGAGATCACGACCTAAGCGAAAGTCGGACGCTTAACCGACTAAGCCACCCAGGTGCCCCCCTTACTGCAACTTTTGAAAACTTTGCCATCAGTAATTTTACTATCTCTCATCCTCCCTCGTCTGCTGTTTTATTTTTGCTTATTCCTCTAGTAGTTGCTTTCTTTCCCTTCAAAATTAAGCAAATAATATATCTCCTCGTTCTCCCTCCTTTCTTATACTCACTGATTAATAGTTTAGCAGAAGTTTAAGCTTTTTCTTCTTCTAAATTTCATTCTGAAAAATTTTCAGTCATATGCATAGAATAGTTTCATCAACCACAATGTACTTTTTTACCCAGCTTCCATCATTATCAATTGCCTGTCTTGTTTTCCCTATTTCTCTACCCTCCTCTCCCCACTTCGATTCCTCAGATGGGAGTTTGGCACTAGTGCTCAGGTTCCCCAGACTGAAGGGACATGTAACAGTCTCTCCAAGTGGTTCCTTGGAGCTGTCTTGCCAGACTTGATAGGAGAGAACCAGTTGGTACCTATCATGTGAGTGAGAAAGTTGAGGAGTATTTACACAGATTTTATTCCAAATTCTAGAGGCTGGCATGTTTCACACCCATCTTTGTTATCTGATGTCTATCTTCAGTATCAGCAGACATTTTTATGTTAATATCTTCTTCAACCACCCAACCGGGCAATTCAAATTTGAATAAAGTGGTATTTTCACTTTCACTTCTGTGCACTGAAGTGGCTAAATCTGAAGATTGTTAAATTTTACACTACCTTAACTTTTACACTCTTTAATTTATGGTATATGAATTCAATCAATCAATCAATCTACAGAGAGAACAGTCTGCAAACATTAAATCCCCTGTCAGGTGGTCTTACACTTGATTTTGCTATTCAAGCAAACTTCTCTACCTCAAGTGAGCCCAGAGACTGGCTGCACTTTCCCAGGTGCATGGGAACTTCAATTGTCCAATCATGCACCTCATTCTTACACATTGAGGTTTTTTTTCTCTCCTCTCCTCTCTTCACCCCTTCTTCCTTCCCCTCTCCTCTTCTGTCTTCTTTCTTCCTTTTGACTAGGCTCCATGCCCAACATGGGGCTTGAACTCACAATTCTGAGATCAAGAGTCACATGCTCTGCTGACTGGGCCAGCTAGGTGTCCCTACACTGAGTTTCTGATCTGTTTGTTAAGAGTTGTCTGTTTGGGTAAGAGGGGACCCTCACATTACATCTCTTTCCAGTTAAGTATAAATATTTTATTGTATAGGATTATGATTACTTTGTACAAAAATGCCTCCCAAATGCACTGGTAATTATGAGTTCTAGATGATTATGAGGTCTCCATATTGACAGGCTAAGTCACTGGTTTCAGCTTTACTTACTGGTGGTTTACTGTTTCCACAGTGCTTATTAGCAATATTAGAAGCTTTCTTTCCATTCATAGAAACACTCCAATATTTGCATTTTCTGTAATGAGAATTAGTGTTGCTTAGACAAGCTTTTGCCTTTGGGCAAAAGCTTTTAACAGATTACCTATAAGGCAAGAGATAAGTGCATAGAGAGAGAACTAGACCAGGACTCTAGAGATACGGGAATGCTTGCAAGAAGACGGGAAGCTTTGTTATTATTCTAATTCTTAATATTGTTTTCAGTGGCTTTAAAATCTTTTTTTTTCTGCCTAAGCATATTCTCTTTCAGACTAGCTCAAAATAAGGTGGAATATTACTTATTCTTAACACAAATAGATAATTCCATAATTTTTAATAGCTTTACAGTTTTGAAAGAACGTTCATGAATATAAAAGCCTAAAATCTCTTGGGGATGAGCACTGAGTGTTATGTGGAAACTAATTTGACAATAAACTATTTGTAAAAAAAAAAAAAATAAACGTAAAATGCACAAAGCAAAAAAAAAAAAAAAAAAAAAAACTAAAATCTCAATTCTTGTTTTGAAAGACACTGTAAATCACATCAACATTCTCGAATATACTCTTTATTTAGAAAAAAAATCACATCCAATATGTTGAATATACTCTTTATTTAGAAAAAAAATCCAATCCAATATTACAGATATATTAACATAAAAAATAAAAAATATTTGTAGTCATTGTATTAGACACTGCTTATAGTTTGGTGTACATTTTCCTGAGGTTTGTGTTTCTAAACATGTACCTGTTGTAGTGTTTTTTTTTTCCTCCTTAAACAAGGAATATTATCCATGCTGTTTTATAACTTTTTTCATATATAAGTAGCTCTTGAATATCTTTCTATATTTATGTCAGATCTACTCTATCTTTTAAACTGCTGCACAGTATCCTAGAGTTCATTCAATTAATCACTTATATTTAGACATTTAGGTTATTTCCAATGTTTTTCTAATATGAACAACACTGTAAGAATATTCTCACATATCTTTGGAGTTTCTGCAAGTACGTCTGAAGGATAAATCCCTGTTTAGGATAACTGCATCAAGACATCCAAAATTGTCTTCCAGAAAATGTTATACCAATTTCCACTCTGATCAACAACACATAATAAAAGTTAGACAAACTAGAGTTTTCCACGTGTGTAAGATGAGATCCTATGCATTTAATATTCTAATTACGTGATTGTTTCCCATCACTGATAGAATTAACGTAAGCTTGCTTTAGATTAATTCCTTAGTGGGTAGCACATTGACTGGCACATAGTACATCATCAATAAATATCTGTTAAATATTGAAGGCATCTGTGGATCTCTCTAAATCTCTTATTTTATGACTTGATGATATGATGCTGATGACATGTCTTAGTGTGCTTTCATAGATAGCTAAGTTTGAAGTATGAACTGCTGGCAATAGGTGATCAGGATGTGTGAGATAATGGAAATACATATATATGTATTTCTCTGACTAATTTGCTCTAATGAGATGATTCTTGGTGGGCTCCTGGATGGGGTTGGTCACCAGAATGATCAAGCCATGATTAGAAGTCTGGAAGTCTAACCACTCCCTCCCCCCATTCTCCAAAGAGAAGAGAAGAGTTGAAAATAGAGTTAATGATCAATCATGCCTACATGATGAAGCTTCTACAAACATATCTAAACTATGGGTTAGTAGAGCTTCTGCATTAGTGAGCACATGGAGGTGCTGGGAGAGTGATCTTCTGGGAGAGAGCATGGAAACTCCACACCCCTTTCTTATATGTGCATCTCTTCCATCTGGATGTTCATCTTTATCTTTTGTTATATCCTTTCATAATAAATTGGTAAATAGTAAACTTTTCCTGGGTTCTGTGAGCTCTAGCAAATTAATTGAACCTGTGGTGGAGGTTGTGGGCACCTCTGATGTATAGGCACTAAGTCAAGCACAGGAGACAGACTGGACTTGTGATTGGCATCTGAAGTGGGGGATGAGGGGTAAGGGGAGTGGGTCTTGTACTACTGAGGCCTTAGCCAGTGGGACCTGATGTTATCTATAGGTAGATAGTGTTAGAATTTAGTTAAATTGCAGGATATCCACCAGGGTCACAAAATTTCTTGGTGTGGGAAAAAAACCCCACTTATTTGATCAAGTGTTCTGTGTGAGTAGTAAAAGAGAGACACACGGGAGCAGTGAGTATTTTCCTACTCAGGATGGTTCCCAGATTCCCAAAGCTCTTTCATAGTCTCTTCCAATTGGAGAATATAGTAGGTTGAAATTGAAACTGTCCACTAATTCTTTTATAAAGGTGAGCTAAAGGTCAAGAAGTTCCTATTGTGTCTCATCACGAGGGGAGGTAAATAAATTCCTCTTCCAGAGGATCTTGAGACTCCTTCCACCTTCTCTGTCAAATCTGTGATTATTTAGTCAATTCAAGGAAATATTTCCAGGTATTTATTATAAAGGCCTTAATAGATCTTCCTCTCCTCTCAAAGAGGAGGATAATTGTAATATATTGAGCTTTCATGAGAATTTCTAAGAGCGTATGACAGAAATACATGGCAGTAATTACATTCCCTTAGCTGAGTATGGTAAGAATTGTAAGAAGGGGATGATGTGTTATATTGTTAGGTGAGATAAGTAATGATGAAAAATTCTGTGACTCGGAGATACATGCAGAGTATTTTTTTTTCAACCTTCAAAGGAAATAGAAACTGTATGACACTGGGATCGGGTAACCTTGGGCCTATCAGTTATCAGCTCTGAATCAGAGTACCTCCATTTCCTTGTCTATAAAATGGGAATACTTAATGTTACCTGCTATTGAGAATTATTATAAATTATTAGGAAAATTAACCCCATTCATCCTTGAGGTTGCGATGTGGTCATCACCTCCTCCAACCTATCCTTGATTCTCTTCGTGCACAAAATAATGTAAAATGACCCATCCTACACGAGGACCCCATGCTACCACTGCATTTCTCACGGTATTGAAATTGTCTGTATATGCCTGTCACTCCCACAAGACTGTGATATCCTCATAATCCCTTTATCTGCAACACTGAATAGGGTACCTTCTTATTCAGGGAGTACGAGCTCAGTAAATGTGTGTTGATACATTTCACGTGCTTGCCTGGTACTTAAAACATTGGACATTCAATAATTTTTTCTTGAATTATTTTATAAATTTGGGCCCCCAAAGTTTTATTAAGGAAAAGATGCATCTCTTGCCTATGATGCTTTACCTTCTAAAATTCAGGGTTGGGACTGTTTTTGGATTCATTCTAGGTAATTAGATACAGTGTGAGAGGCATTGTTCATGAAAAGCTAAGATTAACCAAACTTGATGAATAACAGGATGAAAACCACTTCAGACATTTACCCATAACCTATGCACATACATGCAGAAAAAATTAATTGACCCTTTGTCCATATTTTGTATAAATATATAACTTGGCAGTGCCAATTTAGACCACCAAAACAATGTTTTGGAGACCTGTTTATGCATTTTTCTCAGCTGCCGTATTTCATTGCATTACAAATGATGTTAATTCTGTGCTTAATTGTGCTTAGCATCATATATATACAGCCCAGTGTTTATCAGTTGGACATAACAAAAATGCTGTTGTTTCTTCCCATCTTCCTTCTGCTTATCATTTGTTGATTTTTGAAAGCAGCTGGAGTTGTTCCATGTGAATGGAAACAATTACAAAGCTGTACAGTAAATGCTTTCTCTCTAGAAACCATCTTGTATCAACTGTGGTCTTTCCCTTTCAAAGCATTTGTGTACAATCTTATGCAAACTTTTAATCTCATCTTTGCTATTTTCTCACAATCAAAGAAATCTCCTCTTAGACTAAAAAAAAAAAAAAAAAAGATTCACCTTTCATTACCCTTCCTTGGATTTTCCAAAAGCATGCATATTTCATCCACTGAAACAAGAACATCCATTTCTCCAAACTGGCTATTATAGTCTATTGGGTATGTGTTGATTCAGGTTTACATAGAAGATCATGTTAATATGATGACTGAATATTTGTGGCTTAGGTTCTTGTGCTTTCAACTATTACATGTGACTTAGGATTTGTAAAGGAAGTAGCTTTTGATTAGTATTTATTTTATATATTTTTGTTTACTTGAATATGGTTGACACACAATGTTACATTGGCTTCCAGTGTACAACAGGGTGATTTGACAAGTTATACATTATGCTACATTCGCCACAAGTGTAGCTACCATCTCTCTTGATATATTGCAGCTACATGTGACTTACAAGTAGCTTTTGGTTAGTATTTATTTTAAAAAGACCATTTCAGTTAGTTTGGCCAGAAAAGATGAATTAGTTTTTGAAATGTTCTTTTAAATTTTTGTTCAGTGAAAGATCAAAACTACAATTAGAGCGTAAGTATAATTACTGAAAAACATTGTAGCTTGTGTGATTTATTTTCCCTAAGACTTGTAAGATTAAAATTCATGAAAAGTATTTTTGGTTGCTATCATTACTTATTGAAAATTAATGTCATTTCTGAGAGTAGTTTTATTTTTTTTTCTTAAGATTTTCTTTCTAATTGATCTCTTCCCCCAACATGGAGCTTGAACTTACAACCCAACCCTAATATCAAGAGTCACATGCTTTACTGACTAAGCCAAAAATAAGAAATCATAAATGAAGAGGTAGATTAATTTGACTATATAAAACTAAAATAAAATTTTCATGGCATTAAAATGTCATAAACAAAGGACAAACCACAAATGACACTCAGGGAAAAAACTTCATCTACAATTTAAGCCATAGACCAAAGGATATGTTCATCAACCTACACAAATAAATATGGAAGAAAAATAAGAATAATCTTAGAAAGAAATGAATGAACAGTTTGTGTCAAAAGAAATATAAATGGATCTTATAAGAAAATACACATTCGCTTCATGCATAATAAAAATACTAACTTAAAAATAAAAACTACATGAAGTGCCATTTTCTCCTGTCAGTTTGTCAAATATGAAAGAAGTTTGATAGCATACTGGATTGAAAAGGGTATGAAGAAATAGGCATTTAATATACTGCTCTTAGTTTGGTGTTAACTCTCCAAAAAGCTATTTAGCAATACCTTATCAAAATTACAAATGCACACGTTCTTTGATCCTGCAATTCTACTCTAAGAACTTATCCACAGATATCCTCACCATGTCTTAAATAACAAGCATACAAGGATATTTAAACATATTTTTTGAAACAGTAAAACAAACAAACAAACAAACAAGATTAGAAATAGCATAAATATCTGTATCAGGGAACCAGTTAAAGGATTATGTACATGTACAGCATGGGAGGCCACACAACCTTCATAATTAATCAAGCTGTTCTATATGTATTGATTTCAGACCATTTCCAATATATAATGTTAAAAGAGTGAAGTGAAGAATATTATATAGAGTATGTATTTTTTTGTTTTACATATGTATGCTTTTATATACACAATATCTATAAATTGGCAAAGTTAGCTCTAGAGAATGAAACTAGGAAGCTAAAGTAAAAGAGAGGTGAAGTCGACTACATTTTTAATATATACATCCTTTTTTAAAAGATTGATTGCTTGATTTTTAAGAGAGCGAGAGACAGGATGACCAGGAAAGGGACAGAGAGAGGGAGACAGAGAATCCCAAGCAGGCTCTGCACCGGCAGTGCAGTTCCAATGCAGGGCTGGAACTCATGAGCTGGGATCATGAGCTGAGCTGAAATCAAGAATCAGACGCTTAACTGACTGAGCCACCCAGGTGCTCTTTTTTATTTTTTTCAATGTTTGTTTGTTTGTTTATTTATTTGAGAAAGAGAATGCAAGCAGAGGAAGGGCAGAGAGAAAGAAGACAGATGATCTGAAGCAGGCTTCATGCTGACAGCAGTGAGCCAGACTCAGGGCTTGAAACCAGGACCCATGAGTTCATGACTTGAGCTGAAGTCCAACCCTCAACTGACTGAGCCACCCGGGTGTCTCCAATCTACACGTTCTTCTTCTTCTTCTTCTTCTTCTTTTTTTTAATATTTTAAATTATTTTTAAATCTTTATTTTTTTAAAAAATTTTTTAATGTTTTATTTATTTCTAGGAGAGAGAGAGACAGCGTGAGCAGGGGAGGGTCAGAGAGAGAGGGAGTCACAGACTGAAACAGGCTCCAGGCTCTGAGCTGGCAGTCAGCACAGAGCCCGACGCGGGGCTCGAACCCGCGAACCACGAGATCGTGACCCAAGCGAAAGTCGGACGCTTAACCGACTAAGCCACCCAGGCGCCCCTCCAATCTACACGTTCTTATATGAGTTTTTTTTTTTTGTTTCTATGTGACGTATTACATATATGAAATACTGAACTACAATATTAGCAAGCTATCCAATTCAGTTGATCTTGATATCAAGACTTTCTCAGTGGAGGATGGAATCTTCATTTACATACAGCACAAGCTTTGATCTTGTCCAAAGATCTTGGTGAGTTCGTAGACAGGCTGCTGAATATGGACTGTTTCTAAAGTGGGGACTGTGTGCTTATACTTTGCTGAGACTCTGGTGACTTGACCTCTGTTGGTGTTGGTAGGGATTAAACCTAAAGAGCAACAGGAGGCTGAGGCTAGGAATTGCAGGGGGTATGGTGGACACAGCCACCAGACTTTGGGATAAGAGGGTAAAATGTGCTAGTGACTTTCACCACTTTTGTTAAAGTATTTTTCTTGGATGGAAAAAGACACCCTGTATATCTCCTTTGCAACCTGTGGAAGTAGAAAATTATGCCAGAAAGTTAACCAGAGCCCAGAGTTCTCTCTAGGGAAGCCAAGTGGCTAAGAAAGCACGGCAGTAATTTAGTGTTTATAAAGAATGGACTGAAATAGCTACAGTATATCAAAAGCAAATAGCTGCTGAGGAAACTGGCATATTTTAATTTGGTTCAGACTATATTTCACATGTTCTGGGCGTACTGTAATGTACAGGTTTGTATGTAGAGCTTAAATGTATAATTAATATAGCTTTGAAGCTAGTTCTAGCCACATAATTAAAATTTATCATGGAATTAGCTCTCAAATAGAGACTTTTTAACAAGTTATAGTCAATGCTATAAATTAGATCTTCTCTGATGAGCTCTGAAAAAAAGACTATCATTTATCTCAATGGTATTTTATTAGAGACATTTTAATTGCCATGGCAGGTGAAAAGTACCATCCTGTATCTTGGCTAAACACATTGGTTAATGAAATCGTTTTTCCTCCTCGCACTGTTAAAGAATATTCCGTTTTACTGAAAATGAAATGACAGTATTTTATAAACATGATTCAGCCTCATGTTGCATACCAGACAAATGCACTTTGTGGGGAGATTATTCCATAAAGGAAAAAGGGAGTCTTTTAAAATTTGTGAGGAAGATGATACACCATTTCTTCTAAGTGGAAGTCAAAAGGAGGAAATTCCAAATTTCCCTTGCTGTCATCTAAAAGTTAAAATCTGGGGTTTGATTATTGATGATTAGATCATGGGTGTGGTGTTTTCTTGCTTTATAATTATTTGTGTTTTTTCTTATGATATATGCTTTTGAAAAATTCAAAATTATAGAAATATACAATTAAAAAGTCTCCAACAATCCTTTCTTTAACATATAACCACTGTGAACAATTTGGCATATATTCTTCCAGAAATATTCCACAAGAATTATTTTTTTTCTCCTTAAAACTGTGGATTTGTTGCCAACAATATCTGAATTCTTCCTGCTCTGCCTGCTGCATTTTATCAAATTTGCCCACCCCTGCAGTTCCAATCACTTTGTTGGAATGACATATTATGTAAATAAAGCCAAAACTCCCAGTTTCTGGGCCTAAGGACAGATTTTGTGCCAATGCATCTGTGCCTAAGAGCAGATTTTAGACTGTGTGCGTGTGCCCAAGTAGGGACTGGGTGCCAGCTTGTTCAAAGCTTGCAGAACCCTGAACCCCACGTGGAGTGAGGCTGCTTCTGGTGGCTTAGTTTCCTCTACCCCAGAGAGGGGTATCTGGTGAAGAATAGCACTGAAGGGTTGTATCTTTATCACACTTCCTCACATTTGGTTCAGTGGATTAAGCAAGGTCTCTTACTCCAATTTCGCCCTTGTCAAAATGATTACCAAATTTATTCCATCTTGGGTTGTATGTTTCCCAGCTTTTAATGGATGATTTTTATGGTTTGGTATTTGACCACTAATTCAGTAGACACCAATGAGAAGCTCTAAAAAGTGTTTTAGAAAGTGATCTTTATTCAATGTGATAGATCATTTGGAGTCAATATCCACCATTTAAAGAGGGGCTGAATTCAACAGTCTAAAAGCCATGCTACATTTAGTGTGTGATTGAATTTTAACATATCAAATAGATTTACTAAAGTTTAATAAAATATTCCAGGGGAATTAGAATCTTAATTCTGAAAAACCTTGGGTCTGAATGCATCAGAAGCTGTTAAGTATTTTACTGAATTTTGTCAACTTGCCCACCCTCCTTAATATGCTGTCATTAGTATAGCAAAATAGAAAGTATAACTAGTTAGGAACGCCAAATCTGTGCTTCTAAATTATTTTTCAAAGCTGTCTGTGATGTTTCTTCTTCAGACAGAATTGAGGTAGAAGACTTAAAACACCAGCTTTTTAAATTTTCATGTTGGATATATTTCCTGTGTCTTGGACCATGTGAATTTGGTGTATATATCAATATATGTAGACAATTTTTACATATTAACATTAATTGAAGATTTACTTTGCAATAAACACTTTATTAAGCATTTATGTGGATCAAATTTTAAACTATAAGCACCTCTCAATCTCATCGTGTTTATAAAGTATTGCTAAATCTCATACTAAGATCAAGAACCCCCTTTTTCATGTAAGAATAGATAATGAAATATCACCAAAGAAGATGGAGAGTGGAAGACATTATTGTGATGAATTCCTAATAATTCCTCTATAGTGCTTCAAAAACTAAACTTGCTAGGAACCTTTCAGAAGCAGAGCCCAGACTTGTAGCTAAACCCCTTGCCTGTCATATAAATATTTGATTAAACTTTTAGGGTTCTTGAAATATTATTTTCTGCATTTTATTGATGAGCAAACTGAAAGCCAGAGTTATTTCTTCATTCATTTATTTATCTGTTCCATTGTCATTCACTAAAAGCAGTCTACAGGCTTGACTCTCATTTGGACCCTGTGGTCGAAAGCAAGTAAGTCATGGCCCAGTCTAGTGTCCAAAATTTTAAAGTTATTCCTTTTAGTAGGAAAAGGACTGGAAGAAGCACTGAATCTGTTGTCATGGGATTGGTTGAGCCTTGAATCCATTTATGGTAGAATCCATAATTCACCATTAATGTTTCTGAGCCCCCACTATGTGTCAGAAAAATACAGGGAAAGGAAATCGGGTGAAATCGCTCCTCTTACTCAGTTTATTGTCTAATTGAAGACATGGTCAAAAAGGAAGCAAACAGGGGTGCCTGCCTGGTTCAGTTGGTAGCACAGGAGACTCTTAATCTCAGAGTCGTGAGGTCAAGCCCCATGTTGAGCATGGAGCCTACTTAAGATAAAAATAATTTTAAAATGAAGCAAACCAACAAATGGAAGAAAAAATTATAAATTGTGAAAATAAATAAGGAGAAGTGATAGAAAGCTAGAGGGCAGATGGATGTCACTGAAGAATGTTTCTTTGAGAGGATGTCATTGAGGAATGCAGAGACCAAATGATAAGAAGGATCAACTCAGGACTGGAATGTCATCTGGTGTTCAGCTTATGATTGTGAAAAGTATGGTGGCCAGAGCAAAAGGATCCCCAAAGCCATAGTCTGGAGTTGCAATCACATTTGAAGAGCAGTGAGAAACCAACAAGGGGTGTTAAGCACTGGGGAGTGGCATTATGTATTTTTAAAAGGCCATTCTACCCGTTGAATGGAGACTTTTTTAGAAGGGAATCAGCGCAGGAGGGGAACATGCAGTAAAGAGGTTCTTTGCAATAGACCACGTGGATGTCGGTGGCAGTGATGAATAGTGCATGAGTTGAGATATTTTGGAACGCTGTATTCCACGACTTGCTCCTGGATTGAATGTGAGAAATAAGGGAAGTTATCAAGGATGATAGCCAGGTTTCTGACTTTGCAAGTGAATGGATGACAATGTTGATATATTTACTGATATGTGGAAAACTGGGGACAATGGGAGCAGATTAGGATCTTTAGAGATCTCATACAATAAAAATAGTGCATTACCTCCTTTCTTTTAACATAATACAGAATAAAAACAAAAGTAAATTATAACAGAGGAAAAGCTGTCTAATCAATTCCTAATATTTATTTTAAAATATTAAATATTAAATGTTTAAAATTTTTAAAAATTATTTTTATTTTTTAAAAGTTTAAATCCGAGTTAGTTAGCAAATAGTGTAAAAATGACTTCAGGAATAGAATTTTGTCATTCATCACTTACATAAAACACCTAGTGCTCATTCCAACAAGAGCCCTTCTTAATGTCTATTGCCCATTTAGCCCATGCCCCCACCCAGCAACCCGCCAACATCCCTCAGTTTGTTCTCTGTATTTAAAAGTCTACTATGGTTTCTCTCTCTCTCTCTATTTTTTCTTATTTGTGCTTCCCTTCCCCTCTGTTCATCTGTTTTGTTTCTTAAATTCTACATATGAGTAAAATCATACATTTGTCTTTCCTTGACTGACTTATTTTGCTTAGCATTATACACTCTAGTTCTATCCATGTTGTTGCAAATGGCAAGAGTTTATTCTTTTTGGTTACTTTCATTGTATGTATATATACCACATCTTCTTTATCCATTTGTCAGTCAATGCATATTTGGACTCTTCCATAATTTGACTATTGTTGATAGTGCTACTATAAACATTGGGGTATATGTACTCCTTCAAATCAGCATTTTTGTATCTTTTGATAAATACCTAGTAGTGCAATTACTGGGTCGTAGAGTAGTTCTCTTTTTAATTTTTTGAGGACTCTCCATACTGTTTTCCAGAGTGGCTGCTCCAGTTTGCATTCCCACCAGCAGTGCAAAAGGGTTCCTCTTTTTCCGCATCCCTGCCAACATCTCTTGTTGCTTGAGTTGTTTTTAGCCATTCTGATGGTGCGAGATGGTATCTCATTGTGGTTTTGATTTGTATTTCTCTGATGATGAGTGATGTTGAACATCTTTTTATGTGTCTATTAGCCATCTGGATGTCTTTTTCGGAGAAGTGTCTATTCATGTCGTTTGCTAATTTCTTTACTGGATTATTTGTTTCTTGGGTGTTGAGTTTGATAAGTTCTTTATAGATTTTGGATAAAGGGTTAGCTCTTTATCTGATATGTCATTTGCAAATATCTTCTTTCTTTCCACCAGTTGCCTTTTAGTTTATCTGATTGTTTACTTTGGTGTGGAGAAGGTTTTTGCCTTGATGAGGTCCCAACAGTTCATGTTTCTATGTTGCTGTCCAGTTTTCCCAACACCATTTGCTGAAGATCTTTACAAAATGTTTTTGATAGGTTCCCCTGTTTTGTTGCTGTTTCATCCACAAGCTTGTTTTCTTCATTCAAGTACCAAACTCTGGGAAAAATCAAGAGTTTTACTTTGATATGGTGAGATGCATGTAGAGCTGCTAAGAAACGTCAACTAGGTTGTTGATATACAACTGGAGCCTCAGAGGATGAAATAGAGACAGAAATTTGAGTGTTATCAACATATAGATGGTTTCAAAAGCTATATAAAAAAAATCTATGTGAATAGATGAGATCACACAAAGAAAGTGTGTAAAGAGAAGAAAAGAGATCCAGGCGAATTTCTAACCTTTAGATGAGGAGCAGGTGAAGGAGACCCAAATGAAGTGGCAAGACTAGGAGGAGATGATGTCAGGGAAGCTAAGAGGAGAGTAATTCAAAAAAAGAGATATTATACAGAGGTGTTGTGCTTCTACGTGGTCGAGTAAGATGATGTCAGAGAAGTGGATGTTAGTGGTGACCTTAGCATGAAACTGTCTCAGGTTATTGTTGAGTATAAAGTCGATTGAGAAGGTAATGTGAAGTGAAAAAGTAGAAAAATGTATGTAGAAAATATTTGTAATCTGTTTCACTGTGAAGGAGAAAACAAAATTGATGCAGTCATTGGAGAGGATCTTTGGGTCAGGGGGTGGTTTATTTGGTTTTGTTTTCAAGGATGAATGATAGTAGCACATCTTGGCATAAGAGGAATGATCCAGTGAGAGGAAGGGTTGGTTAATGCAGAAGAGAGAAGGGATAAATGATGGATGAAAATTCCTGAGAGGATGAGAAAGGCTAGGATCCAGAGCAGGAAAGTTAAAGAAGATGGGGGATTCCTGGTTGATGCTTAATAGGAGGTAGGAAATTGGGCTGCCTGGGTGTTTCAGCCAGTTGAGCATCTGACTCTTTATTTCGGCTCAGGTCAGGATCCCAGGGTCATGGAATCACACCCAGAATCAGGCTTCGTGCTGAGCGTGGAGCCTGCTTAAGACTCTCTCTCTTTCCCTCTGCCCCTCTACCCAGCTCACACTCTCTCTGTCTCTCTCTGTCTCTCTCTCTCAAAAAAAAAAAAAAAAAGAATAGGGAGAAAAATCTTAAAATATTCATCTTTGTGCTGCCCTAGCCAATATTCTAGTATGAAATCTTTCCCTTGATCAGATCATATATGTTGCCTTGAGAAATAAGAACTTTATAGCATGACTAAAATACTAATAAATTGTAAAGAATGAAAAGGGAAGACCTGAAGAAAAATGATACAGAATTTATGTCAGAAAGATGTACCTAGAGAGCAATAATGAGCCTGGGCTGCTCCTTCTTCTTGGAATTGAAGCCTGAGAGGAGGTCAGTGGGTAAGAGACTGGTTAGTAGACCTCAGAGAATCCCGTAGAGAAGGAACAGGTTAGAATTAGGAGACTGCTGAAGACACTCTGATAGTCAGCATCCAAGAGCTTTGTGGAAGCCTAGTAGACACTTAGTAATAATAGTGACTCACTTTTATTAAGTACTTGCTATGTGGCAGGGATGGTTCTAAGTGATTTTTATAAGAACTAATCAGATGTACAATCCCAGCAACATATGAGGTAAGAAGAATTGTTTCTCCATTTTATAAATGAAGAAACTGTGGCTTGGCACTTAAGATAACTTTCCCAGAGCCACATGGCTTTATGTGGGGTCAGAGATTCAAAGCTGGGCAATCTGATTCCAGAGCCTTATTAATCACTACTAATCATTATTGCAAATGTTTGTAGACCATTTATTAACAGTAGGGGAAATCTCTATACGGTGGCTAAGGGTTAACCACATTAGCCATGACTCTTTTACTGTAGGGTGAAGACGTTCCACCAGAAGTTACATATATGATATCTGGATGCTGAGGGACAGGAAGTACTAGGCAGATGATATTCAGATTCCGGAAGCATAGGCTGGTATTATTTGGACCACTGGTACACTGAAAATACTTTAAACAAGACCTCTGCTTTAAATTTCACTATACAGGATCTGAGCAATACCCCTTACTTCTTTAACATTTTTCCAGTTAATAATGCTTGCCCCAAAGCAGAAAGATAAGAAAGGTGATGGGTTAGAGGAACAAGGCAAGGGTATCTTGGAAGAGGATATCAGCCGGCACTAGTCAAAGTCTGGATACTAAGGCTGTGAGAGCTATATGAATACAATTTTTAGTTGCAGTTTTACAACTAGAAGAACTTTAGAAAAAGGACCCCACCGTTGCCTCCAAAGGTGCAAAGATGTAATGGACTTGGTACTTGCCCAGAGTAGCCTGGGGACACCGTATTCTATGGGGGCCAAGAGGTATGTAAGGAGGGGTATGGATAAGAAAAAGGTACAGAATCTGTATTTGGGGGGTTGATATCCTAGAATTAAATCAGGAAAGGGCAAATGGGTCCATGACCAAGACTTTTTCTGCCTCTCTGTGAGTAGTCCACACCTGGTTAGAGCACTAGGGCTCTTACTATCTGGGCTGGTAAGGCCCTATGTGGAGGTTACTGCAAAAGCAGAAGGAGATCAGGCATTGGAGCTCTTTGGTCCTAACTAGCAGGTCACATGAAGATAGGAACAAGTCTTCCAATGAGAAACAGAGACAGATTTACATAAAAAGTCAGTGAAATTGAAATTTCAAGGTTTTTCATGCACATGCATGCCCTTCCCCAGATTGGTAGATTCTTCTCTGGAGATGCACTGAGTCCAGCCTGGGGCCGCTTCCTCAGCCTGATGGTGGTCCTGCATTCTGGGTGCAGCCAGAATGCCTTCAACACCACCTCCACTTCCAGCAGAGCTCTAGCAACAGCTTGTTCCCATGGACTGCACTGTATATTGGGGCCCTATCTTTGATCCAAGGAGAAGCCTTTAGAATAAGATTTGCCCCTGTTAAACAACAGTGGCGACCTCTGGAAAACAGTGTGGAGGTTCCTCAGGAAACTAACAATAGAACTCCCCTATGACCCAGCAATAGCACTGCTAGGAATTTACCCAAGGGATACAGAAATGCTGATGCATAGGAACACATGTACCCCAATGTTCACAGCAGCACTCTCCACAATAGCTAAAACATGGAAAGAGCCTAAGTGTCCATCAACAGATGGATGGATCAAGAAGATGTGGTTTATCTATACCATGGAATACTACATGGCAATGAGAAACAATGAAATCTGGCCATGTGTAGCAACATGGATGGACCTTGAGGGCGTTATGCTGAGTGAAATAAGTCAGACAGAGAAGGACAAATATATGTTTGCACGTATAAGAGGATTAGGAGGAACTTGACGGAGGAACAAGGGGGAGAAGAAAGGGGGGAAATGGTGGGGGAAAGGGAGAGAGGCAAACCAGGAGAGACTCTTGAATGCTGACAAAAACTGAGGACTGATGGATGTGGGGGGCAGGAGGGATGGGCATGGAGGAGGGCACTTGTGGGGATGAGCACTGAGTGTTATGTGGAAACTAATTTGACAATAAACTATTTGTAAAACAAAGAAACAAACAAACAGTGGCGAGAGTGGACATCCCTGTTGTGTTCCTGATCTCAGGGGGAAAGCTCTCAGTTTTCACTGAGATCCCCGCTGAGGATGATGTTAGCTGAGGGCTTCTCATAAATGGCTTTTATGATGTTTAGGTAAGTTCCTTCTATCTTGACTTTCTCGAGGGTCTTTATTAAGAAGGGATGCTGTATTTTGTCAAATGCATCTATCAAAAGGATCATATGGTTTTTATCTTTTGTTAATGTGATGTATCACATTGATTGATATGCAAATATTGAACCAGCCCTGTAACCCAGGAATGAATTCCACTTGATCATGAAAGTTGATCATGGTGGATAATTCTTTATGTGCTGTTGCATTCGATTTGCAAGTATCTTGTTGAGGATTTTTGCATCAAGGATATTGGCCTGTAGTTCTCTTTTTTTGCTGGGTCTCTGTCTGGCTTGGGAATCAGAGTGATGCTGACTTCATAAAATGAGTCCGGAAGTTTTCCTTCAATTTCTATTTTTTGGAATAGCTTGAGAAGAATTGGTATTAATTCTGTTTCAAATGTCTGGTAGAATTCCCCAGGGAGGCCATTTGGCTCAGGGCTCTTATTTGTTGGTAGATTTTTGATAACTGATTCAATTTCTTCATTCCATGCTCATGGATTGGAAGAATAAATATTGTTAAAATGTCATTACTACCCAAAACAATCTACACATTCAATGCAATCCCAATCAAAATTACACCGGCATTCTTCTCAAAGCTAGAACAAACTATCCTAAAATTTGTATGGAACCACAAAAGACCTCGAATAGCCAAAGTAATATTGAAGAAGAAAACTAAAATGGGAGGCATTACAATCCCAGACTTTAACCTCTACTACAAAGTTGTAATCATCAAAACAGTATGGTATTGGCACAAAAACAGACACATAGACCAATGGAATAGAATAGAGTACCCAGAATTGGACCCACAAATGTATGGCCAACTAATCTTTGACAAAGCAGGAGACAGTATCCAATGGAAAAATGACAGCCTCTTTAACAGATGGTGCTGGGAGAACTGGACAGCAACATGCAAAAGAATGAAAGTAGAACACTTTCTCACACCATACACAAAAATAAAATCAAAATGGATAAAGGACCTGAATATAAGACAGGAAACCTTCAAAACCCTAGAGGAGTGGGGCACCTGGGTGGATCAGTTGGTTGAGCGTCCAACTTTGGCTCAAGTCATGATCTCACAGTCCCTGGGTTCGAGCTCCACGTCGGGCTCTGTGCTGGCATCTCAGAGACTGAAGCCTGCTTCAGATTCTCTGTCTCCCTATCTCTCTGCCCCTCCCCCACTCGCTCTCTGTTTCTGTCTCTCAAAATAAAATACATTAAAAAAGTTTAAAAAAACACCCTAGAGGAGAAAGCAGGAAACAACCTCCTTGACCTCAACCGCAGAAATTTCTTACTTGACACATCCCCAAAGGCAAGGGAATCAAAAGCAAAAATGAACGATTGGGACCTCATCAGGATAAAAAACTTCTGCATGAAAAGGGACACAATCCATAAAACTAATAGGCAACTGACAGAATGGGAAAAGAGAGTTGTAAGTGACATATCAGATAAAGGGCTAGTATCCAGAATCTATAAGAAACTCACCAAGCTCCACACCCGAAAAACAAACAATCCAGTGAAGAAATGGGCAGAGATATGAACAGACACTTCTCCAAAGAGGGCATGCCGATGGCCAACAGACACATGAAACTATGCTAAGTGTCCCTCATCATCAGGGAAATGCAGATCAAAATCACACTGGGATACCACCTCTCGCCAGTCAGAGTGGCTAAAATGAACAAATCAGGACACTCTAGATGCTGGCGAGGATGTGGAGAAATGGGCACCCTCCTACACTGTTGGTGGGAATGTAAACTGGTGCAGTCCCTCTGGAAACAGTGTGGAGATTCCTCAGAAAACTAACAACAGAACTCCCCTATGACCCAGCAATAGCACTGCTAGGAATTTACCCAAGGGATATAGGAGTGCATATGCATAGGGCACAAGTACCCCAATGTTCATAGCAGCACTCGCAATAATAGAAAGAGCCTAAGTGTCCATCAACTGACAAATGGATCAAGAAGATGTGGTTTCATCCCCAAAGGCAAGGGAATTAAGAGCAAAAAGGAACTATTGGGACCTCATCAAGATAAAAAGCTTCTGCACGGCAAAGGAAACAATCCAGAAAACTGATAGGCAACCGACAGAATGGGAAAAGATAATTGCAAATGACATATCAGATAAAGGGCTAGTATCCAAAATCTATGAGGAACTCACCAAACTCTACACCCGAAAAACAAACAATCCAGTGAAGAAATGGGCAGAGATATGAACAGACACTTCTCCAAAGAGGACATCCAGATGGCCAGCAGACACAGGAAACGATGCTCAGCGTCCCTCCTCATCAGGAAAATACAAATCAAAATCACACTGAGATACCACCTCACGCTGGTCAGAGTGGGTAAAATGAGCAAATCAGAGGACTCTAGATGCTGGCGAGGATGTGGAGAAACAGGCATTCTCCTATACTGTCAGTGAGAATGTAAACTGGTGCAGCCCCTCTGGAAAACAGTGTGGAGGTTCCTCAAAAAATTAACAATAGAACTATCCTATGACCTAGCAATAGCACTGCTAGGAATTTACCCAAGGGATACAGGAGTGCTGATGCATATGGGCACATGTACCCCAACATTCATAGCAGCACCCTCAACAATAGCCAAAACATGGAAAGAGCCTAAGTGTCCATCAAGGGACGAATGGATCAAGAAGATGTGGTTTATCTATACCATGGAATACTACATGGCAATGAGAAACAATGAAATCTGTCCATGTGTAGCAACATGGATGGACCTTGAGGGTGTTATGCTGAGTGAAATAGTCAGGCAGAGAAGGACAACTATCATATGTTTGCACGTATAGGAGGATTAGGAGGAACTTAACGGAGGACCATGGGGGAGAAGAAGGTGAAAAATAGTGGGGGAGACGGAGGGAGGCAACCCATGAGAGACTCTTGAATTCCGAGAACAAACTGAGGGCAGATGGGGTGGGGGGAGGAGAAGGGGAGTGATGGGCATGGAGGAGGGCACTTGTGGGGATGAGCACTGGGTGTTATATGGAAGCCAACTTGACAATAAACTATTTTAAAAAAAGATGTGGTATATTTATACAATGGAATACTACACGGCAATGAGAAAGAATGAAATCTGGCCATGTGTAGCAACATGGATGGAACTAGAGGGTGTTATGCTGAGCGAAATAAGTCAGGCAGAGAAGGACAAATACCATGTTTGCACATATAGGTGGATTAGGAGGAACTTAATGGAGGACAAAGCGAAAGAAGAAGGGGGGAAATAGTTGAGGAGAGGGAGGGAGGCAAACCATGAGAGACTCTTGAATGCTGAGAACAAACTGAAGGCTGATGGAGGTGAGTGAGAGGGAAGGGGGGTGATGGGCATGGAGGAGGGCACTTGTTGGGATGAGCACTGGGTGTTATATGGAAACCAACTTGACAATAGACTATTTAAGGAAAAAGATTTGCTCCTTGCTGGGGGCCGCTGTGATCAAGGACCAGAGGTGTGGAGGGCAGGACCACAGACTTCACTTCTGGTGGAGCTCGACCAGCAGCTGTGCAGTCTGAGGCCAGGCCTAATGAAATAAAAAGGCTGGCATTCTGCAAGGGCTTGCCCATGGGCATGATGCACCATCTGACAAGAAACTGGATGGAGGCTGACATGAAGCATTAACTCAAACAAGTTGTGAAGCTGAAAGAATATTTACAAAATTATAAAAAATAAAACCCAATTTGTTTTCTTTTTTAAAGTTTATTTATTGAGAGAGAGAAAGAGAGAGAGAGAGAGAGGGAGCATGAACAGGGGAAGGGCAGAGAGAGAGAGAGGGAAAGAGAGCAAGAATCCCAAGCAGGTTCTGTACTGTCAGCTCAGAGGCCAACCTGGGGCTCAAACTCACAAACTGTGAGATCACAACCTGAGCCAAAACCAAGAGTGGGCCGCCTAACCAATGGAGCCCCCCAGGCACCACGAACCAAATTTCTATCAATCTTGTTATAGAAAAGTCTACATTATGTTTTATTCTTCACAGAAACTGATATTATAAAATTGCCATAGGAAGAGGTGATCAAATAGAATCTAGCCCAAAAAAGGGAGAAACAAATATTATTGGGGCACGTTGGATAGTGAATCAATAATAGTGGAGATACAGTATAATTTTCTGGATTTTATGATATTGTCAGTGTTCTAGTTACCTATTGTTATAAAACAAGTTGCCTCAGAATGGCTTCAAACAACAAAAAACCATGGACATTTGGTTCCTAAATCTTCAGTTTGAGCAGGGCTCAGGAAGAAATAAATAACTTTTCTGTGTTTCAGGTGAGGTGGTTCAAATGGTCTCAGAGGGTCCGTTTCTATGATGGTCCAGCTCACACGGCCTTGGTGCTGGCTGTTGGTTGGCAGCTCAGCTGAAACTGTTGGACCAGAAGCCTCAGTTTCTGTCCTCACGGGCCTCTTGGGGATACTTGTGCTTCCTCAGGGTGCAAGTGGGTGTGCTCTAAGGAGCAAGTAGGTGGGTTCTAAGAATAAATGTTTGAAGGCCTGAGTGAAAGTGACAAAGTATCTTCTGAGATCTAATTGTACAAGTCCTAGAATGTCACTGAAGCCAATCCACAATTAAGAGGAGTGGGACTAGACTTCCCTCTCAATGGGATGAGTAGCAAAAAAATTGGGCCGTCTTTGTTTTACCGTAGTTAGTTTTTGAACTTTTTACTTGACTGTGATTTTTTTTCTCAGTCTAAATGGGTACTGCCTTTCATTTTTGGTTTTGCATATAAATTTTTAAATATTCTTCTTAAAGCCCCCAAATTGTATAAGGTTGAAGCCCCTAAAAATCCAAATCCAGGCCCAAGGGGAAATATTGATGCCATCCCACAACGCAGACGTAGGTAATTTGGAGCCTGTGGGACTTAGGTTCAGATAATTATTATCTTGTTTTTTTGTTTTTAATTTTAAAATGCTTGTTTATTTATTTAGAGAGAAAGTGCAAGCAGGCGAGGGGTAGAGAGAGAGGGAGACAGAATCCGAAGCAGGCTCCATGCTCTCAGCACAGAGGCCAGCATGGGGCTTGATCTCACCAACTATGAGATCATGACACGAGCTGAAACCCAGAGTTGGTTGCTTAGCTGACCGAGCCATCCGAGTGCCCCTATTTTTAATTTTATACTGGAGTTTTTCTCAGTGGCTCTGGGTTCCTTTAGATAAGCTAGAATCGTAGGCATCAGTTTAGAAGGTTTGTTGGATACGTCATCACTTATGAGAACAAATTCCAATGTTTAATGAAGACAAGTCAATAGCGTCAGCAACAGACAGACCTTGCATTTGTAGATGTACTTTTCTACTCACAGTTACTTGCTGTCACCTAAAAAAAAGATAATGGACATGTTGGTCAAACAAAAATATATGCCATAACCCTTGCTCTTCTAATTAGAGTTGCTTCCATGGTATTTCCCTAATTAAAGCCAAAAATTTGGATTTTGAAGATTTCTCAGTCCCAAATGAGGAGAAGGAGAAAATAGGAGGGAAATTTTTTAAGACAGGAATTTTTGTCCTTTTAATAAGAAATATGTGAAGTGACAACAAAGAAGAGAATAAAAATGATCCATACACTTTCCAGGAGCGTTCTAGATAGGCTGTAAGGTTTGAAATGAAACACATATACGAGCATATTTATTACAGCTATCCACCAACAGCATTGGGTATGGGTTTGAAAGAAATCTGGCAAAGTATAATTCAATGGATAACAGCATTCTGAGTAAGTGCACTAAAATAAACCAGTATCCTGCCCCCGCACTGTCTGTCTCCCAGGAAGACATTGGAGGTCACACCTGGACTTGAGAAGTAAGAATGATCAAAATCTATGGCTAAGGTGGACCAAGGAAAAGACTGACTTCATCTGCCCTGTTTTTGAGAAGGGGGCAGAGTATTAATTTGAAAGTGTGCCCAAAAGTGTTTCCAGGGCTTCTGCCAGTTTTCAGTGTTTAATGAGGAAGGTAATTGGGGAATATAAATTACCTCGAGGCATTTGTCTACTTAGGTGACATAATCAATTTTGGCAGGCTTCTGAAAAAGCCAGAGCAAAGACTTCTTAAAGTTAGGAAGGGCAGGTTTGATGATGTTCTCTGATAAGTATTAGTGCTGACAAACCCTCATGAATTGTGATGAGCAAGAAGTTACACAGCACAGTGTGCACTCTTCCTGAAAAACTACCCGGGTTGACATCAAATTAAAATCTTTCTTTGAGGTTGGTGATGACCACAGGTCATTGTGGACAGTATTCCCTAATTGCTAAGCCATTAACAACTCAATAGTTTACTCTATCAAGAAAGGTTCAAGGCAGAAAAGGCCATGGGCCACCCAGCATGTGGCTGTGTGGCCTCTACAATTTCTCATAGATTGCTGATTGAAAGCCCGTGCCCAGGCAGTCAGAGGCCTAACTTGGCTTTCACTCACCCTGCTGTGCCTTCATTACCTATACAGATGTCAGGCTGAGGTTCAGGAGCTCTTCTGCCCAAAGAGAGGAAACGAGACTACGGTGTTCACCAGCCATTGTCTGTTGGGTCGCAACCTGATATACACTCACATGTTAATGCTTTCTGGCCCTAAAATGGTTTCTTACTGACAAATGTCAAGGATATGTAAATGGGGTGGCTTTTGAGGTATGGAACAATAGCAAGATGCTCATTCAGTCCAAACTAGATCCCAAGGTGGTGGTTGATGTAGCTGACATACTCTAATGCTTAGTATAAAAACAGGCCTCAGCATCAAGTTATGTGGATGCACATCTCCAAAGATGCTTTATATAGATGATAAAAGTATTGCTTAAAAAACGCCAAAGCAGGGGCGCCTGGGTGGCTTAGTCGGTTAAGCGTCCGACTTTCGCTTAGGTCGTGATCTCGCGGTTCGTGGGTTCGAGCCCCGCGTCGGGCTCTGTGCTGACTGCCGGCTCAGAGCCTGGAGCCTGTTTCAGTCTGTGACTCCCTCTCTCTCTGACCCTCCCCTGCTCACGCTGTCTCTCTCTCTCTCCTAGAAATAAATAAAAATATTAAAAAAAAACAAAAAAAACGCCAAAGCAATTTATGATTCAAAAGGGGCTAGAAGTCCTCTTGAATGTGTTATGGCCAAAATTTAGGCAGCTCTTCCCTCTTCCCAATAATTCAGAATCTAAGGCAAACCATCCCTATCTTGTTAAAGGCAGGCAGGGTGGGACAAATCACCAACAGGTTCTACTTTATCTGTAGGGGTCTTCAACATTTTCTGCATGCCTGGAGCAGAGAAGAGCTATATGTGCGGGCTCTAATGAGCACTGGCTGCGGTACCCTATCCAAGGGTAACGAAGATAAGTGGGGTTTTTGCTTGTTTTTTAAAACATATTTATTAGGGGCATCAGGGTGGCTCAGTTAGTTAAGCGTCCAACTCTTGATTTCAGCTCAGGCCATGATCTTGCGGTTTGTGGACTCAAGCTCCAAGTAAGGCTGTGTGCAGAGCCTGCTTGGGATTCTCTCTCTCAACTTCTCGCTCTGTCCCGCCTTCATTTTGCACGCTCTCTCTCTGTCTCTCAAAACACATAAAGAAACACTAAAAATAAATAAAAAATTAAAATGTTTATTATTACAGAAGTAGCATATTTGTGTTGCAGAATATTGATACAGGCAGGCAAAAATGAAAGCTTTACATTCCTTCCACCAGAGATCCCTTTGTAATACTTCAGAACCTATCCCTTTATCTGTGTATGAAATATGTACATACATACATATACACATGTACATGTACATAAAATATAGGCACATATAAAAATATACTGAAACCTGCTTTCTTTTTTAAATATTTTATTTAGAAATAGTTTCACACTTACAGGAAGATTACAAAAATAAAGGTACTACAAGTAACACCGATATATCTTTTACCCAGATCCATCTATTATTAGTTTTTTTTCCCCCCTCTATTTACTTTATAATTTGTACTACCTATCCATCTATCTAGATCCACTTTCCCCATTCCCTGAACAGTCAAGGGTAGGCTTTGCACATCATGGTCCTTTGTCCTTAAATACTTCTGAGTGTCTTTTCCAAGGTTGCTCCTTGGTTTGAAGAGGTCTAGAGAATGGGAGATGTGGATTATTGGGGAAGGAAAGTACTTTAGAACTAATCTAGACTCTAGATAAAATTCCAGAAGATAGTAAATCCAAAAACAAGACTTGTACTCTTTGTATCCAGCAAGGAGCCCATTCCAGCCCATTCCAGAAACTGGAGACAATTTAAAGCAGAAGCCACTGAAATCAGTGTGCATGGGTTTTTCTGACTTTGAACACAGGTATTTGTAATCTGATCTCGTTACCTGTTTTTTTGTTTTTGTTTTTTTTCAGGCTACATTATGTGGGAACAGATATGTCATAAACGTGAGTGTTTAAAGTCCAGGAAGTTATAATTCCTTCTAAAAACAAACTTGCTCTAGCCTCTAGACATCCGAGATCTCTAGAGAGCCTGTTTGGAAAGAAAGAGGAAGGACGAATTTACTTTGAGTAGTGAAAGAAGGGAGGGAGGGAGAAAGGAAAGAAGACTGGGTGAGTTATGAGATACAAAAGATATACATACAAATTTTCTAATTTTTCTTATCAGTTTTTACAGTGCGGCTTTATTTTCTGACTTCAAACACTGTGACTTCCCAAAAAGTCCGTTTTACAAAAGTAAATTAATAGCTCTTAAGCCAAATGGAAATGACTCACGATTACTTACACTTTTGTTCATCTCTGACAGTGGCAATAGTCAGAAGCCGCAGAATGAAAGCAGGCTCTGATTCTCCAGCTACAGAAAATAAGACCAAGGAAAATGCAGCATATCAATTAAGGTCGCGTTCCAAAACAGCAAGAAAGCTAGGAATAAGATGTTCATGTTCTTTTTTTTTTTTTTAATTTTTTTTTAAAAATTTATTTCTAGGAGAGAGAGAGAGAGACAGCAAGAGCAGGGGAGGGTCAGAGAGAGAGGGAATGACAGACTCTGAAAAAGGCTCCAGGCTCTGAGCTGGCAGTCAGCACAGAGCCCGATGTGGGGCTCGAACCCACGAACCGCAAGATCATGACCTAAGTGAAAGTCGGACACTTAGCCGACTAAGCCACCCAGGCGCCCCAGATGTTCATGTTCTAACTTTCACTGTTAGGGTCACTAATTTTCGCTGTGTTACTAATGAACATGATTATATTAAAAATATAGAAGTTCT
This sequence comes from Hyaena hyaena, assembly GCF_003009895.1. Taxonomy (NCBI): domain Eukaryota; kingdom Metazoa; phylum Chordata; class Mammalia; order Carnivora; family Hyaenidae; genus Hyaena; species Hyaena hyaena. The sequence continues at coordinate 298,670 of NW_024080883.1, forward strand.
GCTCTTTCACAAAGCTGAGCACACTGCTAGAGACATTATATTCAGTGTTTCACTGGTGCTGGAAGTAAAAAAGTCCAATTAGGTCATCTTGTCCACTTCTTGGGGACATGACTATGTCTATTCAACTGCAATGGCTCAGCTGATGAAAATTTCATTGTGGCTTGAGAATTGATTGCAATGAGAATCAGGCTGAATGAGAAGATGGAATGGGTTGATTAAAAAAAGAAAAAAAAAAAAAAGCAGAAACAGATTGGGAAGACACCAGAGTAGATCACTTGCAGGATCGCAATACTTTAAGTGACTATTAGAGGTCATAACTCATCTGTGGACAAGACTGTTGAGTTTATTCTAAATAAAAATGAAAAATACTGCTTATCTTAGGAAGACTGCTCAATTGAGCCAAGTTCCTGAAAATAGTTGTCTTTGGTTTTATTCTCATAGATGAATTTTGAATCAGAATGGAAATAAAAAGGTCTAGTAGAAAATGGATTTTTCCCTAACACATAAGGATATTTCACTCCCTGATGTTTGTGCAGCTTTCCGTGACCTCAACCCAATGCCTGTCTCTGGCATTTGTAACTTGTTAGGACATCATAAAAGATACATATGAGTGTCCCTAACAGTGTGAGGGAAACCCCTCAGGCTTCGCTTCTCAGTTTTACCTCATCATAGCTCCCATTTTGTGACTTCTTTGGCTTTAACTCCTACTGCCCAACCCCCTAGCCCTTGAGATGTCACCGAACATAGCACCCTGGGAATTTGACTGTTCTGTGAACTAATTTTCTTATAGAGGCGTGGACATCTGGAGTCACCTAGTCTAATCTACTCCTTTTACAGGTGAGACCCATGGGGATTAAGTGATTTGCCTAACATCATAGGTAGTTACTAGTGGAACTTAACTAGAAACTGCCTCTTAATCCATTTCTCTTACTGCATCGCTGTTTTAGATAATGCCATGACCATCCGCCAAGATGGAATCATGAGCTCCATCTTCCTTAGCCATCGGGAGGTCATGTCTATTAATTCTACCTCAGAACAGTCTTCTGGGGGTGCCTGGGTGGTTCACTCAGTTAAGCATCTGACTCTTGGTTTTGGCTCATCTGACTCATGATCTCATGGTTCATGAGTTTGAGCCTTGCGTTGGCCTCTGTGCTAACACTGTGAAGCCTGCTTGGGATTCTCTCTCTCCTCTCTTTCTGATCCTCCACTGCTTATACTCAATCTGTCTCTCAAAATAAATAAACAATAATTTAAAAAAAGAACTGTTTTCTGAACTGGTCACATCTTTTCCATCCTTAGTGCTTCTATCTTCTAATCCTCTGTCATTTCTCGCCTGAATTCCAGCAATGGTTTTCTAAATGATCTCCTTGTCACATTCTCTCCCTCTAATCCACTTTCCCATCATATGGTTTCCAAAGAAACAGTTATGATCATGTACCTTTTAGAAGTAAAGACATCTAAATCCCTTAGCATTACATCCCAAATCTAATCAACCTGCTTTCAGAATACTTATCTATCTTGCTTTTTACCATGCTCCTTGTCCACCTGCAAATAACCATTATTAATATTATGTCATTTAGAAATATGTATGTCTTTAGGCGGCTCCTGGGTGGCTCAGTCAGTTAGGTGTCCGACTTTGGCTCAGGTCATGATCTCGCAGTCCGTGAGTTCGGGCCCTGCATAGGGCTCTGTGCTGACAGCTCAGACTCCTGGAGCCTCCTTCAGATTCTGTGTCTCCCTTTCTCTCTGCCCCTCCCCTGCTCTCTCTCACACACACACACACTCTCTCTCTCTCTCTCTCTCTCTCCAAGATAATAAACAAACATTTAAAAAATCTGTATGTCTTTAGGTTTAAATTTGGATTTACAGGAAAGGAAAAATGTCCTAAGTGGCTCACACAAAATTAAATTTAATGTCTTTCACATAAAAGAAGTCAAGAGATGGGAAGTCCAAAGACAGCATGGCGGCCCTGCAGTTTGCTCATCCCCGGGTTCCTCTATCTCCTGTTTTACCACCGTCAGTACATGGCCTCCACATTTCTGAAGTTCATCTCACAACCCAACATGGCTTCTGCGACTCTAACCATCACATTGGAGTTCCAGGCTGATATGACGAGGAAGAAGAAAAATACCCTTTAATTAAACTTTCTGGAAGTCTCACATCACCTGCATAGTCTTGTTGTATGGAACTTGGTAACACTGCCATGCAGAGCTGGGGAAGCTGCAAAATACAGATTCCGAGCTGGGTATGTTGCCAATTCCCCATAAATACAAGATTTCTGATAGAAAGGAAAAGTCCAATTCACAACTTTAAAAGCCAGCTAAAGTGCCTTTCTTTCCCCCCGACTTCCACACACGGAGGAGGTTTTTCTTCCATGCTTACCAAACATTTGGTATGTATCTCATATATGAGAGAAATATATATATTTAAACTTCTGTGTCCCTCACCATAGGAAGCTTTTATAAGTAGTCTTCTAAAAGTTGCTATCTACTTTATAAGCAGCCTTTATGAAAGCTGGTACTTTTTATCTTGGCATCTAGCACAGAGTAACCCCTTGATAAATGCTTGTTGAATAATTACATGCATGCATGCATAAATAAACCGTGGCTCTGAGGTCCCTGAGTGAATGATAGTTTATGACAATGAAAAATCTAGGCCGTATTTTTGTGTTGGCGATGACGCCCTGAGACTGCTAAACACCACAGTCAGGGTCGCTGTGTATGGTTGTGCTGGTTGCTTACTGTATGAACAACCAAAGGGATGACTGAGGCCTGAAGTCCAGCCCTTGCTGTCTACCCCAGATCATGTACCCTGGCGAAGGGATGCATCAGATGCCTAGAGGGGACACGTTTTCTACTTGGCCAACGTCAGCATGTGGTGGTGCCCTGGGCTGCCCGTGGAGTATCTAAGAGGCTCTAGAAGCCCTTATCAAGGGTGTGGTGCTGCACCTGGCCCTCCTGGGGGCTACAGAGCTGCAGGAAAGCCTAGGGAGAAGGACAACATTTTGAGCTGCAGAAGCAGGAGTCTGAGAGTATCATCTCCCCTCCTCTTCTCTTTCACTCTTGCCTCACTCAAGCACGGCTTTATTTACATTTCGACTTCCAGAGCACGGGTACTTCGCCGCTCAAGGGCAGGATTCTAATTGCGATGTGGGGAGCCAGAAATTTAAGTCAAAAGGGCAGAGAGCATATGAAGACGCACAGAGTGACTGGACCGCGGCTGTACATGGTTCCCCGTGGATCCACCTCTTAACTCGGAGGCATGAAGTGCAGCGGGAGAACCCGGAGGCTGAGCGGCAAATGCGGACAGCTGCAGGATGCCACACCGCGCCCCGTCGCTTGGCCTGCAGTCTGGGGAGAGGAAGGGCGTTCTGCATTTTCTGCGTCTGCTTCCCTGGCACTCACAGCACCGCCTCGAGTCATGGCCTGTGTTAGTGGGGTTGCGGAGTCCGGAGGGCTCCTGGCCTCCAGAAAGCCGTCCCCTCCGGTACCGCTACCGTATGTCTCCTATGAGCTGTGATGCGCGGGACTGTTTACCCATCAACGCCTGAAGCCGATCTTGCCGGGATCCTCTCCGGACGCTGAGCGCTGTAAAATGCGAGGATCAGAGTTATTTATTACCGGCACCTTCCGCTCCAGGCGGCGGACCAATTTCCTTTCCTCCAGATGGCTCTCACAGGCCAGCCAAGGAAGGCACTGCTGGCCATCTGCTTCCTGTTGCCTTTTCAAGCTGGCTAGCCACGCGGCACCAGCTGTCGGTCTAGGCTGCCCCCTCTGGTCTTGGTCTTGCCGCACGAGGCATATAGGGCAGGGGCCACGCTGGAATCAGCGTTTGACACTCACGAGGCAGGAAAGCTTCCTTCCAAACCTACCCCAGCCAGCTTCCCTGATGGCAGACATAAAAGGACTCCTCCCCTGGGACCTCCTATAGCAATGGTACATCCACTGACGCAATGTGAGATTAAGGGAGGTGATTTTGGGTAGGGGGAGGGCAGTGTTTACGGTGGACACGCAGGGCAGGATGTAACATAATTCCGAAGCCCACACACAAAATAATTCAATCATAGTATCTAATTTCCCCACCCAGTTTTGTTCTGATTTCTTTCTAATAAGATGTTTATTTATTTGTAATGACAAAATAAACATGGACTCATTACAGAAAATCTGTAAAGTGCAGTTGGAGATTTAAAAAAATCATCTCTAATCCCGTGAACCCAAAAAGATAATGACCATTTATTTTGTTGAGTGCCTGGTGTTTTTTTCTTCCTAGCAAAGTCGATTTCACATTCTATGTATGATTTACCTATTTTATGGCTTAGTGTTTCAATATAAAAACTTTAAAGTTCAACAAATAAAAATATTTTTAAAATATATATCTTTTCAAATTAAAAGTATATTTTTGTTGACTAATATTGCAATGCATGGTAATATCTTAATTCACTTAACCATCCTCTAATTGCAGAACAGTACGATTTTTCCAACTGTTGCTGTTTTAAATAATTCTACAAGGAACATCTTTGTGCATAAAACTTACTTCCATATTTTAGATTTTGTCCTTAGGATCATTTCCTTGAGATAGAATGTGCCAATTTTAGGGAAGATTTGGCACATTCTTCCGTTGTCAAATTGCTTGAAAAACTATGAGTGCCTGCTCGAGTTCCTTCAGCAATAGACATTTTCTTTCATTTTGCAATTTCAGCTTCTTTGGTGCATTTTCCCATGTCAAAACCATTAAGTATTAAAAAGTAGGTAGAGTAGAACGCTAACCCTGTTCTGCTGCACCAGAGCTTCATTTTCCCACTTTCCAAGCAATGTGTCGAGGAGCACGGATTCAGAAGTGGGGATGCTCTGTGAATCGCTGTGTCTGAAAGGGGTCTGCTATGCTCAAAGCCCCAGCACAGTGCTCCTCTTTGAACAAGGTTTTCTCATTGGCTTGCCTCCATTAGCTGGCTCGGTGGCAGTCCTTGATGGCCCTAAGTCTTTAATGGCTCCTTCCTGAGGCCAGGTGGCCCCACCTACAGGGAACAGCAAGAGTGCTCTGCGGAGGGGTGACTCAATGCCAAGGTGGGCATGGTGGTTGGCTGTCGGAATAAAAGTTCAGCAGGAGAGCTGGAGTCCTGCTACGAGGCCGGGCTGCTTCAGAGGCACAGGGCTGAGAGGCCAACACACCTGGCTTCTCTCGACTTCAGTGGATGGGCCAAAGGGTGTGCTCGAAGGAAGTGCTCAAAGGGTGATGATGTATAATTGCGTTATCCTGTTGTTATACTGTTCGTTGATGGCCTCAGTTCTGTTTATTTAATTCTTTAAGATTTTTTTAATGTTATATTTATTTTTGAGAGAGAGAGAGAGAGAGAGAGAGAGAACGTGCTTGTGTGAGTGGGGCAGGGACAGAGAGAGATGGAGACAGGGAGAATCCCAAGCAGCCTCTGTCAGCACAGAGCCCAACGCAGGGTTTGATCCCACAAACTGCAAGATCATGGCTAGAGCTGATATCGAGTCAGATGCTTAACTAAGTGAACCAGGCACCCCTGTTTCTTTAATTCTATCATTTTTATTTATTTTTAAAGCTTATTTATGTATTTGGATAGAGAGGGAAAGAGCATGTGCTTGTGAGAAAGTGAAGGAGGGGCAGAGAGAGAAAGAGAGAGAGAGAAAGAGAGAGAATCCCAAGTGGGATCCACACTGTTGGTGCAGAGCCCAATGCAGGCAGGGCTCAGTGCCACAAACTGTGGGATCATGGCCTGAGCCCCCATCAAGAGTCGGACACTTAACCAACTGAGCCACTCAGGCACTCCTGTTTCTTTCTTTCTTTTTTTTTTTTTAATTTTTTTTTAATGTTTTATTTATTTCTAGGAGAGAGAGAGAGAGAGAGACAGCGTGAGCAGGGGAGGGTCAGAGAGGGAGGGAGTCGCAGACTGAAACAGGCTCCAGGCTCTGAGCTGGCAGTCAGCACAGAGCCCGACGCGGGGCTCGAACCCACGAACCGCGAGATCATGACCCAAGCGAAAGTCAGACGCCTAACCGACTAAGCCACCCAGGCGCCCCTACACTCCTGTTTCTTTAATTCTATCTTTGCTGAGCCTCTGAAATTTCCCACTAATTAGTACATTTTCCCACACTATCCCTATTCAAATTTGTGCTGTCATCTCCTCTCTGACAAGCCTAATCTCTCTTATCTCCTTAGGACAACTCCAATCCCATTTTAGGTTATATATCCCAGTTATCCTGGACTGCATTTGTCTCTCCCTTTTCTATATCTCCACAGCTTTAGTTTTTAACTTTTTAAATTTATTTCTGAGAGAGAGAGAGAGAGAGAGAGAGCATGAGCAGAGAAGGGTTAGAAAGAGAGGGGGGATACAGAATCTGAAGCAGGCTCTAGGCTCTGAGCTAGCCATCAGCACAGAGCCTGATGCGGGGCTCGAACTCACGAACCGTGAGATCATGACCTGAACCGAAGTTGGACACCTAACCCACTGAGCCATCCAGGCGCCCCTCTCCATAGCTTTAAAAATTATTATTGACACCAAAGGTTTTGGCATTTCACATTCTACCACCTTGTGTTTTCTTTTGATTTGTCTATATAGGCAAATCTTGTGGCCTCAAAGATATGACTGTTTTTTAGAAGAGAACTCTTGAGTCTTTGTTTTATATTTCTAGTTTATCTATCCCTTTCCGTTGAGATCCAAACTTATAAACTATCTACTTGACAGGGACTCCATGGACAGCACACAACCTGGCATACTCAACTTGAACTTGTTCCAGTATTTCCTCCTTGGATTAATGTTCCTTTTTTTCCTTTTTTTTTTTTTTTAAAAATATAAATACATATATATATATATTAAATTTTATTTGTGGGAGAGAGAGAGAGAGTGTGAGTGAGCACGGAGGAGCAGAGAGAGAGAGGGAGAGAGAGAATCCCAAGCAAACTCCACACTGTCAGCCCAGAGCCTGATGAGGGCTTGAACTCATGAACCATGAGATGATTACCAAAGCCAAAAGAGTCAGACACTTAACCAATTGAGGCACCCAGGCTCCCCTGGACTGACATTTTTATTACCTCCCTACCTCTTGCCCCAATCACCAATTCAAAATTTATATACCTGAACTCTGTCCTGCTCTGTCCACGCCCTCTGCAACTCTAACTGGTCTACTTACATACATCCTGGATCTCATCCAGTCTTCTTTACTACAACCAAAATGATCTTTGCAAACTCTCCATTTGATCCGGTCACGTCCCACACTTCTATACAACCTATTTAAAAAAAACTTTTTTTTAATGTTTTATTTATTTCTAGGAGAGAGAGAGAGACAGCGTGAGCAGGGGAGGGTCAGAGAGAGAGAGAGTCACAGACTCTGAAACAGGCTCCAGGCTCTGAGCTGGCAGTCAGCACAGAGCCCGACGCGGAGCTTGAACCCATGAACCGTGAGATCATGACCTGAGCAAAAGTCGGACGCTTAACCGACTAAGCCACCCGGGCGCCCCTATACAACCTATTTTAAACATGTTAATGATGGCTTATCTTCCTTTTTCTTTTGAAATGTATTATTATGGTAAAAATATATAACATAAAATTTTCATTTTAACCAGTTGTAAGTGTACAATTCAGTGAAGTTAAGTACGTTCCTTAAACTTTTTCATCATCCTAAATAGAAACTCTGTTACCATTAGGCAATAACCCCTCATTTTCCCCACCCCAGTACCTGGTAATGTCTAATCTACTTTCTCTATGAATTTGTCTATTTTAGTTGTTTGATATGGGTGGAATCATACAATATTTGTCCCTTTGTGTCCTGTTTTCTTTTTTACTCAGTATGTTTCCGAGTTTCATTCATGTTGTAGTACACATCGGAATTTCATTATTTTTTATAGCTGAATAATATTCCACATATTGTCGATTCATTCACCTATTGATGGACACTTTGCTTGTTTCCATCTCTGGGCTATTGTGAATGATGCTGCAGTGGACATTGGTATAAACTATCTGTGTGTGTCCCTGTTTTCAATTCTTTTACCTTCTTTGAATTGATATTTATTATTTATTTGTTTGTTTTTTAAAGTTTATTTAGAAAGAAGGAAAGAGTGGGGGAAAGGCAGAGAGAGAGAGTGAAAATTGATGATGTGGGAGAAAGAAAAGAGAATGTCTGTAGTGATATCCTTGAATATAGACGGAGAGGATGGGGTCCAGTGGCAAGCAAAGGGACAGCAGTCCAGACAGTTTATGCCTTCATAACAGAAGGAATCTGAGTGTATAGGGGCAGGTAGAGGGAGTGGTAGAAGCGTTAGGAGTGTATAGTTTTCTTCATGTTAATTTTATTTTCTTAGAGAAATAGGAACTGAAGCCATTGGCCAAGAGTGAAGATGGAGGAGGAGAGCCTGGAGGTTTGTCAAAGAGGAGGGTATTCAGTGTCTATCTAGAAGAGTGAGAGAAGGAAGGGATGGGGGAAATGTAGTTGATTTTATAGGCTGTGCCAAGGGCCCATGTGACAGATTACTCATCATAACTTAAGTGAGAACTATCAGTACACTTGTGTGTGTGTGTTTTTTCCCCCAACCACAACACAGGTACAGGTAAGGAGTAAACAGAGTCGGATTCATCAGAATTGGGAGATTTTTTTTTTCAGACGAGTAGACAGGGAAATCTGTGGGGATATATAAGGAAGTGTTACAATTATGGGCCATGACCTCTAAGCCCAATCAAGATGGAAGCAAGGACCTGAGTGGGGGGAAGGGCAGTGAATAACAGTGGGCGTACCGACTCTGCTTCATTCCTAAACATCCAAATCCAGCAGCACAAATAATCCCCTAAAAACTCAAGACTCATCAAAATATCTTTTACCTGAACTCAAGTGATGGTATTCAAAATTACGAATAAAAATTCTTTTACACATTTTTTTCGTATAGGGAACAACAATTAAATGTGTGTTATCATTGCTCAAGGCAAGAAAACAGCAGTAGTCTGTTCCTGACTAAACGCGTCAATGCTTAAAAATATTGAGTCATTATTTAATTAACAAATTGCCATGCTCATTTCACAGATGGCATGATATGAGAAGGTTATCTATAGAATGAAGAATTAAAGAATTCCTGCCAGGAAACCGTGGGAATTTAATATATATATGTTATCAGGATTATCAAAACCATAAACAGAGGAAACTGAAAGATTGAGCGGCAATCACTGAGAACATCCTTGTGTCAGAATATCTAAAGAAAGCAGCTCATGTAGGATGCAGGAGACTTCTCCTCTGCAGTCTAAATCTGGAATGTAATAAAATATTTCGTACACAGTAGGCGTAAAACAAGCATTTATTCAGTGAGTTGAATGAATGACTGCACGATGATGATTAGTCGTCTTTCCAACGTGGCATTTATATGTAACGCGGTCTCCCGAGCGAAACGCCCGCCCCATGTCGGTTCATGGCTGGTCAGAGTGTGGAGGCTTCTGCTTGTTCTTGCACTGCGATTCCCCAGCCATGCAGGGCTTGCAGCTCATTGCACTGATGATCTTTCGTGCCCTGTGTCCTGCAAATACTATTCTTTTGGTCTGAAAATTGCTTGTTGTGAACCCCCACATTGTCATCCCCATGACCTCTCACCTACCTCTAGCTCGTCTCCCTGGAAGCTCCTTTCTTTCCAGCAGCGATTCGAGCATCACCTCCTCTGGGAAGCCTTTTCAAGACTGTTTGAGCCCCAGTTCTTGCACCTCCCCAGATTAGTGGAACTCTTCTACTTTGCAGGCTTCAGTCACTTGCTGAGCGGAGAGCCCTTCCCCTATTATCCTCTGTACCTCCTCTGCACACACCCCCTGACGCTGCCATCTTTCTCGGCTTTGCCCAGGTGAGGGCTGGAGCCTGGCATGGCTCCATCACACCCACCGTGATAGCACGGCACAGACCCTGGTGCCCGGGCCTGCCACACTGTGCCCTCTGAGTTTCAGTTGCTCCGGCCACTCCCAGAGTCAGATGAAGCACCATGCGGTGGGGTCCAAGTTCTGACAATCCCAGTCCTGGGTCCATGTTATATAATTTAGAGATACAAGAGAGGAGATTCCCTTTACGGCATGAACTTTGACCAGTGAGAGACAGGTAGATTCCTATCTCTTCTTTCCCTTGCCTGACCCCATTCAGATGTTCTAAAGCACAGAGGTTTTCATATAGCAAGCTGGAGATGTCTAGTGTGACCAAGTAAAACTGTTTTACAATGAGTGCATTGCCCCTCTTTTTGCTGCTCAGTAAAGTGTTAATATAGGAGCTTTGGCCTAAGTTCTGATTTCTACAGAAGTGTCTGTCCTTCAAAATTCCAGAGCAGCCAAGGCATACCTCTACCTTAGCTTTTAATAACCTATGTTGTGTTAGTTTACTTTTAGAGATGTTCGTAAGGGCCCAGACTTTGTTTCCCTCCATCTGATTACCTAGCATCATGTTGTGAACATAGTAGACAAGTGAAGGAATAATTGTTAATTAATGGCTGTAATAATATCAAACTAATAAAACACTATTAAAAGCAGACACTTCCGGTGCCTGTCGGTTAGAGCCTGGAGCCTGCTTCAGATTCTGTATCTCCCTCTCTCTCCCTCTCCCCTGCTTGCGCTCTGTCTCTCTCTCTCAAAAATAAACATAAAAAAATAAAATGAAACCAGACAGTTCTTTAGGCATTTTTATTTTCACTCCTCATTATATGGAGAAATAAATCTGAGGCCATGAGAAATTGAGGGACGTTTTCCAAGGTCAGGCAGCTACTGAGTAATAGGGCTAGAGCTAGCACATCGTTTTCCTGATCACACAGCACTATTCCCTTAATTGAAAGTGATTGCTTCCATTCATATGAGAGGAAAACAATACCAGGACCAATCTGACAAACGCGTGTTTCTCCAAGCCACTTTAAGCCTCTGGATTAAAATATAAAACTGGTTAAGACTAATAGTGGGAGACTGTTTCTTCGGCTCTCTCCCCACCATCCTACAAAGTTCCTGGTGCCTCTTTTTACTGGGTACCTCAAGATGGTATCTAACATGTGATCCCAGACCCAGCCCCGCCCGCTCCCACGTGGCACCTGCCATCGCATTCACCTTCTACTTCAGTTTCTGGCCTACCTGTGGTCAGGGCTTCCTACGTGTGCATCTTCAGGTTGTGCACACAGGCAGAGCCTCAAGGGCTCCTCCTGCTGCTTCACATCCCACCAGCAGTGACCACTAATGCCTGCTCTGGACCCTGTTTTATTCTTCAGGATACCTGTACACTGGTTGGCTCTTTCTCCAAGAGCCAGTGCAGGGAAGCCATGCTCCCATAGTAGCCTGAAATGGGGAAAGTCTTCTCACCTCTCACCTCTACCACCATGTTCTGGACCTCCGGGGACAGAATATTGCTGCCCAGGGCTCCTAGAGTACAGCAGAATTATCTGTTTATTTGTTTTTAATCACATCTTGAGGTCTCAGACATGAATCTTCAGAATTGGGTCAAGGTAACTGGACAACCTGAGCAAAATCACATTTGTGGAATACAGAGGAGGTCCAGTGGAGGGGAAGCATACCAAGCCCCCAGCCCCATCACGACATGCTCTCCAAAATACCCAATGTCCTGGTGCAGGGATCAGCCCATGGCCTATCTTTATCTGACCAGTGAGCTAAGAATGATTTTACACTGGGGCACCTGGGTGGCTCAGTCAGTTAAGTGTCCGACTTTGGCTCAGGTCATGATCTCACAGTTCGTTAGTGCAAGCCCCGTATCAGGTTCTGTGCTGACAGCTCAGAGCCTGGAGGCTGCTTTGGATTCTGTGTCTCCATCTCTCTCTCTGCCCTTCCCCCACTCATGCTCTGTGTCTTTCTCTCTCTCTCTCAAAAATAAATAAACATCAAAAAAATTTTTTAAACAAGAATGATTTTACACTTTTACAAGGTGGTAAACACAAAGAGAACAAAGAATATGCTGCAGAGACCCGTGTGACACACAAAACTTGAAATATTGACTGCCTTTTCTTTACAGAAAGCTTGTGCACTCTTGTCATAGACGGAAAACAAAATGCAACCAATTAGAAATGGGAACTATAGCAATGCACAGTATGAACTATGTAATTGTAAACCATAAATCCGTTTCTTATGTTCTGCAATTATATTAAAATCTTGCAATTTTCAGCATGGTGGTTACGAAAAGCACAGAGAAGTGAGTTTCCTGTGATGATGACTTGTCAGCGCCACAGCAGATGATGGCTCTGCCTTGAGCCATTCTGACCTTGTGCTGCCTCCAATCATAGCACCCGACCTGGCATTGGAGGGAGACTCCTTTCTCTCACACTCTGTCCTGTTTGCTTCCTCTTCTTCTTTGTTTTCGCTTGTTTATTTTCTATAAATTTTTAGGGGAATGGCTGAGCATAATGCTTTTCTATTTCTTAACTGAATGTAGTTGAAAACCATAATAGAAAAACTAAGTACCATCAATACTCCCACAGTCCAGAGGTGACCACGGATAACACGTGGCTGCGTATTATATTCGAGTCATTCTTCTCTCCTTATCAGATATGTTCATATATATATTTAAAATCGTACAGGCAATTTAGTAAGTAGAGTTCTAGGATCACCAAGCAGAAGAAAAGCACAGGTGGCCCACTGGTGCCCCTAGTGACATGTTCATGGGGGAGAACAACAGTGAGCTTAGCGTGGAAATGGGGAAAGAGGCATCTCGGAGGTGTGGCTGTCCTGGTATTCTGGAACCAATGGGAAAATGACTTACATGGGTCCTCCCCCCATCCAGAATAGAGATCCTCGGGCTTGTCTGTAGATGAGACTCTTGGGAGTCTTAGACCACAGGTTTCTTCAGCTCTGTCGAGAAAGGGATTAATCTGAAGACAAACACAGTTTAGAGTCAAACTGAGGTCCCTGCTCCATCTGAAAATAGATTTGATTTCTGTCTAACTTTATCTCAGTTTAGTTTAAAATAGACTGAAATTATAAATATTTGTTTTCTCTTTGCTGAAGACTTCCTTCCAGGCCTGATCTAAAGGAAAAATTTAGTATTTTTTTCAGAAACGTGATGGTTATTTTTCACTTATATTTCCGTTGCCTTTGGAATTTAAATCCCTGTGCCCTTTTTGGCTGGTTGTTTACTAGTTCATCATTGGTAGATAAAGGTTCCATATGCCAAGAAATATTCTAGGTGCCAACAACACAAGAAAACAAAAATCTTGCCGTGTGCTATTGGTTTATTTATTCCTTTGAGGTTATCACTCCATTTCTGTTTTCTAAGCATCAATTAGTGATACCAACAAAGTGATATCTTCTTTTGGCTTAGGAGAAAAAGAAGCTTCAACATTAATCCGCTATATAACTCTTAGCTTATTGATGTTGGATTAAACCAGTAAAAATTGTGACACCACTGTCACAAGTGTGCTTAACTTTTTTATCATCTGGTTATTTTATTTTGCTTTTTCGGAGTGGAATGACAAGAGGGGTTTCCATGAACGTGGCACCAGTTGTCAGTCAGGTCCTGCTGTCCTCTGTATGTGGTCTCTAATTAGTCAATTTCTTCTCTGAGCCTCAGTGTGTGTGTGTGTGTGTGTGTGTGTGTGTGTAAAACACAGCATCAATTTGTTATTCGTCAATCCCTTTTGCAGAACACTTGAAGAGTGAAATAATGTCCACAGCTTTTTGTGTTTTATATTTTCTGGAAGAGAAGTTCTTTGTATTATTTTAAGCACAAGTTCTCTGGAAGAACATGAAGATTCATACAAGATGGTACTAGAAATGCCACACTGAGAATGCAGACCAGGAAAATGAACCTGCCTAGGTGGTTGATGATGATAAACAACTCAAAGGCTTGCATTACTAGCTTTCCAGCCCAAACATCCCTTTCGTTATTCTTCAGCCATGATCCCATTTTAAGTCCTAAATGAGAGAAGAGATTTGATTTGATAGAACTTTGATTATTTGGAATAAATACATCCCACAATAGTACCTGTCTCTTCCTTTCTTCTTTCTGGAGACCAAGTTTTTATTTTATTTTACTTTTTCATCTCTTCCCCATCTTGGCTTGTTGTAGACTGCTCTTACTGAGGAACGGTACAACCTAAGTAAATCAAACCAAAAAAAAATCAAATTGTTTTAAAAACTATACTAGAAGTTTTCCTGGATGATTCTCTGGATTAACCAATCCTTGTCTTCACCGTAGAAACTATCCCAACTGATGTCCACAACCTGCAGAATATTTGCTCTTCTCTATTAAGTTTACATACTTCTCCCTCCAGTTGAATTGTACATTTACCAAGATTCCGTTGTTTACCCCCAAACTGTATTAAGCTAGTTGTAATTGTTATTTTAATGATCTAATTTGATCAAATTTTGCCAAAAACTTCTTAAAATATGAGTTTGAAAGAAAATTATTTTTCCCAAAAAAAGTTATAACTACTCAGGAAAGGAATATAAAAATGAGTCTCAAAAATAATGGCTACTAGATTAGATTTAGAAAAGTAGCTATAAAAGATTGGGGTAAAGTAACAAAAATCTGGGATAGCAGTTAAATTGTTTGAAAAACATCTATAAGTTCTTTTCCCATTTAAAAAAAAAACCCTAAAGCTGGAAATTATAGAGGTGAATTATATATATGCTTTAAGAAAGAAAAACAATATGGGACTCCAATCAACAGAACTGTAATTAAAGAAAACACATACAAGTAAAGGAATAAGAAAAGACATAAATCATTAGATGTACACACAGTAATGTGGTTGGATCTTAAAAGTACAATGCTGAATGAAAAAAGTAAGAAATTGAATAAGAACAACAGTACCATATGTGTAAGTTTAGATTTGTATGCATGAAACAGAAATGCACATTTCTTAAGAACTCATATAAGTAAAAACGTATGCATTAAACATACAAGGTATCACTGCCTTTGGAGAAGGAAAGAGACGGAAATAGAGAAAGGATGGAAGAGAATATATATATTCTCTTGTATATATATATAGTATACAAGAGAGGCCCCTTATATTGGAAAATAAAGTTAATGTGTTATGGACTGAGGAGTATGGTAAATTCATCCATCTTTACCAGTTGTTCTTCCTTCCCCCCTCTCCAATACTATAAGAAGCTAGAAAACAAGAGAGATGATGACAGCATTCAAGGGAGGCCAACAGAATTTATAGTTGGGAAAGCATATGGATCCGGGGGTGGGGTGAGGTGGGTAATTATCTTAGCAGACCAGAGAAATTTGAAACCTCAATGCTTGCAATGGTGGAAACTAACAAGAAGGTTAGTTTCTTGCTAGTTGATTCTTGCTATAGAAGATCAATAGACTCAGCAACAAGACATGTCAGGTATGTCTGGAGGCAGGGGTGCAGGTATAATTGGAAATGGGAATGACTGAAATTTGGCTCAAAGAACAGATAAAACCTTAAGTCTCTTCCCCCAATGTATGCAGTCAGGTAGCTTCCCTTCTTTCAGTGACAGGGAAACTGAGAAGATTACTTTCTAGAGTGGAGGATCACAGTTAGTTTGAGTAGGAATAAGGCCATCTGAAAACTGGTGAATAGAGAAAACTAGTCTATACTGAATGGTGCATCTCTTCAGCTTCTCTTTCTCATGTGTCCCAGGACCCTGTCAACTGGATTTATATCTACACCTGCATCCCCAAACAGGACATGGGAGAATCTGACTCGGCAAGAAAAAAGACCTCTGGTTATAAGTGGAGATCTCTCAATGAAACGGTCAAGTCCTTCCCTACCACCTACAGTAGGCAAGCTAGCTTGTTCCAGAAACACAGAGTTTCAGTCAACTTCTTGGCAACTCACTCTTGCATGTACATGGGCAGTCAAGGATCGCGAGAAGTCAATTTTGAATAGCAATTTTACATTATAAAACTGGGTTCTGGATTATTTGCTCTTTTGGGTTATCCATGCCTTTGCCCCCTTTCCCTTGTCTTAAGATTTTGCCTATGATCCTTACATGAGTGAAAATCTATGTGAATCTTCACCACGTTCCCTAATATTAAAGTAGCCTACATCTGGTTGGCTAAAATAAGATCTCACAAGTGTTCCTTCCAGGAGAGAAAATGGGACTTAAATATGGAGGAAAAATGGATTCCTTTGACTCCAGTTCTATAGCAGCTGGCCTGCCCTTATCACTTTTCCATCACCTGGGAGCCTCGTGTAATGATGCGGGTCTTCCAGTTGGACTAAAGTGGGAGATAATTGCATTTGGCTCAGACACATCTTGATTGGAATCAAGGTCAGAGTATTCTGTCATCTGCTCTTTTGAGTATGCATACGTGTGTAAATGTGTGCTTGTGAGTGTCTGTATGTATAAACTCCTTAACCAAGTATGCACGCGTAAATATGCACTACTGCAAACCATTGGTATTTGTCAAGCTTTTTGCAAGGAAATATACCAGGCTGCTGGTGCACCTTGGCTTTTCTCCCTGAGAAATCAGGGATTTGGCAGAGCAGTCGAAACCCCGGAGGAGGTCTCCGTTTGCTGAACTCAGAGCCATCCATGTAACGGTCCAGCAAGACCCTGCCAATTTTGTCATCAGTGAACGTGTGACTGATGAATTAAGGCCTGGATACAATCTCTAGAGAGTATCTCTAGCTTTACTATAGGAAAAAAGAAAGAGAGAGGAAAAGAAATGCTTGGAGGAGGACTTTCTCATCATAGCTTTGGGTTTCTCATTAGTCTTCCTTCCTGCCCATGATGCCCTTGTGCACTGTTGCCTTTAAGAGTGTAAGCTGGAAGTACTGCAAGATGAACTGAATTGTTCAAATTTCCCTTCCTTCCCTTCCTATGGAAAGTGTGAAGATAAATGTTCCTGCTGCAGACTAAGACAAAAACACTGCTGTCTTAGGAAGTACATTAACCACACTTTTTTATTTTCTGTATTCTGATGCCTTGACACTTGAGACTTTGCTGGCCCTGGAGGACTGCCCCTTCCAGGGTGACCCAATTTAGGCAAAGTAAGCAACTTGCCTGTGAGGATGCCTTTCAAATGAAAACCAAGTAATTCAGAGCCCATATTCCCAATCACGTCCTTTACCAGGCTCTCACACTATGGGCCATTATCCACCAATCACCTCAGGACCAGATATCAGATAACTGGGGAGGGCTTCTATGCCCCAGAGCCCATTGAAATTATTCAACCTCGTCAATTCTAAACTTACTTATTCTGCCTCTCATGTTCCTTCCCATGAAAACCAGAATGAAAAGTCTGTACCAGGTTTTCCTCCACTCTGTCTGCCTCCTGACTAAGCCTGGTGCTTCTCCTTGTGGCCCTCCATGATGTAGCATGCCCATCCTCATGGGAGTTATGAGTAACTGTCACCTCAATGGCAATAGTCTTCTGATCTGTTGGCCTAACCATCCTTAAATAACAATAAAACCAACTGACACAGGGAAAGTATGGCATACTGAGTGGCAAATTACAAGAAACCCTCTCTTGAGGCATGGTTCTTCCATGAGACTTTCCCTGATCTCATCTTTTGACAATGAACTTATACTCTTATGAATATACGGTATCACTGCCTATGACTCTCTTTAGACACATACAGACATTTGGACGTGTGCTACCTCACAATAACATATGTCTGTTGTTTAAGTCTCTTGTGTATGATCTTGTTCTTCCAACTGAAATACAAATTTCCTTAAGACAATTTCTCAGATGTATAATTTTCACTCTGTTCCAACGATAACTAATGAATTAATGAATGAATGAGCAAAAGTAACTTACTAAGTTTGACCCAAAACTCACAAAGATCTTACTTTTTTTTCTTTCCAAAACTTTCTCCTTGCAGATCATTTTATATGACTTGTGATAAATTCAAAATTACAAACCTGGCTAAGTGTTTTCTTCAAGTCAATAAATATATAAGCCTAATAAATACTGAATTGTTTCTCTATATTTATAATAACATGATTGTATTAAGCATCCATAGCTTGTTTGCTCTCTGTAGGAACAGCAAAGCAATACTGGGTAGCGGTTAAGAGCACTGTTTTTGATTCATACAGGCCTAGTTTAACTACTGGCTCCAATATTTATTAATATCTTTGTTACTTGACAAGTTACTTGATCTTTTAGATCTTCAGTTCCTTTACCTATAAAATGGGGATAATAATACCTATCCTCAAGGGATTTGATAAGGATTACATATACAAAGTTATTAGCTTGAACTCACAGACTGCGAGATCATGACCTGAGCTGAAGTCAGACAGTTAACTGACTGAGCCACGCAGGCGCCCCTCAAGGACATTGCATTTTAACAACAGTAGTAATTCCTGTGATTTTGTTTATATAAGCTACCTTAACTACAGAACGGTGGAATTTAGGGAATGGAAAATATTTTTTGAAATCTTGTATTTCATGACTTTCATTTTACAAATGAGGAAATCAAGGCTCAGAGTGATTTGCCCATGCCACTCGGTATATTAGTAGCAGAATTAAGGGTGCAGTTCTCTCTGCAGTAAAAGAGCTGTTTTCATGATACCATACAGCTATCTTTTGGATTACCAATGATATCACCATTACTGAGATTAAACATTGTCCTTCAGTATGCCCTGTCGTTTTAGAGGACAGACTTGAGTGATACCTCTTATGTGTTTAGAAAAGATTTTATGGGGGAAGGTCTTTAGTTTCCCCTTAAAAACGGGTAGCAAATGAATAAGCAAAAGAATAAAGTTGGGGTTTCAGGACACAGAGACGGCAATGTCAGCTAAAGCATCAAGGGCAGAAGTAGCAGGAGATAATCCTGGGACCTGAAGACAGAGGAGCAGCTAGACAGATTGGGCAGCAAAGTGAAGGTAAGGCCAGCAATAAAAAAACTAAGGAAGCCAGAAGGTTGTTGAACTCAATGTCATGGTGCCTCAGAATGAGCCGTGTACTGGGAACCAGCTGAAAGCAGCTGTGAGAGCTTCTTCTCCCAACTTGGAGCTTAATAACAGCACATTAGCAGTTTGAAACTGGCCATGGTGAGAGTATTTACACCATGAAAATCAGCAAGCCCTACTAACCAGGAATTTGTTTTGTTCCTAGAGAGCCATTATAGCAGCATATCTGGACAAGACGAAAATCTTTGCTCCAGTAGCTGGACGAGAGCATGCAGGAGGAAGGAGAAATTGACAGGAGGGTTGGAAAGATAGGAACCTATACCATCCAGTCTATTGAGAAATTTTCAAGGCAAGTTCTCCCATCCTACTCTCACAGTAAATATTAAGTATAGACACATGGTCTCTTAATTTGAAGAACTCAGAGATCCTAACTTCCAGATGATTCAGTTTGGTTCTATACAAAGCATTCTGAATTTTTCAGACCTTGGCCCAATTCCAAAGTGCTTCAGCTGGGAAGAGAATGGGGATCCCCATCAGGAAAAGAATAAGCTAAGAGAAAGAGAATCTAAACACTGAAAATAATTTTGTATTACATTGAACTCTAACGCACATCTCCCACGCCTAAGGCAAGGTAAGATTTCCATCAAAAATTCCTGTTACATTGGCTTCAATCATGTAGAAGGCTTTCAGCATACTTCACATCATGATTTTCATCATTACCACCAACACATCACCAGTGGCAGCAGCACTATTATTTATTGAGTAGTTACCCTAAGCCACGTCCTATGCTAGTCATTCAATAATTATTTATTAAGTGGTTACTATGTGCCAGGCTTGTGCTAGATGAACGGTTCTCAGTTTTCTTGGTCCCAGGACCCCTTTCCACTCTTAAAAATTGTTTAAGGCCTCAAAGAGTTTTGATTGTGTGAGTTATAGCCATTGGTATTTACTTTACTCAAAGTTAAAACTGGGATATTTAAAAATATGTATTAATTCATTTAGCAATAATAGTACAAGCCCATTACATGTTAGCACAAATAACATATTTCGGAAAAGAACTATATTTTGCAAAAGTAAAAAAGTTCTGAGAAGAGTGGCACTGTTTTATAATTTTGCAAATCTCTATAATGTCTGGATTAATAGAAGGCAGCTGGATTTTCTCATCTCTGCTTCTGCAGTCTAACAGTTACAATATCTCTCACATGTAGTTTCCAGAAAACTCCATTTTGCACTTGTGACAATGAGAGCAGAAAAAGGCAAATTATGTCCTAATGTTCTTACTAAAAAGAATCTTGACCTCATGGCCCCTCTTTCAGAGTTTAGGGACCCCCAGGAGTCCCCAGACCACACTTTAAAAAATGCTACACTAAATTGGGTGTTTAACCTTATGGATCCTACATTTTAAGGCTAAGTGTCTCATATGCCTCATTTAAGCCCACAAAAACCCTATAAGAAAACTGTTTCTGTTGCCTCCATTTCTATCATGAGGAGACTGAGGAACAGAGAAATACATAATATTAAGGTATTATTGTAAGAATTAAAAGTGGCAAAGCTAAGTATTCAGTCTAGGTGTGTCTGATTCCAGAGGTGATGCTCGGATCCATTATACAACCTGCTTCCCAAGGTACCACAAAAATTTATTACTTACTTTTTTAAAAGTTTGACCTAGATACGAAGGTTCAATCATCTTTTGAAGAGATCCTTTATAAAACAACTTCTAATCCAGTAGCTGTTACTATTATTTTGTCACACTTGAAAATATGATCCCAAGACAGGCCTTTTTTTTTTTTTTAAGGCTGGCAAGTGGCTAGGATGGCTGATGTACTCAGAATGTGGCAGTGAAGGGAAAGAATGTGTAGGGAAACTGACCAGGAAACTGGTCAAGCCTTTGAAATGAGCCCTGCTGTATTCAAATTAAACAAGGAAAAGGTTGGTTTGGTGTTTCCAGTCAGTTGGATTAGTGAGCTGCCATGACACTCAAGGTTCACTGTTCCCCAAAGATTCCTTCTGGGCTGCAGAGGTGCAGGGCACAGATTAATAGCTTCTCTCTACTGAGACCAGACAATAGACCTGGGTGCTAATTATCACTATACTTATGGGAAAAATGGATTACAGATGTCATTATTGTCAGAAGACCCAGGGACGGAATAGACAATTAGACAATAACTGTGACATCATCATAGCCTATTGAAAAAAATTCTCAGGAGACTTATAAATACAGCTCTCCTTCCATATAATATCTACTTTCTACTACCTCAGTACCATTATTATGAGCTTCTTAGGGATGGCTGCCACAGAATTCTTTCAAGAATCACAAGGTCTGGAAAGAATGTTCAAAGATCATCCAGAGAAAATCTAGCATTCAGCTGTTACAGTAGAGAAAGCATGAGCTTTGGGGTCATAGAAATGAAGGAGTAATTGCAGGATCTGCCAGTGATGAATTGTATGGTCTAGGGTAAATGAGCTTCTGAGCTTCAGCTTTTCCATTGGCAAATTGGGGAAGACAAAATCATTCTCCTGGGAATATTGTGAGGCTTAAATGAGACACTAAGGGAAGGGCATAGCCCAGTTCCTCGCATTCAAAGACAGATGTTAAAAAGACATTCCTTCCCTTTTTCCTTTTGTGTACAGTGACCGTGTCATTTATCATTCCAAATGAAATGTTTCTGTGAACAAAGAGAGTCTCAGGAACATCCTGGGCAATCCAGGGGCATGATCACCCTTTCTTCACATAAATTATTCTGGAAGGCAGGTGGCATTGGTACTGAAACTGTTTTGTAATGACAGACTACTGCTTTTTTTCTCTTTCATTAGTAAAAAATTAATAGACTATATTTAGAATAGTTGTATCTTTACAGAAAATTGAGGAGGTCATACATACCCATATACCACTCCCCTACACACACAATTTCCCTGTTAACATCTTGCAACTGTGTAGTATATTTGTTACAGGTACTGATCCATGGTGATACATTATTGTTCACTAAAGTAAATGGTTTACACTAAAGTTCACTCTGTTGAATAGTTCTATAGGTTTTGACAAAGGCACAGTGTCATGTGTGTATCTAATATTACAATATTGTACAGATGGTTTCAACATCTAAAAATCCCCCGCGTGTCACCTATTTATCCCATGCTGCCCTCAAACCTTTGGCCACCATAGATCTTTCCATATCATGTAGTTAGAATTATGCAGCACATAGTCTTTTCACGCCCCATTCTTTAACTCAGCTATCTGCATTGAAAATCTGTCTGTGTCTTTTCATGGCTTGCTAGCTCATATCTTCTTATTGCTGAATAATATTCTACTTTATGGATGTGTCACAGTTGGTTTATCCATTTACCCTTTAAAGACATCTTGGTCGTTTCCAGTTTGGGGCCATTATGAAGAGTGCTGCTACAAACATTCATATGCAGGTTTCCATGTGGATGTGAGTTTTCGATTTGGGAACATACTGAGGGGTGTGATTGCTGGATCACATAATAAGACTATGTGTAAGCTTTGTAGGAAACTGTCAAACTGTCTTCCAATGTGGTTGCACCATTCTGTCTTCCCATCAGCAAAGAATGAATCTCTGTTGTTCCACATCCTCACCAGCACTCGATATGGGCAGTCCTTTCATTCTTTCTGTTTCTGTCATTAATTCATGTAGTTCTCAATGTACAACTAGCAATTCCTTAATTATAGAAATCATTTTGTGCTTAAGTTAAAGTAGTTGAATCCTCTTCCCTAACCGTGGTCCCTAAAATCAATCAGTCATGATTAATCTAAAGAGCCATATTTAAGCATCAACATTAAGGAAGGTCATGATTATTTTTGCTCAGACAAATAGTGTTTGCTATTATTTAAGTAGTCTCTACACCCAATGTGGGGCTCAAACTCACAACCCCAAGGTCAAGAGTTGCATGCTCTTCCGACCTGAGCCAGCCAGGGGCCCCAACAATTTTCTTTCCTTTAAACTGGAAAGTAATAGAATCCAAAATTATTAATATTTGAATTTTCACGTATTTTGTTAAATTTTCAAAATTAATCACTGGAGATATGAGACACAAAAGGAGAAAGCTGAGGAAAACGTTTTGCTATTTATCAAACACCATGGGTTTTTTTTATTTTTTATTTTTTTTTCACATCTTTTTTTTTTTTTTTTACAAATAGTTTATTGTCAAATTAGTTTCTACATAACACTCAGTGCTCATCCCCAAAGTGCCCTCCTCCATGCCCATCCCCCCCTCCCCCCCACATCCATCAGTCCTCAGTTTTTGTCAGCATTCAAGAGTCTCTCATGGTTTGCCTCTCTCCCTTTCCCCCACCATTTCCGCCCTTCTTCTCCCCCTTGTTCCTCCGTCAAGTTCCTCCTAATCCTCCTATACGTGCAAACATATGATATTTGTCCTTCTCTGCCTGACTTATTTCGCTCAGCATAACACCCTCAAGGTCCATCCATGTTGCTACACAAAACACCATGGGTTTTTAACTTTATTTACTTGTTTGATGTCTTGCCTGTTTTGCTTTTGCTAGAGTCACACTAGTCAATTGTGTTTTTCACATAAAAATCTTCCATTAGAAAAGTAGTTTGTAACTTCCCAAATCTAACACCCATGTTTGTGCTTACTATGATCTGAACAGATAGTAGCATAGCAAGAATGGAGCATGAAATCAAATGTTAAAACCAAATACCTCGCCTCCCGACTTCATGAATCTATCAGTTTCCTGCTCTCATCTCTCTGTTATGTTTTGGAAAATCTCATTAGCCATGTGACCCACATTTGAAACTGTGATGTCATCTTTGACTCTCTTCTCTCTCCCTTACTACTTAGTAATAAGCCATTGTCTTTACATGGCAGTATTGTTTTGTTTTGTTTATTTGTTAACAATTGTTTATTTGTTAACAATTTGTTAACCATTGAGCAGTTGAGTAAATGAGAAAATGACAGCTGGAACATCTTGCCAAATGTAACTTTGGATGACACGGCTAGTCAGGAACATATAAAACTGAATCTTTAAGTTTCTTTATTTCATTTCATTACAGTAGTGGCTCTTATACAACCTGTTCTCTTTAAGATTTCAAGAAAATCTCAAGAAGTCACCCTAATATGCTTCTCAAAACCTTGCCCAGTTGCTATGGGAAAGAAGAAAATGGTCAACTGTTATAACACACATTACCTAGGAGAAGAGATGGTTTTGCTACTAATGATTTTCTGTTAACACTTCAACATTCATTCATTTGTCAGATTAATCAGCGAAAACCTTGAAAGATAGGACAAAACTCACTTCCCAGCCTCCCAATTGGCCTTTCTCCAAATACTCTTCTTTGACAATGACACTGGTGGCAGAGTACCTTTCTAAATGCAGAGATAATGAAATTACTCCTCCATATAAAATTGTTCAATGGCTCTCATTACATGCAAGATGAAGTCTGAAAAGATTTTGGTGATTTGCCTCTGACTCATTTTTTCCAGCCTCTCATCCTTGGCCACTCCTTCAAGAGCAGGGTTGTCATTCTGTGGTGATTCTGCTCTTTCCTGCATTTTCTGTGAAGTCCACTCCCTGATTTTCACTTGATAATCTCCTTACTTATCTTCAGGACTTCAATTAGGCAGCATGTCCTTTCTAAAGCTTATGTCAATTACCAAGGCTGAGTTTATTTATTCACTTAACAAGAATTCACTGAGTGCCTTCACCATGCCGGCTGCCACTCCAGGGGCTGGGGATGCCGCTGCGATCGAGGTAGATCAAATTCTTATTCTCAAGATCATACAATAGTACTGAGGAAGTGGGTGGAGGGGGACTCTCACATATTAAAGAAATACATGGTAATAAATAAGTTACAGGTAAATAAATGGGAATTTCATGTAGTGCTATAAAAAATAATAAGAAAGAAAAAGGCACCATAACAGACGGACTGGTAGAAGTTTAAGCATGACAGGCAGAATAATGAGCCCCCAAAAATGTCCACCTCCTAATGCAGGGTTGTGGGTATGTTATCTTACATGGCATAAAGGATTTTGCAGATGGTATTAAGGTTAAGGACCCTGAGATGGGGAGAGCATGGTGAATAATTCAGGAGGTTTCAATCAAATTACAAGTTCTTAAATGAGGAGATGCTTTCCCAGCTCTGGTGAGAGGGAGGGGGAGGGGAGGGGGAGAGGGAAAGGGGGAGGGAGGGAGGGGGAGGGGAGTGGAGGGGGGGAGAGAGAGAGCCTTTTGCTGCTTTATCTTTCATCATGGCCCTGGCATCATTAGAGTTTGTGCAAAAGGAGCCTCCTCATTTCCCTGTAGGTCCCTCCAAAGCCTGAATAGCGGGGACTGATCCCGCTCATCTTGGGCCCTGTAGCACAAAGTAGTTGTAGTGCCTCAAACATACAAGCTCACAAACGTACAGCAGCAGGATAGATGTTTGAGATTCTTTAGAAAAGCAGAATAGTAAGATTAATCTGCTTGGAAATACCAACTACTGAGAGCTCCCTGAATTTTAATTTCTTGCTTGTCATCATTTGGAGAACTGTTTTATGGCATATTAAGGGAAAATGATTTGTGGTAGTATGGTAATCAAGAAGCAGCAGTTTAGAGGATAAAACAAAATCGTTGTCTGGGGTCCCTGGTGGGATTTTCTTTAACACTGCTATCATAATCAGGTGTATTTCTAGCTTAAAAAAAAAAAAAAGCAGTAGACCTTGGGTGTTTATTGGATAAAAATGTTTCCTAAGAGTTAAAACTATTTTGAAAACCGAAGTGGAGATAACGTGCATTCTATTATGGCAAGTGAGCGCTTGTGGAGGGGGCTCCTGTGCTGGAAGCTTATCTCCTATGAGCCCCACTCCACCTGACTGAGGGTGTGCTTTTATCATTTCCATTGCACAGAGAGGAAACTCAGCCACAGGAGGGGAGTAGGACCCCAGGCGTCCGGCTCCAGGGGCTACATGCCTAAATGCCAGGTGACAACCCTTCCTTCCCCAAGGAAGGGGTAGAGCCGAGAATGAAACATGAAGTCCCTCAGGAAAATGTTGGAGAGTCCATGTACTCAGAGGTATTTCAAATTCCAACTCTACAATCCTGTTAATTTGTTTCTCTCTGTAGTTACTGCCTGATGAAAGATAATCAAAGAACCCCTTTTAAGATATACTTTCGACAGAGCAAAAGTGGGGAGGGCTATGAAGGCATACTTTTCCTGAAAATGTTAAAAAAGAATTGGCTTGATTTCTAACATTATGATCAGAAGAAGAAATGCAGCTGCTTTTCTCACTGGTGGATGGGATAAAATATTTTGAATTTAAATAATTTACTTCTTTTTATACATTTGAACTGTCAAGACAATTCCAATTTGTGATGTCATCTCCAAACATTTATTGTTTTGGTCTCTAATTCAAAGGAGTCTGGCAATATCTCTGGTTCAGACTAGTAGTTTGTAGTTTTAACCAGTCAAGGCTAAATTACTTTCAATAAAATTAATTCTGACTGTCACTCTCATTGAAGATAACAGTATGAGATATATATATTCTTTGCCTGGTTCAGTTGCCTGGATGTTTTAAGTCAATTCGAGGAAAATAAATGGAATAAGCAAAATCAACACATGAAAATACCTTCATGTTTAATTTGTTTTGTATGTACAGTACTCCCTCCATTAGTTATTATATTCAAATTACAATGAATTGGCACAGGGGGATGGCTGTCTTTTGAGATTGGGTCTGATGTGTCGGTGAAACTGAAGTCCAGAAATGAAAAATATTATTGAGTCCTTATTCAGTTCTCTTATCGATTCACTAGACAGCATGTGGATAAATTATATTGCATCTCATTTGTTTTTCCTGCTGCTGATATAAGAAAGTGTCTTGGCTCAGTCTGGAAGCTGGGAAGTACCAGGAAAAAACTCAGTGCCAGGAAATTTGATGTCTGGTGAGGGCCAGCTTTCTGGTTTATAGACATCTTTTTGCTATATCCTCACGTTGTGGAAGGGGCAAGGAAATTCTCTGTTTTTTTTTAAAAAAATTTATGTCTAAAATGGGATGTATAGGACATGTCTTAGCTTGCTTCCCTTTGGAGCTGAGAATGGAAGCTTCAGAAGAATTCAAAGCCAGCAGAGCATTCATGTTCTTAGTGCTGCAGTGGAAGCTGGGAATACTCCAACTGCAGAGGATACAGAGTCTCAGGATATGAGGAAAAAGAGTAGTTTCTTTTGTTAATGTTTATTTATGTATTTTGAGAGAGAGAGAGAGAATGCATGCATGCATGTGTGTGGGGGAGGGGCAGAGAGAGAGGGAGAAAGAGAATCCCAAGCAGGCTCCACATCCTCAGTGCAGAGCCCAACTCAGGGCTTAAACTCATGAACTGTGAGATCATGACCTGAGCCGAAATCAATAGTCAGGCACTTAACTAATTGAGCCACCCAGGGCCACTAGAAAAGGGTAATTTCTGATCCTGTCTATTTTTCATACTATTGTGCAATTGGTGTCATTTGTTCTGGACTCTTAAAAATGTTGAATGAGACTTTTGTCTTCAAACAAGTAGACTTTTATATAGCATTTATAAATTACATATAGACTTAAAGCAAATAAGAGGAGGAATGCCTAGGTGGCTCAGTTGGTTGAGTGTCCAACTTGAGCTCTGGTCATGATCTTACGGTTCGTGAGTTCAATCCCTGTGTCAGGCACTATGCTGACAGCTTAGAGCCTGGATCTTCCTTCAGATTCTGGGTCTCCTTCTCTCTCTGCCTCCACCCCCTCACTCTCTGTCTTTCTCTCAAAAATAAATAAACACTAAAAATTAAAAAAAAAGAGCAAATCAGAGGACACCCTCCCCCACCACATACACACACAAATCACTTACCATTTTTTTAAATATATTTTTTAAATTTATTTCTAGGAGAGAGAGAGAGACAGCGTGAGCAGGGGAGGGTCAGAGAGAGAGGGAGATACAGACTCCGAAACAGGCTCCAGGCTCTGAGCTGGCAGTCAGCACAGAGCCCGACGCGGGGCTCGAACCCACGAACCGCGAGATCATGACCTAAGCGAAAGTCGGACCCTTAACCGACTAGGCCACCCAGGCGCCCCAATCACTTACCATTTTGGAAAAAAACAGTTAAATTAAGTCAGCCCAATAATTGGTCCCTCAATGCAATCAGTTTTTTTCAACCCTGAATTAAGAGTTGTTCTTATCTATGGGCACCTGGGTGGCTCAGTCAGTTGAACATCTGACTTTGGCTCAGGTCATGATCTCACAGTTCGTGGGTTCGAGCCCCGTGTCAGGCTCTGAGCTGTCAGCACAGACGCGGAGCCTGTCTTTGGATTCTGTGTCTCCCTGTTTCTCTGACCCTTCCCTGCTCATGCTGTCTCTCTCTCTCAAAAATAAATAAAACATTAAAAAAATTGAAAAAAAAAAGTTCTTATCTAAATTCATTTTACATATAGACACTACATATGTGGTACTTAGGTTTTCTTAAATCATAAAAAACATTAAATACTCTGAAAAACTGAATACTCACCACTTCTTGCTCAGCTGTGTGGAAGCTAACTGCTGGATTTCCAGAAACATTATTTCACATAGACCAGGGTGTTTTCATTTGTTTGTTTTCTGATAGCCCATAAATTTCCGATAGTTTCTCATGGAATTATGTTTGTGGAAGAAACGTCCTTTCCATGCTTGTTTGATCAGATAACAACCTACCTACAGAACTGCCTTTTAGTGCTCCCTAAACCAAAATTAACTTGGCAGCTGACTTATAATGTCACATTATTGGTGGCCCACAATTCATCCAGCTTATTCCTTGTATTATACTGAACAGAATAAATGAATTGAAGTCCTCTTCTTTTTCTACTCCATATGTTACTTCCATTACAGCTGTGTGTGTGTGTGTGTGTGTGTGTGCGCACGCACGCGCACGTGTGTACAATCTAAATAACTTCAAATGGGTTGTGATAGTTAACTTGTGTGTCAACTTGGCTGAGCCATTGTGCCCAGTATGAGGTCAAACATTACTCCGGATGTCTTTGTGATGTTGTTATTGGATGAGATTAACATGTAAATTGGTGGACTTTACATATATTGCCCTTCATGTTGTGAATGGGCCCGTCCAATAAATTGAAGGCTTGTATTGAATAAAAAACTGACTTTCCATGAGCAAGAGGGAATTCTGCCAACAGATGGCCTTAGGATTCAAACTGCAAGATCAGCTCTTTCTCGGTGTTCTGGCATGATGACCTTCTGCCTTGAACTGCAACATTGGTTCGTCTCTGGTTTCCAGCCAGCTAGCCTGCCCTGTGGGTTTTGTTCTTACCAGCCTCCATAATCACAGGAGCCAGTTCATTAAAATAAATCTTTTTCTCTGTGGATACACATTCTATTGATTCTGATTCTCTGGAGAACCCTGATCAATGCACAGGCATTCTCTAATTTTGTATTAAATGATAAAAGAATGGAATTTTGTGGTAGCAAAATGTGTATTGTTGTTGAAACTCTGAGATGTATTCATGTACAATCTCAGCTTTATTTCTTACTGCAACCCCAAATGATTTATCTTCTTTCTTTTGTCCATTCAGTTGTGTTTTGATTTAAAAATAAGTGTTTATAAGGCTATGTGTGTGGCTCAGTTGGTTAAGCAGCCAACCAGCTCAGGTCATGATCTCAGTGTTCGTGGATTAGAGCCCCAAGTTTATCTGGAGCCTGCTTCAGATTCTCTCTCTCTCTGCCTCTCCCCAACTCACTCTCTGTCTCTCTCAAAAATAAATTAAAAAAACATTAAAAAATTTAAAAAATATACATTTGTATATTGAAAATAGAAAGCAGTTAAATGGATACATTATGTATCAGCCTCAAATTTCTCACTGAAAATGCCTCTAGGACATGGGATAGGAAATGGGGAATACCAAGTGTTGGGCCAAAGTCTTCATATTTCAGCTTCTTGACATTTGTCTTTTTTCTGACATACCCACTGCTGAAAAAGTGCTGAGGACTATTGTAAGACCACAGAAGACCCACTCTGGTCTTAAGGGGATGCTTCCATTTACCAAATGAAATCTCCTAGAGAACAACCAACCTAGGTATGTAGAGAGAGATAGACTTTGGGAAACAAAATTTCCACTTATCTGTGATTTTAGGGGAAAGGAAATCTAGGTGATAGGTTCTATCATGTCCTTGCTACTTCTCAAACTGGAGTACTGAAATGGTGTTTTATGGGTATATGGACAACTATAGTATAAATGTAGTCCACTTTTCTTTAGAGTCAATTTTTCAGTTTTATTAGAGAGCAGTAATATCTCTGGCCGGTAAGTTATAAACACTGTTTCAAATTGAAATAAATATCAACATATTATGGAATGAAATGCAAAGGTTGCACAAATTTTGCAAAACTCCTAAGGAGGTTTGGACTTATAGATGAACATTTCCAGTGGGTTCATCTGCCCCCAGATAGGAGTTAAAGTTGTAGTCTCGACTGCCCTCAGCAATACACCTTTGATGGGAAAAGTTTCAAAAGCACAATCTTAAAATAGAGATTTTAAATCTCTAAAGAGATTTTCTCTTTAGAAAGAGAAAAGTATTGAAAAGATAGTACCAACTCCATTTGAAAGATACCTCTTCCTTTTTTTTTTTTTTAAAGCTTATTTATTTATTTTGAGAGAGAGAGAGAGAGAGAGAGAGAGAGAGAGAGAGTACGTGTGCATGCATGGGAGCATGAGCCACCCATGCACCCCTCCTCTTTTTTTAATTAAAAAGTGAACTAACTCTCTCAAAAATGAAGTGATAGAAAGTAAGCTATCAACAGCGAGTTTTAGTGACACTGCGTTTTTGCTTTTGATTTCCTTTTCCAGAAGATCCCCTTTTATGTTAGTACTATAGTCTTTATTTTAGTTCTCATTTTAAGATCCACAATTTATTGAGAACTTCTAATTCTAACTCTTTAGATGGATTTTTATATTTACTCCCCTTAACAGTTCCATGAGACAGACATATTAAATAATCTTGTAAGTGGCATGGATTTGCCTCCATCATTTTTTCTCTCCTGGTTTAGCCATCAAAGCACATTTACTGGGAAGTGAACATGTCAAAAGTGAAGGCATTCATATTCAGATAATACTGTGCTGTTGTTTTCAAAGCAGTCCACGTTTCTTGAGCCTGTAACAAAAGAAACTTGAAGTCATGATCTCTGAGTATGGAGAACACATGTTACATCAGTTATTCAGGTTATCATACAGAAAATCTTAAAAGACTGAGAGAAATATAATGGAAGAATAATACCAAAAAAGTTTTGGTTAACATACTTTTAGGGACCTATATCCTTCAATGCTTAAATGTTTTACAGTATTTTTGGGGCCACTGCATGAACCAATGTGGCAGAGTTCTGTTACATTATAGTATCTGTCAGTTGATCACAGTGCTAGTCTGCAATTATAAGCAGAAGTGTGCTTGAAAATTTCAGTATTCCATAAAGAAGACACTGTCTACTCGCTTATATAATATTTAATTTGCCAAATAAACAAATGTCTGGTTTTAATACCTTTATATGATGCCTGTTGGAGAAAAACAGGCACAAAACTAGATGTATTATTTAAGCTGGTGGTTTTCATCAGCAAATGCTAACCAGAAATGAGCCATTCCTGGTAGACCAGTTAAAACTCAGCCATCCAGAGTAAGAATAGGACCAAGGTCCCAGAAAAACAAGGACATTCCTTTTTTTTTTTTTTTTTTATGACTTTATACAACCCTCTGGCTTGGTGATAGAATTTGATACACGTGTAAAGAGAAAAAGAACAAACAAATGAAGGATTAATTAATATGTTACACATTGTTATCTGCTAAATTTTAAGAGGGAAATCATGAATAATTGAAATCCTCAGACAATTCAGCAATTTCATTTGGCCTGGATTTTCAATTCTTTTTTCCATCAAAAGAGTAAACATGGAATAAAACTGAATAATGCACGTGTTTTCTTTATTTCTCTTGGAGCGAGACTTCCAAATGGATGAAAAAGCATATGAAAGGCAAGCAAATGAAGGAATGACACTGAAGGTTTGGATGATTATTAAAGGTTTGGAAAATAAGCTGCTGAACAACTGAAAGGGAACTAAATGTGACTGTGATCCATTTATCCCCCTACCCAAACATGCAGTCATCTACTGAGATTTGACTGAGTAACAGTTATTTTGATAGGTCCTGAGAAAAATGACCTTGATGGATAAGACATGACATGCACCTTACTTCTCTAGCCTATGTAAGGGAGGTTGGGTGCACAAAGAAAGAAATTTCAGTGTGACATTTAAAAGCTATTCACCTGTGAAATACAAATCAAAACCACACTGAGATACCACCTCACGCCAGTTGGAGTGGCTAAAATGAGCAAATCAGAGAACTCTAGATGCTGGCGAGGATGTGGAGAAACGGGCACCCTCCGACACTGTTGGTGGGAATGTAAACTGGTGCAGGCCCTCTGGAAAACAGTGTGGAGTTTCCTAAGGAAACTAACAATAGAACTCCCCTATGACCCAGCAATAGCACTGCTAGGAATTTACCCAAGGGATACAGAAATGCTGAGGCATAGGAGCACATGTACCCCAATGTTCATAGCAGCACTCTCCACAATAGCTAAAACATGGAAAGAGCCTAAGTGTCCATCAACAGATGAATGGATCAAGAAGATGTGGTTTATCTATACCATGGAATACTACATGGCAATGAGAAACAATGAAATCTGGCCATGTGTAGCAACATGGATGGACCTTGAGGGTGTTATGCTGAGCGAAATAAGTCAGGCAGAGAAGGACAAATATCATATGTTTGCACGTATAAGAGGATTAGGAGGAACTTGACGGAGGAACAAGGGGGAGAAGAAGGGCGGAAATGGTGGGGGAAAGGGAGAGAGGCAAACCATGAGAGACTCTTGAATGCTGACAAAAACTGAGGACTGATGGATGAGGGGGGGAGGGGGGATGGGCATGGAGGAGGACACTTGTGGGGATGAGCACTGAGTGTTATGTGGAAACTAATTTGACAATAAACTATTTGTAAAAAAAAATAAATAAATAAAAAAATAAAAATGTTTTGTTTAAAAAAAAAAAGCTATTCACCTGTGAATAGCATGCAACAGGGAGAAAAGGAAGAAAGAAGAATATTACCTAGAAAAGAAGGGAAAGGCTTCAGAAAGGAGGGGGCATTTGATTTTAATCTGAAGGAAGAGGTGAAGTTAACTGGACAAAAGCCACTTAATGGGGAGGAAGGAGCAGGTATAGTTCAGAGCAGATAGAAAAAGGCAGGGCTGGTGGTGTGTTAATGCCTGCTGATGCAGTGCCTACCTAACAAGATGGTTAGTGGTGGGGGGCCATTTGTTTCTAATGCAAATACCTGATCAGCCAGCGTGTTTCCCCACGTACTTGGATTGCCATCTGGGTCCCAGTAATCCTGCAAATATATGTGTCTTTTGAGATGTAGGAACTGGTTTGCTGGGTCCTCCAACAAAAATGGTGCTCCCAACGTTCCTATAATTCAGAGTTCAAGAGCACAGGATATAGTATGTATAGGGCAATAGTATACATTTCACTCTTTATCGTCTTACAGAGACACAGCTGTGGCCTTTGGGAGGCTGGGTGCCTGACAAGGAACTCCTGAGAAAGCTATTCCTTGAGGGAGATGCCTGCTCCTCAGCCTTTTGCATGGCTGTACTATCATCACCCTGTGTCCTGAATACAGTACAGCATTAAGGCAGTGCCATGTGGTGGATGGAGAAGACTTTTGGGACCTTCTTTACATGCATGGGAGCCCACAGATCTGAAATCAAATTCCAGCTCTATCACTTTTTTAGACAATTTTCTTAACCTCTCTAAGCTGTAGTTTTCTTGTATGTAAAGACATATAATAATAACACAGTAACACAATAATATAGGATTACCATAAGGGTTGGATATATTCATGACTGTAAACCACCCGACTCAAGTCAGACATTCAGCAATCTTTTGTTCTTCCCTTCCAAGACTTCCAAAATAGAGCATATCTTTCAGTTTGAAGTAGACTGCTTCCGAATCCAGCACTGTGGTTTCAATTGTTAGTATTGATAGATCTGTCACTGAATTGAAGAGGCTTGTATTTTATATTCCTTCCCACTCCAGGATTAAGAAAAAAAAGATGACTCTTTAAAATCCAGACATTTTTATATCTTGAAATTTTAGCACTCTATATTGTATTTTTATTCCCAGATAAAACACAATCACGTTCAGAGTTCTAATTTCAATCAGTATGAAGGAAGAACACACTCCTGATCTATTTGTGGTAACAATACAGTCTGTTCATTGCTTGTGATAAAGAGGCATTTATTACAAATGTTATGTTAGGTACTCTATAACTTCATCATTAACAGGACTCTACTTATCAGGATTATAGCGATCTATAAGATACAAAACCTCCTCTCTGTAAGGGAAGGGAATGAAGGGTCCACGATTCAAACAACATTGGATTTGATCACACTCAGGGAGTCTAGGAGAAGGTGGTGTTATTAAGCTTTGGGGCTCTGGGGCACAAGCAGACATTTTCATGGTCAGGAAAATTGCTGAACCTATTCCTTGAAGAAAAGATTAAATTTAGCAGGATAGGAGAAGGAGCAAGATTTTAAATTTTAAGCTAGAGTAATGAGGTGAGCAAAAATATGTGGCACTGGGAATCTGTAAGATGGATGTCTGAAGACAATGGTTAGAGGTGGCTAGATTATTTGTGCATGTGTGTGTATGTATCAATGTTAATTACACACACACACACAAATAATGATAGTTGACATTTATTAAGCATTGTGCTAAATACTTTACCTCAATTACCTTATTTAATACAATGAACCTAAGAAGTAGCACTATCAATCATTTCATTTTGCAGACAAGGAAACTACATCACAGAAAAGTTAAATAATGTATTCGTGGCTAGTAGACAGGGGAGATGGAATTCTGCCTTTAAAGTCACTGTACAATATTATGACCGACAAATAGGAATGTTGGGGCCAAAGGAAAGTAATGATAATGATAATGATTATAGTCTTATGCATTTATAAAAAAAAAAAGGAAGCAATCATTACTTAAACCTTCCCCATGATCTGCTTTTCAAAGGTTGGCCTGAGCACTAAGCAGGGCTCTAGTTATTACCTCTATTACTTCTGGTTTAATTTGTTAACCCACTAAGCTCCAGTTCTAAATGCCGACCTATTGAAAATGATGTGGATAGTACACATTGATCAGGCTGTCTGTAGGTGCAAAACGCTGTCTGTAGGTGCAAAAATATCGCTGTCTCCTTGGTACTTATATCCTCTGTGGTCTTCTTTCATTTAGACCCTGTGTAACCACAGGATTCTGCTGTAGTGACAGTGTGCGATTTCTGTGACTAGCACATAAATGACGTTATAGCTTCTGCCTTGTCCCTTTCTTGGATCACTTACTCTAAGGGAAGACAGCTGCTATGCTGTGAGGACAATCAAACAGCCCTGAAGGGAGACCCTCTTGTGTCAAGGAATTGAAGCCTCTCACCAACATCCAAACAAATGGAGTACCTGGGAACCTGATGCTTTCTCTTCAGTCAAGCCTTTAGACCACAACAGCCCTCAGATCACAATAGCATTACTGACATCTTTACTGCAACCTCATGAGAGATCCTGAGTCAGAATCACTGACTTAGGCCACTCCCAAATTCCTGACCTTCAGAAACTGTAAAATAATAAATGTTTATTGTTTTAAGATGCTACAGTTTGGGGGAAATGGTTATGTCATAGTAGATAACTAATATGGTGCCTTGTAAGTGCCTACTGATGTCAAGATAGACTGCTAATCACCAGAGCTGAGACCCAGATGAAACAAGTGAGGCCACTAGGGCATAAAATAGAAGAAGAAACTTGCTCCCAAGCTCACAAATTTTGTGCCGTAAGATCTCCACTGCCTCACCCTGGTCTCTGCTCTGATCGCCATTGCAGAGAAAGATAAACAAAGAATAAACAAAGAATTACTGCCTCTAAGGAATTCACAGTATATTCAGAGCTCATAAATAATTACAAGGAAATATACTGTGGCCAGACCAGTTGAAGGGGGAGTGATTAATTCTGATACTGGGATGGAGGCATCATAGAGTAATTGGTTTTGAGTCAAGCTTCAAAGTTTATAGAATATTTCCACAGTTAGGAAGAAGGGAGTGGAAGCAAAGAGCATGTATTCCAGGCTGAAGAAGATTGCAGAGCCAAGGAGCAGAGAAGCAAAGAAGGCCCAGGTTCAGTGACCATCACTTTGTCAATGTGGTTGCAGGGTAGGGCTGAGGTATAGATGTGGTCAGAAGGAATGTTGGAGAGAGAAGCTGGGGCTTGATTCTGAGGGATAATTACTGTCATACCAAGGAGTTTGGACTTTACTCTTCAAGCAATTATTATTTCTGAACAAGAAATGATAGGACCAGATTTACCTAAAATTTTTTTGTTTGATTGTGATAAAATATGCTAACAGAAAAATTAACATTGTAACCATTTATAGTTGTACAATTCAGTGGCATCAAGCACATTCATGATGTTCTACAACCATCACCACTGTCTCAAGAACTTTTTCATCCCCTCAAATAGAAACCCGGTACCCTTTTATAATTCCCATCACTTTCTCCTCCAGCCCCTGTAACCATCATTAGCTTTCTGTCTGTATGAATTTGCTTATTGTAGGTACCTCATTGTAAGAGGAATCATGCACGATTTGTCCCTTTGTGTCTGATTTATCCCGCTTAGTTGAGAATCTTCAAGGTTTACATGTTGCAGCATATATTAGCATTTCATTCCTTTCAGCTTAGTTTAATTTCATTTTTATTTATTTTGAGAGAGAGAGACAACATGAGTGAACATGAGCAGGTGAGAGACAGGGAGAGAGAGAGAGACAGAGACAGAGAGAGAGAGAGAATCCTAAGCAGGCTCTGCCCTGTCAGCACGGAGCCTAATGTGGGGTTGAAATTCACTAACTGTGAGATCCTGACCTGAGCGGAAATCAAGATCTAGATACTTAACTGACTGAGTCACCCAGGCACCCCAGTTACTCATTCCTTTTTAAGACTGAATAGGGTTTTGTATGTATACGCCAATGTTTTGTTTATCTATTCGCAGATACTTTTGGAAACTCATTTGTCGGTGATGTGGAAGGCAACTAGTAAAAGGAAGAAAGAGTGAGAGACACAGGTTGGAGCCTCTTCTAATGGTCCAGAGGAGAGATAAGTGGGGTCTGAATCAGGTGAGTGACATCATGGATGGGAAGACAGGACTGACTGGAACAGAACAGGGAACTCACTTGTTTGGGCCTGGTGAGGACGGCCCAGCGCTGAAGTTCTAGTTTTAACTGAGATGGGTTCATAGACCACTTCTCAGATTTCATTCTCTTTGAAGGAACAGGTGTTAGTTACCGTGTTAGATGTTTAATGTGTTATTCTGCTAAAAAAATGAGAGGGGGAGGCTTTCAAAACATTATCTAGGCAAAGAAGATTCAATGTCAATATCTAGTAAATTTTTCTACATACATTAGGCTCAGGAAACAATTTGCAGCTAGAGAAAGAAAGTACAGTAACCCCTTAAGACAGTGTTTACTTTACTCCAAAAGTAAATCCAGTACCTACACTATAATTGTCATGGTGTATTGTACAATTGCGAAGGAAGAAAAAATGCTATTACATAAATCTTAGCAGGGAAGCATGCTTTAAAGTACAAACCATAGCTATTTTAAGCTCAAATAATTCTGTCTTTTGTAAATCTTCTATCTTTTTGCTCATGGAAAATGTTTCACTGATGCCATCTCCCCCTCACCCCCGCCTTCGCCCCTGAACAAAGCACCTATCTCAGCATTATGTGCCCAACAGGCATCCAATAAATATTAATTGGTGGTGATAATAACATCACCCAGGAGAGAGACAGAAAGTAGTATTTATTATCCTACTTTACAAATGAGAAAATTGACACACGGAGATGAAATGACTCACTCAAGGTCACATAGTAAGTCATTGGCAGGGCTGGAAATAAAATGCAAGTTATACAGAAGGGCATGCTATTATCCTCTCTGCTTGAGAAATTTCCCCTCCCTTTTTCATTCTGCCTGATCAACCTTGAAAGTTAGTGAGAACAAGATCAGAGTTTGTGTTTGTAAGCCTATATAATACTGCTGGGGCTTGAAAACTGAACCCTGAGTTTTATTGCTTTGTTGATCTTTAATTTTTTTTTTTAATGTAGGCAGCATCAACCAGGTTAATGCCTTTCTTAAACTTTAAAATCATAAGCTGTAAAAAAAAATCTTTCTTTTTTTCTTCCCAACTCCCTACATACCCTCCTTCCTTTCATCTTGTATCATAGTAGTTTTAATAGGATCTGTCAGGCTTAGTTCTGCTATCTAAACATGTCTCAAATATCCTCTGCAGAAAATTCTGTACAGTTGAAGTAAGGCAGGCACTTCAGAGTATGGAGATACTCAAGATCACAGCTCTTGCCACACAAGCCAAGAAGGATCAGAGATTAGGAGTCTTATCCTGGCCCTGCTAGTGATTAGTTGGGTCATTAGTTGGGTCATTACTCTTGCCTCTCCATTTCCTGTTCTTTAAAATGAGGCTGGATCAAGGGTGCCTGATCAGTGGATCAGTTAGTTAGGCATCTGTCCAACTCTTGATTTTGGATGAGGTCATGATCTCGTGGTTTGTGCGTGAGAGCCTCATGTGGGGCTCTGCACTGACAGCATGGAGACCTCTTGGGATTCTGTCTGTCTGTATGTCTGTCTGTTCCTCCCCAGCATGCATATGTGTACCCATGTACTCTTTCTTTCTCTCTCTCAAAAATAAATAAAAAATTTAAAAAAAGTAAAATGAATCTGGACCATATGAAGCTAACTAAGATCTCTTCTAGCTCTAATATTTTTAATTGGAATATATTCATAACAAATAGGTCATTAACTGAAAATTACTTTCTCTGCAGGGTGTTAGGGCATCAGAAACATATAGAGTATACTAAATGGGTATAGCTCCTACTGTTAAAGAGCTTACACACAGAGATGAGTGCCCTTTTGTAGATGGACTCTACCCCTCAGAAACGGTAGTGACCCATTTAACTGGTAAGTACAAGAAGCATAACTTGGCATGTCCAGCTAGCTATTCCTTCTTTCTCATGAGAGTTAGCTGCCTTCAGAGATCATATTTTCTCTTCTGGTTCTGCAACCTGCAACTAGATATGAAATTAGCCAAATTCTGAGGTCCGGTCATCAGGTATGTTGTGTCTTCCAAATTTGCCTTCCAGTATTGAAGGGAATTGATTGCTTTCCATGATCATCTTTGATTTATTTCTCCACTTGACCTAAAGCAGGCAAAAAAGAGAGGTGTGGAGTTCTATGTGTCAGAAGGTGGTGCAGAGAATCCAACGGGTTTGTTGTCTTTGAGCCTCACTAAGAAACAGGAAAAACAAAAAAACAAAAAGACAAAAAACAAACAGAATAGACCAGGGCACTCTAACCAGCAGGAACTCGTCATTGCTGGAAAGCCAGGCCTGTGAATTCTGTGAATATTTATAAACAGTTACAATGAGGGAAGGAATTCTTTGTCTGTGAATGAACGTGGTGGGATTTAGTGGGGGCAGAAGGCACAACAATGTCTGACAAATCCACAGGACTGGCCACAGCTAGCCATTTCCCTTCGAGGCTGGGTGATACTGCTATTTGTAGTGTCACATGATACCTGGTGCTAGAGATGGAGAATAAGCACTACAGTCCTGGCACAAGTTCAAAAATAGGTATGGGATGCTGAAAGCAAAGCACTTAGGGTTCAGTGTGAGCAATTAACGAATAACATGTATTACTTACTATTCTTATTGGATTGAATCTTAGTCCCTTCCCTTAAAATGTTTGTCTTAAAAAAAAATGAAATAAATGCCCAGGCACATAAATTAAATATTAAAATAAAGTATAAATAGTCACTTGGAATGAAGTACAAAGGAAGTGCAGGGGAAATGGATATACAGACATCTTGGCCATATGGCAAAAATTTCAAAGATCTAAGGGTAGGAAGAAATTTTCTAATTTTGTGAATGATTAAAATACTCATGTTTAGCTTCACATGTTTAACATTGAGTATTAAAAAAATTGAATATTGAATATTAAAAAATAAAGTAAATATTTTATTCTGTGTTAATTTTTGTTATAAAATATGAATTAGTTATTTTTTGCTTCCCACTCTAAATTTGATCACTGACCCAAACATTTATGGTGGAAAAGAGAAAGGTTGTATTTCACATAACGGACTCTGTCACTTTGCTGCAATTCAGATAAAAGTTAATGAGAGAGAATGAGGGAGAAGTAGTTTTGGGTTTGGGAGAAAACATATGAAGAAGAATAAGAAGGAGAAGGAAAAAATCAAGAAAAGAAAGGAAAGGAAATAGAGACAAAAGAAGGGAGGTTATAAAAATGAAAGGTTTCAAGAGATGAAATGTCATGGTAAACAGGTATAGGACAAGGGCGCCTGGGGGGCTCAGTGTCCAACTTCAGCTCAGGTCATGATCTCACGGTTCGTGGGTTTGAGCCCCCCGTCAGGCTCTGTGCTGACAGTTCAGAACCTGGAGCCTGTGTCTGTGTCTCCCTCTCTCTCTGTCCCTCCTCTGCTTGCACTCTGTTTCTCTCAAAATTAAACATTAAAAAAAAGGAATATGGCAAATAGGGGAAGTAAAAAGACAGAAGGCAAAGAAAGTCGATGGAAGTCAGCTAGGAAAAAAAAGACACTGAACTTGAGGACAAGCTCTCGAATTCCGTCATTTTACTTACCTGTCTGTTAAGGAAATGCTTTCATAAATGAACTTTTAACTTGGGAACCTCGGCTTTACTGATGTTACAATTGCTAGTGTGTTGACTACTTTGGAAAGTAAATAGAAACTAGAATTACTTGAATTTAAGCTCAGTTTGTTCTAACCTACTCTGGACGCACTAACATACACAAACATACATGTTCACATGCACGGCCATGTAATTCCTGGATGCATATTTTGGACCTGGAAGATCTTTTAAAAATATTTTAATGTTTTATTTATTTCTGAGAGAGGGAGAGAGAGAGAGAGAGAGACAGAGTGAGCAGGAGAGGGTCAGAGGAAGAGGGAGACACAGAATCTGAAGCAGGCTCCAGGCTCTGAGCTGTCAGCACAGAGCCCGATGCGGGGCTCGAACCCATGAACTGTGAGATCATGACTTGAGCCAAAGTCAGATGCTTAACCAACTGAGCCACCCAGGTGCCCAGACCTGGCAGATCTTTTGTTTGCTTTTAATTTTGTGGGCAGAGAAATTTGTAACTCACAAAAGGCAGCATTTTATATGATTCAATAGTAACCCTTCTGGGTCATTGCCTGTGTGTATTGATGGGATTTCCAAGTCTAGGGCCCTGACAAATGATGCCACATGGACAGAAAAATAGATGGCTTTTCTGTAACAACCAGAGTGCTCAGAGAATCCAGTCAGAGGCAATGATATTTTCTCTGAGTTATTTCTCAGTTTATTCTCACTACTCACATTCTTGAGAGCATCGATCCATCTTAAGCCAAAGTGAGTAGATAAAATTAAGGACAAATTCTTATAAAATAAACTAAAACTATACCCAGAAAATATAGACTCTCCAAAGAATGGGAGGGTAGGAAGGGCAGCTGGATGACTGAGAAGAGCCATTCTTTGTTCCTTCTATGGATGGTGCAGAGGAAGGCAAGAATGGAGACACTAGAGGTAAAGGGACTGGGTAAAGGGAAGAATGTGAGCTCAAAAGCTCTTACCAAAAATACCCAACCCGGGGTGCCTGGGTGGCTCAGTCAGTTAAGCATCTGACTTTGGCTCAGGTCATGATCTCACGATTTGTGGGTTCAAGCCCTGCGTCTGGCTCTGTGCTGGCAGCTCAGAGCCTGGACCCTGCTTCTGATTCTGTGTCTCCCTCTCTCTCTGCCCCTCCCCTGCTTGTGCTCTCTTTCTCTCTCAAAAAATGAAAAAAAAACAACCCAACCCAACCCAACCCCACCCAACAAAAACCTTCAAGATAAACTGCTCCTGGTTGCTAGCCATGGAGTAAATATAAGAGCTGGATCTCTGCTAGAGAAACAGGCTAAAGGCAGTTTTCTTCCGTCGTCTAAAACCAGAAGACATACTAGCACTTCAAGTGAGCTGATCACAGGTTGACAATACGGGCAGCATGAACCTCCAGATTGTTTCACATATGGGTCAACCTCAAGGACTGGCTTATTTACTCTGTGAAACACTTTCCCACCTATGCGTATTTCCATATTTCTCCTTTGTGTGAAATGGGCTGTTGGATTTTAACAAGTGCCCTATGGAGGTGGAGAACATAGAGTTTAGGACTTCTCTTTACCCTCACTACAACTAGGCACAGCTGTAGAAAGCTTCTGGTTCTATTTTTTTAGTTGGCTCTGTTTATTCCCGTAAAGTCACCCAACTCCCTAACTCCTGGCTTGTTCTTGTAGAACCATTGGTTGCAATAATGGCTTGCTGTGTGCTCCGTTCCCTGTCCTGTAGCTACATGCCCCACATCTAGCACTGAAGTGCCAGAGGAGAGAGTTTGTGTAGCAGAAAGAAGGGTTTTGTTCTCAGAGGACCTGGATGTATAATTTGCACGTGAATGCAGCATCACTATTGATTAACTGTGTAGTTTAGTCATTTAACTTCTCTAAGCCTAAATTCCCTTTGTAAAAGGAAAATCGTAGAATTTATTTTCAGAGTGATTATGAGAGTGGACTGAAGGTAACCTATAGAAGTCCCCTGCTACAGAAATAAAGACTTCAGGTAGCAGTATTAATATTTGCTGCTTTTATTATAGGAGAAAGCAACTCTTGACCTAAATGCTGAAGAGAGGGTTTTTGTTTTGTTTTGTTTTTAATCACATCATGACACTTGGACTTCTGATTCTCTGACCAGGGAACTGGTTCCGATGTGCATAAATTACTATTTTAAGAAAATCAATAAAATGATTTGAGGACTGTGTTCATAAATGTAATTACTTGGGGGAAGCTTCTTCATCATTTTTGGCTTCAGCATTCCCATTTGGAAAATGGATAATGACATCTTTTCCCTATTTACTTCAAATTAAGTTCTCGACAAAAGTAATTTTTTAGATAACTAATCTGCAACAAAGAAAACTTTTTTTGAAAATACTAAACACAAACTTTTTAAAAGATGGTTGTTTTCTTATAAGGAGAGGGCTCCATGGAGGCGCAGATGAATAGGCTACATTCTTTTTTATTTTAATTTTTATTTACTTTTATTAAATTAAAAAAAATTTTAATGTTTTTATTTGATTTTTGAGAGAGAGAGACAGAGACAGAGAGACAGGACAGAGTGTGAGCAGGGGAGGGGCAGAGAGAGAGGGAGACACAGAATCGGAAGCAGGCTCCAGGCCCTGAGCTGTTAGCACGGAGCCCGATGTGGTGCTCAAACTCATGAACTGTGAGATCATGACCTGAGCTGAAGTCCAACACTTAATCCACTGAGCCACCCAGGTGCCCCTAGGCTACATTCTTAAAAGAAAAAAGGGGGGAGGGAGAGAAGAAGTTAAGGAAGTTGATTCAAGCTTTGATTTCTTACTTGAGAGCTGAACGATTTAGAAAATGTCAGTTAAACAAAATTATTTGTGCAGCGAAAGAATCTGGTTCCAAAGACCTCAGAGTACTCAGCCTAGAAGCAATAAAGGTGTCTTTCCTGTGAACAGAAGGGCTAAACTCAGCCCCGTCAACATTTTTCTGTGCTTGGTTTCTAATTCTCAACTTGTTTCATGAACTTTAGTCACATAATTTTATTTATTTATTTATTTATTTATTTATTTATTTATAAAGTGAAATCAGTCATACCAGTTGTCTTTCTAGGTAGACACATTTGTATCTCAGCTGGAGTTAAAGTTAATTCCAACTTGTTTCTTAAGAAAGTCTGTGAAAGTCATTTTGCAGGACCATTTTCCTTTTGAAGTCATTTCGCAGGACCACTATCCCTTTGCCAGATATTTTTGACCCTGCATGTTCATAGGTGAATGTCGACCAGCAGTAGTGCTTTTAGCCTTGCGCTAATCCACCATCACCCACTCTAAAGCCCACTGCATGGATCAGCAGTCAAAGCAAAGCTGTACACTGATGGAGTATAACTAGCCGGTGACTTCAATTTACAGTGCACTCCTGAAACACTCACTTAAACTGAGCCAGCCTCGCTTTCTTCATCTGGAGAAGTGTGCTGTAACCGCTATGATTATACATGCCTTGATGATAATTGCCTAATAATAACTTAGCTAAAAAGTTTAAATCGTTTATTTAAATATGCCCCAAATGTAAAGTATAACTTTGATGATTAAAACTCTTTGTTAAAATTATTTTATGCTTAAAAACAAAAGGCAAATTATATACACAAATACATGTATGTACACATATCTAGGATCATATTCTAGGTATATACCTATATTCTTTTATCTCTGTGTGTGTGTGTGTGTGTGTGTGTGTGCGCATCAAGAAATATATGTAATTTTTTTGTGGGTCTCAAATTTATCATAAAAGTAGAAATTTATTCTTATCTAAGGATTTCATCAAAAGTGTTTATAAATTGTAAAGATTTCATGGTGAAAATAATTTGTATCTTTGGAAGTATTTTTTGGTTACAAGAAAAAAAAAAGACTTCTCAGTTCCATTCAGATATAAGCCACTGAATTATTGGGTCAATTTGGCAGCAAATCATCTGACCTTCAGTGCCTTCCTTGATCTGTCTTTAAAACACCACTTCTCTGAGCTACGGCTTGCTCTAAAGGTTAATGAATTCACACTCCCAAAGTACCTTGAGGTCTCCACATAATGGTACTATGTAAGTATCACAGTTTCTAAAAGCCATTTAAGATTTTTCTTTGTTCAAGGACACAAGAGCATTTCTTTGGAGGCAGCACTTAAAAAGACTTCTTCGCAATAGTGACATGCTAATAAGTTAATGCATAACTAGGAAGAAAATGATCACACACAATTAACACTAACATGTTCAAAACCATGGCATGGCATAATAGTTTGGTTTTCCCAATGC
Organism: Hyaena hyaena; assembly: GCF_003009895.1. Taxonomy (NCBI): domain Eukaryota; kingdom Metazoa; phylum Chordata; class Mammalia; order Carnivora; family Hyaenidae; genus Hyaena; species Hyaena hyaena. The sequence continues at coordinate 343,488 of NW_024080883.1, forward strand.
TCTAGAATTGACCTGTGGATAAAACGTGTTTGTTCATTTCTTTAAAAAAGTCAAAAGTGGTTATCAATCAACATAATTGTTGTAAAAGGCATGATAAATAAAAAAGAAATAGATTCTTACCTATAAGCAATGTTGAGCACAGGGCTACTTGAAGCATTTTATAGGCCATAATCCTGTTTTGGAAAGAGAAGATTTATTTATTTTAATTTGGACCAAGCAAAGCTGTAGGGCACACTGTCTACCTTCCGGGAGGGAGAAGTATTTGCTGCGTGCCTGACAGTCCCGTGGAACTGACAGCAGCCAGAGAGGCCGTTGCCTAAGATGGCTTATTTATATGACTCCTGCCTTTTTACCCTTTGGACTTTTTGGACTGACTTTTTACAAGCTGTTCTTATATGGGCCACGTATTTATTTACTAATTTTATCATCCATACAGACTAACGTAATATGATGTTAAAAAAAAAAAAGGATGGAAAAGCTGAATCACTCACACATTGCTGGTAGGAACATAAAAGGGTACAGTCACTTTGGAAAACAATTTGGCAGTTGCTTATAAATCTGAGCATGCAATTACCATACCACCCGGCGATTGTACTAGTGAGCACTTGTCTCCGAGAAACGAAAACTTATGCTCGTACAAAAACCTGTATGAGAATGTTCCATAGCAGCTTTACTAGTAATAGGCAAGAACTGGAAACAGCCCAGATGCCCTTCAACAGCTGAACATTAAACATATTGAAGTACATTTATACCATGAGTTACTACTTAGCAATAATGGTACTTTAAAAGTTATGGCTAGACACAACAACTTAAAGGAATCTCAGGGGATTATGATGAGTGGCCAGTCCCAAATGGTCAAATACTTGCATGATTCCTTTTATGTAACCTTGAAATGATGAAATTGTAAAAATAAACACACTAGTAGTTGTGAGGGGTTAGCTATGGAAGGGGGAAGTGGGTGTGGTTATAAAAGGGCGATGTGAGAAACCCTTATAGTGATAGAACTGGTTTGTATTTTGACTATGGTGGTGGTAGATATGTAAATATAAACACGTGCTAAAACTGCACAGAACTAAATGCAGGTATCTCACACACAGACACACAAATGACAACACTTAAAACTGGGGAAATCTCAATAGGACCCAATATATTACATCAACATTACTATCTGGGCTGTGATATTGCACTGTAGTTTTGCAAGATGTTACCATTGAGGGGAAACTGGGTGAAGGACACACAAGATCTTCTTACGAGTCCATGTGGTTCTTTTTAAAAAAAATTTGTTTAATGTTTTATTTGTTTCTGAGAGAGAGAGAGAGAGGCAGCATGAGCAGGGGAGGGTCAGAGAGAGAAGGAGATACAGAATCTGAAGCAGGCTCCAGGCTCTGAGCTAGCTGTCAGCACAGAGCCTGACGCAGGGCTTGAACTCACAAACTGTGAGATCATGACCTGAGCCGAAGTTGGACGCTTAACCAAGCGTCCCCAAGTGCATGTGGTTCTACATATCTCAAAACAGAATGTTTGAAGACAGAGGAATGTTTAACTGCATTATCAACTGTGTTTGTTTCCAACAAATGTACACAATGAATGAAACCAGGACACTTCATTAATTTTTATGTTTTTAAACAATTACCCTTTTCTGTGGCATGATTAATGACTAATTAAATCAACTCATCATTATACAATTTATTCTGTTTTAATACAATTTATTCTTAAGAGCAAATCATGCCATCAAGTTATGCAACGTGAAACGAGCAGATATAGAGATACAACAGTGGTAGAAAAATAACATTCTTGTCTATCTTTGAACAGTAGAAAGTGTTTAGAAACAAGGATCTACCTAGTTCAGTGATGCCTCTAATTACTGATGGAATTCTTGCAAAGACAGATATTTGGGAATAGGCACAGTAAATCCTTGGCAGCCTATGTCATGTGTCCATCTACGTGTTCAGCTGTTGCTGCATTTCTGTGATTCTTCCTTTTCTTTTATTTGATGGAGAAGTATAAATATGTAATTATGGGATAGACTAGAAAAATCTCAAGAAAATCAAAAGAAAAATACTTTTGTTATGAGAAGCACACATAATCAAAAGAGAAGTTAATCTTCCTCTCCTCTTTTTTCCTCCATCATTTTTCAACTTTTGGACCTAAAGTCAGGCTTGCCTGGCATGGGGATGTGGGCCGGGCTGTCTCCCATCTCTTTCACTCTTTCATTCTCTTCTCACAACATGGCTCATTTGTTGGTGATTTGAGTTGCAACATAGAATTCAAATATGAAATAATAATAGTCATTCTGTGAATTAAAAAAACGTTTAGTGTTTGTTTATTTTTGAGAGAGAGAGACAGAGTGTGAGCAGAGGAGGGGCAGAAAGAAAGAAAGACACAGATTCTGAAGCAGGCTCCAAGCTCTGAGCTGTCAGCACAGAGCCCAAAGTGGGGCTTGAACCCACAGTCCATGAGATCATGACCTGAGCTGAAGTCGAACGCTTAACTGACTGAGCCACCCAGGCGCTCCTCTGTTAATTTTATATATGTTGTCTCATGTAATTCTCATGGCAACTTAGCAGTGAAGATATTATTATCATTTTACAGATGAGTACGCTGAGGCTCAAAGAGATTTCATAATTTGTCCAAGGAGCGTTCAGAAATTTCAAGGTGAAACTTTGCAGTAGAAGTAGAGTGATCGCTGTGCTGAGAGACACAAGCCAGTGAGATGAAACAGATTAGGTGAGTGTGACCCCAATTTGGTCCACAGGTGAAGGTGGCCTGGGCAACTCAATTTCGCAGGGGTGGTGTATGTATAATACAAGATCCTTTATGGGCCAGAAATTGTTGTCCTTCCTGGTGAATGAAGCCTTCTCTGATCCCCCAAATCAAATCTGGCTTTTCTTTCTCACATGTGCATACCTTTGACACTTAGACCATGTCTCCCTGTATTGTGTATGGTTTCATATGTACGTTTCAGAGTTCCCAAGTGTATCACAAGCTTTCTGAAGGCTGGTTTTGCATCTTACTCCTATTTTTTGCCTTCAATGCCTAGCACCATGCTTACCATGTAACAGCCCTCAATAAACATGATTGAACTCATAGAATCAGCTGATTCAGATTAAACTGAACTACATAAAATTGAATCAGTACTTTCCTGTGCTGGTCTATCAGCCTTATCCTACTGACTACAAAATGCAAGTATAATGTAGCAGTTTTGTTTTTATGTTAGGGCTTGTGTTTCAAACAGTGTTTCCCAGAGCTTTTTCCTCTTATGATCTATAAGAGAAACAAAGTTGGATACATGAAAATTGGCAATTTTTAATTATAAAGACATAGAAATGCTCTTTGAAATGAAATTGGAGTATCTATCTTTGAAAAATACAAAGATCAAGTGGCATGAGTTAATGAAGCTCATCAGTGGAATCTGTTTACACCTTTGATGCTTTATACTTAGAAATTATTACTTTAATATGATATGATGGACCTTGGTAACTCCCATGGCCTCTCTCATAGCAATGAAATATAAATGTTAAAAAATGAGCAATCAGATCTAATATTATAAAAAATTACAGAAGAAAGAAGAAAAGAAAGAAAACTTTATACTACCAAGCAGCAAGCTGAACTTAGTTTCTGCTCTGTCATCCCAGCAATGCAATCAGACCCAATAAACTGCAAAGGTCTGGAAAATGCAATGTTCATTTAGAAAATTCTGATAAGATGTGATGAAGGGCGTGGGGCAGCTGGGCATGATTTAATGACATCATCAGCATCAGTAAAAGATGAAGAGTCAGCCAATGTGTTGGAGGAGAGAATACTAACCCTTATAAACATTGTACTAAACTTTCAACTGCATTCAGCCTATTGAAAATAAGCTGGTGATAGCATTTATGTATGTATGTATGTATGTATGTATGTATGCATGCATGTATGTATGTATGTATAGGGTGTGTATATGCACACACGCAAGCAGGGGAGGAGGAGGAAGAGAGAGAACCTGAAGTGGACTCCATGCCCAGTATGAGTCTCACAACCATGAGGTCATTACCTAAGTCAAAATCAAGAGCTGAATGCTTAACTGAGCCTCCCACGTGCTTCAATAAAGCACTTGTTTTTATGCAGTTACTTGATATTTTTACAGAATTGCTATGTGGGAGCAAAATTTGACCATAATACATGGTAAAGGAGTCAGTTTTCTACTGATTTGATTGCAGATGGGTTTGTTGTCATTGATAGCTTAAGATAGAGTATAACATGCCATCATGATCAGGCCAAACCTCAATTTATGAGTGCACTTTCCCTCCTTGGACTGATGGAATTTCCCATCACCCCTGGGGTTAGTAGCCACTTGGCAGAGAATGCCACAGCAACTATATTCCAAGGAGTAAGGATTTCTGTAAAGTTGTGTGCTACATGCAGAAAGTAGCTCTTTAATGAGGCTCAATGTTGTAGATCATGACTCAGTTGCTATAAAGCAGAAACTACTTTTAAAGCACTTTGTAGAATATTGTTTTGCTTTGGAAGCTAGAGTTTTTGGTTTTATTATTTTCTCAATTTGTGAATAAAATAAAGCCCTGCTGAGAGCACACAGAATACAGTTGAATCTCTCTTTATCCTGACCCCCTTATCTTCTTCCCTCTTACCATCACGACAGGGCTTCTGTCACCAGGTCGTGGGGCATGTTCCCATCACATATTAACAATAGAAGCTGGATTAACTTGGGGGAAATTAGCTACAGTGTTGGAGAAACCTATTCTGTTTCTGTATTCATTTTTAGTGTGACCGTTGCAGATTTAAAAACTTGCTACTGCTTGAGGTGCCTTAGGCATAATGTGATTTGGAAATTTAGTTTAAAGACTTATGTAATAGACTTCTCTTTTACTAGAGGTAGTAAAACTGATCCTATCTAGTTTAAGGTGAAGGGGTCTTCCCATTTTATGGGGGCTTATTGTCATCTTGAGATCTAGGCCACTCATATTGCCCAGGCTTCCCTTCTGCTCTCTCTTTCTCATTTATTTGCTAATTGCAGCATCCACCAAGGAACAGTATTTAAAGACAGACCATGAGGAGTTAATAGACTTATCTTTCAGGTGTCATTCATTCATTCAGCAACTGTTTTAGTGGGTACTTCCTATGTTCTAAGCACTTTTTGAGCACATTTGGTAAACACTGTTCCTAGTACTAGAGTTACAAAGCTATATCAACCAGTGTTTTTTAATGTTTTTTATTTTTGAGAGAAAGAGAGACAAAGTGTGAGCGGGGGAGGTGCAGAGAGAGAAAGGGAGACATAGAATCTGAAGCAGGCTCCACGCTCTGAGCTGTCAGCACAGAGCCTGATGTGGGGCTCGAGCTCATGGACTGCGAGATCATGACTTGAGCTGAAGTCGGACCTTTAACTGACTGATCCACTCAAGCACCCCTCAACCATTGTTTCTTGTGTGGGAGAAGAAGACTTCAGGGGAAGTTTCCACTGAGATGAGTTGCAGTTTTCCATGAAGACAAATTTAATTGGGGGAGCAGGAAAATTCCAGGAAGGAGGATGGCTAAAGATCATGAGGATTGAATGGAGAGGATGCATTAATCAGCCATCATTTGAAGCTAGCACAATCACATTTGTGCATACTGTACTGCCCTTCTCTAAAAATTCTCTATGTTATTGACATTTAATAGTTTCAGTGATTTCTATTGGTTATCACTATAAATAGATCAGAGTAATTTAAAGATATGCCATTAATAGAGATGTATACAGTCTAGCAGTTTAAGTAAAGATGTCAATCTGTTTTATGATTTGGTATTGGAAATCACAGGCTTCTTGATGAAGCATTGAGGTAATGCATGCCACGGCATTTTCCTCATTATACACTGAATAATTGATAGTTGACAATATGTGACATTTATTGAGCATCTGCAATTCACTAGCTGGTTTACAGAGCAGAGAATCATCAAGGGACCCTGCCCAATCAGCTCACTATCAAAACTCAGTCTGTCATTTGCCAAGTCTTCCATGCTTCACTAAACTAAAAGCAAAGAAAGCAATTCTAGAGACTCACCGCAGAAGTGAATGGGGCCATATTTTCTCTACAGGTAGCTCTCTGGGCATTAGTATTAGTTCCATAGGGAAGCAATCTTTTCCTGTGGTTCTGGTAATCTCAAAAGATAAATTTGATGATCTAGTATAGGCTTGAAGTAATGGCTGTTCTATCATTTCATGATGCTTTTTCTGCTATAACCTACAGTTGAGCTCTCAGCAGTGTGACTTTCTCAGGCTCAAAATCTAAGTGCATGTGTTTTAGTCTGGTACATATAAAAACAATAATTGGTGTAGCTTTAAGAGATTTAAAGTGTTGCCTGAAATTCCTGCTTCCTTGGGGAAAAGGAGGGGACTTCAAGTAAAGGAGAGGAATATGGAAGAGGGCTTATAAAAATGAAATGCCATGGGCAGGTAGGGGAACTGGGGAGGGTAAACTGAGAATTTTGTGTTCTGGGTTGGACATGGCAAGAGAGGAAAAAGAGGCCAGATAAGAATGGCAGAAATGGCATCCCATTAATTGTTCTTAGGTTGTCGTGTTAGTTTGCTGGGGCTGCCAGAGCAAGTATCACAGATTGGGTGATTTAAACAGTGGAAATTTCCCACTGTCCTAGAGACGAGAAATCGAAGATGAGGGTGTTGGCAGTTTTGGTTTCCTGAGGTCTCTCTTTTGGGCCATTTATTCTGCCCTTCTGCTGCCTCTTCACAAGGACACCCTCCTGTGCATGCATACATCCCTGGGTCTCTGTATGTCCTAATCCTCTTCTTACAAATACCGCAGTCAGCTCGATTAGAGCATTACCAGCCTCATTTGAACCTAATTATCCCTTCAAAAGCTCCATCTTCAAATTCAGTCACATTCTGAAGTATGGTTGTGTGTGTGGGGTGGTAAAGATTCAACATATGAATTTGGGAGGGACACAATTCAGCTGCTAACAAGTAACAAAGAGAAAATCCTTCAGGTGTGGGTAGTTTTGCTTCTACTAATCTTTGTTTCTGCTTAAGGAATAGGAGTGTTTGGAAGGTCAGTAGAAGATACCTGAGGGAGGAAAAGAGCCTCCATGAGGATTTGTCAGTTGGTGATGTCTTTCCTTGGTGAGTCTGCCCTTCTCTCTTGGATGGAGGAAAGTTCTGAGCAAGATGAGGGCTGCTCCTCTATACTCGCTCTCTCCATCGCCACTGAACCAGTTTCCATCCTGGGAAATACCAATATTGTCAAGTGATTTGCATCTCTGTCTCGTGTTGAGGCTAATATAAAAATTTAGTTTCCCTTGCTACTGACATTGACTAACAAGTTGTAGGGTTCATTTATTTTCTCATGGAAGGAAGATCTATTGGGTGAGTATATATGGGCAAGAATGACTGGCAGAAGGGAGCTTGGCAGGTGGGGTTCTCAACCATGGCAGGATTGGTTTCATTTTTACGATGCTATTTAGATAGAATTCACAAATTTCTCGTGAGCCTGAAAACTAGATTATTTGGTTTATTGCAGGTTATGAAGTGGACATTAAATGTAGTATCATGATCCTTTTTATTTGTTACCCATTTCTCAAGGAAAGCTGAGACTATTATCCTTTGAAACTAGAAAATCAGGGTTCTTGTATGTTTTCAATTTCAAGGCTCTTGAAATTGTGATTATCTTCAGGCAGAGTGTTCCTATAAGAGTGTTCCTATAAGGAACACACATTTAACTTTTAATAGAGGTATACTTGTTACTGAATCTCAGCCTCTTTTGATGCCCCTGTCCTCTTTGTATTAGAGAGATGCTATATTCTCCACAATCACCATCAGACTTTCTGCTCAGGATGAATACTCTTTGGGTTATTCTAGATGAGAATTTAATTCTAGAAAGAAGAGAACTTTAGATGGGGGTGAGAATGGAGGGGTAGTTCTGAAAAGGAAGATGAGAAAAAGAAGAGACTACAAATCCAGAAACAATAAGCAACATTAGCATTCAGTCCAAGGTAATTAAACAAAGATATTTCATGTTCTTTTTTTTTAATTTCAATTTTTTATTTATTTTTGAGAGAGAGATAGAGACAGCATGAACAGGGGAGGGTCAGAGAAAGAGGGAGACACAGAATCCGAAGCAGGCTCCAGGCTCTGAGCTAGCTGTCAGCACAGAGCCCGACACGGGGCTCGAACCCACGAACCGTGAGATCATGACCTGAGCTGAAGTCGAGGCTCAACTGACTGAGCCACCCAGGTGCCCCAAGATACTTCATGTTCTGATTGAGATACAGGTACAAAGATGGGACCATGACGGAGATTGGGGGTATGTTTGTGTACCAGGAGAAGGTGAAACACAAAAGAAGTGGTAGGTATATGACCAACTATATAGTATTCTATCATGCATGCACCCAGTTCCTTGAAAAAAGTTCTGAACTCCTAAGTTGATAAAATAACGGGAAGCAAAATCTAATAAATCCAGTCAGGTCTAATGAGCCTGGTGGTCTGAACTCCTTAGTATATGAGGGCATGCCCCTTTCTAGGGAAATGTCCTGCTATTGGGAAGTTGATAATAATAATTAGAAATAATAATTATTCATCCTCTCTGGTATTTATGGGGATTTTTATTTAGAAGAATTAGATACAGGAGGAAAGGAGATATCACTATGGAGTGGTGATATCCACTCTAAACACGGGTGATAAGCTACCTAGTGATGGGGGTCCCTTAAAATATGAAGTGATTAGCTTCGGCAGAAAATGATATTCTGAAAAAGGCAACAACTAGATTTACCAATTCAGTGTCTAATGATCACAGGGTTGAGAGTGCTTCATCTAGGAATGTGGAGGGAAAAGAGGGAGAATGAAGGAGAAAGAGATAGCTCCCAAAAGAAAGAGAGATTGAGAGAAATGTGTTGCGAAGACTAACGCAATGTCAGGAGGCTACTGTGGAAAAGACTTAGGCTCTCAACGAACAATTCACTTTCCACCTCGAACCTCCCTGTGCCACACCAAAACTGAGCGATTTGGTTGAAAAAGGTATGGAATTCAGAAGCCCGAGAGATGTGGATTCTCAATCCCCATATACACATTTTACATCAAAGCCTGTTGGCATTTTTTTGTTCACTAGATGATTTCCATTAGCATTATACATTATCACTCACCAGACCCAGGAGGATACTCCACCATTTACCACACTGCCAGGATAAGGTCTAAGAGCAAGCCATCTACTCTGGACACGGTTCAGTCCCCATCCAAGGTAGAAACATCCAGCAAATGCCTCTGAGCCAGAAGAGCAGGATAACATCAGTGTTTCAACATGGCGCTTTGCAACTAGCTACTTCCTTCTTCAGCTCACAGTAATTCTTCACCACACCCTACTCTTTCTTCCAGCAGGATTCATTAAATGAAAATCTTTATGCCTTGTTGAAGAAATTTCAGGCTATGAATCAAGGGGGAGCATTGAGTCGATGGTAGAAGATCCCCGACATCACATCACAGGTTCATTTCTTTTACATGTTGGATTTTTTTATTCCTTTATTGTTATATTACATTTATGGTGCAATGAAGATAATTCACACTTAACAATAAAATAAAACCAAAAACCATTTTAAAACAGTTGTGTAGCTTTGGTTATAGACAAAACTGTGCCTGCCCTAAGAAAATTTTTTACAAGACTTTTGGAGCTTACCTCAAATAATAGACTTCTGGCAATTTGATATAGGAGGGATATGATAATGGTAAAAAAAAAAAGCATGTATATGTATTATATAGGGGAAACCTGGGTGGCTCAGTCCATTGAGTGTCCAACTTCCGTTCAGATCATGATCTCGTAGTTGGTCAGTTTGCCCCACATTGGGCTTGCTGATGTCAGCCTGTCAGCGCGCAGAGCCCGCTTCAAATCCTCTGTCCCCCTCTTTCTGCCCCTCCCCTGCTTGCACTCTCCCCATAAATAAATATTAAATATGTATATCTATAGGTAGTCAGCAAATTTTACATTAGAAATAAAAGTTTATTTGAGTGTTTAAAACATATCAGGCATCTTCCAAATGTCATAGTGTTATGATAAGAGGGAAAGACAATGTAATTAGGGGCAAGAAAGATCCCTAGGCTGAAAATTGAAAATTGTCTGTTGGAGCACATCTAGGAAATCTGTTTCAACTCAAAGGTCTGCAGTTTGAGTTAGTAATTTTAAGAGGCTGTTTTTTCTCCTAGAGGAGGAAAAATATGCTTACCTCTTTCTTTGATTGCCAGTTATTCATTGCACGTCTGTAAGTACTATGAGCAAAGGTCAAGGTACGAGCCTTCCTTACATGTGTGAGGTTTTTTCCACCTTTGAACTTTTAAAAAGACTTTTATCACAGAGTGCCCCAAAGATCAAAGTGTCTTGTTTCATTACTTTGCATTCTAATAACGCACTAAATTGGGCCATTTGTGATGGTTTTTAAAGGGGTTTTGTTGAAAGAAAATGGAACCAGCGTGAGAGGAATCTGGATGCATTATTTTCCTCTCATTTTCTATGAATGAATCCCAGAAAATACAAATACCGAAAACGCGGTCTAGTCTTCTCAGGTCAAGGCTGGTGTATAATAAATTTTGGCAGCCTATTGAGTGGATACATAGCCTCAAATCAGAAATTAGATATTAGTATCTAAATGGCATTTCTGTACAGAAAATGTTCCTTGCAGATTTTTGTTCTTTGGTCAGTCTTGACAAATATTAACTTATATCCACAAGATATATATTTCCCATTACGGTTACCTATGTGTGTGTCTTTCTTTCCTGGTGTCTCTAACTGGCTTCTTCTGTTCCTGTGAGTTCCTCAGCCTCTGATTTCAGAGGCACACGAGACTCAGTAACTTCACCAATATTTTCCATAACACGAAACTATATTTTATTGAAAAATGACAACCTGTTGGTAGCTAACGCCTCTGAAGACAGGAAAACGTGTGTGTGTGTGTGTGTGTGTGTGTGTGTGTATTTTATTTTTAGGGAGACCACATATTTATTTAAAGCATGTTAACAGTCCTGTGCTAGGATGTGCTGTTTAATGCAAAATCTTTTTATTTTATTTTATTTAACAATTTTTAATGTTTATTTATGTTTGAGAGAGGGACAGAGAGAGACAGAGAGCAAGCAGGGGAGGGGCAGAGAGAGAGAAGGAGAGAGAGGATCCCAAGCAGGTTCTGAGCTGTCAGCACAGAGCCTGATGACCAAGAGATCATGACCTGAGCCAAAATCAAGAGTTGGAGGCTTAACCCACTGAGCCACCTAGGCGCCCCTAATCCTAAATCTTAATGTGACAACCATGAACTCACTGTCTTCTGCTTTCTGAACTGGTCATTTTTTGTGACTTGCACATACTATTAATGGCAATGTCATTTCTCTAGGACTTCATGCTTAAAGGCATGGAGCAACTTTTGCTCTCTCTTTCTTTTCTACCTCCCTCAGACCCTTGAAGAACTACATGAAGCCACCCACACTTGTATTTGCCCCCCTGCTTTTGCTATGTTACCTGTTGATTCCATTTAGAGATACCTACTCCCAAGTTTTCCTAGTCAAGACTTTTTATGCCCACCACCTTCTCTCCATTGGCACCATTCCAGTCCTCAACTCCATTGTCTCCTCTCCACTTTACTGCAAATCTTCTGGAGATGACCTTTCCTGCCACATAAGCCAGCAGGGCATCCAGTGTATCTTTCCCCTTAACATCAAGACCTCCTTGCTCAAGAGTCTATTCCTCTCTTTCTATTGCAATGCTATTCTTTTTTTTTTTTTTTTTTAAATTTTTTAATGCTTTATTTATTTCTAGGAGAGAGAGACAGCGTGAGCAGGGGAGGGTCAGAGAGAGAGGGAGTCACAGACTGAAACAGGCTCCAGGCTCTGAGCTGGCAGTCAGCACAGAGCCTGACGTGGGGCTCGAACCCACGAACCGCGAGATCATGACCTAAGTGAAGGTCGGATGCTTAACCGACTAAGTCACCCAGGCGCCCCTGCAATGCTATTCTAACTGCACTTCCTGCTTCTGGTCTTGAATTCCCCTAGTCTAGTATTCACACGCACTCAGAGTGATCGCTATGAAACATGAATTTATTCATGGCATTCCACCACTTAAGACCTAGCCCTGGTGCTCTACTCCCTATGGGATACATTCCAAATTCTTCAGCACAGCATTCAGGGCACACCAGGATCTGCCCTCCTAAACGTGCACCCTTACCCCTCTGCCCCACTCTGCTTGCCACACTGCATACATGATGAGCTACTTACTTAATGTCCATGCGGGTTCATACTTTTCTTTTTTTTCACTTCAGCACTCCACCTAGAACGTCAGTCCTGATTCAGTCCACCTGGCAAACGGAACCTCATCTTTCAAGTGCCATCGCTTCTTTGGGAGTTTTCCTAACCCACGTCTCTCTTTGGAGGCTGACTTCTCTCAGAGCACTATAGCACTTTAATGTACTGATTGGTGTTTTAAAGTCCATTAACGTAGTAGAAACTGTATATTGTTTCTTGTCATCCCCATGTAGCTTCTCTCCTGTCTCTGTAGTTAGAAACGTTGGAAAACTAAAAACCACACTGAGACTCCATAACAGCCAAGGCTCTGGATGTGGAAAACATTGCTTTCCTTTGTTTTGCTGCTGCTGTGTGGACCACAGGGTGTGACTGTACATAGGCAGTGGCCAACTCAGCATTCCTGTACGTGGAACCTATCCTTGTGGGTGACTGGGGACAGCTGTAGTAGCAATGCGGTCACCAGACTAATGGCCCTCACCCACAGCTTCCTGGTGGGAGCCTGAGTTCAATTGTCAGTGGCGGGTCCCTGATTTTGGCCCTTCTGTCCAGAGGTTTTATGAATACTCATTTCCCCAGGTTATATTCCTCTGGGTCTGACGTACCTGGAATGGTTTCTGTTTCCTGCATTGAAACCTGATACTGTCTGCCTGTATTAAACTGTAACTCATTGAAGGCAAACTATTTTTATATTCTTGGAACCTACCATAGAGCTGGCTCTCACCAAACAGATATCTGATTCACTGGATGAGCTAATAATGGCTCCAAACGGTATATCACACCAAACATAAACCTCCCCTGACACTCTTCTTCAGTGCTCTCCTTCGTTATCTGGCCAACCTTGTCCCTTCCTGCACGGTAGCCTGATGATTCTAGTTATTATATCCTGTACATCTACATATGTCTTGCTCCTTTCCCACCTCTGTGTTCTGATGGCTCTGTCTACACTTGATCTTAGCCAAAAGGCCGAGAAGTGATGATGGCTCTGTCTATATACAGTGTCTTCCTTCCTATCAACTCACACTTATCATCCCCAGCAGGAAAAGACCTATAAATCATAAAGCACTTATAAAGTGCATAATAAAGAATTCCCTGCTGATGCTCAATGACGGAAAGAAAGTATGTTTCTGGGGCTTTCTGGCATTTTTTTGGTCTCTATTGGTTACGAAAAACCAGTTACAATTACTTAAATTAATAAAGATGAATGTTAAGTTTTGTTTCACCACAAAAATCTCAAGATGGGTGACTGGTGGCTTTGGGACAGCTTTATGTAGTCCCTTGACTTTTCCCTCAATGATGTAAATGACACTCCCAAATCCAGGCATTGTGCTTATATTTAAGACAGAGACATGAAAGGGGATGGAGCCAGCCCTGCCTCCGTCTTTTATCCGGAGAGCAAAAGCCTTCCTAGAACCACTAAGCAGACTTCTGATTCTGTCTTAGTTATGAGGACTTGGGCAAATGGCCACCCCTTGCTACGGGAGAATCTGGGAAAGCAAGTTTTCAGCTTTAAAAGTGGAAAGAGGTGGGGCCTGGGTGGTTCAGTCCATTAAACGTCTGACTTCAGCTTAAGTCGTGATAGCATGGTTTGTGAGTTTGAGCCTGGAGTCAGGTTCTGTGCTGACAGCTCAGGGCCTGGAGCCTGCTTCGGATTCCATATCTCCCTCTCACTCTGCCCCTCTCACTCATGCTCTGTCTCTCAAAAATGAATAAACGTTAAAAAATTTTAAAACAAAAAGTGGAAAGAGGAAAGTTGGGAAAATGGCTAATGGGTTAGCCAACCCAAGGTGACTACTATATTTTCTAACTCATATGTAACCATCATTATTTTGGGGGCAAGTTGTAGGCCTAATATCTTCCATAGTCTCCAGAGATGCTCACCACAGTGCTGCACACCTGGAGTATAAAGACTGTCAGTTATTTGGATAACTGAAAATTGATGTAATGAAAACCCTACCATCGTCTAACATGGAGTAGACCGGAAGAGATGAAAATATACCAGCCAGGTTCAGAATTGCACAAAAGCAGAAAAATGCACAAGCAGGGTATGAGTTCCTTTCAGAGATATTTCACTATTATCCATGGAGGGTCACTGGCATCTTTCAACATTATTACCTCAATAGTATTTGCTTTCTATATTTATTATAATATGCCAATGTCACTTCTTAATTATAATTCTTAGGAGATTGCATATCATTGTTCATTGCATGGTTGGTAGGTATAAGCATCTTTTTAAAATGTTTACAAATAGGCACATTTGTGAAGAGTAATAAAATGTTGATTTGTACGATGTTATTTAAATGAAAGGGGGACAGTGTAGTTGAAAAGATTTGAGCCATTTTTGTGACTAGCGCATGAATGTTGCAAAGCTAAAATATCTAGTTAGGAAGAGTCTCTTATCCCAAACTGACTCTTCTTAAATGAATTCCTTTTTAAAGCTTATTTTTTGAGAGAGAGAGAGAGAGAGAGAGCAAGCAAGCAGGGGAGGGACAGAGAGAGGGAGGGAGAATCCCAGGCTGGCTCCACACTGTCCGTGCAGAGCCCAATGCAGGGCTTGAACTCACGAACCGTGAGATCATGACCTGAGCCAAAACCAAGAGTCAGACACTTGACCAACTGAGCCATCCAGATGCCCTATTTTTTTTTTTTAAATGTATTTTGACTTTCTTAAAATCAGGATCAATCATAAAATGAGTAGATGATGTTCTCATTTTTAAATTTCCCCTCCCTGTTCCTTCTCCAGTGTTTTTGTATCATAAACTACAGTAATGGTAAAATGAATCTTGAGGCAGGATGGAGGGAGGTGGCTAAGACAAAGAATCCTGAAAGTTCACTTTGAAGAGGAGCAAGATTTACCTTTATGACTGGAGTGTGGCTAAGTGGGGTTGACATGGTGAAGGGGAAAACTTTTGAGGCACTCTCAGGCCTCCGTTTTAGCATAGCTAATGGATCCCCCTGAGGGCCTGTTATCCAGGCCACCCAGAACCGTCTGGTGCTTTGAGGTCGGCCACTTACTGTAAGAGGGCTCCGCTCAGATTATTAGAAGCCCTGCTTCTATGATGATCACCCTCTTCCCTCTGTAGAAATTAGATATTACAGCCTTCACTAATTACAGGCGAGTGGCCCTGGTGCCCTCCCAATACTAAATTGCTTAGAGATAGCAGCCGGAAATTGAGGTAGTAAAATAAATCCAGAAGAGGCTTGTCAAGCTTTTCTTGCCCATAAAATGAAAATAAATATCATATTTCTGAAGTCCTATGGAAGGAAAAATTGGAAAGATAGCTCAAGTTGCTTAGTAAAGAGAATTCTGCTATCAAAACACCACCACATCAGCCACTGTTAAAACAAAAATGCAATCAGGAAAATTGCTTGAAATGTTTATGTTTACTTCCAGTTTTCAAATTAAAGTAGAGCATCATGTTCTTTTGGGTTGTCATTCAGATCTCTCTTCCTCTCCTGATTCCTATAAAGGCAGCAGCTGATAAACGACTTTTTTTTTAGAAGTAAAATGACTATCCCAAAACTGACAATTTTTTTCTTTTCTGAGAGCCTCATTGCTTACATGATGCCCAGAAATCACAAATACATCTAGTTCAAGTTCTTTATTCAATAGACACTCATTTTTGATTTAGAAATTTTTAAATTTATTTTGATAAGAACAGAGACAGCATGAGTGGGGGAGGGGCAGAGAGTGAGGAAAAGAGAGAGAGAATCCCAAGCTGCGTCCATACTGTCAGTGCAGAGCCTGTTGTGGGGCTCTCACTCATGAGCTGTGAGATCATGACCTGAGCTGAAACCCAGAGTCGGACACTCAACTGACTGAGCCACCCAGGCACCCTTCATTTACTTGTTTCTTTTACTTAAAAAAAATTTTTTTTTAAATGTTTTTATTTTTATTTTTGAGAGATAGAGTGTGAGCAGGGCAGGGGCAGAGAAAGAGGGAGAACACAATCCAAAACAGGCTCCAGGCTCCAAGCTATCAGCACAGACCCCGACACAGGCTTTGAACCCATGAACCATGAGATAATGACCTGAGCCAAAGTTGGACGCTTAACTGACTGAGCCACCCAGGTGCCCTTGGGTGTCTTCATTTTTAAAAAGTGTTTATTTTTCAGAGAGAGAGAGAGAGAGAGAGAGAGAGAGCGAGCGAGCGTGAACAGAGGAGGGGCAGAGAAAGAGGGAAACATAGAATCTGAAGCAGGCTCCAGGTTCCAAGCTGTCAGCATAGAGCCCAATGTGGGGCTTGAACTCACCAACTGTGAGATCATGACCTGAACCGAAGTCAGATGCTTAAACAACTGAGTCTGGGTGTCCTCATTTCTGATTTAATTTAATAATTTAATTTAATTTAATTTTTTAACATTTATTTAGTTTTGAGAGACAGAAAGACACAACGTGACCAGGGGAGGGGCAGAGAGAGAGGGAGACACAGAATTTGAAGAAAACTCTAGGCTCTGAGCTGTCAGCACAGAGCCTGATGCAGGGCTCAAACTCACGAGCCACGAGATCATGACCTGAGCCCAAGTCGGCCACTTAACTGACTGAGCCACGTAGGTGCCCCTCTGATTTTAAAGCTATCATGTAAAATTTTTGCTGAGTGTTATTGAACTACCTTAGTTTGCAAGTCCTATAGCCCTAGGTTGAATGAGTCTGAATACATTTTAGAGGTAACTAGGTCAACTAATTTCTCATCACCACCAGGACCTTTCCAGACAGCCTCTTGGACACCTCCTGTTTCACCTTGGGTTTTGCTGACTTTGCACTTAGTGCTTTGCGAGTAGCTGTGCACAGCTTTGTACAGCTGGTGTTCATGGTCCTTCCTTACATTTATCCTCAACCCCCCTTTCCCCTGAACCTGTACCTGCCCGGTTCTATCTTTTGGAACAGGACAGAATGTGTATTCCTTGAGCTGGGCCAGCACATCAAATAGCTGACTCTCGGCTGACAGGTGAAAAAGTTTCCCCTGGAACACAAGCCTCACATTAGGATAAAGTCCAAAGTCTGTTCTGACTGCCTTTAGCTCCTCCTTCCTCTTCCTTTCTGGCTGATTTCTTCTTTCTTCTCTTCAGTCGGAGAAAACATTATTAACCCAAGAAACATAGGACGTAAGTGCTGGGGTTAGAACACAGAATGCCTTCCCCTCTGGTGCAATGCAAGTGAAGGAAAACTCCCTACTTTCCTTCCCTATGCACTCAACCTCCTGACCCAGATTCTTCGTGTTCTTTGTGTGTGTGTGTGTGCGTGCGTGCGCGCGCGTGCAATCGTTTTTGATCAAATTCTGATCCCAGCCTTGGGCTCCATTTTCCATCTGGGGAATGATAGGAACAACTGTGCAGCAAGGTTAAGTAAACCTCAGTGTGGAAAGAGGAGCGGAGCAAAGTTGCCTCAGGCTTAAACTGTGGATCCAAGGCCAGAACAAAGACTTTTCTTGCTTTGCACTCCGACCAGTAGGGGGAGCGCGTGTTTGCAGAACCTGTGCTTGTGCGTGGGCGTGGGCGTGGGCGTGGGCGTGGACGTGGGCGTGGACGTGGGCGTGGAGGAGCGCGTGGGCCAACAGCTGAAGGTCGGGGGTCCCTGTGTCCAAGGGCCGCGCGGGACGCGTTCGAGGACATGGGTGACAAGTATGCTACTCTACAGCGGGCCCAGCTGCATCTGGATTTCATCCACGCCAACTCGTGAGTGCGCAGGGAAGCCCGAACGGGGGCGGGTCCCCATGTAGGGAGGAAGAATTTGGTCCGTCTTCTAGCGAAATTCCCAACTTGAAAAAAGTGAACTTGGTTATCTTTGACTTACGGAGATATTATTTATTTAAACGTTTTTGTATTAAAAAAAAAAACAATGAAAAGGTAGTAAAGGTATGTATTCTGGGCTAGACTATACATTTTCTTTTAAGTTTATTTATTTTGAGAGAGAGAGCTAGTGCGTGCATGCACCGGGGAGGGGCGAGGAGAGAATGAATACCAAGCAAGCTCCGTGCTATCAGCGCAGAAGACTTAGGGCTCTGTCTCCCCAGCTGTGAGATCATCACCTGGGCAGAAATCACGAGTCCGCGACTTAACCCACTGAGCCACCCAGGAGCCCTTAGATTATAAATCTTTTTGTTGTTCTAAAATTGACACCAAGTGGTAAGAAGGCCCCACGTTTAACCAAGTATTTAATCGTGGGTTGGCAGAATCACGGGTCGGCCAACCTGACCTATCCCTTGTGAATTCTCTGCCCAGCACACTGGCATTTTAAAGATTAAAGTTGCCCTCCAGAGAGTAATTTGTATTTATTGATTCCAGCCTCTAGTGGCACCAGTCCTTACAACAATGTAACCTCTCCCAGGATGGAATCCTCACTTTCTGGTTATTGCTAGAGCATTCTGCTTCTCCGTCAGGCCCGGATGCCTTTCGGGTTCTCATCAGGTGTTATTTCACTTACTCAAATTGCAGAGACAGATGACAGAGGTTTTCGGTTCCATCTGTCATTTCTAACCCAGCACAGTGCAGCGATGACTGCCGTGTAATTCATAGTGGTAGGTCACTTTTGGGGACTCTTAACAGTAATTTGGATTTACTAAAAGTACCAACTGATATAAGGATGTACCAGGTCTGAAGCCACAGAATGGAAGTGTAAGGAAAGCCAGGCAAGGCCAGCCTCGCCGCTTGGGACAAACATGTAAGTTTTAAAACAAAGCCAAACAGGCAAATTTTCCGCAGGTCTTTAGGTTTTGTTTATTTGTTTTTTAATCTCTCGAGAAAAGAATTGGAAGCTGGAAAGGATGAAACAACTGGTTGAAAGTTAACTGAGGCAGAAGACAAATGACAAAATAGCAATTTTTAGTTTAAGAAAAATTGCGGGTGGAAGGCTGGAAGGACTGTGAATTTTCTCTTGGGAAATTTCCTCAGGGCGCCTGGGTGGCTTAGTCGGTTAAGCGACTTTCGCTTAGGTCATGATCTTGCAGTTTGTGGGTTCAAGCCCCGCGTCGGGCTCTGTGCTGACTGCCAGCTCAGAGCCTGGAGCCTGTTTCAGTCTGTGACTCCCTCTCTCTCTGATCCTCCCCTGCTCACACTGTCTCTCTCTCTCCTAGAAATAAATTAAAAAATATATATATATGTATATATAAAAAGAAATTTCCTCAGCTTCAGTTTTGCATAGTTACCCCAGCTGCTGTTCCCCAGCCTGGTTCCCCCCCCCCATCCCATTATCAGCTGGTGGTCAGGTAACTTAATAACAAAAGTAACAGCAGCAGGAAGCAACAATAACAAAATTAGATACAAATTGGCATCTCCTGAGCTTCACCAGGTAGATTTTTATTTGAGAATTCCCTCAGTAAAAACAGGAGTGATTTAAAAAAAAAAATTCTCTCTTCTCTCCCACGTCCCATTCAATGTCAAATCCTCTTCACGCTATCTCTGATTATGTCTTAGATTTCTCCCTTCCTCTGGACTGCCATTGCCTTAGTTCAGAACAGCTGCCGTCTGCCCTGAGTCACTCTATACAACTTCTAAACTGGGTTCTCTGCTCCCCATTCTTGCTCCCTGCTGGCCCATTTACCTCAGAGCTCCCAGAGTGAGATTTTTTAAAAATTCTATTTATTTACTTTAGAGAGAGAGAGAGGGAGAGAGAGAATCCCAAGCAGGCTCCATGCTCAGTGGGGAGCCCAACACGAGACTCGAACACACGAGCTGCAAGATCACCACCTGAGCTGAAACCCAGAGTTGGATGCTTAACCAACGAGCCACCCAGGCACCACCACTCTCAAGAGCGATGTTTTTAAAAAGTAAACAGGATATGTCATGTCATTATTCTTAAAATATGACAGTGGTTTCCAGTTACTTGTAGGCTAAGTGCAAGCTCCTGCCCATGGAGTAGGAAGTACTGAATGACCCAGGCATCCTGCGTCTCCGCGTGCTCTCCCTTTTTACCGTAGCCAGAGCATACTGGCCTCCTTGGCTCCTTTCTGCCCAGTGTCTTTTTGCAGCTGCTTTTCTTGCTGGTGTATTTCCACTCTGTCTCTGTGAGGGACTGGGTTCTCCTCATCCTTTTTTTTTTTTTTTTCTAGGAGAGAGAGAGAGAGAGAGAGACAGCGTGAGCAGGGGAGGGTCAGAGAGAGAGGGAGAAACAGACTCTGAAAAAGGCTCCAGGATCTGAGCTGGCAGTCAGCACAGAGCCCGACGCGGGGCTCGAACCCACGAACCGCGAGATCGTGACCTAAGTGAAAGTCGGACGCTTAACTGACTAAGCCACCCAGGCGCCCTACCTCATCCTTCAGGGCTTGGTTTCAATATCTTCTATGAAGAGAGGCTCTCCTTGACCACCACGTCTCTCTTTACCGTTACTCTTCCCCATGACTCTTTCTTCATAGCATCGAACCAAGATCTGCCCTATCAGCTTTGTGTGTCTGTGTACCTGTGTATTTTCTATATCCCCCTACTGGTTTGAGCCCCAAGAGGGTGAAGACCATGTCTGTCCACATTGGCACATGGCAAGCAGTCCGTAAAAATCTCTTGAGTGAAAAAGTCCAGAAACTTCAATGGCATTTCTTTGTCAGAATGACTGCAGTTACTTTCCTGAAGTATTGTTTATATGGTGCATTTTTGTATATTGAACACTGTGTTTTATTTTTTTAATTAATTAATTTTTTTAATGTTTTATTTATTTCTGAGAGAGGCACGTGAGGAGGGGAGGGTCAGAGAGAGAGAGGGAGACACAGAATCTGAAACAGGCTCCAGGCTCTGAGCTGGCTGTCAGCACAGAGCCTGATGTGGGGCTAGAACCCACAAACCATGGGATCATGGCCTGAGCCAAAGTCAGATGCTTAACAGACTGAGCCACCGAGGCACCCCTTGAGCCTTGTGTTTTAAATTCACTAGAAAGGTTTGTGGTTTCAAATGATGATTTTGGAAAGCATATAGTCTATACTTCTCATTTGCTCTGTTTTAGATTTTTGTACACTGGATTTCTTTTGAGTGAAGGACATCTTTTTGCAGCAATAGTATTTAGTAGTTATTTATTTTAATTATAAATTTGAAAGCTGACTCAAGTCAAGAGACTCCACATCAGCATGTATTTGAAGTTTATAATTTCCAAAAAAGGGGTGTGTGTGTGTGTGTGTGTGTGTGTATTTATTTATTTATTTTGAGAGGGAGAGAAATGAGAGAAGAGAGAGAATCCTAAGCAGGCCTCGCACTGTCCGTACAGAGCCCAACTCGGGGCTTGAAATCATGAACCTGGGAACATGACCTGAGCCGAAGTCAAGAGTTGGTTGCTTGGGGCACCAGGGTGGCTCAGGCGGTTAAGCATCTGACTTCCCCTCAGGTCATGATCTCACGGTTTGTGGGTTCAAGCCCCGCGTCCAGCTCTGTGCTGACAGCTCGGAGCTTGAAGCCTGCTTCAGATTCTGTATCTCCCTCTCTCTCTGACCCTCCCCTGCTCTCTCTCTCTCGGAAATAAATTAAAAAAAAAAAAAAGTTGGTTGCTTAACTGACTGAGCCACCCAGGCCCCCCATAGATATATTTTAAAATAAATTTTGAGCTAATGTCTTGTGGCCTGAGGTATTTGGGATCGCTGAGACATTGCAGATGATCTTTCTTCCTGTACAAGTAAGCAGATGTTTTTGATAAGTGGGTCTTTCTTATTTCTGCTACCTGTTTACTAAATATAAAAAGAAAATTGCAGACTGGATCTTCCCTTAATGCTGTGATAAAGTTGCTGATTGAAATATCCACATCAGGAAATGAAAAACAAGTGTGGGACCCTGAAGGCAGCCTGATTTCACCCACAGATGAATATTCAGCCTTCAGAGCATAAATACAGACACCTGTCTAGTGTGTTCTATTACCCAGGACTTGGCAGGAGGGGATATAGCAGAGAGTGACCACAGAATTCAGAGGAGAATAGGTCCTATAGAAAAAATATACAAAGATTATATAGATATATATGTATATATAGATTAATGGGGCAATCAGGGTCCCTTGCCAGTCTCTGTACATGCTGATAGGCTCTTAAGGCCTTTAAGTGTGCCAGGATTTTGATCAAGATTTTTCAGAAAGAATTTGACCTTAAATAATACAATTTTAATGACAAGTTCTCAAAAAAAAAAAAACCCACACTTGAATAATTGCTTGTAAAGCAATTTTAAAACATCCAAATTTGCCATAAGTACAGAAATCTGCCTGAAGTCTGTGTTTTATTAGGAACAGATGGGCTAATTTGGCAATCGTGTTCTTCGCCTTGGCTTTGTAATGGACCACATCTACTTCAGAATCTTGACCATGCTAAGAAAGTTGTTTCTGGAATAACTCCTTAATAGATTATCTGTCCTGAACTGGAGAGCGTCTGTCTGCAAGTATCCTGAAGCTTTTAACACTGATTATAGAGTTGGTTTACCTTTGGCTTTCCCTCTTTCTTCTTCAGCACCACGCACAGTTTCCTTTTTGGAGCGCTGGCTGAATTGCTGGACAATGCAAGGTAAGGCTCCTCTGTGAGCTGCTCCTATGTAGTAGGAGGTGATTGGCAAGGAAAAATTGACTTCAGGCCCACGGGAGTGAGAGAAATGTGATCGATCAATAAGGCAGTTCTCAGAGCAGCGTCTATAAACTGGCGGGCGGCTAGCAAGTCTAGCCTGTCCTGTGTTTCTGTGCCTCATAGTGAGAGCTCGCACAGTAGTTCTAAAGAAAAGGAAGAAAAGAAGGGATCGTAAAGTTTAAGAAACAAGAGGCACCACATAAAAAATCTGGATCCCCTCCCTACCCACCCCCCGAAACCTTTATTCTTTTTAAAAGTAGCAGCCTCGAGGTTGCTCAGGGGTCTAAGGTGCATAGCATGTGCTCTCTTGAGAGCACCCTGTGGCTTCAGCCTTGCTCTTCTCAGCGGTCCCACGGTGAGCCTGAAGTCCTCGGTTCCTCTGTCTGCGGCAGACACTTGGGTTTGCCAGGGCTGCTCAGAGGCTAGTAATTGATAGCAAATGAAGCTGCTTGATGGGCTTAGTCAGGACCTTTAGTTGTTCTCATGAAGAGGGTCTTTATAAAGTCCCTGTGTTATTCTAAGAAACTATTCTACATTGAAGAGTTTGGTGGTTCCTGTGGTTGTCAAAATTAAAACTAGAGGATACTGGGGCGCCTGGGTGGCTTAGTCGGTTAAGCGTCCGACTTTCGCTTGGGTCACGATCTCGCGGTTCGTGGGTTCGAGCCCCGTGTCGGGCTCTGTGCTGACTGCCAGCTCAGAGCCTGGAGACTGTTTCAGATTCTGTGTCTCCCTCTCTCTCTGACCCTCCCCTGCTCACGCTGTCTCTCTCTCTCCTAGAAATAAATAAAAATATTAAAAAAAAAAACTAGAGGATAGTAAACAATGTTGTAGACAGCAAGAAAAAATGTGGTAGTATAGGAAGAGATGGTTTGGGGCCACTTTTTTTCCCCCAGCGGTAAAAAATGGATCAAATATGTATGAATGTAGATACACATGTACACCTGTGTTGAGACACATGCGTAGCATTGGCACGAATAATTCTTTTTTGTTTGTTTAATTTTTAAATTTTATTTAAATCTAAGTTAGACAAGATCTCTTCCTGATACAACAGCTGATCAGAGAGAAAGTACCTGGGCTAAAGTACAAAGCTTATTATAAAATGTCTAAATATGCTGTAGAGGTGAATGATTTTTCTATGCCTTATCCCATGGCATATCCCTGTGAAGAAACTGTTTCCTGGGGCACCTGGGTGGCTCAGTTGGTGAGCATCTGGCTCTTGATTTTGGTTCGGGTCATGATCCCAGGGTTGTGGGATCTAGCCCCACATAGGGTAGAGCCCTACTTTCTGCCATGAGTGTGGAGCCTACTTGAGACTCTGTCTCCCTCTGCCCCTCCCCACTCTTTCAAGTAAAAAAAAAAAAAAGAAAAAGAAAAGTATTTCTTTGAGAACTTCCATTTCGGTGCAGTGGCATTTATGGAGCACCTATTGTGTCTATGGTATTTTGTATAAGGTATAGTTATAGAATAGAGATAATAATACTTTTGTGTAATGGGGCCATGGTAAGGATTAGGTGAGAAGGCTTAAAAGTACTACATTCAGTGCTTATTTGACACACAGAAAATGCTCAAGAAATGGCAGTGATACTTCCAGAATTTCTATAAGGGAGGAGCTTAACAGCAGCAATTGGCTAGAGGAAGGAGCTACGGACCCAACTTTGAAGGCTTTGAATGAGTCAGCATACCTATTGAGATTTATTTGGTGTAGTTTTGGGTTGGGACTTATGGAAGTTTTGGGAGAGACTCACATTTTCTGATTAGAAACCCAGTGGCTGTAATTATTCTGAGCTTCCCTTCCCTCAACACATCCACTTTTGCATCAGCTAAGGCCCCTTCCCTCATTGTCTTCCTCCTTTCTCTCATGCCCCTCACATTAAAACCAAGATCTTTTGGCTCTTGCTCTTTTTCTTTTACAATTTCTACCTAAAAAAATAATTAAAGAAATACACAAATAGTGTCTGTGAGTTGTAGAAAACTGGGAAAACAAGAAAAAAAAGGAAGTCATTAGTAATTTTGTCACATGGTTGGGGGGGTGGCGTCAGCATACTTCTTCAGATAGTAAATATTTTCTTTTGCAGTCCATATGTTCTATGTTGAAACTACTCAATTCTGCCATTGTGATGTGAAGGCAGCTGTAGGCAGTATGTAATGAATGGGCATGATAGTCTTCCAATAAAACTTTATAAAACAGTTGGTGGGCCACATTTGGCTGTTGGACCATAATTTGCCAACCTCTGATCTAAGGAAAACCAGTTTTGATATTTTCCTTACAGATATGGACGTGTATATCATATATGTTCTTTTTTTTTTTTTTAAATGTTTTATTTGTTTCTAGGAGAGAGAGAGAGAGAGACAGCGTGAGCAGGGGAGGGTCAGAGAGAGAGGGAGTCACAGACTGAAACAAGCTCCAGGCTCTGAGCTGGCAGTCAGCACAGAGCCTGACGCGGGGCTCGAACCCACGAACCGCGAGATCATGACCTAAGCGAAAGTCGGACGCTTAACCGACTAAGCCACCCAGGCGCCCCATATATATGTTCTTTAAAAACATATGTGATCATCAGTTTAGGTCTTGATCTCTGTCTGAGTTCAAGCCCTACATTGGGCTCCATGCTGAGCATGAAGCCTATGTAAAAAAAAAAAAACAAAAACATATGATTATAAAGTATGTATTACTTAATAATTTGCTTTTTATTTTCATTTTTGGGCACTAAAATACATCATGAAAATATTTCTGCAATTTATGGATTATTTTCCAACTATTTTAAAAAAATATTAATATCCATTTTTGGTGAGCTTTTTGTGTAGTTATACCAGTAAATTCCATCTCTTCTTTTAAAATTTCTGAGTTTCTGGTTTTGTAACATTCTCAAATTATGAGTGATCATAGGTCTTGGTATATAAATGTAGAGCGAAACATTTTAGTAATTGTTTTGAAGCAATTTAACTGGATTTCTCTATTGTTTGCTATCTGGCAATAGGTTACACCTCACATGAGCAATTCAGATTAGTGTAATTTTTTTAAAACATAATTTCATATTGAGGCAATGATATTTTTATATTGTTTCCAGAGATGCAGGGGCTGCAAGACTTGATGTATTTTCAGGTGAGCATATTTGTTTTCTTCCATTTTTTTTAATGCTGATGGAAAAGCCTATAGTTATTTTGCTTTTATTTCATGAAATCAAAGCACACTGTATAGATTTTTAATGTAACTTAAGTGCTTTCTGAGTGCAGTGACCCTACGGGGAGCCAGCTTGAGAGAAGTACACTCCATGAGTAGAGCTGTTCACTTGTTAGGGGACCCATTTACACAGTTAGATCTTCCAGAGTTTTGTGAAAGCATCAGAGTGATTTGGAGCCGTCAGTTTGTCTATCACAAGAAAACAGTCTTATTTTTAAAAGCACATTAACTTAATAGTTATTCATAATTAAGAGTATCTCATTCTTAACTTATCACAGTTTTAAAATGTGTAAGTGAATGTGAAGTATGAATGTTTGAGGGCTGTGAAATCCAAACTAGGTATGTTTTCTTCGCTGACTTCATTTTTAGTCAACAAATAGTAATTGTCCTTCCTAGTTCATTTTATTAGGACACGATGCAAATGAGATCCAGGTCTGTAGTTGATACTACCGAGATAAATGTCTGCAGTGTTAAAACTGGTCTCTGACCCCCATTCTGCCAGCTCTCCTGTAAATGTGGGCTCTTGGTCACAGGCACAAGGATATGATCTGTGATGTAAATCTGTATCCATACTTAAAAAGCAACTCCGCGTACCTGGGTGGCTGTTGTTAAGCATCTGACCTTGGCTCAGGTCATGATCTCATAGTTGGTGAGTTCAAGCCCCACCTTGGGTGAGTACAAGCCCTGCTTCGGGTAAAACACAAGCCATGCTTCTGGTGAGTCCCACTTCTCTAACTCTCTGCCCCTTGCTCACTTGTACTCTCTCTCTCTCTCCCTCAAACAAACAAACAAAACAAAACAAACAAACAAACAAACAAAAAACCAAGTCAGTTCAATTCAATTTTCTAAGTGTTTAAGATCCTGTGCTAGATGGGTGCTCCTGGTTCATGAAGGAGAGAGACACGGACATCTCGAAAGATCTGAGAAAACATAATAAGTGACTTTCTTCTTCCCTTTTACTCTCTAGGTTCTGAAAAGTTTGAGAAAGAAAACAAGAAAGTCAGTATATATTATTGATAAATGTTAGGTTGGTATATGGAGCTTAGTATGAGAAATCCAGCAGATTGGCTGATCAAACCCCAGAAACAGACACTTGACCAACCTGTGGAGTCAGGCTTCCCCTCAAAACTGGTCTGCCTGGGCAAGCGGAACAGAACTCATGCACTCTGCCAGCAGCTCACTCCCAAGAGGGAACAGGAGAGAGCTGAGCCTCCTGAGGTGGTTCTTCCCTAGATCCCCAGTCAGACAGTAAGCTCACTGCCCCAGGGAAGAAGTGAGTGGAGGAACAGAGAAGGGCCCCTTTACTAATATTAATGGCACTCCATTCCACATAGAAGGAAACACCAGTAGTAGAGAAAAATTCTATTGTGTATAGTAGAGTAAGTAAGTGTTTGTTGCCCAGGAAAGACTCAAAGCAGGGTGGGAATGCAGAGAAAGAATACCTCATATTTAAGAGCTAGGGCCTAAAATATGCATGTAGTTTTTGTCAAGTAGTGCAAAAAGAAAAGAATATTCTTGTCTGAGGAATTATTGTGAGAAAAAGAGTGGAGATAGATCAGTTTAGAAATTCATTCATCTATTCAGTAATAGTTTATCGAGTGTTATGAGTGAACCACACAGTATTCTCAGGTGCTAGGGATAGAGCATTGAGCAAAATGTTTGATTATATATGTGTTCTCAGGAACATGCCTTCTGAAGGCGGAGAGGTAGACAAGAAATGAACAAATAATATACCACACAATGAAAAGTGATAAAAGCAAAAAAAAAAGGTGGGATAAGAGAACACAGAGCGATAGGCAGGATGTACTATTTTTCATGAGGCAAACACGGCAAGTTTCTCTAACCATCAAAGATCTGAATGAGGTGAGGGGCCGACTGTGTAGACATTTGGAGAAAAAGCAGCCAGGGGATAATGAGTAGGCTAGGTTGACTGAAGCTAATTGTTAAAACCAGATAGATGAGCACCTTCAGTACCATGCTAAGGTTTTTTTCTGTAGGCAGTGACTATTGAAGAATTTTGAGCAATAGCATTTGGCAGATTAGAAATGTGCTCTTTTCTCTTCAAAGAGAGTTACTACAGAGATGCCTGGGTGGCTCAGTCAGTTAAGTGTCTGACTTTGGCTCAGGTCATGATCTCACAGTTTGTGGGTTCGAGCCCCACGCTAGGCTCCGTGCTGAGAGTGTGCTTTAGATTCTGTATCTCCCTCTCTCTCTGCCCTTCACCCGCTCATGCTCCCTGTCTGTCTGTCTGTCTCTCTCAAAAATGAATAAACATTAAAAGAAAAAAAATTTAAAGACAGCTAGTTCAACCCTAGCATACTGGATGGTCTATGGAGGTGTGAAAGAAGGGGTAGCAGGGGTGTAGGGCTGTGGAAAGGACCTGCACAAGATTTCATGAGGATTTGAACAGGGCAGTGGTCCTAGAAATGGAGAAGAGGACAAGACTGAAGCTGCATTTCACTCAAAGCACAGATAGTATTGATGAAGGGTTGAAGGGTTGGGAAGAATTATCCAGAATCACAAAGTACAACTGATGGAATTCACACATTATGTTCTTTTGGGTTTATGGCAGGGCACCAGTGGGGCACGGCAGTTCTCATTTCTTCTACCCTCCCCAGTACTTGGCATATACACGTGTGCGCACGCACACACACACACACACACACCTTTGCCATTTGTGTTGAAAATGACACTTCTTTATTTATGTTGTATGTTTTGTTTGAAGAACTGAACTTACGATTTTTGGCTTTACATTACGTGTTCATAAGAAAAAGCACCTATTCATGTTATAAAATTTTTTATTGCAACAAGTCACAATATGGTTATCAACTTACCAAACTTAATTTTTCTTAAAAAATAATAAACCAGCGTCAAGGCTCATGCAGCAATAGATAGAACTGATATGGGATAAAGAATTCATCTAAGCCTTGGGCTAGTTTTCAAAAAATATTTACTGAGGCCCCAAATTACTTTTCAATCCTAAGTTTTCATCAGGTAACTTGAGGGAGGGCTATAAAATTCAAACTAACATCTTTAGCCATTGGTATTTTATCTGTTCATATGTATTGGTTCTAAAAAACAGCCTTGCATTCAATATATGTATATTTTTATGCATATTTATATATATATTTTATATTCATATACACTTACATGTATTTATGTGTGTGTATTTACATACATATATATTTACATTTATTCTTATGTATATATTTATATATATATTTTTTCTTTTTTACAAATAGTTTATTGTCAAGTTGGTTTCCATTATAATACCCAGTGCTCATCCCCACAAGTGCCTTCCTCCATGCCCATCTTCCCCCTCCCCCCCCACACCCATGAGTCCTCAGTTTGTTCTTAGCATTCAAGAGTCTCTCATGGTTTGCCTCTCTCCCTCTCCCCCACCATTTCCCCCCTTCTTCTCCCCCATGGTCCTCTTTATATATTTTTTATATTTATATATTTAGTGCTGACCAAGTGTCAGGCACTGGGTTAAGTGCTGAGTGCATACAGGACCTGCTTTTAAGGAATTGGCATCCTAATGTGGAGGTCTGTGGAAAATATTGTGTATACACTCATTTTTATGGGTGGAGGGCCCTTAACTTTCACCATATCTTTGAGGCAATTGTGTTCCAAAAAGAGCCACTAGTCTGAAAGAGAAAGAGACACATGAGAACGTATTTGTCTATCCTTTGAATGGTAGGAAACACAAATTACAAAGAAAATGTTCCTTATGGACACCTGATGATGTGGGAGAATTAGGAAGGTGCCCTAGAAGGAACCTTATGTGAACAAAAGACCTAAAGGGGAAATACGCCTGGTGAATCGGGGATTGAAAGGGAAAAGAGGGCAGTATGAGCAGAGGTTTGAGTCTGGAGAGAACATAGAACACTGATGCAGTTGCAAAAATATGAGATGCTCAAGATTAGTTAAAGAGAATATTTGTGTGGAAGTGGAAGGTTGCAGTATGGGTGAGGGGAGCAAGTGACAAGAGATGAACTTGGAGAGTGTATTAGTCAGGATTCTTCAGAGAAACAGGGCCAGTAGGAGAGAGCTGAATAGATGGACACTATAAACAGACAGATAGATGGGCAGATACGGTCTGCCTCCCTCCCCCGCTCTAGATATGTATGTGTATTTATATATATATATCTATATGTCTGTATCTATCTACATCTATAGATGGAGAGTTTGCAGGGGGAGGGTGAGAGGATGGGATTTTAAGGAATTGGCTCACAGGATTGTGGGGGCCAGCACATCTGAAATCTGCAACTGGCTGGTTGGAAAGTCAGGTAAGAGCTGATGTTGCAGTGTCAAGTTCCAGATCTTCAGGTAGGCCAACAGCCCAGAAACTCAAGTGCAATTTCTGTGTTGCAGTCTTGACGCAGACAGTTGCTTCTTTGGGAAACCTCAGTCTTTGCCTTAAGGCCTTCAGCTGATTGGATTGGGCTCACTCACGTTGTGGAAGTTATTTGCTTTACTTGGAGTCACCTGATTGTAAATGTTAAGTATACCCGCAAGTGTTTTCATGGCAACATCTAGCCTAATGTTTAACCAAACAGCCCGGTACCAGAACTTAACCAAGTTGACACATAAAATTAAGTGGAAATGCATGCTGGTTTACATTTTGCTTCAGTGGGAGCAAGGAATTAGGCAGCTGTTGTTATAATCCAGAAGAGAGAGGATGGTTTCCTGAGCTAAGGAAGTGTTGTGGGGATAAAGTGGTCAAGCTTGAGAGCTTGAGAGATGTTGAGAGGAGGAGGAATTGAGAAGACATACAGAGATGCTGAGGTTTTGACTTGGGCAGCTGAAGCCTAATGGCAGAGTGATGCCATTTATTGAACAGAAAACCTCAGAAGTAAATCTGATGGAGAAGGTGTTGTGGTTTGTTTTGGAGATGCATATTTGACAGATAATAGAAATTAACCTGGAATCCTTAGTTTTAAGGATTGGAAATAAATGAAGCCAAGCTTCAGGATGGACAGTGGAGGAACATTAAATTTTGAGGCTATGATGGTCTGCAGCCACTCATTGGGCTTTATAGAAAAGGTAAGCACTGTATATGTCTCTTGGGAATTTCGAATCTTTTCTGCCTCTTCATCAGAGAAATGCCCTTCTTTCTGCAAGCTCCTCACGTGAGAACATCAAGAGCTCCTAAGAGCTGCAAAATCAATTGTTGCATCAATGCAGAGCCTCCTAAGACTTGGATCTGGGGTTCCCAATGCTGATAACCACTAGGATAATCAGGAGGACTTTGATTCCTGTGCCTCATCCATCCCAAACCTGTAAATCCACAGTATCTCCATATGATAAAAATGTTCAGCCACAGTTGCGAACTGCTGCATTGTGCAAAGAATTGAACAAGAGTGGTTCCCCCTTGTTAAATAGTGGAGAATGTCATCCTTAGTCAGGGAGGGTTAAACAGACCAAATACCTAAAGAGGAGGAGGAATATTCTGATACAAAAGTTGAAGTCAGCACTCCAGTAGACCTGGCAGAGAGTGGAACTGGGAAGATGAGATGGTGGGGGAAGATCCAGAGGGGTTATAGGAGGTGAATTAGCAGGGGTGGGGGGCGGGGAGGAGATTGGAAGTGGGTATGTGACTTAAATTTATGAACCTGGAAAGCTTAGGTATGTGTTTTAGGTATTTATTTATAGATTACCTTGAGCATTATTTAATTTTTAAAATGTAGATGGAGGGTCACCATTGAACACAGAGTTGACTTAACAGATGTGCTAAAACTGAATCATAGGTGTAGAGTTAGCAAATCAGTGGCTGCGGAAGGTTGGAGTAGGCGTAGTGGGCATGGAAGGAGCCAAAGGGAGAGACTGCAGAGTGACCTGAGGAAACGTTTGAGGTGATAGGTGTATTCGCTACCTTGATTGTGAAGATGGCTTCATGGGTATGTATGTGTGCCAAAATACATCAATTGTACACTTTAAACATATGCAGTTTTTTTGTGTGTGTAAGCTATTAGAGAGAGAAAGAGAGAGAGATGTGGTAGAACTTATATATCCGAATGTTAATTCTTTTCAGAGCCAGGTTATAAATTGAGCATTAAAATTAGTCTCATTAGTTTTAGTTACACCTTTACATTTTTTAAGCGAGAGATTATTTTGTTATCTTAATGATATCTCTTAATCATTAAAATTGATTCCAAATAATTTAGCTGTTTTCAAAAATGAAATGCATTTTCAAGAGGCAAATATTTGCTGCCACTAAGAAGCCCACATAAATGGTTCTCATGAGAATTAACTACTTAGAAGACAGCGTGAGGAATTTAATAAAAGGGGCGTAAATTGACTTTAGAATTAGTGCTTTGGTGGAAGGGCAAAAAGGTTGATCCATTTGATAGAGGGATCCTGGAGTCAAGTCACCATCTACTTTTATTCCCTCCCGTAGGGAGGAAGTACCTGAAGTTTGTTTGTTTGTTTATTTAAATGCTTATTTATTTTTGAGAGAGAGACAGACAGACTGTAAGTGAGGGAGGGGCAGAGAGCGAGGGAGACACAGAATCTGAAGCAGACTCTAGGCTCTGAGCTGTCAGCACAGAGCCTGACTCCGAGCTTAAACGCTTAAACTCACGAACCATGAGATCATGACCTGAGCCAAAGTCAGACGCTTAGCCAACAGAGCCACCCAGGTGCTCCTAGGAAGTACCTGAAGTTTAAAGGGCCAGATTCCAGAGCAAGGCACGCCATGCTGTATACATAATTTATTAATATGTAGGTGTTTTATGTCAATTTAAAACCTTTTTGTTGCATGATTATTTTTCTCTGCAGTTTCTTGTGAAACTGTAGCCAAGACGTCTTTCCGAGTGCCATCACTGTGCCATAACTCTGTCACTCAGTGGCTGCGTTTGAGGAGGGCAAACAATTATGTAAGCAGTATGACTTTCTTATGAACAAATTAAGGCCAATAGTTACTAGTAATAACTGCTTTCTCTTACAGTGGATAATGAAAAACTGCAGGGTGGATTCATGTTGTGCTTCCTGGATGATGGATGTGGTATGAGCCCTGGTAAGTTAATTATCTAGATACCTAACTGGCTGTTAGAGAAACCATCTGAGATCCCATAAAATAAATAAAAATAAATTGAGCTGTTTATGCAAAAACAGGTATGGTGCTATTAGGAAAATCAACCTCAGACTTAACATATTGTTGAACTTTTTAGATTTAAATATTCCAGCTGACAGAGTAAATTCATTGCAATCATCTAAACCAAGACAAAAAGTGAATGTGGATAAATATTGCAAGAAAAGGGAAAAACAGAAATACCTATTACTTAGAAGAAAAAAAACACCTAGGAACGAATGGAAAAGAAAGGGAACTGGATGGATTCTGAGATTGCTTTAGCCTGCCCTTCAGGTATTGCTTGCAAGAGGCCTGAGGCAGTTTCCAGTGCCTTTAGGCTATTTTTAATTTTCTGCTTAACCTTGAGGTAGAGGTTCCCCTTGTTTTTCATGGTTTGTTTTTTATCTGCGTGTTCAGGGATTTAATAGCTTCAGTCTATTCTTACCATAATGAATACAACTACAATACAGTGCATGATCTTTTACTTTTTTTTTTTTTTGTATCTTCAAGGCAGTCAAAATGCAACACATAGTAGGTACACAATACCAACTTCCTGTGGAATTGATACCCTCTGATAAAGGCTTTAAAGGCTTTAAGTCCTTTGGGATAGTTTATCTGGGGGGTTCTTGTATAACACTTTTCTGTGTCCTATAACACTTTTCTTTTTGACCACTACGTTAAAAAAACAGGGAGTTCTGGTCAGTTCTACACCAGAGGAGAGGATGCTCATCATTGCTGCTAATAGGAAGTTAATAATACAAAGTTATTTTCTTGGGGCATCAGGATGGCTCATTTGGTTAAGCATCTGACTTCTGCTCAGGTCATGATCTCATGGTTTGTGAGTTTGAGCCCCGTGTCAGGCTCTGTGCTGACAGCTCAAAGCCTGGAGCCTGCTTCAGATTATGTGTCTCCCTCTCTCTCTGCTCTCCCTCGCATAGCAATCCCAACGGTATTTGTTGTCTTTTAATATAAATTAAAAAAAGATTAAAATCATATCATTTCCATGCTTAAAACCCCTAGTGCTTTTTCATTACTTTGGGGTAAAATTTATACTCCCCAGTAATGCTTCCAGTTTCTTGAATTATTTGACCTCTGTCCACCTCTTTGACCAATTCTCATGCCTCTCACTCCCTTGCTTATAGCCCTCCAGCTACCCCTGCTGGCCCTTCATTTGAATCTCATCTAGGATGTCACCTTAGAAAGAGTCCTTCCTTGATCATTCTGAGGGCCATACTTCTATTAATTCTCTATCACATTAACTTGGTTTTATTTTCTTCACTTAAAACTCTCAGAAATAGTCTTATTTGTATGCTTCTTTTAGTATGTTTCTCCTACTATGACATAAAGTTGTTGTGGGCAGCGGTCACGTCAGTGTTCTGTACCTGTGCCCAGAACTCTGGCCTCCAACATGGGAATCTGTGAAGTGTGCTTTGGAAACCACAGAATATGGCATCTGACAACTCTGTACTGTTATCCTTAGAGTAGCATTTATCAGCTTTTTAACCTCGGGCAGATTACATAAACTCCTTGAAGTTCAGAGGATTCTTCTCTAGAATTCCAGAACGCCCTGAAGAGATCTGGAGACTAACTCTGAGAGTCTGAAACAAGTAGCCCTTCTTCCTCAGGTAGTATTAGACCAGAAGCCATTGTGCCCTTCTCAGTTTTACCTGGGGCCAGATAAGAAAGAAATTCATGGAAAATTAGTAGTGGTACAAATAATTATAACACTTCTGTTGGCACTTATCAAGTGGCATGCATTGTGTTCAGGGCTTCATAAATAGATAATCTCATTTAATATATTTGTCTTCATCAGCAACTCTTTAACATAGGTATTAACAGTTCCCTTTTAGAGACCAGGAAATTAAGACTCAGGGTTTAAGCTCTGTGTACCCAAAGTCATATGGCTAGGTCTGTCTGACCTTCAATATATTGTACTTGAGATCCTGGTCAGGGATCATAGAGCCTGACAAGGATCCTTGTCTCTGGGCTGACCCAAGAGATAAGGATTTGCCCTAATATCCTGAGATATGTGTGACATCCTGACAATTGGACCTCTGGCCAAGGTCAGTGATTCGTAATTCCTAACCACTTAAATGTCTTTCTCAATTACAGAGGAAGCTTCAGATATCATTTACTTTGGAACATCTAAGAAGCGGTCATCAACCTTGAAGTTTATTGGGCAATATGGTAATGGTCTTAAAAGGTGAGAAATTGTTTTCCTTGTTAAAAAAAATATTTATTTATTTACTTATTTATTTATTTGAGAGAGAGAGAGAGAGACAGAGAGAGAGAGAGAGAGACAGAGACAGCAAGCGGGGAGGGGTGGAGAGAGGGAGACAGAGGATCCAAAGCAGGCTCTGTGCTGACGGCAGAGATCCCAATGTGGGGCTCGAATTTACTATGAGATCATGACCTGAGCTGAAGTCAGACGCTTAACTGACTGAGCCAGCCAGGTGTCCCAGAAATTGTTTTCTTTTAAGGCATGTATTATTGATACTGGGAATCTTTCCTTAAAGTCAGTTTTATTCAGAATAATCTAAGTTTGAAAGCTTAAAAAATGTGTATATACATACACATATGTGTGTATAAATATATATATAAAATATATCAATGTAAATATATATATATAAACTTGAGAGTGAGTCCTACCTTGTTTTCGGATTTCCATATGTATAACTGACTTGGATCTTTACAACATTTTTATTTTTATTTTTAAAGTTTATTTATTTTGAGAGAGAGGTGGGTAGCAGAGAGAGGGAGAGACAGAATCTCAGGCAGACTCCATACTGTCAGTGCAGAGCCTGACGCAGGGCTCGAAATATGAGATCATGACCTGAGCTGAGATCAAGAGTTGGACCCTTAACTGACTCAGCCTCCCAGGCACCCCTACAACATTTTAAAATTTAAGTCTCAAATAGGTGATGAATTGTCTTTCAGGTATGATTGAAAGGCCAGCCCTGTATTTCAGAGCTTCACTTAATCTCTGTGTTCTCGTTTCTCAGAGCATATGGTAGTGTACGTGTAATGTGTCCACAGCATATTTTATTAGCCTGCCTCAATGTAAGATGATGACAAGAGACTATGAAGACAAGAAAATATGCCACCTGTGTGGCGCCTGCCAGGGACAGATGATTATTCTTTTCTTGAGTACTGGACAGTACCATATTTCTAGCAGTCTTGTTTCAACCAAGGATGTAGAGCTAGATTAGTTTAAATTCATCTGCTCTACTTTAAGAAAAAAGTATTTGTTCCCATTTGGTGATGGGTCAACAAAACAGTAGAGTTACTTCTATGAAAAAACAACTCATTACAATAAACTGTGTCATGCCCACCTATTTCTTCTTTTTTGCATTTGAGATGTAAACCAGTATATTCTTGATTTTTAATATAGTGGATCCATGAGGATTGGAAAAGACTTTATTCTTTTTACAAAGAAGGAAGAAACGATGACCTGTGTATTTTTTTCTCAGACATTTTGCGAAACAGAAGGTCTCAGTGAGGTAAGAATTTAGATTTTCTTTGGTTCCCATGGTAACGGTGTTGTTTTCATTTGCCATATCAGGAGGTGAAGGCTACAGGGGTTCTTTTCTGATTATGATTTAGAAATTTAGGAACGTATTTGGGAAATGGATAGAGAGTGGCTCCACAATCTGGGGTCATCGGAAGCCTGTCCTATTGACCTTTCTTGAGTGGGTTTTTAACTCCCAGGCAGTTTCAGAACTTTATTTTCATTATCCGTGTACCTGAATCTCCCAGAGTAAGAGGCTCCCTTTGGCACAGTGAGCTTTTTGGGAGGAGCCTGGAAAACATTTCCACCACTTGTGCCCTAAATGATCATTTTAAAATAAATATTGGATTAAAAGAATTGGAATATAAAGTCTAAGAAATTGGGTGCAACATAGAATAATTAAAACTGCAACTCCAGTGACTATAATTTCAACTCCATTTGATGACCTAGCTATGCCTTATTAATTTGCAGTGTCTGGGTTTTACTGTTCAGAACATCAGTTGTAATTCCATATAGCAAATATAGGTTAAGGAACTGCCTGGCACAGATAAGTTCTACCTATAGAAGGTAGAACATGAGCAAATTATCTGATCATCAAAGTGGTCACAAAATAAGATAGCCTTGCCACAGAATATAGGCAGACACATGTGAATTGGATACATGACAAAATGAGTGTTTAAAAAGAAAGCTGTTAGTGAGTATGCATTTCTACCATTAACAAAATTGTCAAAGCAATGGTATAAATGGAGAGATTAGAGAGCCTTGATTGGTCAGTGAGGATTTTGTGGAGAGAATACCACTTCAGCTGGAAAGGCTGATACATGGAAAGAAATGGTATGCAGCCACTCTCAGACCTGGAGAGGCATATGGGGATTGGAAGGGCAGTGTGGAGATATGAGGTTGTCCCCCAGAGGCCCAGCATGCCCACTGGTAGCAGTGGAGTGGGGCTGGATAAAGAACAGTCTATAGGCAATAGGGAGTAGTTGAGTGAGAGACTGGTAATGAGGAAAAGCAATGCTTTAAGCATTTATGTTGTACCTTATGTATGTAAAGGCATGGAAAATTGGACCAAAGCTGAGGTTACAGCTTTCCTAAAATGGGTCATTTTCCTTCTTTATAAACTAAAATCAGCAACCCTTTCCTATTTCCAGTCCTACAGAGGCAATCTCTTTCAATAGTATGAGCTTAGTTTTTCAACATTTTCCGGCATATCTCTATGTAACATACTTGTATTACTACTTCTTGATTTGATGCAGGTATTATCTATTAACTGCTCATTATAAAAAGATTTATATATATTTTTAGTCTGTTCATATCACCCATACATACCTTTCCAGTTCTCCACCCACAACATAGCTCCCTTGTAATTTTACTTACACTAATGCTCAGTATTTAAGTTTTAGACTATAGACACTTTACACAACTATACCATTTCATAAACCATTTTTTCCTTTTCCTGCACAATTTTTTATTTTCCCTGGAATTAATAATTGTCTTCTTCGTGTTCTAACAGTTCTTAACACTGTTACTGAATATTTGCTTGGTTTTCTGTCTTTATGGCTGTCTTAACCCCAGTCTCCTGCACTCTTCTTATTCCCACCTACTTACTGAAGACTGTTCTGGAGTCTTCTGATGCACTATCCCTCACTCCTGCTCTCCACGGCTGGTGCTCTGCTTGCTCCCATCATCTGCCCTTGACACCATATCCTCTGTGAGTTTCCTTAACAAGGCTTCATGAGAGGTCAAGTGTTTTGAGACCTCACATGCATGAAAATATTTTTATTCTATCTGAACATTGAATGGTAATTTGGCTTGGTGTCATTTGTAGGTTGGAGTGAATTTTCCCTCAGGAATTTGAAAGCATTGCCTCCATATCTTCTTATTTCCAGTGTTATTATTGAGAAGTCTGAAGCTATTTAAATTTTTGAATCTTGTGTGTGACTCTGTTTCCCCTTGTACATTTTGAAGTTGGTAGAATTTTCTTTGTCTCCAATGTTCAGAGTTAAGTATTTTGCTTTTGGGTGGGTCTCTTTGCATCCATTGTGCTGGTTGCTTGTTGGACATTTTCAATCCGGAAGTATGTGTCCTTCAATTTGGGGATATTTTTCTGTAAAGTTAATGATTTTCTTCCATTCGTATTCTCTTTTCTCTCCTTTTGCAACTTCTGTTGCATCTGGAGCTGGTTCTTGAATTTTCTCATCTTTTCTCTCTCTTTTCTGTTGTTTACATTTTTGTTTTGTTTCCAGGGAGATTTTCTAACATTTATCTTCTAACCTTGTCATAGAAATTTTTCTCTGTAATCATATTTTTCATTTCAAAGAAGTGTTTTAAATTATCTCAATATTCCTTTATAAAGATCTGTAGTTTTGTTTCATGGATATGGTATTTTTCCTTTTAGCACTCTGAAGATTTTAATAGCGATTTCTTTTTCCCCTTTTAAATGTTCATCTTCCTCATACGGTTTTTGTTTCCCTTGAATTGCTTTGTTGGTTCTTGTTTATTTGGTCTGTATTTATCATATTGGAGTAGTACTCCATCCTGAAGTACTACTTTAAAGAGTAGTCCAATAAAACGTTGGTTGAAAGCTTTGTGAGTGTGGGGTTGGGAGTGGAGGGCTTAGCAGCTTTGAGTGTTACGATAATGTAATCTAGCTGAGCTGTCTGATTGGGAAGCCCTCAAGATAATTTTCTAGATGTCTTTCCTTCTGGGTTCATCCAATTTCTCAGAAAAGACTCCTACAGTCTCCTGCCTGAAGGCTTACCTGACAGCTTTGGGGGACCCAAATGAGGGAAGAGGCCTGGGTTCTCAGTATCCAGTATGTGTACTTTAATCCCTCTGATCTCAGTAAGGTGCCCTGACAGTTGTGCCTGACAGATCCTCTAATCCAGAAATGCCCTTTTCTACTCTTTCCAGAGAATAAGCATCCATCTCTGTGGAGGTGGGGGAGCTGGTGCCTGATAGGAATCCAGAGGCTACTTCTAGCTCTCTTTCCTCTTTATCTCACCTCCAGAGTTAACTCATGCCATCAGTCTCTGTGTCTTATAGGACATTTTGAATTGTAAACAGGCTGGTTTTCGCTTCTGGCATGGGCCTCGGATAGCCCTTCCTGAACATGCTGTCATGTGCTTTTCAACTTTTGAAGTGCCAGCACTGTGCCTTCCCTGCCATCCTGCCCATATTTCATTAGTAGGGCTGAAGTAGACTCCTCTGTCCCCACATTCTACAGTGGAGCATTTTAGAATAAAACTCTAAGTATACATAATTGCTATGTGTCTCTTCCTTATAAAACTAGAATCCAAGGGGGAAATAAACTTTTAATTTCCTGTTTTCCAATTTGGCTAGATGAAGAATGGACTGAATTAGGAACACATGAAAGGATGATGGTTTGTATCTGTATATTTCATAGTAAACTGATGTGTATGTGTGTGTGTGTGCTTTTTTTTTTTTTTTTTTTTTGTAGGTTGTGGTTCCATTACCTTCATGGTTAACAAGAACCAGAGAATCTGTTACAGATGATCCTCAAAAATTCTCAACAGAATTGTCTGTAATTTTTAAGTACTCGCCATTTAGAAATGAAGCTGAATTGATGCAGCAGTTTGATGTGATCTATGGGAAATGTGGTAAGATCACCAAAATGCTGAAATCTTGATAGAAGTATTTGTTTTCACTGCCTTTGGAAAGATACTTTACGTATCCTTTTGTATTTTTTCTATTTATAATACCATGCAGGATCTCACATGGGCACAGTCATTCATTTTATCCATATGAATTTTGTCTAAAGTGAATCCAAACATGAATAGCTCTAAATGCCTGACACTGGAAGGAAGGTTTGTACTTACCTGGGCTTGAGAACTCCGAATGTGAAGAGGATGACATAGTCCATGACCACAGGGAATATATAGCCCCAGATAGCCGAGTTAGGAGATGCTTACTGCAGTGTCTAAGAGTAGAGGATACCAGGTTTTTAAGAGAGTTAGCAACTTAGAAGCCAATGAATCCAGATTTCTGTGGCTGAGAGATAGTAAAGGCTTCATGTTCCAGATAAACAGATCTTTCTGTATTCTGTATTTCTGTATTCTTTCAACCAGCACCAACTTTCTACTCAACATGTAGAATGCACTGTGTCTACTGATATTTTCCAGTGCCAGTCATTCTCTAACCTTGCACCTTTCCTATCTAGAAACAAGAAGAGTCTACTCTAGAGAAAGCTATGTGCATTTTCCTTTCTGCAATTCCTTGATTTGCATAATGTATATAGTGAAAGTCTGAGAAATTTGTTTCTGAATTGGCTTGTATTACCCTCAAATTTTCTTCTCTGATTTGTGGCATTTTGTTTAAAAATGATATTTTTTGTCACCCTCTTCCTTTTCTCTTAGAGGAAACCTAGTGGCAACTTGAGAAATATTAATCTTATTAATGTATATGTGGTATACTTGTAACGGGAGCTAATGTGATTTGCTGGTTGACTTTTAAGAAATTTATTTAAATTAAGTTCATTAACATACAGTGTAGTATTGGTTTCAGGAATAGAACCCAGTGTTGGTTGGCTTTTAATTGTGAAATACTCATGTAAATACTAATGAGAGGTATGCCATTTCCTGATATTTTTCTAAATGCCTTATAAAAATTAATGCATTTAATTCTCAAAAAAAACCCTCTATGCTTTAGGTGCCTCATGAACTCCATTAGAAACATCAGATTCAAAGAGGTTACGAAATTTATCTGAGGTCATTGCATTGGTAAATAAATGATTGATCCAGGATTTAGACATGGGCATTCTTAGTCACTGTGATGTTTGTTCTCTCTGTGTCCTAGTACGACCAGGAAATGTGTAATTGGCTGTTCTTTTAATTTCTCTGACAGTCTTACTTGTCTTTACATCATAATCAACTTTGTAAAGAATTTGGATTTTTTTTGTTAACTATGCTTTAAAGGAGGGGTCAGCAAACTGTGGCTTGAAGGTCAAATCCAAGCCCACACTTGTTTTTATAAATAAAGTTTTATGGGAACACGGCTGCATTCCTTCATTTATGTATTCTCTATGGCAGTTTTAATGCCACAGTGGTGGACTTGAATTGTGAGTAATTGTAACAGAGACTATATAGCCTGCAAAGCCTGAAATGTTTAGTATCTAGCTCTTCACAGAAAAAGTTTACCAACACCTACTAAAGGGTCTAAAAGCAATTCCTCATATCTGTACAAAATTTAAAAGCTCATCTTTGTTTTTATGTGCATTGATTTCAGTTCCACCAATGAGAGATTTACCTATAATACAAATGTAGCTCAGATTTCTCTATGAAAATTGTGCCAAAGCTTAAGAATCCACATTGAGAGACTTATAATGAATTGAATAGGAATAAGCACTTTCCTGTAGAAATGCAACCCTCTTTGTAAGAAAGTGGAAAGTGCTGTAAGACGTACATCTTGGAACTTATCCAAGCGTATTATTTACTGAAGTGCGGAAGGAAATTTGGTCTAGAGTAGGCTTAACTCTACAGATGAGATAATAGCACCACAACTAGTATTTGGTGTAGTTAAAATACTGATAAGACAAACATCCTTTTTTCTACTAGGTACTTTGCTGGTTGTTTATAACTTGAAGCTTTTGCTTAGCGGAGAGCCAGAGTTGGATATTAAGACTGACAAGGAAGATATACTGATGGCTGGAGCTCTTGAGGAGTGAGTAGTATGTGTGTTTGACAGAATGTCTCTCAATACTGGCAATGAGGTGGCTTTGGAGCCCTGCATCCTGGTTCTGTGTCTGAAGCCACTGGGTCTTAGTACTAAGATATTTCATTTTACCCCGGTTACAGATGGAGTGAGTTAGGCTGGACCGTTGATTCCCAAACCCGACTGACCCTCTGAGTGACTAAGACAGCTTCTTAAGTATAGGATCTTGTCTTATCCCAGACTTTGCTGAGTCAGCATCTCCAGATATCAGGTCTAGGAGTTAATATTTTTCACACGTTGCCCAGGTGATTTCGAGGTGGCAATGCTCCTGAGCCACCCAGGGACCCCTAATCTAATTCATTTTAAATACCAGTGTTCAGTGAAAATATAATGAGAGAAGCAAATATGAAGCATATGTGAAATCTTAAATTTTCTAGTAGCCACATTAGGAAAAGTAAAAAAGAGGTCAAATTAATTTTAATAATGTTTTATTTAACCTGGTATATATAAATTATAATTTTAATATGAAAAATATTAATGAGACATTTTATACTCTTTTTTCCCTACTAAATCCTTGAAATCTGGTGTGTGTTTTATACATACAGCATGCATCAATTTGGACTCGTGCTCGATGGCCACATGTACCAGTAGCTACCATATTAGTGTGATTTTAGACTAAGATATTGAAACCTAAGTCAATACGTAAACTTAACAGAGAACTTATTTTTGTTTTGTCTTTGAGGTGAAACCTGAAAATCCCTTCCCCAATTAGAAAATTTAATGTTTGATAATGCTTTTAGATGATCTTTTCTACTTGAAAAATTGTCTTTTTCTGATTTATATTTTTCTTTTATTCTAAAATGTGTAATTCTTAATTTACATAGAAATGAAGGGTTTTTCCTCTTAAAAAAATCTAGCCTCTTTACTATTGTACAAATGCTGGGAACCCTTTTGGCAGTATTAATATGCCAATACGAGAAAGGAGGCCCAGAAAGGTTACTGGCACCTCCATTACCATCTCCCCCTTTCCCGCTGACCCTGCCTTTCTGCTTAATAGCTGCTTCCAGAACCAATATCTCATGCTACTTAAAAGCTTTGAGCCCAAATTTTCAAACAGTTATCTGTCAGAAAGGCCTTGGCCTTTCAGCACAAGCATCAGGAAACAAATACATTATTAGAGGAATAATTTGACAGCTAATTCTTTGGGAAAAAAGTTATTGCTGTTTCCAGATTGTTTAATGAAGTCAGAAGCTTCTTAAGCCATTTAA
Organism: Hyaena hyaena; assembly: GCF_003009895.1. NCBI lineage: Eukaryota > Metazoa > Chordata > Mammalia > Carnivora > Hyaenidae > Hyaena > Hyaena hyaena. The sequence continues at coordinate 386,947 of NW_024080883.1, forward strand.
GCAACTAATCACAAAATGAAGACCGTGCATCAGACCCAGGGTATGTACAGTTTAATTTGGAAAAATTCGCCACATTGGATTTGTTTGTTGGTTTGGTTTTTCAACAACATTTTTCATAGTTTAACCATAAGAAAAGCTTTTTAAAGATGAGTTGGGGGGATTTTGATGAGGCTGGATTGTTGTAAAGAGGAGGCATCATTTCTGTACCAAGGGTGCTATACATTTCGTGGCTTCTGATGTGAGGCTCGTGATAGTGCCAAGGAGGGATAGTAGTACCACCTCCTGGGGTGGGGGGCATGGTAATGATGTGTAGTTTTCCCCTCTGAAAAGTCAGTGGGCTCTGACATTAACGCCCAGATCCTCTTTTACTAACGGACTAGGAAAACATGAACTCTTGCTGCTGAAGCAATACTCTGGTCAAAGATGAATCTTTTTCTGACTCTTCTTGCATTTATGACGTCTGATATTTGAACTTCTAAACAAGTATAGTTTACATAATCTTGGTTTTGAGAACAAGTAGTTTGTAATATAACAACTCCTTTGCTGTTTTTCTTGAGGTTATTGTGTCCCCTTAAAGCCATTGAACATGATTCTTCCTCTGTTCAAAACAAGCCTCAAACCTTGGAATTATGTAGTTTCTACCTTTGGTCTTAGATGATTGGTCCTGCCGATTCTGAAAAGAATTTAATTTTCTACATAGAAATAGGAAAATTCAAGCTTTTAGGCTTTTTTATTTTTGGCCTCAGAAGAGGTTTTTCTGGCACTCTTTTTTTCTTCCAGTTTTGTTTAGTGTAAATATACATATATAGTGAAACAATACACACGCACACACACACACACACACACAAACACGAGGTGGGGAGGGGCTGAGAGGGAGACAGAGGGTCCAGAGCAGGCTGTGTGCTGACAGCAGAGAGTTGTGAGATCATGACCTGAGCCAAAGTTGGAGGCTTACCCGACTGAGCCACCCTGGTGGCTTAAAAGTGAAACAGTATTTTAAAACATTTTAAAGAAAATAATTTGTGTATCATGATTGATTATTTTTATTCAATTCTAGTATTTTTAGGTGTAATTTTTCCTTTTTGTTTTTCATTTATGATTTGCTTCTGAACTTATGTCATTATGTAGTCTTGGTAAGTCTCATTTCATAATAATTTCTTGATAAGTGGTTTTACAACGGTCCATTAAATTGATTCATCATAATATACATAGCAATTTCTGTATTTTTGGATAGTAGCATTGCTGTCATTTTCCATTGAAGTATTGAAGTAAACATTTTCATGCAGATGGATTTTTTTTTCATTCTTTTGGATTGTTTTTATTTTTTTTAAGACAAATTCCCAGGAATGGAATTACTGAGTCTATGTCTTAACTTTTATATAGTTCTTGTAAGTATTTGATACCAGTTTTAAACTTTGCCATCAATACACTTTATCTGCTTTGGGCTGAGGCTTTGCACTGAGGCTCCACCACGGGATATCTGACCACCAGCAGGGTCTTGTTTTAAGATGACAGTAACCTCATGAAAATTTCATTAGGAGTGATATTCAAGCACATGAGCAGTGGCATGTGTTTTGGCAATAGGAGTCTAAAGACCACCTGTTTTCACTTAAATTAAAAAAAATATGTAGATAAGTCATCTCAGAATTTCAGAATCAGATGAGGCAGAAGTTTGCATTTAATGTGTGATATATTAAATCAGAATTTGAATCTGTGAATGTGACATGTGGGGAGTGCCAGGGACTCATACAGAGCTCCATACATAATGATAGACAGAAAGTGGGTTAGATCTACAGGGAAAGAATTTGCCTTGTTAAACTTGGGCAAAGTGCCCTCAAAGGGTAGAAGACAATATGAAAAATCACTTTGTAAGAAATCAACAGAAAGTTAAGAGTTTGCAACAAGGTGGCAGGGGAAGGGCTGAGAATACTGAATATGGATGAAAGGAATGGTGAACTAATAACAGAAAACAAGATGTTTTTCCAGAGCCAGCTTAGACAGTGTTTGTTAATTTATATTTCATGGTGTGGTGATTTTTGGAACTCTGGACCCAGTCCCACATCTCAAACTCTTGCAAATTTTCTCCCACCAAAAATTTTTTTTACCCCCCTTTGAAGTAGTCAAAACAAAATCAAGTCAATTTGTTCTCTCCTTCTGACTGGTGGCTGTTAGTAACCTTTAGCCACAATCACACAAATGATTAAAATCAGAGTGATTTCCAGAGGTCCTCTATTAAATGTTTATTTTTTTTGAGAGAGAGAGACAGCTTGTGCAAATGGGTGGGGCAGAGAGAGAGAGAGAGAGGGTGTGAGAGAGAGAGAGAGAGAGAAGGAGGAAGGGAGGGAGAGAATCCTAAGCAGGCTCCATGCTGTCAGCACAGAACCTGATGCAGGGCTCAGTCTCATGAACTGTGAGATCATGACCTGAGCCAAAATCAAGAGTCGAATGTTTAACTGACTGAGCCACCCAGGCTCCAGAGGTTCTCTGTTGACTTGAATGCAGTAGGACTGAGCAAATGGAAGATGACAGGTGGTAGATGGCTCTGCGATGTCAGCGCCTATATTGCCTCACATGTTAAGGTTAGTGTGAACTGGCACCTGTAAGATCGCCAGGGCTGGGAATCCCCTTCAGCATTCCTTATCCAGAGAGTCCGTATGGTTGGCAGGCATGGAATTACTCTATATTCAGATGTTTTAAGTTTCATTCATAGGACATAGAATTCTTTATGTGGACACCTGTATGGAATTATAATTTCAGAATTGAGGTTTTGATATTTCATATAAGAGATGCCACCAAAAAATCCTGGATCCAAGTGCTGGTTTTCTTTACTCTCTCCTGCATCTGACTCTTCTACCTGGTGGTCCAGTACCTGGTCCAGGAACAGCGATCTTTGGGGCCGAGGTTGGGGTGGGCCTCTGGTGGTACACAAATATGAGCTTATTGAAAACTACTAAAACGTGAATAGATACCTAAATCAGTGTAACAGTGCTTTCTCATTCTCTACCCCAGCCCTTCTAATCTCTCTCCTGCTATAGAAATAACCCTGCAACTTGGGTTTATTGAAGTATGTCATCTAGATTTTTCAGTACTTGTCAGTTTATATTAAAGTCATACCTTTTTTCTTCTTAGCTTTTTCTTTTGAAATAATTTAGGCTTTTTAACAGGGTTGCAAAGATAATACAAAAAATTGCAGTACACCTTTCCCTCAGACTCCCCAGATGTTGACATTCTACCATACTTGCTTTATCTTTCATCTTCCCCCTCTTCCTCTTTTTACACACAGTAGGGACCCATGCATTCCTTTTAAGGGTAATAATTTATCACTATTAGTATTAATTTTGTGGCTAACCTTGTCCTAGATTTGGCTAGTGGGAGCCTGTTCAGGCTGACCCTTGTGTTCTTTTGATGTATCACCATCATTTTTTGGACATTTTTGTACTTTCTGGCATAAGACATTCTCGACTTATATTTATACTTCTGCTGCTGTAATGCTACAATGAGCCATTTCTCCAAGGAATCCTTGTTTCTTTTACTGGATAATCCTAAACCTCACTTTAAGCAACTTTTAAAAAGTGACTGTAAAGTAAAAATTACTGTACATTGGTGTATAACGATTTTTGCATGATATTCAGTTAGATTGGTATACATCATATTATCGATTGGTATACACCATACTTAGGTTGACTTCACCTTTTCACTATTTTAATAATGCTGATCTTTATATTTATATTTTTGGGCACTTGCACAATTATTTCTTTAGTATTGTCTCAGAGATGATATTGCTAGATTAAGTGGTAATAATTTTAAATTTAAATAGATAGTGCTAAATTACTGTGCAAAAAAGCTTGGGCTGTCTATGCACCCAGCCAATTATCTGAATTTTGTCTTTTGCCCCATTTTCATCAAAATTTGATATAATCAAATTTTTAAAATTTTGCCAGGTAGATTAAATATTTCTCTGCACTTTGTTTTCTCCTGATTATTGACCGTATGGAGTATATTTTAATGTTCTTTGAATGCTTACTTTGCTTCCATAATTTGCTTGTGTCTTTTGTTTGTATTTGTTTATTCCTATTATGTAGTTTCATTGATTTTTAGGAATTTTTATTTAGTTATTATTACTTTGGATGTTAAATATGAGGAAAATATTTTCTTCAGTCCGGAACTTGTCTTTTTTTAAATTAATATTTGTGTTTAGGTAATTGTAGACTCATAAGCAGTTATAAGATAAAATACAGAGAAAACTGTGTGCCCTTCACTCAGCTTCTCCATTGCGGGCATTTTGCTAAACAGTAGGACAATATCACAACCAGAATACTAACATTGATGCAGTCCATCTGGTGCAAATGCACCAGTGCATCAGCACAAGGTCCCTTCTTATTGCCTTTTATAACCACACAGAACTCCTTTCCTCTCTCCCCACTTGACTTTTAACATTGTTAGTATTGTCCTTTGTCTTATAGAAATGTTTGATATTTTGGGGTCAAATCTGTCAATATTTGTCTTTGAGTTTCCTTTGTATTTCTAACCTCAGATAGGTTTTCCTTAACCAAATATATTTTCTTATCATTTTTTAAAATACTTGTAGTTTATTTCTGTAGCTTTTTTTTTTTTTAATTTCTGTAGCTTTTTAATCTATCTGGAATTTGTTTTTGCACATGATGTGAAGTGTGCATACAGGGGGGAGGACGGATTAATATTCTCTAATGTATATAGCATTTTAAAATTGTTCAGACTTTCCTACTAATTTGAAATGCATCACTAATATAAACTAAATTCTCATCATATATGGATTCCTTTCAAGATGACCTATTTCTTCGCATACATTTTTTCCTGTTCTTGCTTCATTAGAACTTTTTGATTGCCATAGCCTTTATAATGCGTTTTGATATTTGGTAGGGCAAGTACTCTCTCACTGTCCTTTCTGAAAATGTTAGGATTGGTCTTGCAGATGTTCTCCTCCATATGAATTTCAAAGTCAGCTTTTCAAGTTTTATTATAAAAATTTTTCTTGGGACATTGATGAGCAATCCATTAAATTTATAGCTTAACTGAGGGAGAACTGACATATTTATGTTTCGGTTCTTATTTTAGTCTTCTTTTATATAGTTGAGTATAATTTTACATCATCATATTTACCGTAGTAGTTAAGAACAAGGCTTTGGGGGTTAGATTATATGATTGTAGTTACATTTTTAAGTTTTTGAGGAATCTCAAAACTGGGAAACTCTGTTTCCCAGAGTGACTGCACCAGTTTGCTTTCCCACCAACACTGAAAAGTGTTCCTCTTTCTCCATATCCTTATCAACATCTGTCATTTCGCGAGGTGTTCATTATAGTCATTCTGACAGGTGTGAGGTGGTATCTCATTGTGGTGTTGATTTGTATTTCCCTGATGATGAGTGATGTTGAGCATCTTTTTATGTGTCTGAATTACTTTGGAAAAGTGTCTGTTCGTGTCTTCTGCCCATTTCTTCACTGGATTATTTGTTTTTTGGGTGTTGAGTTTGATAAGTTCTTTATAGATTTTGGATATTAACCCTTTATCTGATATGTCATTTGCAAATATCTTCTCCCCACTCCATTGACTGCCTTTTAGTTTTGTTGATTGTTTCTTTCTCTGTGCAGAAACTTTTTATCTTGATGAGGTCCCAATAGTTCATTATTTTGTCTTAATGGAATTCTTTTATCTTTGATCATTAAGTGTGATAGTTTCTGTAATTATTTTTCCTTTCAATCAATGCCTTTTGTCAAACCTAAGAAGTCATTTTATTTCTAGTTTATTGAGTGACTTTTATTTTTCACAGTAGAAAATTGATGTTAAATTTCAGTCAGTGGTTTTTTGACATCAGTTGAGGTGATTTAGTTTTTTTCCCCTCTCTTCTAATCTCTTAAAGTAGTATATTATTAAAGTTTGTGATATTACCCAGCTAGTCCGTGCTGCATTATTCCTGTATTAATTTCACTAGTATTTTGTTTAATATTTTTTGCTCTTATGTTTCTACATGAGACTGGGCTATAATTATGCTTTTATTATCCTTACCTTATTTAATATTGGTGTATAAATTATGGTACAATGAGTTGAGAAGCTTTTCACCTCTTGTTGGTATGGAAATGTTTATGTAAAATGAGTCTTTCGTTTGCCTATAGGTTTGGTAGAAATTCTCTGAAAAAATCTGTGGTCTTATCATTGTTTTTTTTTATTGCTTTTGAATTGTGCTATAACTGTTAATCTATTTAGATTTTTAAATTCTTAGGTCAAATTTGTCATTTATAATGTCTTATAAAAGCATTCATTTTATTTAGATTTTCACATTTGTTGATAAGGAATTTTACATAAAATATTCATATAAAACTTCTATTTCCCCCAATCCTATAGTTCTGTCCTCTTTTACTACTTTTATTGGTTGGCATGCCATCTCTTTTTCTTGGCCAGAGAGTCTTAGTTGTTTCAACTGTCTTTAAAAATAAAATAATTTCAGATTCTTTTTATTTATATTTCTCTATTTCTTCAAAGTTGTTTTATTTTGCTTGTTCTGCTTCCTTGTGGTGTATCTTTTATTTGTTTGCTTTCAATCTCATTTGCTAATCTAAACAACTAAGGCTTTTATGCACCCTCCCAGGACCGCCCCTGCATTATGGCTTTATTCTACAGGTTTCAAAAGGAGAACTATCAGTATTGCTTATTTCTAAATAGTTTACAGATTCCATTTTGATTTCCTCTTTAGCTCAAGAATTACTTTTAAAAAGTATTTAAAAAATCTTCAAGTACCTACATTTTTTGTGTGGGGCAGTGTCAAATATCCTTTTATTACTGTTCTAATTTTATTATACAGTGATTGGAGAATATAGTTTCCATCATATCTGCTCTTTGAAATTTGTTGAGCTTTCTTGTGGCCTCATTGTTTAAACATTGGAAAAATTGTGAATCTCTGAAAAAACAGATTCTGTAACATCAAGCTTTTATTTAAGTTACTCAAATCTCCCCCCACCCCGCACTCCGCTTGATCCCTCAATTTCTGAGAGTAGTATGAATCTTACAGTGCCTGTGGTTTCGTCTGTGTTTCTTATATTTCTTCTCATTTTTACTATGTATGTTTCTGAGTCATTAGATTTATGGTACACATATATTTTGTTTAAGTGAACCTTTATTAATATAAAGTATCCCTCTGTGTTCCAGTGATACTTCCTAACAACTTTGTTTCTGTCTTTGTCTAATATTAACCTATGTTTGTTTTATTTTGGTTAACTTTTGTTACCGTATAGTTTTCCACTGTTTTATTCTCAGCAATGCTGTTTAATTTTCAATATGTCTCTTATAAATGGCATGTAACTAGATTTGTTAGCACTCAGTCTGAGTGCTTTGTCTTTTAATAGGAAATTTATCTAGTTTACACTTATGACATCTGCTATGGCTGGACTTACTCTGCCTTCTTATTTTGTGTTTTGTCTTTACTTTCTTGGTTGTCATTTGTTTGTGTTTGGGTTTGTTTGTTGCCATTTGTTTGCTTGGTTTGTTTAATTTTGTTGCCATTTACTTGTGCTTGGGTTTGTTTAATTTTGTTCTGCCTTATATTTTTTCCTCTCCTTCTTTGTGAAATTAGTTGAGATTTTTTTGTCAAGAAGGAAGGTTCGTTTTTTTCCCATTTTCTGATAGTCTGAAAATTATTTGTTCCATGCTGTTCTTTCAGAGTGGAGCGCTTTTACATTATAAATATATCTAAATTTAGTTTTCTTATCAAAGTGTAGAGTTGATATCTATTTTACCTCACAAATAAGTCAAGACTTTAGTATGCTTTATTTCTCTTTGTTACCGGTTCCACCTTTTTCTGATTATTTTATTTGGATTTATTTATAAAATTTTACAATATTATGTCACATCTTGCATAAATAATTATTTAGACTAAATTATAAGATTTATTATTTTTCTTTGCTTCCCACACCATTTTCCATCCTGAATCTTCATTTACTCATTAGTTCATTTGCTGGGTCATACTCTAATTAATTCAAAGTCCATGGGATGTAAACTTTTGGAAGCTTTGAGTCCTTAAAAGTGTCTTTATTTTTCCTTTCTTCCTCAGTATTTAAGTGAATAAATAAGCATTGATTCAAAAGTAGTTTTCCTCAAAACTTATTGCTTATTTGACTTCTTGAATCCATGCTGTTAATGAGAAGCCTGATGCAGATGTGATTACTGAAGTTCTGTAAATTAGTAATTTTCCCCTTCTTGAATAGCTTTTAGGAATTCTTGTAACTTTAAATAAAATTTCACAATGTGTCTGGCTATGGGTTTTGACTTTTTAAAAGTTCTTCATACTCAGGACTCTTGTCCTGAGGATTCTTGGATGACATTTCTAACTTGCTTATTATTGACTCTGCCTTCAAGTAGATCCAGACCCAACCATTTATTACCTCCTGTACTGCTGTGATCCTGGTCCAAGCCACCATTGTGTCTCCCCATGGTTATTACAGAGGGCCTCCCACCAAGCCACAGGTTTCTCTTGCTTCCACCCTTTGCCCTGTAAAAACTGTGCCACCCTTGCTGTTTTGTAGCAACCAGAGCAGTCTTTTGAAAACTCTGTGTACAAAATTCCCCAGTGACTTCCCATTCATTACGCTCAGAAGAAAACAAAGGTCTTTGTCATGTTCCACAGCATCCTGCATTTTAAATTCTTCTGTTACTCTCTGATTTCCTTTCCTCTCCCATCTCCTCTAGGCACACAGGCCTCTTCACTGTTCTTCCTTGGGTTAGATAGGTTAGTTTTACATCCTCTCATTCAGTGGATATTTATTGAGTGTCAGGCCCTGTTTTAGGAGATGGGTATATATCAGGGGGGAATAATTCACAAGTATCTCTGCCCTCAAATGGTTTGACTTCTACTGAGAGAGCTTTCATTGTAGTGATGTTATCTATGGTTTCTAAACTTGAGTCTTGTCATCTATAAAATAATGCTGTATAGAACATGATCTGCTTACTATGAATACTGTAGAAATAGAATAGTCATGGTACCTGGCACATGGAGGTTCTGTGTACAACTTAGTTTCCTCCATTCTCCTTCCCTACAATACTTCTTTCTAACACTTACTATTATAATGCTCTGGAAACTAACCTGGGGTCTGATAGATGTCTAGGTAATTTTCCAAGAATATGTATATACTTTCATTGGAAGGTACTAGCACTCTTAGTAGTGGGTTCCACTGTCCTCCATCCTTGAAGATCACTGTGGATCTTTATTAAGGAGAGAGGGAGTTTTGGGAAATTATGTAAAGTGCTTCTGTTGAAATCTCTCTTGAGTTTCAAATTGTGACAACTTGATCATACCTATAACCCGCATAAGCATTGTACCTGTTACATTATGCATATAGTTTCCCAGTGCCTTGCTTCTGTGACTTGTCTTCTTAGCATTATAAATATTTTACACATTTAACTTTATGGGAACTTGCAAAAAGCACAGACTCTAGTAAAAAAAAAAAAAAAAGCATGTCGTAGAATTGGCTGTCATCATAGGGTCCTGTCATACCTCTGGAATCCATCATGGCTTAGGATCTCATGCAGTTAGGAGAATCCATATAAAAAAAACACCTCTAAGAGTTATGATATAATATGGAATAATGGAGTTGAAATTTTGCACTAAGTAATGTTTTGAAATTAGATGCCACATTGTCAGTGTGTTCCTAAATTGACAGCCATTGGGCAGCATTTCATAATGTCTCTAGTTTATGTCTTAACTGAGCTGGCTGGGAACACCTCAGAAGTTACAGCTTTACATTGTAATGTGTTACTTGTCATACTGTGGTTATGACAGAAGCACTTTCATTACTTTGCATAGCTTATAACTTTTCTTTTAAACTACCTTTTGGAGGTATAATCCACCCTAAGATTAAATTCAGTTAGCCACTCCATAGTTCAGAATTCAAGCTAGTTAAAAATCTTTATGGACTTCTTTATTTTCAAGATAATATAGACCCTATTAATTTCAACTTTAGGAACTCTTCAGACATTATGTAGGGACTTTAGCAGTAAATTTAGAAAACCGTTTTGGTTATAATATGAAATATTTTCATGAATAAAAATATGACACTTCTGAGATATTCCAAAAGGAATCTAGTATAGAGTCATTTTTCTCAACTGTGGACCTTACAAGGGCAGTTCAATGGGAGTCTGTTGTCTTCATAGCTGATGTGAATTAATGTAGAGGGTGTCCTATATCCAAACACCTGTGAGAGATTGTTCTGCTCTTCTTTCAAGCAACCTTTCTTACATACTACCCTGTCCATTAGGTCTACCATGCAGTGGTTCTCAAAACTTGGCAGGGGGGTGCCTGGGTCGCTTAATTGGTTAAGCGTCCAACTTCGGCTCAGGTCACAATCTCAGGGTTCGTGGGTTTGAGCCCTGCATCTGGCTCTGTGCTGACAGCTCAGAGCCTGGAGCCCATTTCAGATTCTGTGTCTCCCTTTCTCTCTGACCCTCCCCTCTCACACTGTCTCTCTCTCTCAGAAATAAATAAAAATATTAAAAATTTTAAAAAAACTTGCAGGGTTAAAGGAGTCACCTGGGTAACTTTGAAAAAATTTACATTCTCAGACTCCAGCCACAGAGAATCTGAATTGGTAGATAAAGGAGATATGATGCTGGCCATGGGAGGCCTCTGTCTGGCCCTTCTCCTGTCCTTAACAGTTTGGTGACCACACCAGTCCATTCATGATATGTCGTGTATGGAACAACGTTTAAAGCAGAACAATGTGGATAGATTGGGAGAAGAAAGAGGCCACACCGAGGCCATGGCCACAGCTGGAGGCCGAATTAGAGACTTTTTAAGAATCCCAAATGCTGAGCAGGGGACAAACACATAGACTACTCCATCTGCCATTATATTCCACAGCCTTTCAAGCCAGTTTCTGCCTTAAAATGCTGCTTTCTTTCCCTGTATCTGTCATGTGGCACTGTGTGTGTGTGTGTGTGTGTGTGTGTGTGTTGGGGAGCACTCTCTTCGCTTCTTTAGTTTATTATAGCCAATTAAATAAAAAGTGAGAAACAGATACAAAGATAAAGATATGGCAACGTTTCAGATGGAAAACAAAGACATTTAGGAGTACACAAGAGAGGAACACCTCTTGGAAAAAAATATGTGAAGTAGTTCCTGATGGGGGGATATAACACTATTTTTTTCTTAGATCTTTTGAAGATACCTTGATTACTTAGTACATTTGGATTTCAGTTTCCCAAGTGAATGGCCTTATTTATAAAGATTGATAGCATCATCATTGAAGATGATCAGTCATTAAAGAGTCTTTCTTATAAAGGGAACCCCCTGCTGTTGATTCTAAATTAAGCCAGGGAAGTCCTGAATAATTATTATTTATTCAACAAATATTTATGGATGACGGTGCTGGCCTCATGGGGTTTGTAGCCTGATGGGGATATAGATAAAGACAGTGACACTACTAAGTGGCAAGTGCTGTGTTGGGGAGGCACAGAAGAAGGAGGGGAGCCCCAGAAGCACATGATTCACTGAATCTTGGGGATGAGCAAAAGCTTCAAGAAGCAATGAAATCTCAAATTGCATCCTGAAAGTGGAAAAGGAGCGAACCAAAAATGGCTGAGGAGTTGAATATGCTAAGGTGTGGGGATAAAGCATGACCCATATCTGAGGAACAAAGAGTGTTCCTAAACGCCTAGACTAAAGCTGGCAAGAGATAGGGCTGGACAGTTAAGTGGCCATCAGATCATCAAGCACCTTAGACAGTGTATAAAGTTCACAAGTTATACGGGGTAGCCCATTTCATATGTAGATTTTATAGTTAGCCTTCTTTGTCTTTTTTCTATCACAGACGTCACAATAGCATAAGAAGCATTGCCATTCTGTTTGTTACAAATAAATAAAAACTTTCAAAAGTGGCATGTGTGTACACAAGTGTTAACATAGAAGCTTTTGTCCAAAGAAAGTCTGGCTGTCAAGGTTGAGCCTTGGCTGGCTTCTGGGAACTTGGCTGGTAAAGGCTCCTACGCTGATAGAAAACTTTTGGCTCCCTATATCTAGACTACGCAAATAATATGGTTATGCTGGAATCTTGATACGTGCTGGCAGAGGGTGCTTATGTGACCGACTCCCAATAAAGCCCTTCAGTGCTGTCTCTGATGGGCTTCCTTAGGCAGAAACATCACACATGTGTTGCTGTATTTTCTCATAGGTGGGGGAAGAATGTGCACTGTTTGACCCTGAGAGGGAGAGAACACAAGAAAGCTGCAGTTGGATTCCTCCAGACCCCACCTATCTTTCCCCATTAGGATCCGCTGTATAAGTCCCATGAGCCCTTCTAGTGAATTTCCTAACAGAAAGGAGGTCTTAAGCATCACCAACACACCTGCTATGACTGTTTACTTACAGATATTGATTGGATGAGTACCAAAAGTGACCTATCAAATGCCAGAAGTACTAGTTTCCTTATTTTGTTATGTATATATAAATATACATACACACGTATGTAATTTTTTAAAGATCCACAAATACTCATATATATTGTGTGTGTGTATATATGTGTGTGTATATATATATATATATATATTTTTTTTTTAACCCAAATTTGTCTAACCCAGTTTGATCTCTCATCATTATTTCTCAAATTATCAAACTTGGCTTTGAATTATTTTTGACTTTTACTTTCAAATGATAGAAATGCATTAGCTTTTAGGAGAGTTAAAGAAAGCCACTGGCTTTAAGGGCAGTTTTTCATCAAGAGATCCAGAAAGGATTTGAATAAATGGCAGAAGTCCTTGGAAGATTTATAGTATGTCCAGGTGACTTATTTTCCTTTTTCTTTTAACGGGTGATGATTTACTTAATTGTACAGCTTCTGGTTCCTACAAGTCACCCCTATTTTTGTGCTGCACCATAATGCAGACAGACTCTCTGGTCATATTAAAGATACATTAGTATTTATGGAGTAATAGGCATGGACTACTTTTCATATCATTTATATTGGGAAATTTTACTCAAGTCTTACTTGAAAAGAATTTCGTGTTAAACAGTGAAAAGAAATCCTAAAAGAACTTGTAACCAACCAGGAAATCCTTGTCTTTCTTATGGGCTTCATCTTCATTTTGGTAAATTCCTTAGAGCTCTGTCCTTTTTTTTTGTTTGTTTAATTTTTTTTAACATTTATTTATTATTGAGAAGCAGAGAGACAGAACATTAGCATGGGAGGGGCAGAGAGAGGGGGAGACACAGAATCTGAAGCAGGCTCCAGGCTTTGAGCTGTCAGCACAGAGCCTGACATGGGACTTGAACCCACAGGCGGTGAGATCATGACCTAAGCCACCAACCAGGCACCCCAAACTCTGTCCTTTCTTACTGAGTAACTGGCAGTAGGCAGTGACTCTGTTAAGCAGTTCTCCTTAGACAGGATTTATGTTTCCTTTGCATCGTCTTTGTCTCCCTCTGGACACCATGGGCATAGGGCTCCCTGCTTTCTGCTTGACCTAGTAGCCTTTTCTGGGACCCAGTAGGTAAAGAATGCTGCTTCCTAAGCATGGCTGGGTTTGGTTTTGATCTTTATTTCCTTATAGCTTTATAGATATTTATGTTTATATCTTTATTTCTTGTCTAATTGGAGAAGATTTACAGCTCATAAATGGACTTTAATATAGAAGGTCCCTGGAGTTAGTATACAGCAACAGAGTGATTTCCCAGCAACGTGCAGTTTTACAAGGGTAGCTTTCTTCATAAGGCTGTTTACATTGTGTCTGTTCCCATTTTACTGCCTTTCTGTCCTTTATTTTTCTTTCTCCTCTCTCACTTACCACATCATCAGACTTTTCCCCTCAGCTGGCCATAAATACTTAATACTGCACTTGCAGAATGAAGTTTTATATTTCTTGTTTATAATTTTCAATGCAAATGAAGCTTTTTTATTGTTTTTCTACGTTTCTACATTTCTTACTCCCATGGGCCTAGATTCTTTTTGTTACATTGAGCAGGGGGATTGTTTTGTTTGTTTGACTTGGTTTTGTCCTTCGGATCCAATGGCTTTAATAGAGAGTATATTTTCTATGCTGATGTAAGTCTACTCAGAATCAGTTGCCAACAAAAGCCAGTTCTAATCAAAGTGTAGGTTATTTATGGAGCCCTCTATATTTAGAGGTCTGCTTAATGAGGTAGGTGAGTGTTGCAAGATTCGCGGGTGTGTGTTGTCATTAGGTTTAGAAGAAAACTTCCTGAAGCTGCTAGTAATAACCATTATAACCTGTTAGTCTGATTTTTTTTTCTTCTGAAAGACATGGCATTATTGCATCCTTTATAGTGTGGTCTTTGATATTTTCTATTCTAGTTTCCCAGAGAGATGGTCATTCAGAGCCTACACATCTGTTCTGTATTTCGAACCTCAGATGAGAATATTCATTCAGGCCAAAAGAGTTAAAACAAAACACCTATGTTATTGCCTCTACAGACCCAGGTAACTCACTTTCTTTATTTTCATAGCTTTTATTTTCTAAAGTCAATAGGCTCTTCCCCCCCTAATTGTTTAAGTGTTTTGATAGTAAGAATTTTATAATTTGATAGTAAGATTTTATAATTTTATGGTAAGATTTTTACTATGGCGAATAAAATTCAGACTGCTTCTGAAAGTTTTGCTGAGAAGTAATCACATGTAACAAATATTTGGCCATAATAGCCACACGCTGCAGTGAACACTCTTAAGTTAGATAATCACTCCAGGTAAGCATTTGTTTTCCACTTATTGAATCTTAGGTGCTTTGATTGTGATAGTTTCCATTATAAAAATTGCGGTTCACTTATATTTCTGCTTACACAATTTGAAATATTAAATCATATGCATATGTGTATGTATATTTTATATATAGAATGAACATCTTTGTAAACACTATTTGGGTCAGTTATATTTTAGTTGTTCTTTACATTCTAGCATGAACTTTTTTATTATACCATAATAATTATAGTTAATGTACATAACCATATGTAGTTATAAATTTTTCTTAATGATGAGAACTTTTAAGACTTACTTTCTTAGTAACTTTCAACTATGCAATACAGTATCATTAACTGTGTTGTACATTAGATCCCCATGACTTACTTAGTTTGTAACCAGAAGTCTGTACCAGCATAAACTTTTTTTAAGCTGACATTTGCATATTTTAAATTTATCTTGCCCAGCTATGTATGCAGTCAGAATAGTGTGTGTGTGTGTGTGTGTGTGTGTGTGTGTGTGGTTTCTGGGTGGTCATTTATTTACTCACCAAACATTTATCAGAGTCTTCTGTGAGTCCTGACTTTGTGCTAAGGTACAAAATATAAAAAAGATAAGATTAGTTCTGATCTTGAGGAGCTTAATATTTACTGGGAGAAACATGTAATGTTTGAACACTGTCTCTCTCTATATATGCCTTTTTACATGCATTGCTTTGTTTGATTTTTGCAGTGACCCTGTGGGTCATGTTTAATTATCACCATTTGAGAGATAAGGAAACATCACAACTCAACAAGAGCTCAAATATTCTGGCTCCAAATTCTTTACCAGCTTAAAGTGCTCCTTTCCCCTATACTACACTAACTCTTTATAATAGACCTACACTTATTATGTTGTCTTATTTTCATGGAAAAGCAGTGGGTGTCCTGGGGCCTTGCAGTCACTCACATCAATATGCCCTAAGTCTAGTTACCATCTGTCACCATACAAACTTATTACAATGACCATATTCATTGTGGTATATACTACATGCTCATGATGTATTTTATAACTGGAAGTTTGTTCCTCTTAATTCCTTTCACCTGTTTTGCCTGCCCCCCAACCTATCCCCTATCTGGTAATCAGTATTTTTTTTCTTGTATCAGTGTCTGTTTCTGTTTCATTCTGTTTGTTCATTCGTTTTTTTAGATTTCACATATGAGTGAAATTTTATGGCATTTGTCTTCCTTTGGCTTATTTTACTCAGCATAATACCCTATAGGTCCATTCTCATCTTTACAAATGGCAAGATTTCATTCATTTTTATGACTGAGTAATACTCCATTTGTGTGTGTGCACATGTGGGTGCATGTGCGTAGGTTGCTTCCATATTGTGGCTATTGTAAATATTGTTACAGTGAACATAATAATGAAGACAGGATTGTGTATGTCTCTTTGAATTGGTGTTTTTGTTTTCTTAAATATCCAGAAGTAGAATTTCTGGGTACTATGATAGTTCTTCTTTTAATTTTTTGAGGAACCCCCATACTGTTGTCCACAGTGGCAGTACCAGTTTACATTCCCACCAAGAGTGTACAAGTGTTCCTTTTTCTCCACATCTTTGCCAACACTTACTACGTTTCGTCTTTTTGATGATAGCCAGTCTGACAGGTGTGAGGTGATATCTCATTGTGGGTTTTGTTTTTTGATTTTTGCGTTTCACTAGTGAGTAGTGATATTGAGCATCTTTTCATGCTTCTTGAGCATCTGTATGTCTTCTTTGGAAAATTGTCTGTTGAAGTCCTTCACACATTTTTTAAATTAGGTGGTTTGTGTTTTTGGATAGTGTGTAGGTTCTTTATGTGTTTCTGATATTAACTCCTTAATGATTGTTTGATTTACAAATAGATTCCCCCATTTAGTAGGTTGCTTTTTCATTTTGTTCATGGTTTCCATAGCTGTGCAAAAGCTTTTTAGTTGGACAGAAACCCATTTATTCATTTTAGCTTTTTGTTGCCCTTGCTTGATGAGACTGTTCTCAAATAATATTTCTATGATCCATGACAAAGGATTTCTGTCTATGTTTTCTTCTAAAAGTTTTATGGTTTCAGGTCTTACAGTCAGATTTTTAATCATTTTGAGTTTATTTTTGTATATGGTATAAGATGTAGCTGTCGGTTTTCCCAATACCATTTATTGAATAGATAATATTTCCCCATTGTATATTCTTGTCTCGTTTATCATAAATTAATCGACCATATATGCATGGGTTTATTTTTGGGTTTTCTGTTCTTTTCCATTGCTCTATGTGTCTGTTTTCATACCGGGACCATACGACTTCAGCTCAGGTCATGATCTCGCCATTCGTGGGCTCGAGCCTCACATCAGGCTCTGTGATGAATGCTAGCTCAGGGCCTGCAGCCTGCTTCAGATTCTGTATCTCCCTCTCTCTCTGACCCTCCCCTGCTCACGCTGTCTCTCTCTCTCAGGAAAAAAAAAAAAAAAAAAGATTGCTTTGGCTATTTAGGGTCTTTTGTGGTTCCATACAAATTTTAGGATTTTTTGTTGTAGTTCTGTGAAAAATGCCATTGGTATTTTGATGAGGATTGCATTTAATGTATTGATTGCTTCGGGTAGTATGAATATTTTAATGATATTAATTCTCCTAATCTATGACATTGAGATATCTTTCCACTTATTTCTGTCATCCCCAGTTTCTTTCATTAGTGTCTTTCATTAGTAAAAGACATGCTTGGTTTTATTTTACCTCCTTGGTTAAATTTACCCCTTGGGTATTTTATTCTTTTTGATGCAGTAGTAAGTAGGATTGTTTTCTCAGTTTCTCTTTCTGATAGTTCATTATTAGTGCATAGAAATGCAGCCATTTTCTTTTTTCTTTTTTTTCCTTTTCTTTCTTTTGAGTGTTATATCTGTTTCAAGTGTATAGTATAGCAGTTCAGCACTTTCAGACATCACCTAGTGATCATCACAAGTGCACTCCTTAATGTCCATCACCTATTTATCCCAACGCCCCACCTCCCTTCCCTCTGGTAACCCTCAGTCCGTTTCTTGGTTTGTCTCTCTCTCTTTTTTCCCTTTGAAATGTAGCCAATTTCTGTATGTTAATTTTGTACCTTGTGACTTTGCTAAATTTATTTATTCTAATAGTTTTTTGTGATCTCTTTAGGTTTTTTATATGTAGTATTATGTTATCTACACATCCAGTTTAACTTTGTCCTTTCTCATATGGATGCTTTTTATTTCTTTTCGTTTCCTAATTGCTGTGGCTAGGACTTCCACTACTATGTGAAACAAAAGTGGTATTGAGAGTGGGCATCTTTGTCTTGTTCCTGATCTTACAGGGAAAGCTTTCATCTTTTCACCATTGGCTATGATGATGCTACCTGTGGTTTGCCCTATTTTTATGTTGAGGTGCGTTTCTTTTATATCCACTTTGTTGTGAATTTTTATCATAAATGGATGTTGAATTTTATCAGATGCTTTTTTCTGCATCTATTGAGGTGATCATATGACTTTTATCCTTTGTTTTATTAATGTGGTCAATCACATTGATTGAATTGCACATGTTGAACTGTCCTTGCATCCCTGGAGTAAATCCCACTTGATCATATTATGATCCTTTTAATGTATTTTTGAATTTGATTTGCTGATATTTTGTTAAGGACTTTTACATCTATGTTCAACAGGGATATTGGCCTGTAATTTTCATTTTTGGTGGCGTCTTTGGTTCTGGTATCAGAGTAATGCTGGCCTCACAAAATGGGTTTGGAAGCATTCCTTGCTTTCCAATTTTTGGAGTAATTTGAGAAGGATAGGCACTAACTCTGAATGTTTGGTAGAATTCACCCATGAAGTCATCTGGCCCTAGACTTTTTTTAGAGTTTTGAAATTATTGATTTAATTTCATTATTCTGTTCACATTTTCTGTTCTTAAAGATTCAGTCAGGAAGGTTGTGGGTTTCTGGGAATTTAATTTTCCTAGGTTTTCCAATTTATTAGTGTATAATTATTTGTTGTAGTCTCTTCAACTCCTTTGTATTTCTGTGATGTCAATTATAACTTTAAAACCTTCATTTCTGATTTTATTTACTTGGGTTGTCTCCCTTTTTTTGATGTTTGGCTAGAGGTTTATTGATTTTGTTTATCTTTTGAAAGAGACTTTTTAGTTTAATCTTTTCTATTGTTTTTTAAATCTCTATTTCAATCATTTCTTCTTTGTTCTTCATTATTTCCTTCCTTCTACTAACATGGGTTTCATTTGTTCTTCATTTTCTAGTTACTTTAAATGTGTTGTTGGATTATCCATTTGGGATACTTTTCTTTCTAGAGGGAAGCCTGTAATGCTGTGAAATTCCCTCTTAGATCTGCTTATGCTACCTTCCATAGATTTTGTTGTCTTTTCATTTGTATTTGTCCAAAGTTATTAAAAATTTTTTTGATGTTTTATTTATTTCTGAGAGAGAGAGAGAGAGCAGGAGAGGGTCAGAGAGAGAGGAAGACAAAAAATCTGAAGCAGACTCCAGGCTCTGAGCTAGCTGAGAGCACAGAGCCTGATGCGGGGCTCGAACCACGAGATCATGACCTGAGCTGAAGTCAGATGCTTAACCGACTGAACCACCCAGGTGCCCCTGTCCTAAGGTATCTTAAAATTTCGTCTTTGAGGGGTGACTGGGTGACTCAGTCAGTTAAGCATCCAGCTTCAGCTCAGGTCATGATCTCGTGGTTCATGGGTTTGAGCCCCATGTTAGGCTCTCCACAGACAGCTCAGAGCCTGGAGCCTGCTTTGGATTCTGTGTCTCTCTCTCTCTCTGCCCCTCCCCTGCTCAGGGTCTGCCCCTCTCTCGCAAAAATAAATAAACATTAAAAAAAATTGTCTTTGGGGGGGATGGGCATGGAGGAGGACACTTGTGGGGATGAGCACTGACTGTTATGTGGAAACTAATTTGACAATAAACTATTTGTTAAAAAAAAAAAATTGTCTTTATTTCTTCATTGACCCATGTTGTTAGTCTCCATGTGTTTGTGTTTTTCCAGCTTTCTTTTTGTAATTTCTGGTTTTATACCATTGTGATCATAAAAGGTGCTTGATATAATTTAAGTCTTCTTGAATTTATTGAGACCTATTTTGTGGCCTAACATATGATGGAGCATGTTCTATGTGCAGTTGCAAAGAATGTGTATTCTCCTGTTTGGGGATGAAATATTATATTTATATTATTAAGTCTGTCTGATCTAATATGTCATTTAAGGCCAGTGTTTACTTACTGATTTTCTGTATGAATGATCTATCCATTGATGTAAGTAGTATATTAAAGTCCTGTACTGTTATCAGTTTCTCCTTTGATCTCTTAATATTTGGTTTTGTGTGTTTAGGTACAGGTACACTGAATGCATAAATATTTATGAATGTTATATCCTCTTCTTAGATTGACCCCTTTATTACTACGTAATGCCCTTTCTTGTTTTATGTTACAGTCTTTGTTTTAAAGTCTATTTTTCTGACATGAGTATTGCTAGTCCAACTTTCCTTTTGTTTCTGTTTGCATGGCCTATCTTTTACCATCCCTTCACTTTCAGTCTGTTTCTGTCTTTTGGTCTGAAGTGAGTCTCTTACAGGCATCATTTAGAGAGTGTTTTGTCTGTTGTTTCCTGAGTTGTTAATTTTAGCCATTTCGACAGGTATGAGGTGGTATCACATTGTAGTTATGATTTGTATTTCCTTGATGATGAATGATGTTGAGCATCTTTTCATGTGTCTGTTAGTCATCAGGATGTCGTCTTTGAAAAAATGTCTGTTCATGTCTTTTGCCATTTCTTTTGGGTGTTGAGTTTGATAAGTTCTTTATAGATTTTGGATATTAACCCTTTATCTGATATGTCATTTGCAAATATCTTCCTCCACTCCGTTGGTTGCCTTTTAGTCATGTTGATTATTTCCTTCCACTGTGCAGAAGCTTTCTATCTTGATGAAGTCTCAGTAGTTCATTTTTGCTCTTGTTTCCTTTGCTTCTGGAGACATGTTTAGTAAGAAGTTGCTGCGGTTCTGCTTGCTTTTGTAATTCTTCTGTGTTTTTTCCTTCTTCTCTCACTCTTTTCCCATGTGGTTTGATGGTGCTATGTTTAGTACTATGTGCTATGTTTGGGTTCCATTCTCTTTCTTCTCTTTGTATCTATTGTAGGTTTTGTTTTATGGTTACCATAAGGCTCATATATCTCAGTTTATGTATGTGGCAGTCTATTTCAAGCTGATGGTCACTTAAGTTTGGATGTATTCTAAAAGCAGTACATTTCTACACCCTTCGTCATGTTTTGTTTAAGTGGTTGATACACTGCTTTTACTATATATTTGCCTTTACCAATGAGATTTTTCTTTTTTGTCCTTTTTATCCAATGAGATTTTTTCTTATTATATTTTCTTATTTCAAATTATGGTCTTTACTTTTTTTCACTTAACATTTCTTATAGGCCAGTTTAGTGGTGATGAGCTTTTTAAATTTTGCTTGCTTAAGAAACTATCTCTCCTTCAAATCTGAATTATAATCTTGCCAGGTATAGTATTCTTGGTGGTAAGTTTTTTTTTTTTTTTTCCTTTCAGCATTTTAATATGTCCTGCCACTCCCTTCTGGCACACAGAGTTTCTGCTGATAGTCTTACGGGGTGTCCCTTGTAAGTGAATATTTGTTTTTTTCTTGTGGCCTTTAATACTCTCTCTTTATCTTTAAAATTTTCCACTTTATATGTGTTGTGAATCTCTTTGGGTTCATCTTGTTTGGGACTCTGTGATTTCTGGACCCTGGATATATGCTTTCTTCCCCTGATTAGGGATATTTTCAGCTATTATTTCTTCAAATAATATTCTGGCCCTTTCTCTTTTCCTTCTAGGACTCCAGTAATGTCACTGTTTTTACACTTGATATTGTCCCAGATGTTTCTTAAATTGTCCTCATTTTTTAAAACTCTGGGGTTTTTTTGCTCCAGTTGAGAAACTTCCACTATTTTTTCTTTCAGTTTGTTGATCCATTCTTCTGTATCACCTAATCAACTGTTGACTTCCTTTATGTATATTTTTTCATTTCGGTTATATTCTTCAGCTCTGATTGGTTCTTTGTTATATTTTCTAACTTTCTGTTGAAATTCTCACTGGGTTCCTCTAGTCTTCTAAGTTCAGTGAGCATCTTTATGACCATTACTGTGAACTCTTATTAGGTAAATTACTTATCTCTGTTTCATTAGATCCCCCCCCCCCCCCCGGGGTTTTATTTTGTTCTTTCATTTGGAATGTATTTCTTTGTCTCCTCATTGTGTTTGACTTTCTGTGTTCATTCCTATGAATTACGTGGAACAACTACCTCTCTAGGTCTTGAAGTAGTGGCCTTGTGTAGGGGTGTATCCTTTGAGTAGACTGCATATGTCTGGCAGCTTTGGAAGGCCAGATGGATGGAGTATGGGCTGGGGTGTGCCATACCAGGGCTGTTTTGACAGTGTGGTTGGATTAGGCACAGGCTGGGATGGTCCCAGAGTATGCTACGTTGGGGCCACCTTCTAAAGCTGATGTGGGCCAGGGGCCAGGGCACACTGGTGAGGCTCTAGCAGGCTGACTGGAGTGCCTGGACTCTGCTCTCATTTGTGCTATCAAGGTGGTGGGGGAACATAAAAAATGGTGCTCACTTGGTATTTTCGACCCTGGAGAGAGTTCTGGCAGTTTCCTACCATTTAGCAGATTCTCTAGGGTTAGTGAATGTATTTCCTTCACTTCAAATCTTGTTGCCCTTTAAACTGTTCTTTTTTCACTGTGCCCACAGTGGGTGAGTCTGTGAACAGGCCCCACAGTGATCTCCCTTTCTGTTGCAGGTTACGATTCCCGTTGTTACTGTTTCTCCCTTTTTCCTACCCTTCTCTATGGTCCCTCTATCATTTGTTGTGCAGAAGCTGTTCAGTCAGCTGCCTGTTCTTCAAGGGGAATTGCCTTATATGTAGGTATAGATTTCAATGTATCATGGGAGACAGTGGTCAGGGTCTTCCTCCGCTGCCATCTTAGACCATCTCCCTGATTTACTTTTGATTTCTGATCCTACTGAAGGTTATATTTGAAAAGTGAAATATAACATGCCTGAGGCTTTCTTTATGAATCTTCTATTCATTTCCCAATTCATATCAAAGTGATGCTTTCTTTTCATCAGTCTTATTCTTCTGGAAAGTACCAAGGGTCTCCTGGATCAATCAATATAGCTGATCTTTTCAAATTAAATTGTTTCCTTCTTAGTGAGTTTGGGTAAAAAATGGTTTAAGCCAAAGGAAGATGTGGATTTGTCTTTATTTTCTCAGAGAATCATAGTAAATGGAATTTCATCTACCTAAATTACTAGTATTAAGTGATGGCTGTTTCCCATTCTAGCATATTTTTTATTCACCTTTCAAAGTGATATTCTTAGATATATGTTACCAGGAAGTAGATATAATATAAATACTTATTTTGTTTCCTAAAAGATATTTTAGGAGGCTTGCATCTTTGCCAAGTTTCATATGGGCTTCTGATAAAATCTGTTACTTGGTATGGACTGAAATAATCCTTCATGACTTTCTCCTTTAAGCTTAACCCTTTCTCTGTTTGACATATTTACTTGCATATAACTTCCCTTACAGGTTCTCTGGAGACAAAATTTTTGTGTAAGAAATTGTAGAGTTTCTTCTATGTTATCTAATCCCTAGTGGGTTAGCCCTTATTTTCTTTCTTTCTGAAAAGGCATTGTAGCTCTCATGGCTGCATCAGAATAAATTAAAAGCTTGGAATGTCCCTATTTGACAAAAGTAAGGATATGTAAAAAGTATTAAACAATGATTAAATGCTTTGGCCACTTGGTCACCCAGGCTCTAATAAACTTCTAGAAATGTACCCTGAAGTATTATTTATAAGAATACATGACTATATTTTGTGGTTAGTCATCTTCTATATTTTTATAGCAAACAGAAAAAAGAATACTGTGAGAAAAATTACAGTTGCTTTAGCTATTTTTATCCTAAAGTCTCTAACGGGTTCAGAAAAGGACTAGATGGCAATTTTTGGTGTCATGTCATTAGTTTCCTTCCTTGATCATATTCTGTTCATTACTTTTTATCAGTAACTTGGATAAAAAACAAACACATTTGAGTTCATGTTTGACCCTGAATTAGGAAGAATCTCTTCCATTAGGCATAACAGAAAGAAGATATGAAAGAGTTGAAGTCCAAAAGATAACCAATGTACAGACCTGAATTTAGATCTTAAAAATCTATCATGTAAGTATAGACTTGAAAATGATTTACATTAAAGAAAGCAAAGATGTTTTAATTGATCACAAGCTTAGTATAAGCTGAGAGTGTGACAGAGTTGCTAAAATGTTTATGGAACTTAGCAGAACAAGATGATGGTGGTAATGATAAACCATATCCTGCTTACACTGTGTCTGGAGAGTGATGTTTGGATGGGGAGGACTTAGGAGGGCCATGGATTTACTAGATCACAGGGAATGAACTATCTGGTAGGGGATCATTGGTGGAATTGAGCATCATTTTATGTAGGAGAGAAAGGCCATAATGAAAATATGATAGCCTTGTCATGTGATAGCTGGAATTCCAGAGGGCAGAACGTGGATGGCTGGTTAGAAGTGGAAGACCGAGTTAGCTCAGCATAGGAGTGTTAGGCTGTTTTTGCAAGGAAGAGACACACAGATTAACTTTTTCCATTGGTGTTTAGTATAAGAATATTCAGAGAAGTCATGTAACTCGTGTTTCCATGAGGAGTGTTTGGAGAAATGAAACAACAGCCCAGTGTTGCTCTGGATATACTTGGGCTCTACTGAGCTGTACTTGTTGGATACACCTAGTACTTTGATCATTTAAAAGTAGGTTTTCCACTATCAAAGTCAAAACTTCCCTGTCGGACAGAGGTCAAGGACAGGACACACCAGAGGGGTTGGACTGCTCATGTAGCTTCCTGTGGTCAAACACCAATCAGACTCCAGTCCAGCTAGGAGATTTAATATCCAGAATATTAATCTAGTGTGTCCAGGAGAACAAATTTAGTTTCTCCAGACACACATAGCATGAGGTATAGCAACTCAGAAAAGGCCATGAGTATGGCATGAGATTAATGAAGTTCATGCTCTTTAACAGTGGAAGGCAGTCCCTCCCAAGATGAGGACAAATTTGTTTCTGAAAAGTCTAGATTGTAGAAGAAATTACTTTAGGAAGAATTTTAGCTAGGTGATTTCTAAGGTCTTTTTCAATGTAAAGGTTTTATAAGTTTGTATTTCTTCAAGTCTTAAATATTATTTATTTGTATCATACAGACAAGTTAATGTATGGCCATATTTCTTTTTTTCCCCCAAATAGTTTATTGTCAAGTTGGTTTCCATATAACACCCAGTGCTCATCCCCACAAGTGCCCTCCTCCATGCCCATCTCCCCCCTCCTTCCGAACACCCATCAGTCCTCAGTTTGTTCTCAGCATTCAAGAGTCTCTCATGGTTTGCCTGTCTCCCCCTCCCCCACTATTTCCCCCTTCGTCTCCCCTGAGGTCCTCCGTTAAGTTCCTCCTAATCCTCCTATATGTGCAGACATACGGTATTTGTCCTTCTCTGCCTGACTTATTTAACTCAGCATAACACCCTCAAGGTCCATCCATGTTGCTACACATGGCCAGATTTCATTCTTTCTCATTGCCATGTAGTATTCCATCATAGAGATAAACCACGTCTTCTTGATACATTCGTCCATTGATGGACACTTAGGCTCTTTCCATGTTTTGGCTATTGTGGAGAGTGCTGCTATAAACATTGGGGTACATGTGCCCCTGTGCATCAGCACTCCTGTATCCCTTGGGTAAGTTCCTAGCAGTGCTATTGCTGGGTCATAGGGGAGTTCTATTGTTAATTTTTTGAGGAACCTCCACACTGTTTTCCAGAGGACCTTTACCAGTTTGCATTCCCACCAACAGTGTAGGAGGGTTATATGGCCATATTTCTTGATTTTAGGCAGCAGACATTACTGATTTTCTTTGGCTTGGATTCTTTAGCTTAAGAAGAGAAGTATCTCTCAGATTTATACAGACATTAAATCTTTGCACCTTAGGTCTAAGGACAGATGTAAAATGGTCACTTTTGCAAGCTTTAAGGGAGACAGAGTTAAAGTGTCTACAGACCTTCATTTGTCATTAAAACTGCTTTGCCATAGGCTCTTAATACTAAAAGTGGAATCCAAATGACATGGAATTGGAGTCAACCTTCTTTCATTGGAGCAGCAAGGTTCTTTGTAAGTTATTCAGGGACACTGAGTTTATGGTTTGCTATTGAATACTTTCCAATATTATGCAAGTGGGACAGTCTTTTAATTTTTTAGAGATGTTTCCTACCCTCTCACATCCCACCCACTTAAACAGACTAATAATATTTTAAAAGTATTTCTTTTATAAACTGTATATCTTATGTGTCCCTTCATGAATTTGTATAATTGTATAATCTTAATTACTTAACCTTTTGTTATACAGTAGTAGTTGAAAACAAAATTTGGATCTGCCAAACCTGGATCTGAGCTTTGATTTTGTCATTTACTAGCTATGGACCTTTGGCAGTACCTTCAGCCTGACACTTCTCCACTGTGCGTTGAGAATTCCTCTGCCATTTAGGATTGTTGTGAAGATTCAAATAAGAATATGTTTTTTTAATATTGGTTTTTTAGATGTTTTTATTTTATTTTTGATAAAGAGAAAAAGCAGGGGAGGGGCAGAGAGAGAGAGAAGGAAACAGAGGATCTGAAGCAGGCCCTATGCTGATAGCAGAGAGCCCATTGTGGGACTCGAACTCACAAACTGTAAGATCATGACCCAAGCCAAAGGCAGACACTTAATGAATGAGCCACCCAGCTGCTCCCAAAATATGTTTTGTTTTAAACATGAAAATACTCATCACACTTCTTGAAGTATTTGCAAATAAACATTAGTTATTACTGTACAACTGAATTATGACAAATGGACGGAATGACCATTCTATGCAAGGCAGTCTTTTGGGCATTTGGGATTCAGTGCAAGCAACAACAGAAGGCTCCTGCCCTCATAAAGCTTATGTTCTAGTGGAGGAACAAAAACAATAAGCAAACAATAAATAAAAAAATAAAATAGTGGGTAACTCTAAGTGCTAAGTAAAGAAAAGGGCAGGAAATAAAGACTTATAGAGGGGAGTCACATAACTGTTCTGGATAGGAAATCAAGGAAGGAAGTTAGTTCTAAGTAAATAACTTCTGAGCAGAGAGCTGAATACACTGAAAGAGTAAATGTGTTGTCTACCCTTGCATAACACATCACTCCAGAATTTAGTGGCTTCCTGATAAAAGTAACCATCCATTATTTCTCAGTTTCTATAGGTCAAAAATTGGAGAGTGGTTCTGTGGGGTGCTTTTATCTTGGTATTCCTGATGAAGTTGCCAAGAGATTTTGGCGGGGGCTGCAAGAGGCTTAGTGGGAGCTAGAGGCTACACTTCCAAAGTGGCTGACTCACATGGCTGGCAGGTTGGTTCCTCTTTATGGGGGCCACTGCACTGGGCTTCTTGAGTGCTTTTATGGTACAGGAAATGGGCTCTACTGGAGGGAGCAATTCAGGAAAACAAAGTAGAAACTGCAGTCTTTTAGAACCTAGTCTCAAAAGTCACACACCATCATTTCGACCATACTTTTTCGGTCACACAGGTCAGCCTGGATTCAGTGTGGGATGGCACTGCACAAAGGCACAGATACCAGGGGGGAGTAACTGTGTTAGAGGACATCTTGGAGGGTGGGCATCACAGTAAGTCATGAAAGAATTTTATGAGAAGATGTTTCCAGGAAGAGGGGAGAGTAAGTGTAAAGACAGGGTGAAAGGGTGAGCATAGCTAGAGCACAGTGGTTGGGAAGAGATGAGGTAGATGTGGGCAGATGCTGTAGGGTCTTGAACAACATGACAAGAAGTGGTTGTATTGAGAATGTAAAGAGTTTTGAGGAAAGCAGCATTATTTGACTTGTGTTTTTAAAAGATCATTCTGGCTGCTGAGTGGAGAATTGATTTTATGGGGCAAGAAAGGAGGAAGGTAGATGAATCAGGATATCATTACTATATTCCAGGTGAGAAATTACTGTGGCCTGGGCTGGAATGGAGAGTAGCGTTCAGTTTATAGATATGCTGTAAACACAGAGCCACCAAGACTTGCTCATGGTTTGGATGTGGAGTGGAGAGGAACTGAGGAACCATGAATGCCTTATAAGTTTTTTATCTGAGCAAAATCTTAAGAATGATAGGGAAGATGCAGGGTAGAGGTTAGGAGTGATGGTCAATGGTGTTATTTCTACTCATTCTGGATGTACTAAGTTTGAGTAGTCTACCTGACATCCAGGCCTAGCTATCAACATTACAGTGGCCAGAAAAGTTTTGATCATGCCTCATTACATGTTTTGATGAATAGTTGAGGACTATAATTATTTTATAGTGTGAATAACCCAAGTAAACTCTCATAATTTAAAAAGAATAGTTTGTGGATACTGCGACATGGCAATAGTTCATATTTGTGGGCTAACTTTTTCTGCATAAGTAAAAGTTTGGAACTGTAGTTTTCTTGTAGTCTGTTTTTTTCTAAATTTTGAATTTAAAATACTGTATATTAGCCAAAATGTTTTGCACAAATTGTACGTGTCAGTATCAAATGCCAATGAAAGTTTAAATTTCTGCAGGTGGTTTTTAATGATCAAAATAGTCACTCAAAATGCTTTATTAGGCTGTGCTCTATGCTTCTGTAATATAAAACCTTAAAATTTACTCTTTTTTTTCATATTCTCATTTCTGTTGAGGGTGAAGAGTTCTATTTTGCTCTTTAAGTGTAAAACAAATAAAAATTCAAATCATATGGAGTTAGATATTGGAAAAAATCAAGTGACTAAAATCCCCCTTTACCACTTGTCATTCACTCTGTGCTCCAGCAATCTGTAATCTCCCAAATGGGAACCTCTGCTAGTTCAATAAATATTCTTCCAGATTGTTTTATGCACAGTGCATTTACATACATACCTGTGTGTGTGGACACACATTTATACACCGAATTCTTTTTTAAAACATAAAATTTAGGGGTGCCTGGGTGGCTCAGTCGGTTAAATGTCCAACTCTTGATTTCTGCTCAGGTCATGACCTCACAGTTGGTGAGTTTGAGCCCTGGGTCTGGCTCTGCGCTGACAGCATGGAGCTTGTTTGGGATTCTGTCTCCCTCTCTATCTGCCCCTTCCCCACTTGCACTGTCTCTGTCTCTCTCAAAATATATAAATAAACTTTAAAGAAAAAACATAAAATTTATATGCAACTTGTTCTTTTCACTTAAAAATCATCTCTTGGAGATCTTTCTCTGTCTCTGTTAAATATCTTATACAGTATTTTATGGTTTATTTAACTGTTTATTGATATATGTGATTTTTAGAGTTTTTTTTGTGACAGTGCTAAATGGGACAAACTTGGTCATCATTGGACAGATTGCTAATATGCCGTTATTTCTATAGAACAGACTACAGAAGTAAATTTCTGAGGCACAAGTTAGGTACACCATTAATTTTGATGGGCACACCATTAATTTACCCTCCCAAGAAGTAGACCCAATTTATTTTCACACCAAATACCCTTTTGTCTGGTTCCAGATCCACGCTTGTTATCAATAGTATTTTCTTGTTTCAATTTTACCATTCTACAGAGCAAAACTTGTATACTTAGTTTTCATTTTCCTCAATACTTTTCCTTTTTCTTTTAGAAAGATTTTATTTTTAGGTAATTTCTATACCCAGTGTGGGGCTCGAACATTCAACCCCAAGATCAAGAGTTGTGTGTTCTACCGACTGAGCCAGCCAGGTGCCTGTCAATACTTTTCATTGACCTATGTTTTTCAGCTCCTTTAGATGAAAGTATGCAATAAATTGTCTTATGTAGAAAGTGAATATAAAATATTTGAAAGTGGTTTCATTGATGGAATAAAACACCGAGGTAGAAAGTGAAATGTGTGAGGAAGAGTGAAGGCCTAAAATGTGGCAGAAAAGTGTGCTTTAGAGAGAAGGCAGAAACAGTGTGGAGGTGAAGGCTGTGGGATAGGGTTTGGGCAGAAGTGTAAAATAAAAGTAGAGTTTGGGATATGTGTTTGGAAAAAATTCTAACCACTGTGAAACTGAAGGCCCCGTGCTAGAGGGAACACCATGTCCCCTCTGTCAGTTGCAAGGAGGGAAGAGCTGACAGCTGGATGGATTCTCTTCCTGGTCCTCCAAGGGACACATTTTACAATTGTAAAATTTAAATTATGGAAGCATGCAGATCATCTGAGATGTTTCAGATCATCTGGGACCAGGTTGTCTCAGTGGCACAGACTGCGAACAGAGCACATGTTGCTTTTGTCTTTGTTGTTTAAAGTTGAGCACCTAATGCATAGTTGGTATCTTTTGTGCCACTTTTGCTTTTTGGGCATAAGCACAGAGTCTGTAAAATGCTATAAAATATGAACTATAAAATAGTTTAATTCATATCATCCTTAAAGGATCACTTCATTGTTCAGCTTCTCCTTAATTTCACTTTAGTTTGAAAAAATGACTTAAAATGAATGATTCAAACCAGATTATGTGATTAATATGTGATTTTAAAAGACAAATGGTAATTCTAGTATATAGAGACCCAATAATTTTTTTGCTTTAAAACTTAGGTTTTGCTGTTGTCTAAATGTCATAGATGCTGATTTGAAATACGCTTTGGGATGACTTAAATGAATAATATTCATTGTGCCAGAAAAGGGAAGAAACTGATAATTACCTTACTTTAGATTTTATAGGTGTTCCTTTCTTATGGTTAATTATACTCTCATTGGAAAATGAACATTAAAATTCACAATAAGGAGACAAAGTTAATTATTATAACTCGAACTGTTTGTGAAACCATGGAAGTAGATGAATATAGAATGACATTAGGTATTTTTAAATTATTTTTTAAAGTTTATTTTAAGAGAGAGCACGAGCAAAGAAGGGGCAGACAGGGAGAGAGAATCCCACACAGGCTCTGTACTGTCTGCATGGAGCCCAGTGGGGCGACTCCATCTCACAACCATGAGATCTTGACCTGAGCTGAAATCAAGAGTCAGGCGCTCAAGTAACTGAGCCACCAAGATGCCCCCAGTTATTTTTTAACATTAAGTCTTTTCATGTAGATAACTGGGCAAACTTCTACAAATCCTTCAGAGTCTTAAGAGAAAAAAGAAATTTTTCTAGTTACTTATTTCTTCATTCCCAATGAATTTTCCCTCTGAAGCCCATATTGAGGGAACAAGTACTTAATATAATATTAATAGATAATATTGTTAGACAATACCAGTATAGTGAACATTTATCCCAAACCAGCGTTATTCTAAGTTCTTTAGCTCTGTTGATACCTTTAATTCTCGTGACAACTGTATGAGATAGATACCACTGTTACCATCCCCACATAGATAGGAAGTGGAATCACAGAAAATGAAATAGCGTGCCCAGTCGTATACTACTGAGGGACACAAACAGGACTTTAACTCAGGAAGGATGGGATCAAGATAGTCCAATTCTTTTTTTTTTCTTTTTCATGTTTATTTATTTATTTTGAGAGAGAGAGAGAGAGAGAGAGTGCGCGCGCGCAAGTAAGCTAGCAGGGGAGGGGCAGAGAGGCAGGGAGATAGAACCCCAAGGAGGCTCTGCACCATCAGTATGGAGCCTGATGTGGGGCTTGAACCCATGAACTGAGAGATCATGACCTGAGCCGAAATCAAGAGTCAGATGCTTAACTGGCTGAGCCACCCAGATGCCCCCAGGTAGTCTAATTCTTAATGCTTAATCATGAAGGTGTTCTGTCTTGAGTATATCTGTACTGTGTCTGTTGAGATAACGGAAGAGAGTCTTAAATTATAAACAGACTTTGGCTAACAGACATTTAACTATGTGTGACCTGTTTGTATAGTGATGGATTTGCATTACTACACACATTATTTAAAAGTCAGAACATATAAATGCAGTTCTAGATCAAGCAATCATTCACCATTGCTTTTTAGCATAGATTCTAGGGATTGGTATACATTTTCTATAAAGGGCCTGATAGTAAATGTGATCACATTCTGTCTCTTTCATATATTCTTATTTTTCCTTTAAAAATGGAAAAATCATTCTTAGGTCTCAGGCTGTGCCAAAAACAAGCTGCTAGCCCAGTTTGGCCTCTGGGCCATATTTTGCTTATCGCGGATATAGACTCAGGGACATACAGATTTAGACGTCCCCCCCTCCTTTTTTTATGTCTGAGGATATTTTAGCTTCCAGGGATGAAAGAGTTCTCTACCCAACTCTTGCTGAACACCTGATGCCTTTTAAACATGGAAGGTATCAGAGAATGGTGAGCTCCTGAGTCTATATGAGTATAGAGCAAAAGTTACAGAATCAGAAGTATAGAACTTTGAGCATTCTGAAATGCAATATTCTGGAATTTTTTCCTGGGGTGATGATTTAAACCAACATTAAAAATCCTGACTTTTGGGAATCCTCTGTAAGAGATGTACATAGTTTCATCTGCATTCAGGGAACCTCTGTGCCAGAGGGCTTTCTTCACCTTTACTTTGCTCTGACTTTGGGTTTATGGAGATAGATATCTATTTATTTGTTATTCCTTTTCCTTGATTGTTCTAGAGCACCTTTGCTCTCACTAAAACAACAGATTTTGAAAACAAGCTTCTTGAGGAATAAAGTGGAAAATACGTTTTGGTAGTTTAAAATGATAACATATGTTTCCAAGCATTTTAGTCAGTCATTTGGGACTAGGAGAACTGCTTTATCCAGTGTCAGTGACCTGAGTAGGAAGGAAGGTTATATATTTTAGTTCAAAATTATGATAATGGGGCAGGTGCATAGAAATTTTTCTCTTTAAGAAAATTATCCTATTTTATATGTATAAATGAACATTTGCATGGGCAGAAGTTTTGTTATCTCTCTCCTGAAGTTCTCTTCCAAAAGCAAAATTACCAGGCATTGAAAGGCAAGGAATTTCTTCCTAGATATAAAGCTTGCTGATTTGCCAGTTGGATGCAACTTACTCAGTGAATCTTTCTTCATAATGATATATTTCTGGAGCATATATTCTTCCTAAAGTATATTCTCTAACTATTAGGTACCTTAAAATGATAATCTGACTTGATCGGTTCTTTCTTTTTTCTTTTCAGAAAGTATCTATATGTCACGTCTTCTTTTAAAGGAGTATTTAAAAATGAAGTTAAAAAGGCACAGGAAGCAGTAAAGTTTGGTATGTAATTATCTATGGCCTACATCATTGCTGTTCATTCATTCAGCCAACATTAATTATACCCTTATTCTGAGATATATACTGTTATAGCATTGTAGGAATGACCACAATTAATTGAATTCCTGGCTCTAAGGAGCTTCATAACATATTTTTCTATCTCTGGCTTTGTTGAATTATGATGTATGAATTAAGGGTATATTATTATAATATATTTTATTTATCATTATTATTATTTACTTTCTATTATTCCAAATGCACACTTGGAGCTAGGTTGATATATATTAGAAACCCAGATTGGTGTGATGCTGAATTAGATTATTTTAGAGACTAGCTTTATACCCACTTTAAGAAGGAATGTTCTACACATTCATTCCCCTCACAACGAAGACAAAGCCATCCTTTCCCAGCGATCCAGGAGCAAGGAGTAACTTTAATCTATATTCCACAGATGGTAGAGAGTTTTCAGTCAGCCGAATATTCAGTCGTGACCCTTTAATTTGTAGGTATAGTGTTGTGCCCTGTCGATTATAATGTCTAAGAGGAAACCCAATGTGGCTGCCTGCACCCAGAATTGAGAGCTATGGGAAAGAACATTCTGAGATTATTATGTGGAAGCCATTCCCACTGGTCATGGCCATAATGTATGCACACACTGCTCACTTAAAGTTGCTTGAAAGAGCTTCTGATGTTGTACTTATCTTGCTTCTGCTTCCAGCTGAACGCGTATTGAAAGAAGCACAAATCACAGTAAACCAGCCTGACAGAACTTCTTTGTCTTCTGCCAAGGTATGACACATAGGCTTCCTAAATGGCCAAGGATCATTTGCTTTTTCCTGCACACAGTTGTCTCTTATCATTTACTTTGTAAACTGATAAACACAGATAAGCTCCAAAATTTAAGTTGATTTTACCCCAGGTAAACAGAGCAGAGGCGTGCAGAGAAAGGAGAGGATACTCAGCAGTAGGAGGAGGCTGGGTCTGAGCAAAGATGAGCAACGTGGGGTGAATTTGGAACAGTGGGGAAGAGCACTACAGCGCATTTCTTTAAAATGAAAAGAAAAGTAATATGAGGAAAAAAATAATGGAAAAACTAGCAGAAAAAAAGCAGCCTATCAAATTTCCTTGAAAATATCTTTTCAAATTATTGCTCTCTATGGACCTGAATAAATGGGGAAAGCAAGAAGAAGACTAATAAGCCATCCTTTTTTCTGGTGCTAGGAATTATGTGCTGTAATTATGAATATTAATAACAGTACTTCCAGCTTACAAAGCTTTTTTCTTATGAGTTGCTCCACATAGTTCATAAACATTTTCTGTAATCCTTGTAATACACCCATGAGTAAGATAGGTTATAAAGTACTATTATTAATAATTATAATGCGTAGCAACCAAAAAAAAAAAAAAAGAATATTGCTGCAGGACATGTAAGTTTGTTAACTTTTACCCAAAATGCAGTACAGAGCTTTCTACCATGGTAAATTATGAAGCCGCATTTTATGTACTTGCAAACAAAAGGATAAATAGGTAAATGGAGAAAAAAAAAATGCTGTACTTCCACTTTTCCTTCATCCTCTTCTGCGGATTCAGTGTATGAATCCTTTCCATGATTCACCCTTCAACTTTCAAGGACCAGGGCTGAGTTTGATACAAAGCTCTCTCATATCTAATGATCATGAGTAGGGAATGAAATCAAAGAGTAGCACATGGTAATGCCCCAAAGCTACCTATGCCTTCCCAAAATTCTCCTACTTTTTTCTTTTCACCTATTATTTTAAGGAAAATGTAGACCTATCTTACTGTCATTGATTTTTAAAGAAAGGTTTAAGCTTTTTTTATTTTGTCTCAAAGAAATCAATTTCCTTGGCTTTATGTATTTGAGAGACAAGAGAAGCAGACTCTTTCTAATGGGTCAGGACCTTGCTTTCTTCTTGCCTTAGGCTTCCCTCTCATTGCCTCTTTGCTCTGTGCTGAGTGCTTTGACAGAAAGGGGGGCAGAGGTATCTTTGACCACCTTGCTTTGTTGCTGGGCAAAGAGAGCAAAGCGGAATGACCTTGGCTTTTGACCTCTTAAATTCTTCTAGGCAGTTGAGTGGTTGAAGTGAAATACTTACAGATCATTTATCGTTTGCTTTTACTTTAAAGTCAGTGAAAATAGTATTCAGTCAGTGGTGTACTTGCCAAATGAGATGCCCATCCTTCACATCAGGTAGATGGAGCACATTAAAAATCCGTTGTTATTTGTGAAATTATAATAATGCATTATTTCTTTTCTGCCTGGTTAGAGGGAGTGTACTAGAGATAGGGCAGTGAATGAGCCAGTATATCAAATTAAAAGAGAAGGCAAGAAAGACAGGTGGGCGTTGGTATTGAGGTACTCTGAAAAGAAGAAATCCTAGGGATGGGATAGCCTATAAAAGGAAAGCTTAGGGATTCTTAAGGGTATCTGGAACTTGATATAAAGGAGATGTGTTCTTATGGTGACTGACAAAATTTTTTAATAACAACTTTATTTTTCTGAAAGAAGCGGCCGTAATTGGTCATGTGATTTAACGTGTTGTTGTTGTTCTCACAAACAGACATCAGAGTCTAGGTACGTTGAATGACTTTCCCAAGCTTTTGTGTAGTTTGTGTGAAAGCCAGTGTGACATTACGAGGAGCAATAGCTCCTTAAAAGACAGAGAGAGATCACTGGAATATGTGCAAAAAGAGAACCATGGGCTAGGAGTTGGTGTGTCCCCTTAGCTATTAGAATGGAATCATTTATCAGGTATTTATTGTCTACCATTATACAACTGCATTAGGCAATATGACCTATCACTGTTACCCTTGTGAAACATTTGGATAATGGGATAATAAATATCAGCTTAGCTTTCATTAATTTAGTAGAATTATGTTCTCTCCTGACCAAATGTACTTCTCCAGGATGTATTACAGAAAGCCTTAGAAGATGTAGAAGCAAAGCGTAAGATTCTTAAAGTGAAACAGAGGTAAGATGTAAGATTTTCTGCTTGCCAGAATGCCCTACACTTTGATAAAGCAAATTCTGATTTCCGAGGAGGCAGATTTGGTGGTTAATGTGGTAACTTCTCTTTCTCAGCTTATGACATCATATTATATTAAGCATAATATGGTCAAAATCCCCCAACTGCAAAATCGGTGAAGGTATTTATAAAACATATATTTGCATGCATACATATGATTTACATAATATTAAAACTTCTGAATACAGGGTGAAAAATTAGCTCAGTGTCCTATTGAAGAAGTGAACGCTGCCCAGAGGATCGGCTGACAACTTTACTTTTTTTGTGTCCTTTAGCAGACACAACCCTCTGGAGGGTTGGTTCTGGCTTCTTCTCTCTTCTAGTGCTGCATTGAAATGTTTAGAAAATGTTTCAAATAAAATATATAGTTAGAATAAAAATAGCAACCTTAAATTACAAAACCATTATTTCCATTTGCAAGGTTGACTTGATCTTCCGCTCAGGTATTAAACAAGTTAAACTGAGAATAGTCAGTTATCTGAGTAAGATCAGTCTTTGAAAACTGGGTAACTTTGAGAAACCAATTTTTAGGGAAGTATTACCCATTTCCAGAATTATTGTTGTGAACAATGAAGTGCTGTATAACCATAACTTTTCTCAAACCTAAATTTGGAGTGTTAACGATGCATTTATCAAAATAAGTACTTAATAAATCCATAGAAATCATCATTTAAAAGGAAACCTCTTTAATTTATTAAAGTTTTTTTAAAAATTCCAGTTAGGTAATGTTAGTGTAATGTTAGTTTCAGGCGTTCAACATAGCGATTCAACAGTTCCAATCAGTACCCAGTTCTCATCACAACAGGTGCCCTCCTTAATCTCCATCACTTATTTTACCCCTTCCCTCAACCCTTTCCACTCTGGTAACCCTCAGTTTGTTCTCCATAGTTAAGAATCTGTTTCTTTTTGGATGGCCTCTGTCTCCTTTTTGTTTTTTTCATTTCTCATTTGTTTTGTTTCTTAAATGACACATATGAATGACAACATGTGACATTTGTCTTTCTATGAGTGACTTATTTGACTTAATATTATACTCTCTTGCTTCATCCATGTCATTGTAAATGACAAGATTTCATTCTTTTTTTTTTTATGGCTGTCGTATTCCACTATATAAATATTCCACGACACACACACACACACACACACACACACACACACACACACACACACACACTTGCATGCACATACATAACCACTTCTTTATCCACTCATCAGTCAATTCGACTT
The DNA here is from genome assembly GCF_003009895.1 of Hyaena hyaena. NCBI lineage: Eukaryota > Metazoa > Chordata > Mammalia > Carnivora > Hyaenidae > Hyaena > Hyaena hyaena. Next base: position 424,244 of record NW_024080883.1, read on the forward strand.
AGGCTATTTCTATAGCAAAGCCCTCTTTAAAGTCTTGAGAAAGAAAAATCTGGTTGATGAATTGTTTTTAGTTACATTTGTATGTATGAAAGGTGACCAACTGTATTTTATGGATAATAATGCCAGTTAGTTGTTGTGAACTTGTTTTTATAGCAAAATGCTTTTGTTACAAATCTGAAGACAATCAGCATGTCACTTTACTGTTGCAGAGTGATTATGTCATATCCTGCAACATCCTGTTTTGGAGTCCATTACATAGTCAGTATTCTTTTTTGTTGAAGGGTAAGGATTTAATATTGAGTACACATTTTTGAGAAAAAGCGTGGTTCATATATATTTACCCCAACAAGTATGTGCTTTAAAAATGCTTAATATATTAATCCAAGTCAATAATTTCCGCATAAAGTGTAACGTACTCTGAATATTATATTCATGTAGAAGGACTAATTAGGACTTTTTGTCCTTTAGTGATAGATGTATTTAGCTAGCCCAGTAAGCATATTATGTCCATTGTAGTGCATGTAGTTATAATTAGAAAAGTAAAAGCTGTTTTTGTGGAATGAGATCTACAAGTTGACTTGTAGGGGAAGAATATATATTCGGTACCATTCTTGGTGGGGAGAGGAAAATAACATTTGTGAGGCACCTCGTCTGTTCCAGGTTTATACTTGATATTACCTCTTCTAGTCCTCCTGGCATCCCAAATGGCTAGGGGTATTCTTCCCAGTTTTCAGTTGAGACAAGAAGTTGAAGTGACTCATCCATAGTCACATGGTTATTACAGAGATGAGTTTGTTTTTGAAGCCAACTCTGTCTTTCCAGTTCTTATATCTAGGTGTTTTTCATAGCTCCAAGCAGCTTCCTGTTTCTCCGGTTGTTTCTATCTTATTCTGTTATGTCTCCATTTCCGTTTTTACACTTTTAACGGAAAAGTTACATGAAACATAATATAGCAGGACAGAGTCAGAAAATCAGGAGCTCATGTCTGTTCCTCTTGTAAACTTGCTTAATTAACTTTGATTTAGCTTTGATTTTGGAGAAAGAGAAAGTTAAAGAATGTCTTTTGGCATATTCCAATCTCTATAGGATATTTAGAGGCTTGAGGACATGCTGAAAGTTAGAAATCATATCCAGGGTTAAAAATACCTAGATTTCATTTTTCAAAAATGCATTAGACAACTTAACATTTCACAAACCTTTTGGCATTTTCTAGCTCTTGTAAATTTAATTTGGCAAAGCTGTTTTTTAATCTAAGAATGCTTGTGTTTGACTGGTATGGCCATCATGTTTATGCAAAATACTTGGCTACACAAAGATACTGAGTATACCCACTAGGTTTTGCAAAATACCTGGGTATTTTACATTCAGTTTTTTTGATGTTTACCTTCTCAGTTTAATTATTAGCAGTTTGTAAACTGTATATTTCTATCCAATAAAAACTTTTTAAAAAAACTTTTCTAAATATAATGCTAGAGAATTAAAAAAAGCCAGGACTCTCTGCCTGTTCTTTGGAGTGAACATAGAAAATCGAAGCCAAGCTGGGATGTTCATTTACAGTAATAACCGCCTGATCAAAATGCATGAGAAAGTGGGCCCGCAGTTGAAACTGAAGTCCTTGTAAGTATATTTTTGTTTTCAGAGGCATAGGCAGGATGAGGGAGGCTTCAGTAAGATTCTGTCTTTGGACTTAGATGGGTGCTTAATCATAATGGGAGCAGGTGTCTGGTCCTCCGGTCACCCTTCCCATCAGTGCGCAGGCATTAATATGCCTAATTTATAATATCAGCACAACTGCATGCCTGCTTGAAGGAAAACCACACTTTGGGAAATTTCTTCAGTACATTTCCTGAGCAACTTGATGTTTTACCATCTCTTGCACCATCTCCTCAGGTTAGAATTTTAATATTTTACCGATGTAAAAATAATAGAAGCATAATGGAGAAATTTTTGGAAAGGAAAATCCATAGTCTTGTAAAGCAACCCTGTTAACATTTTATGCAGCCCTTACATGTATGAGTTCTTGGCAGTTACCTGCGTGAGCATGTATTACAAACCCTCTTTAACCTATCTGGATTCCAGAGTAATACATTCTGCTGCTTTCCTGATGGTCCAAAACTCCATGTGCTGCTTTCATGAATTATGTAGGCAGTCAGACAGGGTAATTGTGACCAGTAGAATGACTCAGGGGTCAAACAGAATTCTTGTGATTAATAGAATGGCTCAGGGGACCATTTTTCATGTTATTTCTCACTTTTGAGGAATTAGCAGTTCATTCATTTGTTCATTCAACAAACACTTGAACTGCAGTGTCATGCACCAGGTACTGTACTAAGCTCTGCACACAAGATGGTGAGGACCTACTACCCTCTGCCAAAAAACTTATAGTCCAGTAAAAGGAACAAATATATAAATACATGTTTTACATATCATGTGGAAACAGTAAGAATGATGTTTTAAAAATTAGTGTATTTTCTTGCTTAAAACCCCAATGGGTATAGAATAGAACTAGTTACCATGGTCTTCCAGTGATCTGGCCTCTGCCTGGCCCTGTGATGGCCCCACCTGTACCCACCCTCTCACTGTATTCTCACACCATCCAACTTCCAGTTTCTCACATATCCCAAGCTCATTCTTGCCTTATAGCTTTGCCACTTGAACCTTCTATCCTCAGACTCCTTACTGCTGGTCTGGGTATGTTACTTAGGCCCTAACTCTAAAGTCCCCTCCACAAGAAGGTCTTCCTGTGCTGTCTAACTAAATTCAGCCCCTGGGATTGGCTCTTACTACTCTTCACATGGTACAGCACCTGCTTTATTTTCCTTCTACTACTTATCACCATCTGAGATGATCTGGTCACCCTTACTGCCTGCTACCCTTCAATAGAAGAGAAACTTTATAGACAGGGGCTTTATTTTTTTGTTCAATACTGTATTCCCAGTTCCTGGAATAGGGCCAGGTGCTGACCATGGATGGATGGATGAATATGTGCTAGAGGCAAGCATCAGGTACAAAAAGAGCATTTGGGAAGAGTAGTAAACCAAACTCGGGGAAGTTGAGTTAGGCTTCCTGGAAGAAATGATGCCCAAATTTACACTTAGAGAATGAATAGTTAAGGAAGGGGAAGGCAGAAGGGGGAAGTAGTGAAACACATGATGGGTAGCAGCCCTACACTGGGAAGACTTGATTTGTGTGCTTTGCCAAGGGCAGTTGGGAGCCTCGGAAGAACTAGACAATTGATGTTCTTTCCCAAAACAGGGAAATCAAGCAGAATATTCTGTCACGAGGCAGCAATATCCCTGTTACGTACATCATAAGCTGCTAAAAATCTGAAAAAATTCAATTTATCCATCAGACTAACAGGCAGATACCTGTCACTTTTGGGGATAATCCAGTCCTTGTGTTCCCTTAGTAGAATTCACTGAGCACCCCATGGACCTCTCCAGTGACAAGGAAGAACCCAACCTGACGGATGAAATGAGGATGGAGAAAGTGACTCTGGCCAGATCATTAAGAGGGTTATGTCAGTTTATCTCCGCAAAGCACTGTAGTGGTGTCTAATGCTAAAAGACCTCCTCTTTCTACCTAGCCTGACTCCCATGTAAGGTTTAGGTTTGGGAAAAAGTCATATATATTTAGTAACAGTGCATTAGGAGACTTTTTATTATGAGAGCAAACACACCTATGATTACTATAGATTTATGCAACAAAATACAATTATATCATAACTTGTTAAACTTTGACATGGTCCAGACCCAGTGAATAAATTTATTTGTAAATTTAAATGATTTCAAAAGACCATGGTGTATTTGCTTTTTCCTTAGCTAAATTTTTTAATGTATTTTTTCTTCCAGACTTGGTGCAGGCGTGGTTGGAATTGTTAATATACCCTTGGAGATCATGGAGCCATCCCATAATAAGCAGGAATTTCTCAATGTCCCAGAGTATAATCATCTGCTAAGAGTCATGGGGCAGTACTTGGTGCAGTACTGTAAGGACACCGGGATCAGTGAGTATTCAGTAGTCATATAGTAAGAGATAGTGGGGAATCCACTTGTGTGGTTTCTTTAATTTGGAGTGAGTGCGCTGACCTAGACAATGAGGAGCCCAAAGCCCTGTGAAAGCACTCCTTTTATTTATTAAAATAGTAATAATAAAATGGGGCTCCTGGGTGGCTCAGTCGGTTAAGCGTCTGACTCATGGTTTTGGCTCATGTCTTCGTCTCACTTTTTGTGAGTTCAAACCCTTTATCAGGCTCTAGCTGACAGCACGGGGCCTGCCTGGGATTGTCTACTCCTCCCCTGCTTGTGTGTGTGCGCTCCCTCTCTCGCAAAATAAATAAGCTTTAAAAAATGTAGTAATAATATAATAATAAAATATAGGAAATGAGAAGGGAGCTTGTCTCAGAATCTTTCCAGAATATTATGTGAAAAAGATCAAAAACTGTAAGAGGTCAGTGAGCAGTATGAGAGCTGATCGTGGAGGAAGGAAGCAGCAGTTTGCCTTGGTCAGCCTCGGACACCATTCCAAGACTCTACTGTGCAGGGACATGTAGTTCCATACAGACCTGAGTAGCCCCCATAGCGCTGTTATGTCCTGCCATGGCATAATCACTGTTTACCCTGGATAATTGTAGATGTGTGTTAAACCTTGTTTTGTATAGCTAACAAGTCTTGAATATATTAATTCAATAAGAGTTTGAAAAGCATTCAAATAAATACAATCAGATACTTAAGATAAACTTCAGTTATCTGGGAAATTTGGCTCATTCAGGCCATTTCAGCCTCCAGAGACACCTGAACGATGAGATGGTGTGTTGTGCATTAATGAAATAAACTTTCTTTAAGTTATGCAGACATAGGGCTTCATTTATGGAAAGAAGTAGACAGGCTACTGTGTATTTGTTCAATGATTTGCATGAAGTATGTATAATACATGCATATCACAAATTATGTCTCTACCCTTGAGACAACTTAAAATCTTACTGCTCTACTTGAGGTTATGATTTAGAATATTTTCTTTTCTTTTGTACTCACTTGGCTTCTCCCTAAAATTTTCTTACCGCAGTGAAACAGGAAAGACTAAAGGAACTCAGAGGAGAAACATGCGAGTGCGAATAAAGGTGTGGGCACAGGTTTCTTGCCAAAGCTGGATTTTCCTGTCATGGTCTAAAACCTTCTCTGAAAGACAGATATCTTATGTTTTCTCTCATATGTGAATCTTGAAAAACTTAACAGAAGACCACGGAGGAAGCGAAGGGGGAAAAATAGTTACAAATAGGGAGGGAGGCAAACCATAAGAGGCTCTTAAATACTGAGAACAAACTGAGGGTTGATGGGGATAGGGGAGAGGGGAAACTGGGTGATGGGCATTGAGGAAGCACTTGTTGGGATGAGCACTGGGTGTTGTATGGAAGCGATTTGACAAATATAATTTTATATTATAATTTAATACATTAAGTATATTATAATTTATATTATATTAATATTGAATATATTATAATTTAACATATTAATATAATTTGATAATATAACTTTAAATTATATTAAAAAAAACCTTCCCTGAGTGCGCCGCATTAGTGTCACCTGAGAGCTTGTTAGGAATGCAGCATCTCAGACCTACTGGATGAAAATCTGCGTGTTAGGGACATGGCCAGTGATTTGTATGCACGTTAGAGTTTGAGAGGCACTGCTCTGAAGAGTACAGGTACTGCGTGCTAGCACAGACGTACTTTGTCCATATGTCTTTTTTCTCAGAGCCGTGTCTGAAGTTCTACTAAATGTAGGAATGAGTACCTTATTTGGTGGGTTATGCTTAAAGCTGTAGAACGCAAAAGGATATTCAGAGTGAGGTATAAATCAAGCATCTACTCTCTGGTCCCTGAATGCTAGCCTGACCTAGAAAAATCATTAAACATTTGAAAACTCCTCCACTCTCCTCATATTTTCTCTGTCTTACTTGTCCTTGGACTAAGGAATGCAGCCCTCAGAAAGAGGCATGGAAATTCAAGGTGATAGGCATCGTCTCCATCCCAGCCCACACTTCCTCAGGACTGTCATACTGAGTCCTGTTTCAGGGAGGGCTCTCTTGAAGCCCCTTTTCCTGGTATGGGAGTGCCCTCCTAACCTCTATAGTCTCAACTTCTGGGTGTCACTTGCCTGCTTCCCCTGACCCCTTGTATAACCCCCCATCTTCATCTCAACCTATTTTTTTTCCAGAAATTTCTCAGGGGGTGCACTAAGAGTCTAAATAAGTTATGTTTGCATTTTAATTATTATTAGTTAATGCCAGGTTGTTTTCCCAATTCCATAGCATCTATGAATGGATTTAGGGGTACTTTTACAAAAGATGTTCCTCTAGAAGGGAGTCAGGGAGTGGAGGGAGAAAGAGAGAAGGGAGAAGGGAGTGGAGCATGTGTATTTATTCACTTAGTGGACATCACAGCCTCATCCCTAAACTTCCTTATTGAACTGAATTAAGTAATCAAGGTCAGAGTTTGTAGTCTCAGGAACTGTGCTGAGGAGATCGACCTTGAAGGTCTTTGTGTGTTCATTCCCAGAGGAATAACCAAAGTCATCTAATGATTGACTAATACTCTAAAAGCCAGTATTACAGGGCACACAAATTTAATGAGAAGTATTTGGGTAGATTTTTGCCTTATAAATAAAAGATACAGTCTTTGTGTTTGCTATAAATCTGATCTGTTTCTATGGAAAATTGGGGCCTTGTAAAAATCAAATCAGCAGAAAGGAAAATGGAGGGGTAATGACTTTGTGTCATTTATGAAATCTGCATTTACATTTGGCACAGATGGTGCTGAGAACCTCAGAAATGTTTTTCTGAGTCTGACCTCACCTCACTGTCTGCTACTGTGTTTCCTAAAGCCTTATGCATCCTTACAGTGAAATGGAAATATTAACCAGCAGCTGTTTGGAGTAGAGAAAGAGAAGGAAAGTTAGAAACATCAAATGAAATTGGGGTTTGAACAGAGCAATTGCATTGAAATTTGTTACAAACCTTTTCATAAATGGATGAGAACAGAGCAGATGTGTTAAGTGAAATCTGTGACACAATAAGTGTCACCTTTCCTAGAACTCAAACGGTGGGTCCTATAAACCAGTCACTCCCTGATGCTTTAATCCCCTCTACCCCACCCAGCCCTGCCCAGGCAAGTGGACTGCCATTTTAAGCCCGAGTCAGGGTTTCTTATGAAAGAAAAATTGCTACTTCTTGAGGCAGCCCATGAATCTCTGCATAGCTCTATTAGAAGATACATTTTCTTATCGGAGCCCAATCTATTTCTCATGAGTTGTTTCATTCATTCACCTGCGGTAGACATGGAGGGTCCTAGGACTAACGAGTCAGACATGTTCCGCCCTCTCTGGGAATTTGCAGTCTAGTAAGGCTACCAGGATTTGACACTTAGAAGTAGGATTGGCGCCCAACAGGGAAGAATGGGTGCTGCAGACACCATTGCTCAGGAGCCAGAGAAGGCCTGGAGGAAGCCTTTAGGGGTGTTTCCCCAAGGATGAGGCACAGTTAGTCAGGCCAACATCATTTTTCCCTCTTGGGGCCATGAAGATAGGCCTAAAACCTTACTAAATGGCAACCTCCCAGATATTTGATGACAAGCTTTCTGTCTCTCTTCAGTCTTGTATCCTAACATTTCTGAGTTCTGTTGCTGTTCTTCACTTGATATGGTGTAAATGGTGATAAATATATTCACCATTTTCATGTTATACTTCAGAAAGTGTGTTTGCCACCCAGACACAAAAATTTCAAATGAAACCCAGCCTTGAATAAAATGGGATCATCATCCCTTTTTTAATTATTTTAAGTCATAATTCTATTGATGAACCTAATATATTAACTCTCAGTAAACACGTTTTTGACCTTCAATGTCTTTATTGCCAACTAGAATTCCCAATAAAGTTTTTAATATGTATTCTTGTTAAGCCATCCGTCTCATATATTTTTTCCCCAGTGTTTTTGGACCTCAGAGTAGAGTCATACATTTAATTGTGTTACATGCTATCACCTTATTTAGCCCATCCTTTCAGGTTGCCACTACTTTTTTTTGAATCTAATGTTGACTTCTAATTAATAAATGGTATACTGGATAAAGGCAATTGGTCAATTAAAAATCTTTGTGATTAGGCTCTTTCCTAGTTCATATCAATTTCTTGGTTTGTGTATAATTTTGAAAAAGAGATAATATTTGTTAGATGAATAGTTTCTTTAAAAAGTAATGCTTATGCCTTAGCTTGGGTTGCTATAGCAAAATTCTATAAACTGGTGGCTTATGAACAATATAAATATATTTCTCACAGTTCAGGAGGCTGGAAGTCCAATATCAGGGTCCCAGGATGGTCAGAATCTGGCAAGAACTCTCTTCCAATTTGCAGACTGCTGACTTCCCCTGATATTCTCACATGGTGGAAAGAGAGTGAGCTAGCTCTCTGGCCTTCCATAAGGGCAATAGTCTCATCACGAGGGATTCACTCATATGACCTAATCACCTCCCAAAGATCCCTCTGCCAAGTACTATCACACTGGTATTAAATTTCAGCATATGAATTTAGTGGGGATGCAAACATTCAGTCCATAACACTATAGTAGGTAGATCTAGCTAGCTGCTCACGACAGATGTTGTTTCTCTTATTATGTACTTCAGTCTATGAAATCTCAGAAAAGCACTACAAAAAAAAAAATGAAATGCACCATTTCTGCTAGGATACATGTTGAGTGAGGTCTATAAAAATATTGAAAGGTGAGACTGTGAGACCAGTTTATTTGGAGATACAGACCAAGAAATAATTCATATCTCTTTTTTTATTCAGTTTTTGAAGTCACTGATTTTATGTATTCTATTTCATTTAAAAATATAATATTTTCAATAGCATATGTTTTATTTTTAAATTTCTCAGTTTGGTGTTACAGACCGAATTATTTCCTCAGAATTCATATGTTTTAGTTCTAACCCCCAGTATCTCAGAATGTGACTGTGGTTGGAGACAGAGCCTTTGAAGATGTGATTAAGTTAAAAAGGCCATTGGAGAGGACCCTAATCCAGTCTGACTGGTGTTCCTTTAAAATTTTTTTTTTTTTACATTTATTTATTATTGAGAGACAAAGAGAGACAGAGCACGAATAAGGTAGGGGCAGAAAGAGGAGGAGACACAGAATTTGAAGCAGGCTCCAGGCTCTGAGCAAGCTGTCAGCACAGAGCCCGATGCAGGGCCCAAACCCGTGAACTGCGAGATCATGACCTGAGCCGAAGTTGGTCACTCATCTAACTAAGCCACCCAGACCCCCCTGCTGTTCTTATAAGAAGAGGGAATGTGGACAGAGAAACTCCGGGGATGGGTGGGTGCAGAGAAAAGATGGTGTGAGGACACAGCTAGAAGGTGGCCATCTCCAAGCCAAGGAGAGAAGACTCACAAGAAACCAAACTTTCCCACATCTTGAAGTTGGACTTCTAGCTTTCACAGCTGTGAGAAAATAAGTTTCTGTTGTTGAAACCACCCAGTCTGTTTCTGTTGTAGTTGCTGTTGCTGTTATGGCATTCCAAGCAAACTAATATAGGAGATTGAGAAATTGGACAGAATTAAAGAGAATAGTGTAAAGAAACCCATAAATCCATCATCCACCCTCAACAGTTATCAACTCTGGGCAGACTGGTTTCATTTACATTCCCACCTACTCTTCAACAACTAGATTATGAAGAAAATTCCAGACATTATATAATTATTTTAAATGGATCTATCATGTATTTTTGAAAGAACTCTATTTAGAAATATAACCGCAATACAAAAACACTTAAAATTATCAATACTTCCTTAATAGCATAAAATATCCAGTCTGTTGTTATATTTCTAAGTATCTCCTGTCATCATATAACTCCTAGCCCCTCCTACCCATCCCCACATTTCTTTTTCTCTCCTGGTTTTCCTTGCAATTTATTTGTGGGAAAAACTGGGCTGGTTGTTTTGTAGTTTTCACATATAAATTTGGTTGCTGCATTACTAGGTGTGGTTTAACAGGTTTTTTTATTCTGTTAATTTTTTTGCAAATTGCAATTGCACCTTGACCAAGTTTAGATGTGGTGGTTTTTTGTTTGTTTGATTGATTGGTTGGTTTTTGTCAAGATGCTTCATAGGTAGTAGTGTATTCTACCATCAGGTTGCCTGATTCTTTCTCTTTTAATGGTATTAGCAGTTAATAATCAATGCTTGGGTCCGTAAGAAGTTCCAAAATCTTCTGTTCTAATTCTATCATATTTTTATCATTTGTTAGCTCTAATACTTCTGATACTTCTAAAACATTTTTCATCTTCCACTTGGTCACCTAAGTTAGTTTGTAATTTTACTACTTGACAGAAACAACATAGAACTCCATACTGATAAAAAAAAATTGCATTGAATAAAAGCTTGATTAGAAATAAAATTAAAACAATAAAAAATGATACAGACATTTGCCTGGACTTATATGGCATAAATATGTACTCTATTTAAAATCATTACTTCGTGCCATCTCTCAGCAAATAGCAGGATGGTTCAGGAGTTCATTGGATTGATTTCTGGTTTAAAAAAAAATCACATTCTTAGATTTAATCCATTTACACTGCTTTCACCTGGTAATTGAAATTATCACCATTGACAGCACTTACGCTTCCTTTTCTTTCTGCACTTTTATTATTATCATGATAATGACATTTTTTACATTTACAATGAGTTTTCATGCTAAAATATCTCAGAGGATCTCACTTATATTGCAAATAAAACCCTAAAAAGCCTTGTACCCTTCTTTTTCTGGAATGAAACACACTCTTACTCTTACAGTCTGATTATCCCTGTCATGCCAGAAGCAAGACTTCAGTCTGCTTATGTGTGCCCTAGTAAAGAGGAGTAGGCTGCATTTTAATGACTGAATTTAAAACAATGCAATGAGAATTAAACATAAGCTGTATTAAAAAAAAAAAAAAGTAGATTGCATGGCCAGGGTCAGAGTGTGTGAAGGAAATTGAGTTCCTCATCCTGAAACAAAGTGGCCAGGCTATGGAGATTGACCAGGTCCAGCCTGTGGTCCATCCATAGCTTACTCCCTTCGGTATAGAGCTCCCAGGGACTATTTGAGCCATAGAGGGTGGTCAGCCCAGCCTGCAGCAAGTGATGGAGAATGTTGATGAGTGGATGGAGAAAGAAGGTCCAAACGTCAAGTCAGTTTTGTCACCTGTGGAGACTGGGACTTGAAAGTCACACTCCTGGGCCGGTGCTAGTACTTGGGCTTGCCAATGGCAGATTACTTCCAGCAGTGTATTAATCCGAAAAAGGCTTGCACCTTTGCCATGGGCTGCTGGCCCAACAATGGACTTCTAGACATAAACAAGGGTCTTAGCCTGCAACACATAGGACAGCCCCACGGTGGCATTGATGACTGCAAGAACATTGCCAACATAATGGAGATACTTGCATATGAAGGTTTCCTTGTCAAGCAGACATAGAACCCATTCTGTTTGGCTAAGGACAGGATGGGGCAGGGCAGCGTAGATGCTTGGCCCAGCCCCAAATCCTTCCTTCCCTCACCAGAGGGGCAAAGGGAGAGTGGCATAGCTGTATGTCCAGAGTGGCCCCAGCCTGCCCTGAGGGCTTGGGCCTTGGGTAAGGGCTTGGTCACTTGGCCCCTCTGGAGGGGCTACCTTGTGTCTCCCACCTTTTCCCCTCAACCTCAGCCCAGTATCAGCCCCTCCCATTGTGGGCATGGGCTTGAGAGACCCAGGTACTCACTGCCTCCTCCCTAGTACACAGGCTTCTACTGGGGCCACCAAGGCCCCCTGCTGTGCCTCCTCCCCCTCTGTAGTCCATGGTGTGTGGTGCCCCTGGGCTCCAGGACAGATCAGGCTCTACCTTGTGTCTACCCCCATCCTCACTGTGAACGTGCCCCTGAATAAAGTTGGGGCAACGAGGGGAAAAAAAGTAAATTTGAGTCTTTGGATGTTGAGAACATTAAGTCAGTGGGCTTTGTGTATGTCTGAGTAAAGTGAGTCCTGGTAGAAAGATAAACTTTGCTAACGCAGATACTGAGGAGAGTGAGCTGGCTAACAGAGCTATTGCCCATAATGACACAGAACTGCAGGAATATTCTTTAGGTTAGATTACTATGTCCAATTTTAATTGCCTTATATAGGGAATTTAAAAAGCTGAATGTATTCAAAGAAAAGCATTGAAAATAATTAAATAAAAATATAACTTAAAAAGAGAAAGTAAAAGTTATTTCTTCTTGAAGGAAGACATAGAAGAAGCCTAACTTTCCTTGGTTTGTTGTCATAAGGCTTCTGACCCTCTTCCTTCTAGTACCCAGTGCACAGAATGATATGTTGCTGAACTACGAGCCAGGGAGCCCTAGGAGATTTTAGAGTATTATTTGGAATCTTTTAATTCCTGTCTACCAATAATTGTCTAAAATACCATTATACCTCATACATACATATGCTACAGTTTTAATTTTTTTAAATGTTTGTTTATTTTTAGAGAGAGGGAGACATGGAATCCAAAGCAGGCTCCAGGCTCTGAGCTGTCAGCACAGAGCCCGACATAGGGCTCGAACCCATGAACCATGAGATAATGACCTGAGCCAAAGTTTGGATGCTTAAGTAACTGAGCCACCCAGGAACCGCTACAGTTTTTCAAATATGTGTGGATGTAGTTGTGTGTAGTAAAATACAGAATCACATAGAAGCGATATTGAATTCAATTTTTTTCACGTATTTTCTCAGTTTGGGGGGTAGTGTTCTGAAATTATTTTGCAGCTTGAGGAGATCCACATGGGAAAGCACTGACATAAAATGAGAGGAAATGATGCTGTGTTGCCAGGTGAAGGTAGTGAAGTTGACACTTCCAGGGAGTTGGATCACTTCCTCAGATTCCTGGAGCTTTGCCCTGGAGCCTGCTGTGCTCTCAGTAGAGTGAAGTAGAAACATTCTGCCACTTGCTTCTGCCAGTGACTATCCCCATAAAGTGAGACTTGCCCAACCCACTTCATCCCCGTAGGAGCTTTGAGAAAGAAGGGGCTGTGAGCACCTTCACCACCACTGAAGACATCTTGCTTTGCTGTCCTTCAGTTCAAATAGAGTACTTGGGTAAGTGGTTATGTAGCAGCTCTCATACGTGCCTCACAGATTCTCTAAGCTGTAATGGCAGTTCTTCCTTATAAGTGGCCATTGGCTTCAAAAGTGTACAGTCATCACTTCCAGCTGATTGGAGTTGGCCTATTCGTGGAAACCAGTTTGCCATTCCTAACCAAGAGATTCCATCAAGAATATAAATGATCTGGGGTGCCTGGGTGGCTTAGTCGGTTAAGCGTCCGACTTTCGCTTAGGTCATGATCTCGCGGTTCGTGGGTTCGGGCCCCGCATCGGGCTCTGTGCTCACTGCCAACTCAGAGCCTGGAGCCTGTTTCAGTCTGTGACTCCCTCTCTCTCTGACCCTCCCCTGCTTACGCTGTCTCTCTCTCTCTCTCTCTCTCTCTTTCCTAGAAATAAAAAAAAAACATTAAAAAAAATATAAATGATCAACAGTTAAACATGGATCAGCTTACAAAAGGTCTGATATCTAGCTTAGCTAAGAATGAGGGGTAATGATAAACAGGACAGTTTCGACAGAGCAGGAGGCATGATTTACAATATCCAGAGAATAGAGATGTAATTTCTGTCTCAGGAGATCTTTAAAAATAGAATATAATCATCTGTTTAGTTGCAGAACAACCCGAAGTCAGGGACCTGATAAGCACCTTCATCTCATGATTTTCTTCTTGCTTTGATTTCATAACTGTTTTAGCCTTCCTTATTTTGATTGAAACCATCAAAGCTTTGCTTTGGTAGCTTATTACCGAATTTTATTACTTCTCCTCTTGGCTAATTGATTCACTGGATGTCTTTGTACAGTCTATGAATAGATATGAAACTGGCATCTAGGAGGGTGTTACATTTCTCCTCTTTTTAAGAGCCACAGTCTTTGTGAAACTGCTCTTTTAGTTACTGGTGTTTGGCAAATGTTTAGTAAGTTACTGCAGCAGTTCCCATTATTTTTCCTGAGTTTTAAAGGGCTCCTGAAAAATTAATCAGATTAATTTAAGCATTAGAAATACTCTGAATAAAGTACTCCATATATAGCTAGCAGTAAATTAAATTTTCACTTTTTCTCAGATACTTGTTCTAGGAATTAGGACTTTAAATCTGTGTGCATTAATTTCTGATTATTCCACCAATTTAATAAGCCTGTTGATTGTTCAAACAAAAATTTCAAGATATGTATTGTTTCATAATTTTAAATATCACCTGTATGCTTGTAGCCATTTCCTGTTTACAAAATAAACTGAATTTTTAAAATCAGAGTACCTTTGAGGACGTTCAAATAATATAATTTTGGAATCAATAAATTTTCAGTTTTCTTCATAGTGCTCGTTATAGGTGGGTGGAAATATTTAAGATATACTTTAAAAAATCAAGTACTTTTCAAATTTTGAGATTTCAGCTCTTTTAATTGTCTTCTGGATGAAAGGGTAATTAAAGAACCCTCATTAAGATACATTAACAATAACATCAGTTATTAAAACCACATATGTAACCAAATGTCCATAATTATATTACCACACCATTAGTTGAGACCAACCCGATTTAATGAATTACTATTATTATTATTAGTTTTATTATTTATTACCAGACTAGATAGAAAAGGATTTTTTTCCAGCTTTATTGGGGTATAATTGACAAAAAAAAAAATTGTGTATACTTAGAATGTACAACATGATTTGATTTACCTATACATTATGAAATATTTACCATGATCATGTTAATCATCATTCACCTCACACAGTTGTCTTTTTTGTATGTGTGGAGTTAGATTGCTTAAGATCTATTCTCTTAGTGAATTTCAAGTATACCTTACAGTACTACTAACCACAGGCACCATCCCATACCTTAGATCCTCAGAACTTATTGATCTTACTAGTGAAAGCTTATACCGATTGACCAACATCTCCCTATTCCCCTACTCTACAGCCACTGGCAACTACCATTCTACTTTCCATTTCTATGAATTCAACTTTCTTTTTTTAGATTTCTACATATGAATGATACCATATAGTGTTTGTTTTTCTCTGTCTGGCTTATTTCACTTAGCATAATGGCCTTCAGTTTCATTTACATTGCAAATGACGGTATGTCAAACTATTTATGGCTGGATATTCTTTTTTTAAATAAGTTTTTTTCATGTTTGTTTATTTTTGAGACAGAGAGAGACAGAGCATGAGCAGGGGAGGGGTAGAGAGAGAGACACAGAATCCAAAGCAGACTCCAGAGCTCTGAGCTATCAGCATAGAGCCTGATGTAGGGCTTGAACCCACAAACTTCAAGATCATGACCAGAACCGAAGTCCGACGCTTAATTGACTGAGCCACCCAGGCACCCCACTATTCTATCTATCTAATCATATTTTTATCTATCAGTGGACATATAGGTTTCCATATTTCTCTATCTTGGCCATTCTGAATAATGCTGCAGTGAACATGATATTGAAGATCTCTGTAAGACATTTTATTTCCTTCAGATGTATGTCCGTAAGTGGGATTTCTGGGTCAGATAGTAGGTCTGTGTTTAATATTTTGAGAAACCTCCAAACTGTTTCCATCATGGTTGTACCAATTTACATTCCCACCAACAGTGCATGAGAGTTCCCTTTTTTCCACATTCTCATCAACACTTGTTATCTCTTCTCTTTGAGATTATATTGTGCTTTTGATTTGCATTTCCCTGATAATAAACACCTTTTCATGTACCTTTGGCCATTTGTATATCTTTGTTGTAAAACTGTCTATTCAGGTCTTTTGCCTATTTTATTATCAGAGTGTGAGTGTGTATGTATGTTTGTATGTATGTATTTATTGCTATTGGATTGTATGAGTTCCTTGCATATTTTAGGTATTAAACCTTTATCAGATATATGGTTTACAAATATTTTCCTTTTTATGATGTCTTTTCATTTTGTTGATTGTTTTCTTTGCTGAATAGAGGCTTTTCAGTTTGATGTGATCCCATTTATTTTTTGTTTGAATTTTTTTGTTGTTGTTTGCTTTTGTTATCTTTGCTTTCAGTGATGTGTCCAAAACAGACCAATGTCAAGAAGCTTTTTCCCTATGTTTTCTTCTAGAAGTTTTATGGTTTCAGGACTTAAAATTTCTCTCATCAGTGTCTTAAAGTTTTCAGTGTATAGGACTTTTAACCTCCTTGGTTAAATTTAATCTTAAGTATTTTATTGTTTTTTTAAAAAATGTAACTTGTTGTCAAGTTGGTTAATATACAGTGTATACAGTGTGTTCTTGGTTTTGGGGGTAGATTCCTGTGATTCATTGTTTACCTACAACACCCAGTGATCATCCCAGCAAGTGCCCTTTTCAATGCCCATCACCCATTTTCCCCTCTCCCCTGCCCCCCCACCCCCCATAAACTCTCAGTTTGCTCTCTGTATTTAAGAGTGTCTTCTGGTTTGCTTCCCTCTCTGTTTGAAACTATTTTTCCTTTCTTTCCCGCATGATCTTCTGTTAAGTTTCTCAAGTTCTAGATATGAGTGAAAGCATATGACACCTGTCTTTCTCTGGCTGACTTATTTCACTTAGCATAATACTCTCCAGTTCCATTCGGATTGTTGCAAATGGCAGAATTTCATTCTTTCTCATTACCAAGTAGTATTCCATTGTATATATAAACCACATCTTCTTTATCCATTCATCAGTTGATAGACATTTGGGCTCTTTCCATAAATTGGTTTTTGTTGAAAGCACTGCTTTAAACATTGTGGTACATGAACCCCTATGAATCAGCACTCCTGTATCCTTTGGATAAATTCCTAGCAGTGCTATTGCTGGGACATAGGGTTGTTTTAATTTTTTTTTTTTTTTTTTTGAGGAACTTTCACACTGCTTTCCAGAGCAGCTGCCCCAGGTTGAATTCCCACCAACAGTGCAAGAGGTTTTCCATATCCCCACATCCTTCCCAGCATCTGTTCTTTCCTGAGTTGTTAATTTTACTTACTCCGACTGGTGTGAGGTGATATCTCAATGTGGTTTTGATTTGTATTTCTCTGATGATGAGCAATGTTGAGCATCTTTTCACGTGTCTCATGGCCATCTGGATGACTTTTTTGGAAAAATATTCATGTCTTCCCATTTCTTCACTATACTGTTTGTTTTTTGGGTGTTGAGTTTGGTGAGTTCTTTAGAGATATTGGATACCAACTCTTTATCCGATATGTCATTTGCAAATATCTTTTCCCTTTCCGTTGGTTGCCTTTTAGTTTTGTTGATTGTTTCCTTTGCAGTGCAAGTGCTTTTTATCTTGATGAGGTCCCAATAGTTTACTTTTGCTTTTAGTTCCCTTGCCTTTGGAGACATGTCAAACAAGAAATTTCTGTGGCTGAGTTCAAAGATTGTTGTTGCCTATTTTCTCCTCTAAGGTTTTGATGTTTCCTGTCTCACATTTAGGTCTTTCATCCATTTTGACTTTATGTTTGTGTATGGTGTAATAAAGTGGTGCAGTTTCATTCTTCTGCATGTTGCTGTCCAGTTCTCCTAGCATCATTTGCTAAAGAGACTATCTTTTTTCCATTGGATACTCTTTCCTGCGTTGTCAAAGATTAGTTGGTCATACATTTGTGGGTCCAATTTCTGGGTTCTCTATTCTATTTCATTGGTCAATGTGTCTGTTTTTGTGCCAATACCATACTGTCTTAATGATTATAGCTTTGGAGTAGAGGCTAAGATCCAGGACTGTGATGCTTCCCACTTTGGTTTTCTTTTACAACATTATTTTGCAAATGAAGAAGTTTTCTTAATTCCTCTTTGAGATCTCTTTGAGATCTCTTTCAGTTCATTGTTAGTGGCAGAAATGCAACTGATTTTAGTATTTGGTTTTGTATTCTTTGTCTTTACTGATTTTTTTTTTGATGAGTTCTAACAGATTTTGGGGGGCAGTCTTTAGGTTTTCCATTTATATTATCATGTCATCTGCCAACTAGAATTCTTTTTTTTTTTTTTTATTTCTTTGCTTCTGATTTGGGTGCTTTTTATTTTTTTCATATTTAATTGCTCTGGCTAGGACTTCCAGTACAATGTTGATTGGAAGTGGTGAGGGTAGGCATCATTGTCTTTTTCCTAATTGTGATGAAAAACTTTTAACTTTTGCCTTTGAGTATGATATTAGCTGTGGACTTGACATAATGGCCTACATTGTGTTGAGGTACAGTCCTTCTAAACCTAATTTGTTGAGAGTTTTTATCATGAAAGGATATTGAATTTACTACACTTGATCTTAGCCAAAAGGCCGAGAAGCGATGAGGATATTAAATCTTATCAATGTTCTTTTTTTGAATTGAAGTGTAGTACACAACTTAACTTTAATTGCATGCAAAAGCTCTACCTTGTTATTCCTTTTCCCCGCAAACATTATTTGTTTTTAATTTCACAGTTCACATGTTTCAATATTGTGCATCCACTAAAAAATTATCATAGCTATAGTTATCTTTAATACTTTTGTCTTTTAATCCTTATACTAGAGTTAAATGATTTATACACCACCATCATAGTATTAGAATATTCTGAATCTATATACTTAGCTTTACCAGTGAGTTTTATACTTTCATGCTTTCAAGTTACTAATTAGTGTCCTTTCATTTCAGCTTGAAGAATTCCTTGTAGCATTTCTTATACAGCAGGTCTAGTGGTAATGAAATTCCTCAACTTTTGTTTCGGAAGTTCTTAGTGTCTCTTTAATTTCTGAAGGACAGCTTTCCTGGGTAAATTATTCTTGGTTGGCAGGCGGTGGTGTTCTTGTCATTTTGTTCAGCACTTTGATTATATTATCCCACACTCTCTTGACTTAGAAAGTTTCTCCTGAAATATCCACTGATAGCCTGGTGGAAGTTCCCTTTTTTGGAAGGAACTTTTTTTTTTTTTTCCAGAGGTATCTGCATAAATCTCTACAGACAGAGTAATACATAAAAGAATGTAGAAACTGACATGATAGGTTTTCTCCTATGGCCAGTCTCTGGCTTACTTATCCACTTGATGAATCGTTTGCCTAGTCTTCAGCATCCAGTCGTTGGAACTTGGTTTTAGTAACATGTTGTAAGTTGTACTGTTGAGTGGTTTCTATCTGGAGGAGAAAAGTTGAAGTTCTATTCAGAACTTCAGAAAAGTTCAGAAAAAGCCATTTCTGATCCTGAGTGAAGAACTCTGGTTGTTATATTTTGTCCTAATATCTACTCTGAATGGTATATATTCTATGAGACCTGGGTGTCATGATGTTTGGGTTACTGAATGCTCTGTTCTGCTTTGATGGCCAGTTACCCTTCAGTATTATTTAGTCTTGTAAGTAAACATTAATCTCTGTGTATCTGCCTCTGAAAACAAGATCCTAACATAGCCACTGTCTTTAAGTATTTCACTTTCTAGAAGGAAAAATAGGCATGAAGTAAACTAAAATGTAACACGTGTTAAAGAGTGGTATGATCACATAAATAAATAAAGATGAAAAAAATTTTTTTAAAAAGGGGCACCTGGATGGCTCAGTGTGTTAAACATCTGACTCTTGATTTTGGCTCAGGTCAAGATATCATGCTTCATGGGTTCAAGCTCCACATCGAGCTCCATGCTAATGGTGCAGAACCTGCTTGGGATTCTGTTTTCCTCTCTTTCTTTGGCCCTCCCCTGCTTGCTCACTCTCTCAAAATAAATAATCACTTTTAAAAATTAGGAAAAAAGGTGATATGATCACAGAGTATCATCCTGCCCTTGAGAGGTATATACTGGTGTTTCTAATATCCTAGGAATTTCATGAACCTTAAGATATTTATGTTGGGGTTCATGGTTGATACTTGTAGAAGTGAGTTGGGTTGTGTTAACTGTGTTCAGTTAATGTTTCAGGGAGAGACATTATTTCACCTTCATTTTAACCCAAATAGCACATTAATAACATATTTTGTCAAGATCAGCAGCAACATTTTTTTGAGGGCTTGTCCTGTTCAGGATGCTGAGCTCTATGTTGAAGGCATACAAAGTTATAAAGCACGGTTTCCCCTTTCACAAGGGACAGACTCCTTGGAGAAGCAATACTGAAAGAGAGGACAAATATAATGCAGCAGCCACTAAAATTTCTGTAGAGTGCTGTAGTTTTTAACACACCTTCCCATTTATTCCTTACGAGAACCCTGTAAGGCAAGTTTGTAAACACTCACTTTATGAGCAGAAAATTCAGTAGCTTCCCACAATTATCAACTAATGTGTGGCAGAGGCAACACTAGAAGCCCCCCGACTTAAATCTACAGCGGCTCTTTCCTTGACTTAGTAAGAGCTGAGTAGTTCACGTGGAAATCAGAGAACACAGTCTTACAAGCCCTGTGCAGGCACCAAAGAACATTTCAGGCTGTGGTGTGCAGTGAAGCAGTGGAGTCTGGGTAGGGGCAAGACTGCGTGCTGAGCAGTTAGCAGAAAGCCAAGTTTGAGTTGAGAAAATCCCAAGAACCACAGTCCAAAAGGAAACTTGATGTGAGAACTGCTAGGGGTTCTGTGAAGCAACAAGGGAGGAGACCTGGGAATCTGTGAGGGTAGCTTCCAGCCAGGCCCAATTTCATAGTTCCTCTTGAAGTCTGCATTCCTTCCTTGCTGCTCTTAATGGCACACCGCATTCTGGAACTAAATTTTAACAGGCAGAGCAAGGTGTAGGGATGTTTATTTGTATTTTGTATAGATTATGCAGTCATAGGTTCAGGTTGTTGCATATTTTTTATTTCCAAGGTGTGTATGTTAGATGTTCATTGTTTTGACCTTGTGCATTGATGAAATGTTTTATATCTGCCACTCTTCAAGTGCGTAGTAGCCACATGTGCCTAGTGGTTACCATGTTGGACAGGAAGGTAAACATGGGTTCTTTTTTTAAAAAGCAATTTTAAAGTAATATGTGCACATGTAGAAATATGCAAAGTTTTCAGGGGGTGCTTGCATGGCTTAAGTCAGTTAAGTGTCCAAATCTTGGTTTTGACTCAGGTCATGATCTCACGTTTTCGGGGGCTTTAGCCTGGCATCAGGCTCTGCGCTGGTGGTAGAGAGCCTGTTTGGGATCTTCTCTCTCCCTCTGTCTCTCCTTGAACCTCCACGACTCATGCTTTCTCTGTCTCTCTCAAGAAATAAGTAAGCTTTTAAAAAATTAAAAAAACAAACAAACCCCTAAGTGTTCAGACAGTTAAAAATGGAGAGAGAAAGTGTCTTCCTTGACCTTCTTCTCAACTGCTAGCTCTCTCTCCAGTGCTATTAAAACTTTCTGTTGTTTCCTTTCAGGAATAGAAAGGTGTACCCATCAGAATTGTGTATGTGTAAGCTTTGTATAAATGACAAAAATTGATTATATTAGGTATTCTATTTTAGGTCTTTATTTAAAACATATTATTAGCATTCTGTCAAAGAGGTCTTGAAGCAACTATGTATGCATTTAGCTCTCACTGCCTGTTTCAAAGGTTGCCTTGAGTCCCCTTGTTTGGAAATAGCATTTATCATTTTCCTCTTTAGGCTTTTATGTTGTTTCCATTTTTTGGTGATGTTCTTGCTATTCAAACAGTGTTGTAATATATATTGTCTTTGTTTTGCATGTTTGTAGGGAAAAGTCCTACCAGTGCAGTTGCTGGATCAAAGGATGAGAACACAGCCTCTTAAGAGGGGCTCCTAATGGTCCTTCATGACAGGTGTTGTGTCTAAGCAAGGAGGGAGGATAGAATCTGGGCCAAGGCTAAGACATAAAAGACTAGAAGGAGAGGAGCCAGAGCTAAAATAAAGATGAGAAAGCTGTGGCTATGAGGCCAGGTGATAAATATCTGTACCAATAATCTTTTTTTTTTTTTTTTAACCTTTATTCATGTTTGAGAGAGTACAAGCAGGGGAGGGGCAGAGAGCAGGGGACAGAAGATCCAAAGCAGGTTCTATGCTGACAGCAGAGAACCCAATGTAGGGCTTGGACTCATCAACCATGAGATTGTGACCTGAGCCAAAGTCGGACACTCAACCAGCTAAGTCACCCAAGTGCCGCATTGAATCGATAATCTTCAGGCTGGGCTTTAACAACCACAATTGGTCCTGGGAGTATTTAAGAAAAAAGTCTTAAATATCAATGTCTCTTATTGCAATAGTAGAGATATGTATATGTTTTGTAACTGCTATTGTTTTTAATTTTGTTACAAAAATATTATACCATCATAACAAATAAAATATATTTATCATGTTTAGTTTGGGAAATGTAAGAAACTATAAAGAAGAGGAAAATTTCACCCATACTCATATTCAGAGAAAACTAATATTAATAGTTTTATTTCTTATTTCTGTCTATGTATTAGTTTTTACATAGCCAAGATAATACTGTATATAAACATGTTTATATTAATTTGCTTGTCAATCCTGATCTTGTTGATTTAATTTTCTTTCATTATTTTTTCCATTTTTTTTAAGGTAATAGAAATCTAACATGGTTTTGGAATAAATTTGGAGACCAGAATAACAAGGACATGGAGAAATCTTTCGATTCTATTCAGTATCAAAGAAGACAAGACATGGACATACCATTCATCATTCAGTGTGGTGAGTGTTGAATTCCATTCCAATCAGCAAACATTTAGTGAGTCAATATGCAAGTCATTGTTAAAAATGGGGTGTGAGAAAGACAAAGGTGGGTAAGATAGGGTACTTGCTTTCAATGTTAGGGTATCATGCTAAGTGAAATAAGTCAGGCAGAGAAAGACAGAAATCATAAGTTTTCACTCATATGTGGATCTTGAGAAACTTAACAGAAGACCATGGGGAGGGTAAGGGGAAAAAAGTTAACAGAGAGGAAGGGAGGCAAACCATAAGAGACTCCTAAATGCTGAGAACAAACAGAGGGTTGATGGGGGTGGGGGAGAGGGGAACGTGGATGATGGGCATGGAGGAGGGCACTTGTTGGGATGAACACTGGGTGTTGTATGGAAACCAATTTGACAATAAATTGTATTTAAAAAAAAAGAGGTTAGGGTCTAGGAGAGAGCTTAAGATACACACGAAACTAATTGCAATAAAGATGAGAATTAGGTAAATGATGCCAAAGAGGCATGAAGTTACTTGAGGATTCCAAAAGGGAAGTGGAGGGAGTTGAGGCCAGGCTTCATGACAGAGGTAGCTTGTGCTATGGTCTTTAAAGTAGAATTATTTTTTTTCCTTTTCTAATGTGGCCTCTTCTCTCCCTTTAGTTGTGGAGTTTGTTCTGCCAGTCTTCTGGTCTATTCTGGGGCACTGAGGATGATTTGGTAGTTATCTAGTTGTGTTCATGGAATGAGGTGAGCTTAGGCTCCTTCAGCTCCACCACCGTCTTCCTCTACCTCTCCGTAACGTAGAACTTTGATAGGCAGAGACATAGTGGGATATGTGTGTTAATATCAAGTGTACACTTCCGCTAAAATTTTTGTGATAACAGAAACACTAATTTAAAAAATTTTAATATGTAGCACTGTGTTAACTAGTACTTAGACATGGACTACTGAATGATGAATTAATAATAAAAGCTAAGTTTATTTAGGTTGAGCAAATTTATTAGAGGGACTTGAATGCCAGAGTAAGGAGTTTTTACTCTGATAAGTAATGGCAAGGCTTTGGAAGTATTTCAGTAGAACAACATCACTGAAGCACTCAGCACTTAGTGTGCGCTTCTCATACATCCTCCAGCCACTCCACAGAGAACTAAAGATTCTCTCTTATCTGCAAGGAGTCTGCCACCCAGTGGGGAAGGCACCTGGGCAAACAAAAGAAGCTCACAGCCGTGTGCACAATTTTGTAGTTATTTACAGTGTCAAAGGGATACCTCTCCCGCCTCATCCTTGGGGTGGTCCGCAGAGGTCCTGACTGTCATATGTAACTTGCAGCAAACTTGCTCTCACAGCTCAGTGCAGGTTGAATTGAGGGAGAGGCTAGAGCAAAGGTTGAGGTCAGCTTATTCCACGGGCATAATCCAGGATGGAGGGAGAAATTCATGTCTGGATACAGGCATGGCTATGGGGTTTGAGAGGAACATCCATGGTATGTATCTAGAAGGTATAATTGAGGAAATTGATAACTATGTGCAACAACTTATTGGATGATAATAATAATGGCTAAAAATTTCTGTGTGTTTTTGATGTGTGCAGGGTACTGTCAGAATCCAGTCTCTTAGACCCAAGAACTGTATGAAATTGGGCAAATTCCTTAACTTCTTCAAGCCTCAGTGTTCAGACTCATAAAAGGGGGTTAGCATTTATAGTTACATCACACAGTTTTGTGAAAATAAAATGAATTAACACATGAAAAGTTTACTAAGCACTTAGGATGGCATATTAGGATCCTCCAGAGAACCGGAACCAAAAGAAGAGATGAATGGATGGGTAGATATTAATTACAGGGAATTGGTTCACATGATTAAGGAGACTAAAGAGTCCCAAGACCTGCAGTCAGCTAGCTGGAGACCCGGGAGAGCCATTGATTTAATTCCAGCTTGAGTCTGAAGGTCTGAGGGCCAGGAGACCCAGTGATATAGTCCCAGTCTGAATGTTGACAGGCTTGATACCCAGGAAGAGCCAATGTTTTAGTTTGAGTGTGAAGGCAGGAAAAAACTGATGTCTCAGCTCAAGACAGTCAGGAAGAAAAAGTTTCTTCTTACTTACAAGACAGTAACCCTTTCTGAGTTCTGTTCAGGCCTTCAACTGATTGGATGAGGCCCACCCACATTAGGAAGTGGTCTTTTTAACTCAGTCTCCAATGCAAGAGTTATCCTCATCCAAAACACCCTCGCAGACACACTGAGAACAATGTATGACCAAATATTTGGGTACACCATGGCCCAGTCAAATTGACACATAAAATTTAGCATCATAAATAATGCTTTTATAATTGTTATGCCATATAATCCTTAATAATTCTTTTAGGTAAGTGCTAATATTAATATCTTTTTACAGATAATGATACGGAAGCATAGAGAAGTAATTTGTCCAAAATCATGGAGATAGCAAGTGGTAGAGCTATTCTAGTTCTTTAAAAAATTTTTTTAATGTTTTTATTTATTTTTGAGAGAGAGACAGAGACAGAGTATAAGCGGTGGAGGGGTAGAGATAGAGGGGCACAGAATCCGAAGCAGGGGCTCAAACCCATGAATCATGAGATCATGACCTGAGCCAAAGTTGGAAGCTTAACTGACTGAGCCACCCAGGCACCCGAGCTATTCCAGTTCTTAACCACTGTGACTTGAACACTGTATATTCTTAACCAGTGTACAAACTGCTTCCATCATAGGTGAACAGGGATAATGTTTACCTAAGAGCCATTAGCTGTGTATGTGGCTAGTATTCAGGATTAAAGTTAAGAATAGCCTGGAAAGAGTGGAGTCCCTTGGTCCTAAAAACAAGAAAGGGGTGAAGAGAAGAAATAGATGAAGTCAAAAACCTAACTGTAGGCTGGAGAGTGGAGTTATGAGCAGGAGACAAACACAGGAAAAGAAACTGTGTGAAGGGTTCAGAGAACTTGATTTTCGTTGTTATGTTAGTCATGTGGTTGGAGATGGAAAGTGATGTTGGCAGCAGAGAAATACTGGATCCGAGAAAATGGAAGAGTCAAGTCACTAGAAGTCTTCCTCTATTCAAGAAGACGTGGAGAGGAACCTATTAAGCTTCTTTTGGCTGAAAGTAGCAGAAACCAACTGGAAGGAACTTAAGCAATAACAAAAATGACAAAACAATAATAATAATTTATCGGTGGTGATGTCCCAGAGTAGCTCTTAGAGTCCCGGACTCATTGTGCCATAAAATATAAAAGGTATGCGTTCATGGATTAACTTGCTTTGGTTCAAAAGATACCTCATACTTTTGGTATGTGTAATCGGACATGGTACTGTGCTAGGTTCACTTCTGACTTTTGTCTTTCTTGTGTGTGATTTTGTTTTCATTATCAGATCTTTGCCTTAAATGGAGAGTCTTGCCGTCTTCTATTAATTATCAGGAAAAAGAATTTTTTGACCTCTGGATTTGTGCAAATAACCCTAACCTCTTGGAAAACAGGTAGTTTTTGATAGTTTTCTAAAATTCTGTATCCATTTTTAATTCCTAAAATAATTATGTATGAGACTGGAAAATGCCAGCTGTAGATAAATCTTAGCTTAATAGCTATCATCCCTGTGAACTGTTTCTAGCTCTTTGCCACCTATGGAGAAACACTTTGTTAGTGTACTTTTCCATCAAGAGAAGAGACCTGCATGTAACTATTTGCAAACTTTGGGATGTGCATTTGTAGGCACGTGTACAGCAGGAGACCGTGACCCAGTGTTTGAGTTTTGTCTTCCAGTTCATTTTCACACAACGTATGGCCTTAGCATAAAGAAGTCTTATCCAGAGGGTGTCTTCAGAGGCACTAACCCGTTAGACCATGTGTTCTTTCTGTTTAAGTCACATATTGATTTCATTGCTTTGTGTTCTTGGAGGAAGAAGTTCAGACTAAAACAGGAAAAAGGCTAATTAAGTATTGATGAATGTCACTATTATTACAGGCCCATTAGACTTACATGACTTTCCTTGGGGAGAAAAGAGTGAGTACCCACTTTTAATGAAGGCCCCTAATTCAAACATTGCTTCTCCATAGAGTTTGTCCTAAGTTTTTGGTCTGCATAAATGGATCAATATTGCTAATGCAGACATGAGAGTAATAACTCCTGTTTGGTTATTTTTATCTAGCCCTAAAATAAACAAAAAACCAAGAGAGAGAACAAAACCACAAAACATTTAGAAACTGCTGCTGCTAAAAGCCCTTCCACCAGGAGTCCTCAAGTTAGCCATGTATAGAGACTAAGGAAAATGCCAGAAGTGGTAAGGGCGCTTAGATTTCTCAGATTCTAGGGTTATTCAGTCTTATTTCTTGGTTTGCAGCAGGACCTGTTTTTTTTTCCAAATAAAACTTATCTCAGCCCCCGAATCTGTAAGATAAATGCAGAACTTTCCTGATTGAATGGGAAGCTGGGAATTTGGGGACCAAAGACATCCACTTATCATTTCTGTTCTATACTCTCTGCAAAAAGCTCCAGGGAGCTTCGAGCTTTGAGCTTCAGAGCCACAGTGAGCATGATTATACACTACTGATCTAGTCTCACTCCTTCATTTTACAGAAGTGAAAGCTGAAACCTAGATGGGGGCTGAGAAACCTGTTGATAAAAGCTACTGGCCAGAGTCTTCTGACTTCTAACTAGTTTCCAGCCCTAACTCGAAACCTAAACATCTCCCACATAGAAGCCACGAGTTGGCTCAGTTTCAGTATTTAGAATAGTTAATAGTATTGATCCCTTCCTGCGAGCTAAAAACTTTCCATGCAACATTAGGATAGTGTTTAGAGTTCCGAATCTGGGGCCAGACTGCCTGGGATTGACGCCTGGCTCCATTAGCTGTTAAACCTTGGACAGGTGACAGAACATCTCTTTAACTTGGCTGTCTATCACTTAGGATGGGGTGTAACCTTAGTGCCTTCCGGATCTTCTCTGGGTCCAGCTGAGCCCCTTAGAAAGACCATTTACTAAGTTTCTGGTTACTGGGGTCTTCTTGGTGTTAAGAATTCAGGCCCCTCCCCACAGGTCTAGTACATATCTATGACTTCCGAACCCCGTCCTGGGCATTCTTGGACTCACAGAACTGGAATCTGTCCTCTCCAGTTTTCCTTACCCCCAGCTTACCACTGCCCCTGGATTGGCACACTCTTATCGTCTTCATGAAATGTGATGATGCCATCAGAGAACATAGCAAAATTAGTTTCATAGCTGTATTATTGTGCTTCTTGTGATAAATTTAGCCACATTGACAGAAAACTGATGGTCTCTCAAAGCCTAAAATGCAGAGAGTCATCTCATATTTATAATTTATGTCCTTGAGTC
Organism: Hyaena hyaena; assembly: GCF_003009895.1. Lineage (NCBI taxonomy): Eukaryota > Metazoa > Chordata > Mammalia > Carnivora > Hyaenidae > Hyaena > Hyaena hyaena. The sequence goes on from NW_024080883.1 coordinate 452,238, forward strand.
TTGAAATATGCTGACATAATTTTGACCATGTGCATTTCATTTCCATTGAAAAGATTGGGACAAGAAATATGCTTCATGTGACAGGGAGAGATTTAGGGGATGTATAAAGAAAAACTCCTGATTATGAGGGCAGTTACTCGAGAGTTGATACTTTATTGAAAGTCATTAATAGCTGTAACTCAGTATGGTTGGATAGACCTGTGTACTTTGAGAATACACCATAAAATAGCAAAACCCTGTGCCATTGATTTGGATAGAATCTCATGAAATTGCTGTATTAAAGTGATGAGAAATGCAATATAGTTTTTAAGCAACATTTGATGAATGGAGGGCCAGAGCGATGGGGTAAAAAGAGGCATTGTCTCTATTTACAGAAATATAGTGTTACGGTCAGCAGTTAATTGCCACTTGTCAGCAGGGTTAATAACAATGAACAGCTTTTGAATGAACAATGTCTGTGTAACCAGAATTTAGGCAGAAAACATAATAACAGCTTTCTCTTACGTAGCAATTACATATGTTATCTCGTTTCCCATTTACAATATCTGTATGAACTTTCACTGTTTCTCAGAGGAGAAAACAGACTAAAGGAGGCCCAGTGACTTGTCTGGGATTCCTCCCCAGAGGTAAAATTCGAGGCTAAGGCTGTTGATGTGAACCTGTACTCTTTCTGCCTTATCACATCCAATCTCTGAAGGCATCTTCTTTGTGTGTGTTTTACATTTTTTTATTTGAGTAACGTTACACACAATGTTACATTAGTTTCAAAGTGTACAACACAGTGATTCAACATCTATAGGCCTGGCTCTATGTTCATGTTCACCGCAGGTGTGGCTGCCGTCCCTCACCATACCACACTGTTACCCTGTCATTGACTACATTTCCCACGCTGCACCTTTCACTTCTGCGACTTACTCATCCCATCGCTGGAGGCCTGTGTCTCCCACTCCCCTTCACCAATTTTGCCCATGCCCCGCCCTTTCCCTCTGGCAACCGTCGATTTGTTCTCTGTATCTATAGGTCTGATTCTGCTTTTTATTTATTCATTCGTTTTGTGTTTTTAGATTCTGAAGGCATCCTTTTACATTTCAGGAAGCCTAATGGCAGTCATATACTCTATTGTGACAAAATATTGTAAAATTTGTTTTACAAATGGTAGTAATCAAAGTTGACCCAGGCAGATAAAATGCAGCCATTCTTTTTTGGACCACCAGAGCTTCCTTTTCTTTTCCACTTTAAACACAGAGGGAGGCTAGACCTTTTTTATCACAGTACCAGAGAAATAGGTCTCAGTATACTTCCATTCCATTCATGCTCTGCGTTTATCTGCATTTGTAAATGGGGATCACCAGCAGGGTAAGAATGATGCTCATCATTTGAACCAAAAAAATCTGAACTGTGAAAAGGATATTTAAAAATATTCATGGGTCGGGGCGCCTGGGTGGCTTAGTCGGTTAAGCGTCCGACTTTCGCTTAGGTCATGATCTCGCGGTTCGTGGGTTCGAGCCCCGCATCGGGCTCTGTGCTGACTGCCAGCTCAGAGCCTGGAGCCTGTTTCAGAGTCTGTATCTCCCTCTCTCTGTGACTCTCCCCTGCTCACGCTGTCTCTCTCTCTCTCTCCTAGAAATCAATAAAAAATTAAAAAAAAATTAAAAAAAAAATTCGTGGGTCATGTTGCAAGTTCAAATTTAATTTGTTTCCAAAAATCTTTAAAGATAATTGAAGGGATTGTATTTTATTAAAATACTCGAGGTTACTCTTTCCTGAATAAAAACTTCATGTTGCCACAAGCTTCTTTTCTCAAAATAGAAACCTATAGAGGTACCACCCCACAGATGTCTTCAAATCAGCACTGCAGGTGACTGTGTATCTAGTAGATACCCCCTGATTTGTTTACCTGCCACCTCGGTTTGAAAGTAACAATACTGACAAAAACTGTATGTGGGCAGAATTAAGTGCTTTTTCACAGTCCTACTTGAATTTGATGGCAGTTCCTCACTCGCTTCTCCTCGGTGGCAAGGAAAATATACCCTGCAGCCCTGAAAAACAGAAATCGTGGGTTTGATCTGCTCTGCTTCTCCTGCACTGCTTCAGCTCGGAGAAGGCTCTCCTCCCTGTCCCAGCTTCACAATACATTTATTTCATACAAACTTTGTCCCTTCCTCCTTTTTTGGGTTCCTATCAATAAGAGAAAAGCCCTTGTGTAAAGCAGGCTCTCAGAACTGACCTTGACATTTTGCCCCACTTCTGAACATGCCCACTCATGCCCTGAATAAAAGCCATGCTCGGTATAAGGGCAGGATAAGAGTTGAGCTTCTTAATCCTTGACAAGCCTTGATATCAGGAGAAACAGTAACGTATCTCAGTCTTTGGTAGTTTGGCTAACCCAGGTCCCCAGAACATAGCCATAGAACCGAAAGTAGCAAAAAATAAAAAATAAAAAAGCCTCAGACCTCCCGAGCCATATGTTTCGGAGGTCGTTAGTGTTTTACGGCACCGTAATGAGAGAGGCTCTCATCCACAGTCTGCTTACTGTTCATTTACATACAGTTCTACTTGATTCTCTAGTATGTGTGTTAACCCCTAGTGCTTGGAAACAGCACAGCAGTAAAGCGGGGAAGCACAGAGGCTGCCATTAGCATGTTCGCCACGAGAGCAGGGAGAGAAGGGCGGGAGCCGGGAGCACCTGCCGCCGGGCTGTGGGGCCGATCGGCGATGCGGGCTGCCCGCGGCTCCGCAACCACCGAGGCTGTCACTGAGCACCGCATGGCACCACAGTGCTCACTGCCCTTCACAGCGCTCCTGAGTTCTCGAACAAGGGATCCGTGTGTTCCAGAAGCAGAATTATTTGATGTCATTCAGAGAGATGCAGAGATTTCTATCCAGAATATCGTGGGGGGGAAATGTTTGGCAATAATGATATAAGCTTCGATTATCTAAAGACATTTCTGCAAAAAGCCTCATTTCATGATAATGCAGGATAAATGAAGCATTGGTGAAATAATGAAGGTTCTACCATTCTTGTAAATACACCATCCTCCCCATTTTCCCTGAAGCTCTTTCCCATGCCGATGGAGATGTGACGTCATGTCTTGCCTAAAGTCATCAGTCCAGTGTTCCTTCTTTGTATTCCCATCTTGGACATAAAGCATCCGGAGTATTTGTTTATAGAAGTATCACAGACGATAGTTAGATATTTCCTCCTGATGTTGTTTCTTGTTGATTGTGAAGTTGTCATCAGGCAGAACGCCTCCCTTCCATCCCCCTGGGCACCGTGAGCACAGTGTCACCATCAAAAAATGAGAAAGAGAAACAACTTGGAGACGCAGTCCGAAGGTATCACAACCGACTGGCAGAACAGCAGCCACAGGTGAGCTGTTGCTAATTCTTTCCACAGTCTAGTCGAACTCTTTGAGCTGTTGGTTTATATGTGTGCAAATGAGCTAAGTGGTTTACCCTTGCATATTGAGGAGCCTCTGTTTCCGTCCTTTTTTGTCACCTACTTTTCTTTTTGACGCTAAAGACTGTTCTGGAGAAGAGCACAGTGCCCCAGGAGCTCAGAAACGGAGGCGAGTTGTTGAGAAAAATACTACCTGTGGCATTTAAGCCCATCCACACAACAGTGCATGTGAGGAGATTTATTTCCAGCTACAGATTCACATAGAGTCTGGTATAGGTGACACGGCCAAGGTTGGGACATAAGTCTGTATGTTTCCGAAGATTATGCTCTTCCCTGAGGGTGGCTTTTTGAGGTGAAGAATTGGTCTTTTAAAAAATAGTAGCCTATTCATATAGAAACTCGGTGTCACTTAATTGTTAAGAAAATTCAATTAATAAGACATTATGATCAGTAAGTGTAAGTAACCGTGACAGTTTCAAGTGAAAGCAAAAGTGGCTTGCGGAAATATGATTTTAATCTCTTAACTAATAAAATGGTTAGATCTCTATTTACTTTATAGATTTAACACCCAAATTCAGCATTTTTAAAATATAGCCTGTCAGCTTCCTCAAATAGAACCTGAGGAGGTCAGGAGCATATGTCCCAATGTGTAAATGCCAGGAAATAAAATACTTGAATAGAAAATTCTCTTATGGAGCAGGAAGAATGATCCCCAGACTTAATACCTTATTGTTATGTGTGTTCCTGTGGTTTTAGAAGATAAACTTTCTTCCCCACCTCATTTCATCTTCTTACCTCTCCCACTTTGCTAGGGATCTGGCGTGCAAGTTGGCCACCCCTCAGGATTACAACCAAAGGCACCTGACCCTGTTAGTCTGGAGTCTCTGGGTCTCTCAGGAAGACCTGACTGAGACCCACTTTGCAAACATTCTCTTAAGTGTTCCCTATCCCCCAAAACTGGTGAAATTTTCTACAGTTCTTAGAGCCTCTAGTCATGGGTTTGATAACGCAGATCAGAAGCAAAGGTATCATAGCCTCCGGTTATTTTAATCAACAAATAGGTACAGTCAGATCTTTCCAATATAGAATGTCTTCATTTATTTTTCATTTCTTGTTTGCCCCTCCTGTAGATTTGTGAAGACAGACAGCATATCCTGAATTGATTCTATCTTTATTGCAGTCTCTGGATACTTTTTTCTTTCCAGTGGAGGTCAGAGCTCACCCTTGGATAGTAAGAGTGCCAATGGCAAAGACTTAATTACCCCATTGGTTGTTTAGTATTGAATGTTTCATTCATTACTAAGGTAGAGATTCTGATGGTAGCTGTTGGGGTAACATTTGGGCCATCCATTCTGCTTATTCTTTCTTTCTTGGTAGTTGAGTTTTTCCTAAGAATTTGATCTAGGTTTATAGATTCAATTTGTTTTAAATTTAAACAAAAAAGTTTAGCAGTACCTGCATAGAGACTTGCTGCCATTAGTTTAAAGGAAGGAAGAATCCTTACCCTCCTCCCTTGTCCCCTTTTGTGAAACTAATCCTAACATACTCAACTCACTTTCAACACTCAGTGCCCTTAACTGACCCTGTTTTGAATCTAATCAAGGAAAGCTCTGTTTCAGGTTCACCAGCCACAGGCAACCAGTTAATTTTGAGGTGGTCATTGAGCACATACTTGCCTTTGGGTCTGTCCCTTGCCAGACATTGTGAGGAATACAGAGTAACTCTAATACCACAGTGTGAGCTCTGTGAGCCCAGGGATAACCTTGGTTTTGTTTACTGTAAGCTGTTACCTAAAACTGTTCCTGGAAAGTAGCAGGTACTCAATAAATAGTTATTGAATCAATCAATAGAATACATGTTCTGATAATAAACAGTCCTTTTGTGGACCAAACCTAATAGCTGTTGGAAAATTAGTGACCGGGGTGCTGGGGTGGCTCAGTCGGTTAAGCGTCCAACTCTTGGTTTCATCTCAGGTCATGATCTCACAGTTCATGAGTTCAAGCCCCACATTGGGCTCTGTGCTGTTGGCGCAGAGCTGCTTGGGATTCTCTCTCTCTCTTTCTCTGCCCCTCCCCTGCTTACGTGCACACGCTCACTCTCTCTCAAAATAAATAAACTTAAAAAAAATTAGCGGCCACTGTAATACAATACTAGTTCAGTACTTGTCTGATCATAACTGAAACTATAATAGAAGTTTATTACAGGGAGAGAGTGGGGGCAGCTTCAGTCAAAAAAAGGTTCAGAGAAAAAAATGGCAATTAACTTGTGTCTTGAAGTTTATTTAGGGTAAAGAGAGGGAAATGACAGGGCAGGCATTCTAGGTGAGAAAGACATTATAAATGAAGACTTGGAGATTAGCACTGACTTGTTCCTTCATGGTGCCAATCCTCTAAATTACATGCTAAACTTATGTATTTTAAAAAATAGACTCAGCATCTGTGTGACATGTCGCTCTCTTAAAAACTGTGTAATTCATTATAAATTATGGTAATTGCTGACTAGAAGACCTCTGGAAGATGACCTCAGTTCCCCTTTCACAAAAATAACCCGTGAAAGTATTCAAAAACTGTATTTTGGTGATAGCTGCCAGATGCCAGAAACAAGACTCAAAACCATCCAGTATTCACTGTGAATTTACTCTCCTCCTGACTGCCTTTCAGATGAAGTTTTGTTAGAATACAACATGGGCAAGGGCGGGCAAGCCAGAAAAATAGGGCATTAGTGCCATTCAGGTGAAGTACAGACATGATTCAGGTCTGGGGTAGATATCACTGGAAACTCAAGAACTAGCTAGGGAATTACTATGATTCACTATGTCTGCTGGTGGTGCCCACTCATTCACTACCAGGAACTCATAGGATGCATGCCGTGTGATTATGGTTTGCCCACCTGTTCTCCATCTCTGCCTCCCACTACTGGTGCCTACTTGCCAGTTCACCGGACTGGGAAGCAAGTATAAAAGTGACCTAACTCTGCACATCCCATTTCTTATTCTCTTGTATTTCATCTTTCATGGCTGAAGGCATCCTGATCTGGAAAATGAAAAGTTGACCAGGTATTCAAAGACCTTTCTGGATCTTAGATTCTGTGGTTCTGTGTTTTGTGTCACTGACAACCAGGAGTGATAGAATAATGGTAAGAGAGAGAGTATTATGGTACTAGGACCTGAAATTAGCAGCTACAGACTCATCTCCACCTCTCACACAGCCTACTGGTATAATGAGTGACTAACTTCTAGGAGTACTGCCTACCCGAGCTAGAGGATACTCACAGTGAGTCAGAAAACTGTTCTGGTAAAAGATGTGTCTCAATGGTTAGATCTTGTCCTCTAGGAGAACATGAAGTAGCTATGTCCAAAGCTATCATTTCCATGGATGGTATCTTATGTAATCCCTGAAACATAAGAGTCATATCAGTTACAGCAAAAGAGGGAAGTAAAGTTCAAAGATGTTCAGTAAATTGAATCAGTCACACATTTTTAAACGATGGAGTTGGAGTTTGTTTCCTTTTTGTCTAATTTCAGCATGGGGATCTGCTCACAGTCTCATAAAGATAAATATAGACAGAAAGGACATAGAGAACATTTACAGAGGCAACAGACTGATACATTACAAAATATCTGTTAAGGAAAATACCTAATGAACTGTGCGTACTCAGTTCATAAGCTGAGTCGGCAACCCAAGACTCGCTTTATAAATTGTGCTTCTGAAACAGCCCATTCCACACTTTCTCCTTTCTGAATAGATGAATGAATAATCTGTTCCTAACTCCATGTTTCAAGTTCATTCCACATTACCTGCTGTTTTCTATACCAAGTGACAAGTGCCACCTTCTGGCCAAATGGTAAAGCATTTTCATTTTCATTGTGTCACTCGATTGCTGTGCTAAGTGGTGTACTATCTGAGTAATTGTTATTCTGTTTTTCAGTAAAACTAGACAATAATTTTTAAAGCCATGGAGTAAAGTTACAAAATCAGTTTCTCCACATTTGAGGAACTTTCCAGTCCTCAAGTGTGCCCTTCTCTCAATTTTAAGTCACAACTTCGATTCTCTTCTGCCTTCCATTGTATCACAAGGACGATTGCAACATAATCATGCACGTGGAATAGAGCTTTCAGTTCATCTCATTCAGGGTTTTTGGATACCACCTTAAATCCACATAATGCCTTCAGTTATTAGAAAACAGATCTTTACTTGATTTCCTGATTGAAGCCTACTCTATATTTACCCATTTGTACGTAAGTAATGTTAATGAGTCTATATGTGTTTGTGCTGTATCACTTGTGCATCTTGTAGGTCTTTCTGCCTGAATCTTTTCTGACTGATACTAATTTCTTATCCTACAGTCTAAGTTCTCTCTAGCCTGACTCTTTACCTTCCTGGCAGTACAGTTGACCCTTGAGCAAATGGATTTGAACTGCGCAGGTCCCCTTGTGCAGATTTAAAAAAAAATAAGTACAGCATGTTACTGTAAATGTATTTTCTCTTCCTTATGATTTAATTAATAACTTTTTCTTATCCTTAGTATACTTATTGTAAGGGTACTGTATTTAACACATCTAACATACAGATATGTTATGTGTTAATTTGACTGTAGTCAGTAAGGCTTCCAGTCAACAGTACACTATTAGTGGTTAAGTTTTGGGGGAGTCAAAAGTTATACTCAGATTTTCAGCTCTGCAGGGGCTCGCACCCCAACTCCTTTGTTGTTCAAGGTCATCTGTAGTTTCTTCTCCTCTGTGGGAATCCCCCTGAGCTGGCCTTTGTCCTTAGGTGTGTTCTCCAATTCCATGCTGCGCTCAGTGCCTGTGTTCTGGCTCGTTGGTCTGGAGTGGCCTCTGTCTCTTTTTCAGTTCTTCAAGATCTAAAAATGTTATTCCTGTATGAAGTATTTTCTCATTCTCTGCCTGTAAAAATGTCTTCTTTCTAGTTCTCTTTGTCCTTAATGGGTCTTTCTTAGAACGTTTTACTTTCTACTTGGTATAATAGTTACTTGTGTATCTGCTCTGTCTCCTATATTAGACTATAAACTTTTAGAAAGAAGGGACCATTTTTATTCATCCTTGCATTCCCCAAAACACCTAAGCCTGGACCTTTCATGTAAGAAGTATTTCCCAAACAATGAATGAAGGATTAAAGGAATAATTTGACTTATGCAGAACTCTTCACAAATAGGCACAAAAACAAGTATTTTTCATTTGATTGAATTGGATCACTCTACAAAGGTTAGACTTAACACTTTCTGCATACATTTTGGAGAACAAAATGTCCTTACACTTGGTCAAAATAAGGTGTGGCATTTGGATGGGAATACAGAGACTGTATTTGGATTTCATTTGTCATGTTCATAGTCTTTGCATCAAGTGAAGAGCCTGTGTAAAATGTCATGCCTGTTGAAAAGGAATTCCAGCAATAGCATTCTGTTCTTTCGCAGTGCTCACGTGGACACAAAAAATGAAATAGTGTAATCTGACAGTTCCCACATTGGTTGTTTTAGCAGTAAATGCAAAGCAAAGAAGGCTTCCTGAACTTTTAGCTGTGTTTTTCAAATTGAAATGGCATATCTGAATACAACTTTGTAATGAAGAGTATGAATGCATTTTCCCATTTAGAATTTAATCTTTTAAATGTGTCATTATTGTGTAGGATGCTGAGATTTCAAATCTCTATAACCATAGAGACAGATGCCTTGGAAAATATATTTATTCATCAAGAGTACTTTTCTGCCTTCTTACATAAACTGCCATGATCTGAAATTTATGATACCTAAAGACCCTTGTCTAACAAGAAGCTATTATATTCACTGTAGCTGAAATATTTTACTTTATTACTTTTGCTACAGAGATCTCATTTCTCTGTGGTGATGCATTGTTTTTCCAAAAGGGATAATGCATAATATATTCACACTTGTGGGCCCTGTGTTCACAGCATAGCAAATGAGACGTTAAGTGAATTGTTTATGTTGAACTAGTTTAGAAGTTCCTTGAGGGTGGATATCACACATTTTTTTTCCAGTATACCTCCCACCACCACACCTGGCTCAGTGTGGGGTACAATAGATGTCTAAAAGAAGCTGTTCACCTTCTTAACTTGAATTACTTGTCCAAATTATTTTATTTTAATTTAGTTTAGTTTTTATTTTAAAGAGAAAGAACACAAGCAGGGGAGGGGGAGAGAGAGAATCTTAGGCTCCATTGAGCGTAGAACCTGACCAGTGCTCAATCCCATGACCATGGGATCATCACCTGGGCTGAAATCAAGAGTCTGACACTCAACCAACTGAGCCACATGGATGCCCTGTCCAGATTATTTTCTAACTCCTCTTTTTCTAAGGAGCTGATGATGTCACACTATGTGACAGAACAGCATTGTGGTTTCCTAAGCAATCCAGGACAGTGCCAGTAGTTAGACACACATCAGAACACTTTAGGGAGCAGTGTCGTATGGGGGGCCCAGGACAGTCCCTGTTCCTGGCTTCATAAATCACCCTATTATGCCCTGAAGGTTGGGACCAAGAAATACCATCTATTGTTTGCTCCTGGGCTTCACAGATGTGACCCCGAGCAGCTGCTGAGGACCAGTAGGAATGTGGACCCAAAGGGACCCTCTTCCTCTGAGAAGGACAGAAGTAGCTTTGACAAGGGCAGCCAGTCTTGCCACATTACATCTCTCATTCTGCATGCCAGTCATTCCTGTTCACCTCCACAAAGATGGAGAGAGTAGACGTTCAGGTGTATTGTGAGAAATGATTTTCACTGGAGGGAATACTAATTTGGGCTTCAATGCAAGTATACCTATTAGATCTCTGACCTATAAAAATTCCTAGTGCACCTGAACTGCATGTACAACCAGTTCTCAATTAGTGTGCATGCTCTTTAGGGATAATCAGATGCTGCCTAATACCCTGGAAGCACTGTGGGGGCTGTTCCCTCACTGCTCAGAGTCGGGGACAGATATTTGGCTTCCTTCCAAACCCGGCTGCTTGCTGGTCCCTTCTAAAGGAACCTGGTATCTCTGAGCCTACGCCCCTGAACACCAACACTCCTGAGTCTTTCCCTCTAAGCTTGAATCCTATTTCTCATCTTGTTAGACTTAATCTCCCCTCTTACTTAGGGCCCAACTTCACATTTTCAGTTCAGTTTAAGGAACTGTATTTCATAATTGTTCTGATTTTGAAATCAGAACCTACATCTTATGCCTCTTGATTTATCACTGTTAAGACTTTGCTACCTGATCATATTCTTGGTTTGAGTCTGGTTCCTTCCTCTGTCCTAACACCTGTAGGCTTGAGTGAAGTTCAGATGTAATCTCTATTTTCCACCTTGTCCTTGACCAGCAAGTGCTTTAATCCTGACCTTCTTCACTTAATCTTGTTTGCCCAGACCCAGCCTTCTAACACAGGGTGGTCTCTTGACACACCTGTGGGTTCTAATTCAGACCCAGAGAATTAACTGTTATGATATGACCTTTCCTTTCTGATGGTCTAGAATCATCCTTCCTCTACTCAGAGAATCCTCAAGGAGGACTTCTGGCCAAGACCATCAGTAATTATTCCTGGCATTTGAAAATAACTAGGTATTATTTAAAATGTTTCTGAACACAGGCAGATCTAAGTTTTTTGGACCTTGAAGTTTATATAGTTTTGTGCTCCACCTCCACCCCACCCCCCATCAAAGAAATCACAACATTTATAAGTATGAAGTTGGGGACAGAGCCTTGGAAGGGGTTTTGTCAGGAAGAGGTCATGAAGCCAAAGCTTCATTTGCTTCATGGTTTATCTGCCACTTGTTTCTGCATATACTGTGTCTTTTGATTGCCACAGGTTTTTTTTTTCCCCAGTAAAAGATAATTGGGAATTTTTTGTATTTCCAATTCCCTTCTCCTCTTCAATTTCTTCCCCAAGATTTCCATAATCATGTATATTTTGGTGACTTCTAAAACTACTCTGAATGATTAACTGTACACATTACATAGACGAGGAATTTAAAGGAGAAGGAAGAATGGAAGGATTAAATGACAGTAGTGCTTAGAATGTGCCACTGTTAGAGGTGCTGTATTATTGACTCACTTAACACCCTATGACACTCCTATGATTTTATAATTCCTCATTCACAGAAGAAGAAACTGAGGTGCAGGGAAAGAACTTGCCAAGAGTAGAGTTAGGAAACTGGAGAATCTGATACAGTCAAGCTCCAGACCCCTCACTGTTATTGAGTCATGTGCCTTTCTTGGCTTAAGTCACATAAACAAGACAGGAATACATAAACACTTAAAATAGGAGATTGATTCTTATTTCAAAGCCGTTTGAACTATTCTGATATCTTGCTTTCAGTTTGGATTGATAGCTCTTCAGTGTGGGAGAAATTGAGAAATTAATAGCTAACAGCAATCATTTTTCTTTTTGAGGAACTCTGTCTCTATTAGGCAGATTTGGAGGACAGTCATCTCTCTGGAAGGCAGTAAGAGGGAAGATGTGTAGGGGCTCTTTAAAGATAGTGGAGGCAGCTGAATGTTGTGGGCAGCACTGGCTTGGTGTCAGGATCCTTAACAGGAAGTCCAGCACTTTTTTATAAGCAACAGACCTCAGGCCTGTCTGAAGTCTCTAGTCCTTAATCCTAGTATCCCCGAGCCCAGTATAAAGAAGGGGATTAACTAGATGTTCACAAAGACCCATCCAAATTTGAGAGTCTGTGAATATTGCCATCTTTGTTTACAAGCTGTTAAGTTTTAAATATCTATATTTATAAATTTTATTCTGAATGCAAACCTGAGGTTTCTGGAGCAAAGAAAATTATTATTTAATTATAGCAAATAATTGTGCTGATTCCCATTTGCCCTAATTTGTATCCCTCAGGCAGTGGATGAGATGAGTCAGATCAGATGTTTTCCTACATATACCAGAATTTGTACTACTGGTAAAGAACTCTGAAAAGAAAAAAAAAAAAAAAGAATTTGGATGTTTATATAGGAGAGAGACAGCCGTCTGTCTATTTCCTTCCATACTCATATATGCCTTTGCTCTTTGGGAGGGATCCTGAATTCTTACCCTTTGGAGTATAAATAAATCTTTCCAGGGTAAGGTAAGACTAGCTTCTCCAGCCTTTACAACCCAGACAATGTCCACACTGTCTCACAGTCCATTCCCCCGTCAGAATGTAAACACATGCCTCCAAGGAGGTAAATCTCTTTGGAGAGGCTCTCTCACTAATAATTAGACATAAGTTAATCTCCTGAAAGGTTTGTACTCCTATCCCAGGTCTCAAGCTTTAGTAAAATTCAATCAGAAAGCCCCAAAGGTAGAGATACACAAAAGTATTTTCTCTATAGCATCACAAAGCACAGATGCAATTATAAGAGAGAATCCTCACCTTCCAGGGCTGTGAGTCTATGATGATTGGGCCATCTGAAGGACAATGTCACATGTTTGACAAATGTGGATTCCTTGGACTGACTGAACAAGACTCTTGGGGGCTGAAGCCTTGGAATTTGCATTTCTACTTAGCTCCCTGGATGATTCTTAGGTACCACAGACCTCCCCAGTTTGGGGATTATTCAGCTTTTCTGCTATTAGAGACACTTCATCTTATGCAGGTTTTGCTGATTCAGTCTGTGATTTTCAGGACTTTCCAAACATGTAAAGAAATTTAAGAGTCTTTCTAGGAAAGTTTGTAAGTGTCATATAAAAATAAATACTGATATTAGCAAGCTTTCTAGGCTGATAATGATTCTTTGAAGTCTGGAGATGATGGCGATGATAAAAAATGCTGGTGTTAGTAAACAGCTGCTCCTTAAGTAAATGAGACAGAATTTGAAGCAGATTATCAGTTATATGGATTTCTGTTTTATTAAATATGCAATTAAAAGTGTAAAAAAGTGTTTTTAAAATAAAAAAGCATATAAATGATTCTAAAAACTATATTTAAACAATTATAGGTCAATTCCATATGTAATCTTCATCCATCTATTAGTAGAAATACCTGTCACTAATTAAAGAGGGAAAACTTTTGGAGGAACCAGTAACATTTTTCATTAAGGTCAATTTCATTTAATACACTTAACATGTGCCAATTTATTTTAGTTCACTAATTATAAGTTATCCCTTCTCCACAGAAGAAATTTCAATAGATAGAATCGAAATACCCTACTTTTTGTTTTAATGCTTTAGAAAACTTTTTTTTTCAAATCTTTCTTTTTAGTGTTTTGTTTTGGTCTTTTGTCCTTAATTCTGCTGAATTACTGAATTAAGTGTGCAAGTATTATCTCTGTATTTCTTATGATCTGGGCACTGCAGTAAGTCCACATTTTTAAAAAGACTGTTTTTCAGTGCAGTTTTAGGTCTACAATAAAATTGAGAGGAAGATACAGAGGTTTCCCATACACCCCAAGCCCCCATACATGCATAGCCTCCCCCATTATTCATATCCCCCACCAAGTGGTACATTTGTTGTAATTGGTGAACCTACTTTGACACGTCATAATTACCCAAAGTCCATACATCCTTAGGGTTCACTATTGGCGTACAATCTATGGGTTTGAACAAATGTATGATGACATATACTTGTCATTATAGTATCATGCAGAGTATATTTATTGCCCTAAAAATACTTCCTCTGTGTTGTTCATCTCTTTCCACTCAACCCCTGGCAACCTGTGATCTTTTTACTGTCTCCATAGTTTTGTGCTTTCCAGGATGTTATGTAGTAGGAGTCATATATGGTACGTAGAGTTTTCAGACTGGCTTCTTTCACTTAGTAATATGCACTTAAGTTTCCTCATATCTTCTCATGGTTGTACAACTCATTTCTTCCTATCACTGAATGATATTTCATTGTTTGGATATACTAGTTTATCTATTCACCTAACAAAGTAGATCCTAGTTACTTCCAAGGATGGGGAATTTTAAAAGAAGCTGCTATAAACATCCATGGGGAATTTTTGTGTGGACATAGATTTTCAACTCTTTTGGGCAAACACCAAGAAGTGCTATTGCTGGATCATCTGTTTAGCTTTCTAAGAAACTGCTGAACTGTCTTCCGGAGTGGCTGTACCATTTTGCTTTCCTACCAGCAGTGAATGATGCCTCCCACTGCTCCACATCTTCACCACCATTTGGTGTTCAGTGTTTTGGCTTTGACCCATTCTAACAGATGTGTAGTGGTATCATTTGAAATTTACATTTCCCTGATGACCTGTGATGTAGAACATATTTTAATATACTTATTTTCCATCTGTGTATCTTCTTTGGTGAGGTGTCTGTAAAGATCTTTGGCTTATTTTTAAATTGGATTATTTTCTTATTGATTGACTTTTAAGAGATTTTTAAAATGTGTATTTTGGATAACTATCCTTTATTAGATGTTTCTTTTGTAAATATTTTCTCCCAAGTCTGTGGCTTATCTTCTCATTATCTTGATCCATTGGTTTTATTTAAAGGCCACTGCGCAGATAAGCGAGGTAACTTTCAGAGAAGATGCCAGGTAGGTTAAAGTGTTGGAAAGTAAAGAAGTGGGAGCCATGAGTAATCAGCTATTCTTAAGAGAAACTTTGTATCGAAGGGACAGAGAAAGAAAGGGTTGTAGCTAGAGGGTCAGGGGGTAGGGCCTTGTTAAATCTGTGGTTAGGAGAAGTTTGACCATGTTTCTCCACTAAGAGAAGGGAGCCAGTGAGAGTCACAGTGCAAATGAGGCCTGACTGATACAGAGAGATTTCAGCAAAGACAAGAAGGATTACTTGGATGCAGTTAGAAAGTTTAAGTTAGGGGACAAGGAGAGACATTTTTCCCTCTGAGATTGTGGGAGAGAAGGTAAGGGCTTCATACACACCTAATACCTAGTTTTGTTTTTTTCTAAAGAAGAGTCAGGGCCATTTGCTGATTGCAAAAGAGGCAAGCTTTGTGTACAGGGCATGATGACGATTTGGAGCAACTTTTGTCAAGAGGAACAGAAGCTAACCAAGGATGAGTAAAACAATAAGTCCAGAGAGGATGAGAACCATGCCTTTCTTATGGTGTGTTTTCAACAGTAATGCAAACATAAGCAGCCTAAAACTTCTGAGCACGCAGGGAAAATGATCAGTGATCTGATTGATTTTAGGATGGGGTTTATCGTGTTGAATGTGGCTGAGCATAGCTGAAGTAATGAACTGTTTTTCTCAGGCAGAATGAGAAATGGACGGGAAGCCAAGAAGGAGTGTGACAGAATGAGAGAAAATAGAATAACTGAAGGAATAAAAGGTTCAGTAGCTATGAAGAGCATTAATAATCCTGAGAGAAATAGACGAACTGTAAATTATAAGGAAGACAAAGGATTTCAGAGCTGGATAGTGTTTAAGGGATAGAAAGATCTGTGTAAGTTCACTTAGCTTGAGCAGTTCCTGGAGTTACAAGGTAAAGTATGTTCTGAAGTTAAGGAGAAAGACAAACAGGACTCACAAGAGAATTGGACCCAATATTAAGAATATGGTGTACCTTTAACTGTAGATATAGTGAAACTATTCATTGACTGTAGTGAAACTTTCTGGGTGTAGAGCCATGCAGGGAAAGAAAGATATTCAGGCTGGCTGTCTTTGAATGCCCCTTCCCCTAACTACTGTGTTCTTCCAATTATGAGTGAATTTTGCCTTCATCTGGAGGCATTATTACTGGCATCTGGAGGTCATTTCAGTGTCTGGTATTGGCTTCTGTGTCGCCTTAAAATGTTTCATTTGACTAGCATTATTGATGCTTTCCTGTTCAAAATGTGGTCGAGACATTTTAATTTTTGCTGTGTTTTTCTATAATGTCTAAAGTTCTGTGAAAACACAACTCTGAAATTAATATAGAAGAGGAAAGTTTATGAAATTTATAAAAGTTTTTATTTACTCACAATTTTAGGTTAGTGATGTGATTAATAAAGGTTGAAAGTCACTATAATAAAGTTATATAGCAAAAAGTCATTATCTTTAAGCCAGTACCAAAAATGGTACAAACTCAAATAATTGAACTGTATCATACATATGTTGTTAATGGCCTAGGCTCAATCTATTGTTATGCATCAGGAACAAAACTCATCCTCGGGTGATGCAAGCATTGGAAGAGAGTATATACTGGCATTTAATACAAAGCATCTCAGAGAGGCAATAATATCCAGCAAGAGAGAGAAGTAGTAGTATTCTGCATGCAGAATAAGCTTGTGGCAGTGTTTCAACTATGCGAAATAGATGAGCTATAGGCTCCAGGGGCGTCTCTTTATCCTTTCAATCATCAACATTTTATTGAGTACCTATAAAGTGCTGAACATTGTGTTAGGCACTGCACATAAAAAAATGAGTTTGGAAGTTCACAGTCTATTGAGAGAGACACACGTTAACATACAACTAAGTATGATCCATACCATGATAAAGAGAAGTAAAAATATTGTAAGAGGAGACCTCTGATGTAAGTGTGGCTATAAAGACTTAGCATTTTCCCATTCTATTTCTGGAAGCCTTCTAAGAGCAACAAGAAAAATAGAAAACAAAAATGTAAACTCAGATTTTCAGTCATTCTAGGAGACATATATACTAAAATATTGCTCAGAGCTGCACAAAGCTTTCAAGATAATACAGGAAATCCACAGGAGAAAGGGGAGAGAAGTGGAAGAAACAGACTAGCAGCAGCACATCCTAAAGAATTCATACAAATACACTTAATGAGAAAGGGTACTTCTGGAGTTGAAAAAGCTCTAGCCATTGTCTACTCTAGCCAGGAGGCAACAAGAACCCTACTGGACTTATTCTGGTTCATAGAAGTAGATGTGAAATGTACATGAAAGTACTCAAAAGCCATATTTGCAGAAGCTCTCTGTCTCTCTGTCTCTGTCTCTGTGTGTGTGTGTGTGTGTGTGTGTGTGTGTGTGTGTAGATGAGAAGAAAAGCTTGGCTTGGCGGGGGGGGGGGGGGGGGGGGGTGGAGGAGACTTGCCAGAATCTTGTCTTCCCTTTCTATAGAAAACTCTGGGAAAGATCTAGTCCTGGAAATCCTCTTATATGTTTAAGAAATGAGCTAGTATAGCGGCTAAACAAGAGATCATACAAAAAGGAAAAAAAAAGTTTCCAGTAAAATATAAACAGGAAATAATATAAATGTATAACATAAAAATAAGATTCCATAAGAAAAAAAGAAAAATCCAGTAAAAAATAAATGACATGACAAAAAAGAAGCAACTACATGCATTTCTGATAAAAACTCACATCAAATCAGGAACAGAAGAAAACTGTCTCAGTGTGATAAATGGCAATCTACAAAAAAATAAAAAACCTCACATTGAGAATTGTGCTTAGTAGTGAAAGACTAAATTCCCTTCTCCTAAGATATGGAATTAGGCAAGAAAGTTAGCTCTCACCACTCCAGTTCAGCGTTGGACAGGAAGTTCTAGGCAGCGCAAGAAAGTAAGAAAAAGATGAAACAACATGGATAAAATTAGAGTGTATTATGCTAAGCAAAATAAGTCATTGAGAGAAAAGCAGATATATGATTCCACTCATATGTGGAATTTGAGAAACTTAACAGATGAACGAATACAAGGGAAGAGAAGGAAAAATAAGGTAAAAGCAGAGAGGGAGGCAAACCATAAGAGTTTCTTAAATACAGAGAACAAACTGAAGGTTGATGGTAGGGTAGTGGTTGGGAGGGTGGGGTAAATGGGTGTTGGCCATTAAGGAGGGTGCTTGTTGGGATGAGCCCTGGGTACCATATGTAAAAAATGAAGCACTGAGTTCTACTCCTGAAGCCAAGACCACACTGTATGTTAACTAACTTGAGAATAGTAATTTTGAAAAAACTTAAGAAAAAAGAAAGAAAATGAAATAAAAGGCATTCAGATTGCAAATGAAGAGGGAAACTTTTTCTTTTTAGTTGTGACAGTTTATGTAGGAAATCAGATGGTGTCTATCTATAAAAAAAGTTACTAAAACTAGTGAAGGGAGCTTAGCAAGATTGCAGGGCACAAAATCAGTATATAAAAATCAACTATTTCTACATACTAGCAGCAAGCAGTTGAAAATTAAAATAAAAAAACAATACTATTTACAGTAGCATTAAAATGTATGAACTACTACAGGAAGTATAGTCAATAAAAAATATAAAAAACATGTGAAATGCTTAGGGAGAAGTTTTACAAAAAATATACAAGACCTCTACACTGGAAACTACAAAACATTGCTGAAAAAATTACATGAAACAAATAAATGGAGAGAGAATCTATGTTCATGGGTTTGAAGATCCAATATTGTTAAGATGTCAGTTCTCCCCAGCTGGTGTATAGACTTAACCCAACCTCCGTCAAAATTTAGGCAAGATTTTTTCTTTGGTAGAAATTGCAAACATTTCTAAATCACATGGAATGCCAACAGTAATCAAAATAACATTGAACAGATAACAAATAACATTGAACAGTTGGTGGACCAACACTACATAATTTCAAGACTTATAAACCTGCAGTAATCAAGACAGTGTGGCATTGATGTGAAAAGAGAAAATAGAGCAGTAGAAAAGAGAGTCCAGAAATAGACTCACATATATATGTTCAGCTCTTTTTCAATAAAGGGACCAATACATTTCAGTGGGAGAAAGAACAGCCTTTCAACAAATGATACCAAAACACTTGAATAGCCATATGTCCCCCAAATAATGGACCTTAACTCTTACCACAGAACTAAAATTATCTTGAAATAGGCCATAAGCTTAAATGTAGAAGCTTACATTTAAAACTTACATGAACTTATAAGAACTTTAAGAAGACATTTAGTGATCTAGGGTTTGGAAAAGATTTTTTTTTTTAAGATGATCTTTCTGTTTTGTTTTGTTTCTGAGAGAGAGCTAGAGTGCGCACAAGCACAGGAGAGACAGAGAAAGAGGGAGAGAGAGAGTCCCAAGCAGGCTCCATACTGTCAGCATGGAGCTGATTGGGGGGGAGGGGGGGCTCAAACTAATTGTGAGATCATGACCTGAGCCAAAATCAAGAATCAGACACTTTACCTGGCTGAGCCACCTCAGTGTCCTTGGAAAAGTTTCCTAAATATGATACAAAATGCACCAGCTCAAAAAAAAATTTAACAAATAGGATTTATTTAAAATTTAAAAATTTCTGCTTTTTGGGGTCCCTGGGTGGCTCAGTAAGTTGGGCATCTGATATAGGCTCAGGTCATGATCTCATGGCTTGTGAGTTTGAACCCAACATCAGGATCCGTGCTGACAGCTCAGAGCCTGGAGCCTACTTTGGATTTTGTTTCCGTTTCTCTCTGTCCCTCCCCTGCTTGTGCACTCTCTCTCTCTCTCTCTCAAGTATAATGATTGTTTTTAAAAAGTATTAAAAATTTCTTATTTTCAAAGGTCACAATTAAGAAATTGAAAAGGCAAGCCACTGACTAGGAGAAAATATTTGTAAAATAATATCTGACTTTAGACTTGTATCTAAAATATGTAAAAATCTTTAAAAACTCAATAAAGAGATAAACAACATAATTTAAAAAGTAGGTAGATAAATGAACAGTTTACCAAGCAAATACACGTATGAAGAGAAGCATATGTCTACACAAAACTTGTATGCTCATACTAGTTTTCTTATAGCCAAAAATGGAAAGCCACCCAAAAGACAAATTATGGTCTGTTCAATCAGAGGAATACTACTCATCAGTAGAAAGGAATGAATCACTCACTGATCCACACAGCAACATAGATTAATTTCAAAATAATTCTTCCTAGTAAAAGAACCAGAAAAAAAATGCATACCATATGATTTTACTTAATCATTATAGAAAATGAAAATTATCTGTATTGAGAGAAAGCAGATCATTGGTTGCCCATGGATGGGAATGGGGGTAGGAAGGGGTATAGAGAGGGGCACAAGAGGTACAAGGAAACTTTTGGGCATGATAAGTATGTTCATTTTCTTGATGATTATGATGACTTTATACTTATGTCAAATTGTATCAAATTGTACACTTGAGTTATGTGCAATGAATTATATGTCAAATTATATCTCGGTATAGCTGGAAATGTAAAAAAAAATGTTGACACAGATCAAAGGGAATTTTACACCCACTTTTAGAGATACACACACAGTTAGAAACAAGTTTTTACTTAGTAAAAAAAAAATTATTTTTATGAAGGAAGACCTCAAAGAGGAAATATAAGAATTGAGGAAGAGATGTTGAAACAACAAGAAACAATGCAAATAATATATGATTTGGTGGAACTCAAGGAAGAAATAGAAAAAATAAATCATACAATTGGAAAGAACACAAAGGGAGATTATCACTCTGATAAACAGTGGGAATATAAATTTTTAATGTTTATTTATTTTTGAGGGGGAGCAGAGAGAGAGGAAGACACAGAATCTAAAGCAGCCTCCAGGCTCTTAGCTATCAGGAGAGAGCCCGATACAGACCTTGAACCCATGAACTGTGAGATCATGACCTGAGCCAAAGTCAGATGGTTAACTCACAGAGCCACCAAAGTGCCCCAACACAGTGGGAATATAGAGCAGGGACCCATTAACTAAATCTAGCCCACTACCTTTTCATGTATGACCCTTAAGATGAAAATAATTTTTACATTATTGAATGATTAAAAAAAGAAGAATATGCAGTAGCAACTGTAGTGGTCTACAAAGTCTAAAATATTTACTATCTAGCCCTTTACAGAAAAAAGTTTGCTGTCCCCTACTATAGAGGATATATGTGAAAAAGGAAATAAAGTGAGTAGAAATTAGGAAGGGCTTACTTATAGTTACAAAGAAAATGATAATAGAAGTAGGAAAAGGAGATTCAGTATTTACATAATGGGAATGCCCAAAGAAAAAGTAAGGGAAGAACACATTTTTAAAGATATAAATCAGGGAAACTTTTAATTAAAACTAAAAACCTTGAAGCTACATATCTGAAACAGTACACTGCATGGTAGGGTAAACTATCCCAGAATAGTCAACAATAAGACATATTCTAGAAAAGTTATTCAACTGTATAGTAAAGGATAATATGTTTTGATGAGTAGGCATAAAGATAAAGTCACTTATAGACACAAAAATTTCAGATTGGCTTCAAATTTTCTGCAAAAAATAGCTCAAGTGATAGTGAAGTAAAAACTAAGATTCTCAAGGAAAGGAGGTGTAAACCAACAATTTTATATGAAACACAACATTCCTCAAATGTAAAGCCTACAAACAAAAAGTTTTGAAAAAAGGAAAAAAGCCTCAGGAATCCCTTTTTGAGAAAAACAAGTAAAGATCAAACCTCAACCAGCCAACAAATATCTGAAAATTCTACAGCAAAAAACCTGGAAATAATAATTTACTCAATTATAGGCTATAGGCTCTAAATATGGTTAAACTATAGGCTAAAACATATGTGGCATTAAGTATCAAACTGAATGTAAATGACCTGGCAGTGTACAAATAATTCAACTAACAAAACAAAATAAGCCAAGGATGAAAGGTGAAAGGTGATTTGTTTACCATAGAAGGTTTGTCTGTCATAGAAGACTGAGAAGTATCCCTGAAATTCAAACAGACTTTTTGGTTCTGATGTAAATACTGAGAAAGAGAATACCAGTAAATATCAGACAGCAGAAGAAAAGAGGGAAGAGGAAATAAACAAATTTTGTCATCATCCAGAGTAAGAAACTTATACTGTCTAAAGATGGAAAGAACTAAGAATAAAAGTTTTATAAAATTATCATTGTTGGTAGCCATTAGGCAAAAACAAACTGCATGATATAACAAGCACCCACACAAAACAAAGAAAATGAACTGTATTGTTAAAAGCTTAAGACAAATTATAAAAACAAAATAAAATAATATGATAACTAATACCAACCACATATATGGTATCAGCAAATATGAAATGGCCTAATCCTTATGTTAATAAAGGACAAGGAACTTTAGGTTGTATCACAAAGAAAAGCTCGATCCTGTGCTATATACAAAACCTATGTCTAAAACGACAATTCAGAAAAATTGAAAACATATTTCAAACAAATGTATAAAAACAGTGGCCCAACCTAATATCAATTTGGAAATCAAAGGAAAAAAAACATTAAATGTTCAAGGCATTTAATTAGGCTTAAGACTTCAGTATATAATAAAGATGTATCAATTACAAATCTCTCACATCAGCTAATGTAGTGTTGAGTTCCATAAGGCAAAAACCTACAAATGGTACATGGAAAGAGAGCCAATTATGCTAGTAATAGGAAACTTTAATTTGCCCTCAGCCTAGGAATTCCTAAACAATCCAGAATCCATAATACTAAGGCAACTAACCAACCTTAATCAACCAGGACTCCCAATTTCAGGGGAAATTGGAAAAGGAAAGCAAATTTTATGTCCTAGCGAATCTGGCCACTGAGCTTGTTACCACATTGGTGTTTATGACACAGTAAATGTTAATGATTGTACTACCACAAAGGAGGTCCAGGCAGACCTCCTAACCAGGGTGTCATTAATAATAATTTAATACTAAAATATTATACTCTGTACTCTCACAATAGAGAATGCACTTTTTGTCAGTGCTCTTGAAATATTCACAAGGATGATTGTATGCTGAGATACCAGAAAGCCTGGTGGAGACAATGTAACCGTGTTTATCAAAGCTACAAATGCATGTACCTTTTGATCCAGAAATTGCACTTTTAGAAACTGATTATATATACATACACAAATATGAAATTACCTATTTACAAAATTACCTATTTTATACATCATTACAACATACTTTGTAGACTACAATATTTAGAAGACTTAAAAGTTTATCAACAGGTCTGGTTAAATAATTTTATGTGTAATATATTGGAATACAATGCATCTGTAAAAGGAAATGAAGAAGCCTTTTAAGTACTAATTTAGAAAGATCTCTAGGATGTATCCTTAAGTGAAAAAGCAAGATGCAGACTGAATGTATAATATACTACCACTTTTTCATACCTCAAAAAATGTGGGGAAAACTTATTTATATATGCTTCTGTATGAGGTATAAACAGATGTCTGGAAAGATGAACAGAAAAGTAACAGCAGTAGAATGTGAACTGGACAAATGAAGAGTGGAGTAATAAGAATTTTTAAAAATATAATTTATATGGACGCTTGGGTGGCTCAGTCGGTTAAACGTCCAACTTTGGCTCAAGTCATGATCTCATGGTTCGTGGGTTCAAGCCCTGCGTTGGGCTCTGTGCTGATGCCTAGCTCAGAGCCTGGAGACTGCTTCAGATTCCATATCTCCCTCTCTCTCTGACCCTCCCCTCATCATGCTCTGTCTCTCTGTCTCTCAGAAATAAACAAAACATTAAAAAAATAAATAAAATATAATTTATTGTCAAGTTGGTTTCCATAGAACAAACAGTGCTCATCCCAACAAGTAAGGATATTTTTTAAAAATTAAAAATGTATATTGTTTTATGTGAATATATTTTCTATATAAATATCTAAAAAATAATGCAATGGGGGCATAGAAAATAAAGCAATTAATTCTCCCTTGGGGGACCAGGAGGAAGTGAATTAGAAGCAAGAAAAACAAGATTATAGAAAATTGTTCAATCAAGAGATGATAGAAAACTTTAAACAATACGGTGACTTCAGGGTAGTGTAAATTTTTGAAAAAAAAAAAAAAAGATTTAAGGAGAGAAATCCTTAAGACTTCCTCACTGATTAGGTGGAGAGGGTTGAGGGTGATGATGAATGAGGGATAACTCGATTGGTGATGTCACTAGTCAAACGAGGGAATGCATTAGGAAGTTCTGGTTGAAGTTGGTACAGGTATGAAGGGAAATAATTCAGTTTTGGAAGAGTTGTCTTGAAAGGTACCTGCAGTTTATAGGAAGTTCTAAGAGCATTCAGGTCTCAAAACAGAGGAAAAGGCACCATTTCAAATTTATGCAGGCCATCCAATCAGAAACCACCCTAATCAGCCAGGACTCCCAATTTCAGGGGAAATTGGAAGAGGAAAGCAAAATTTATGTCCTAAAGAATCCAACCACTGAGCTGGTTACCACATTGGTATTTGTGGCACAGTAAACGTTAATGGCTGTGCTACCACAAAGGAGGTCCAGGCAGTCCCCCTAACCAGGTCTCATTCGAAGGGGAGTGAACCTGAGCCTGGGGTACAGGGCCTGTATTACTCTTTATCTTTTCTCTATGTATTTAATTAACATCTCATCCTTTTAACACAACCGGTCTCACATCAAAATACTAGCTTAAAAGGTACTTCTTTTTCTGGGCAAATGCTTCCTTTCTTTCTAGCTGTGCCTGTGAATACAAGGCAGCATGCAGTTATTAGGGACACAGTTAAGGCCAGGCTACCCTCAGAAGTCCCTTGAAGCTCGGGCCCCGAGCTCTGAACTAAACAGAGCCATTGCTGGAGGTCAGGATTCAGACCAGATGCTGGGACCTGCAAGTGGGGAATAAAGAGTCTCCAGAGGAAGGGGACAGGGGCTGTGGAGACATGTTTGATACAGTGGTCCCTGAAATTGCTCATGAGACATCTGATCTGTAATGCTTTGACAAGCCATTGCATTCTCTTATGTTATCCGGTCACACCTGATCAGAAAGTTGTTGCAGTAGATATACTCTAATAAGTATCAGTGAGGGTACGCAATCTTTTTTAATTTTTATTTTTTAATGTTTATTTATTTTTGAGAGAAAGAGCATGAGCAAAGGAGGGGCAGAGAGAGAGGGAGGCACAGAATCTGAAGCAGGCTCCAGGCTCTGAGCTGTCACCACAGAGCCCAATACGGGGCTGGAACTTACAAACCATGAGATCATGAGCTGAGCCGAAGTCGGACACTTAACCGACTGAGCCACCCAGGCACCCCAGGGGTACACAATTTTGAAATGTCTTTAAGAAATGAAGAATATTGAATTATTTTAATATTCAAATTGAAAGTAACTTTACTTAAATTTGTCTAATGATTTTTTTTTTCCATAAAAGTCTCAGTTTATACCAACAAGTAGAATCATGGAGTTCACTACTACCTGCCAAACTTCAGCATCTAAGGTGAGTAAAGTAGGATTTAGCCATTTGTGTCATGTTTTCCATTTGAAGGGTAAAACATTATCAAGGGCTAACTAAATGTCATCATGGTTCATGAGGTTCAGTTAGTGAAGCACTAATACATATTTTTAATTGTCATTATTTTTTTTCTTATTAGAGTGATACATATTTATTAGGAAAAACTTAGAAGATAAAGTATAAGTAAGAAAATTTAAATACCCATTATCCTACTGTCTGGAGATGATGACCAGTTTTAATGTTTTAATATATTTCTTTCCCATATTTTTTCTGTGGTTATATATATGTATTTATAATCATATACATAGATTGCTTCAATCTATGGCTATATATTTGCCTAGAAATATGTTATATATGTAATTCCTACATTGTTTCTTGTGTTTCCTAAATGTTATATTGCCTTATATTCTTCAAATGTGTTATCGTCTAAAATTTAATGTTTAGAGGAAATATTTTTTAAACTTTAGGGCTTTCCAGTTATCCCAATTACACATGGGCATGCACATGCACGCACATGGAAAACTCTACCGCTTTAGTTATTAATATTTTATTTTTTATTTTAAGTTTTTTAAAATGTTTTTTAATTTTATTTCTGAGAGAGAGCGAGACAGCGTGAGCAGGGGAGGGTCAGAGAGAGGGAGATACAGAATCTGAAACAGGCTCCAGTCTCTGAGCTGGACAGAGCCAGCACAGAGCCTGATGCAGGGCTCGAACCCCCGAACCATGAGATCATGACCTGAGCCTAAGTTGGACGCTTAACCGACTGAGCCACCCAGGTGCCCCTAAATACATATATTTTTAAAGTAGGCTCCATGACCTTGCGATTGAAGAGTCAGATACTTTGTCAACTGAGTTAGGTGCCCCAGAAGCAGATTATTTTAGACCAGGTTTAGGGCTGACATTTTAATTTATTTTTTAGTTGTCCAATCTCGTTTTTCAATATAATTCATTGTCAAATTAGCAAACATACAGTGTATACAGTGTGCTCTTGGCTTTGGGAGTAGATTCCCATGATCCATCGCTTATGTACAACACCCAGTGCTCATCACCCATTTACCCCTCCCCCTATCCCCCCATCAATCCTCAGTTTGTTCTCTGTGTTTAAGAGTCTCTTATGGTTTGCCTTCCTCTCTGTTTGAAACTATTCTTTTCCCTTCCCTTCCTCCATGGTCTTCTGTTAAGTTTCTCAAATTCCTCATATGAGTGAAAACATATGATATCTGCCTTTCTCTGACTGACTTATTTCACTTAGCATAATGCCTTCCGGTTCCATCTGCATTGTTGCAAATGGCTGGATTTCATTCTTTCTCATTGCCAAGTAGTATTCCGTTATATATATAAAGCACGCCTTCTTTATCCATTCATCAATTGATGGACATTTGGGCTCTTTCCATAATTTGGATATTGTTGAAAACACTGCTGTAAGCCTTGGGGTACATGTGCCCCTATGTAGTTATCCATATTTCTTAACGGGCAGATAGATGATAGGATTGATAAACCCCATCCAGACTTTAAGATAAATAGATTACTAATGTATATGCACCAGGGAGCCAAAGGCAAGTAAATCTCTGTGGGGAAGAAGTCAGGAAGTGTACCACATTCTCAGTTTGTAGTCTTCTGCCATCTTCAGAATCAAAAGATTTCTGGACTTAGCCCAGCTCTGCTGAATCAAATTCTGAATGAGCTGTTGCAGTGGAATGTATTTGCTCTAGTCTGTTTTGTATACTTCTGCTTTTTAAAAGTGTTTATTAGTAATAAGTATCACCTCATTTCATAAGTTTTTGAGGGAGATGGCAATTAGTTATAAATAAGCTAGCTACCAAATGACAAAAGTTATGTTCTTTGTTATTCAAGGAAAATACAAAAACTCAGAAAGTCAGGCGTTGGGGCCATGACTTGAAGCAGGAGTCTCTTGCATCTTCTGTCAGCCACAGAGGTTGGGAAAAAAACACAGAAGGGACAGACTCTGATGTGGAATACATTGCAGAGACCAAAGTTATGAAGAAGTCTACCCAGAAGAAAGCAAAACCTCAAAAGCAGAGATGTCCAGCAGCCCTGCCAGAAAACATGAGACCAGCCAAGAGATCTCAGGTGTTTTTTTTTCCTTAGTCACAAAATGTATAGTAATTCGCTTATTCTGGAAATAGCATTGGGTAAAGGTTTTGCTTCATTTTCATATTTGTAAAGCACTCTAATTATAGCATACACATTGTCATCTGACTTTCCAGGACAAGGTCCCAATTTCTATTTTTTCTTTTCTATTCTCCTTTGGAGGAAAAGTCAGGTGGCAAATAGCACATCAGCACAGTGTGTGGAGAGGTCAACCAACTGAAGGGCCTCAGAGACTGCCTGGATGGGAAAAGGATTTAAAATCTGTATGTAAGAGAGACATATGCATATAGGATAAGCCTGTAATCTTGAGGATTTTGCATTCAGTGCCTTTATAGCAAAAATGTTTAGCTTTATTTCATAATCGGTAGTGACCCCAGTAGTTGAGGATCTGGAAAAATGGGATATAATCTCGACAATACAATTAAGTGTTGAGACTGATTTTAAAACTGAACCACCCCACAATTTCCAAATGAGTTTGCTTCTTTTAAAAGAATCACTACATTTTTATTCTTATAATGTTACTCTTAATTCCATTTTGAGAACTTGCTGTCAGAGTCAGCTTGTAATAATAAGAATAAGAGGGCATTTACCCTGTGCCAGATTCAGTGCTCAATGCTTACGGACAGTATCTCGCTACCAGTTAAAATATTTTGTAAGCCAAAATTCATTGCCTAGTTTATCTGCCTTGTTCATCAGATTTGATTTCTAATGCCTTTTTTACTCTTTCCCCAAATTAAATTTACCCTTAAAGGGTAGAGATGGATCACCAGAGAAAATATTCAAATAAATTGCCATAGACTCTGAAAGCAATAAACTAATTTAACCAGCAGATATCTACCAAACTTTGCCCGGTGTAAAGATACTGTGTTAAGTATTGTGGGAGACAAGATATTTTCAGCATGGTTCTTTCAAAAGGAATTATTCTGAACAATTTTTATGCTGCAAAAATATCTCACACATTCTTTTGTAAAATCTTTGGCAAATGGTGTGTAGGCTGTTTTAGAAAATCTTTACTGACAGAAATGTATTACCTACTAAGGTAGCCTTCTCATTCCATTTTTGGGTAGCACCTTCTCTTAAAATATTTGAAGTCCAGTTCCCTGTAATTTTGAAGTTTGGGTCCTAAATGTTTCTTTGAGACTATAGAGACTGTCTACAATCAACAGAATTGTCATAATTACTTTGAATTATGTATCATTTACATGCACGTTCATATAATTTATTTAATCTTTGTCCAAAATGCTGCATGTTTATAATGTAAAAAGTAGCTCTATCACTTTATAATCATATTTCCTTTAACCCTTATCTCTGCTCATTAACTGGGCAATTTAGGACTTAGGATTTGTTGGCATATTTTATGTGCAGGTTGCATGCTCTAAAAGCATACACATGATTGGGGCATCTGGTTGGCTCAGTCGGTTTAAGTGTCTGACTTTGGCTCAAGTCATGATCTCACTGTCTGTGGGTTTCAAGCCCCACATCTGGCTCTGTGCCAACAGATCAGAGCCAGGAGCATGCTTAGGATTCTGTGTCTCCCTCTCTCTCTGCCTCTCCCCAGCTTGTGTTCTCTCTCTCTCACTAATAGATAAATAAATTTAAAAAAATTATTAAAGGCATACAAGTAATTGAGAAGTTGAGGTGTGCCCAGGAGTTAAAATAACACATTTTAAACTTTAGATCAAGAGATTCACTGTGTGTGTGTGTGTGTGTGTGTGTGTGTGTGTGTGTGTGTATAAAATTATCTATTATGTGCCGTTCATATGCAGTCAGCTCTACAGGGGATTTAACTGTGAGCAAAACCACTCACAGCCCCTACCTGTATTGAACTGACACTGAGAAAGGCAATCCAATAATGAGACAAATGTAAACTGCTTCTGGGTAGTGTTTAATAACTTAGTAGCGTAAGTACTTATAATAGGGGATTTGACCCTGCCTGCGAGGACTAGCCGTGAAAAAATGATGAAAAACCCTGAAAAAGTGATGCCTGAAGTTTTAGGATTGAATTCCAATTAAACTGATAAAAAGAGGGAAAGAATATTTGCAAACGCAGGCATTTGCTAAAGAAGGAACCTGGTGAATACAAAGCACCTTGAGAAGACAACTAAGCTGTGGTGGGGCAGAGAGATGGAAAGGGGCTGTGGTGTTAAGTGAGTAGGGAGTGACCAGAACCATGCAGGACCCGCAGGCTGTGACGGGGCTTTTGCATTTATTCTAAAAGCAATGACACACCATTGAAGGAAAGTGGTGTGACCTGATTTTCCTTTAGAAAAGATTGTTGATGGCATATGGAGTATGCAGTGAATGCAGTGAATTCAGGCAGAGTAGTTAGGAGGCTGTTAACAGTGGTCTCACAGGGAAATCCTGGCGGCCTGGGATAGTGATGGTGGCGAAACGGAGAGAAGTTCGTACATTTGTTCCTTGTGTGTTTGTCTTGAGGAAGAGACACTGACCCATGGTGGTGATGTGCAGGGTATAGAAGGTGAAGCAGATGGAAATGGCAAGAAGGACAACAGAATTTCTGGCTCTTGTACCTGGTTGGATGGTGGTTCCAATCATTGAAGCAGAGAATGCTAGAAGGTGGCTGGGCCTGTGAGGGGAAATCAGTTTACATAGTTTGAGATTTTCAAGAGGACATGTCAAGTGAGGAGTAAGGGTAAAAAGAAAAGAAAGACTAGACAGAAGCCTGTGGGGTTTTACCGTCTAATGGCTGGCTGAGGTAAGGTGATTGTGAAGGAATGGCCAGGCAGGAAGAAGAAAAGTCAGGTGCTTATTTCATCATTAAAGCTAAGAGGGGGAAATGTCAATTCAAGGAGAGTTGGTCAGAGGGACTAGATTCTTTTTTTTTTTTTTTTAAGAGGGACTAGATTCTATTGAAAGGCCTAAAAAAAGTCCATTTACTTAATGACTTAGTGGTAATAAGGATGATCTCAGGGAAGATTTTATTGTTTTTACTGGAGTGGAGAGGATGGAAACCAGATTAGAGTGGACTGATTAGCAAGTAGAAGGTGAATAAATGAAGACAGGTTCAGAAGATACTCTATGCTTACAGAAATCCAGAAGTAAGAAAGATAGATGAGGAGACTATGGAATTCTCTATAAACTTTGAAAAATGAATTTAACCAAGTTTTAAACTGCAGTGGAAACAACTTTCAATTGCTTGAGGGGTATTTCCAATAAATTTCTGATATCGGGTCCAATAAATACACTGGGCATTACCACTGCCAGAGGAAGTGTAATTAATTTTAACATTAGCCTAAGTAAATGGAATTAGGAAGGCAGATATGCTCCAAATAAATCTTGTAATGTGCCCCAAAAGCTTGATAACAATGGCTCTGGAATTAGCTAATGTTTTAGCTTAAATGTACCACAGTTCAGCTTTATTAACAGAGGTAATTAATTAATTGTTTTTCCTAGAGAATTGTTTTTATCATACTCTTGTGTTTCTCAGAAGGTTCCACTTCCTTTATGCTAAGCAACATCCCCCCCATTTCCTGAAAGCAGAGGTCCCAATGAAAATAATATTCTTATTGTTTCCTACATCTGCAGCTTTTAATTCCTTTTAATTTTCTCCCAATGTCCTTTGTTAATTCATTTCAGTGAGCAAACTAAGCATTTATGCTGGGCCAGGTGCTCAGAACTCAGATTGACACAGTTCCTGCTCTCGAGAAACTCTGAGAAACTCTCGAGAGTTTACCAGTAGGGGTGCCAATCAAAGGAGACCTTTCTCTGTATCATAGATTTATCATACCAGCTGTTTTCCCACTTTTTAAAGTATGAGGACATCTTTTCAAAAAATGACCACAGACATCTTACATAATACTTGACATGCCTAGTACCTATTGGTTGAGAACTATGAAGGGGCATCTGGGTGGTTAGTTGATTGACTGTCTAACTATGGTGCAGGTCATGATTTCGTAGTTTGTGAGTTGGAGCCCCTCACTGGGCTTGCTGCTGTCAGTAAGGAGCCTGCTTCAGATCCTCCATCTCCCTCTCTCTGTGTCCTTCTCCTGACTTCTCTCTTGCTCCCTCTCTCACTCTCAAAAAAAAAAAAAACAAAAAAAAAAAACCAACCACAAAACAAAAAACTATGCAAGAGAAAGCCATCATAGATATTTTGAAATAAATGTATATCTTATGTCCCCCCAGTAACATCTACATAAATTTTAAGAACACTTTGTATATCCATATGAGACGTTATTCATTCAGTGTATGGGCAATAATTCATGGGGATAATTTGCCAAATACTACAAGCCCTTTAAATTCACTGTTGACCCCCATAGTCTACAGCAGTCATTTCATACTTAATCTGCCTTATGACAGTTTTACTTCATTGTGTATTGTCATTTTACTTTTCTAAGTACTTTTCTAAATCATATACTTCTTGAGGGCAAATATCAGAAATTGAATTTCCTCTTTATCCTACAGAAGTTTGCAGAAGTTAACAGAAGCTGAATAAAGACAGTTTAATGGGTACCAGTGACTGCTGCTAACTCTCGTATATTTTTTGTTGGTATTCTGCCATAGGTCTCTTCTCGGGAGATGAGTAGGAAGCAGAGTGAAAACCTGGTGCAGGAATGTAAGGCTTTGACTGAAGTTGAAACCAGCAACAGAGATCCAGATATCATCCTGGTGAGATAAATTTTACCGACTAAGTGATACATTGATTATTTATTCCCATTCATGAAGGCTAGAGGAATCCAAGAAGCATATCATATTAGTACCTCAAAGTAACTGGAACATTTTATTGAATAGCCTAGTTTTTAGGTGAAGAAATAAGACTCAGAAAAGTTAGTTACGTGTCCAGGCTACATGAAGTTGTGAAAATATAACGGGGACTTGTACCTCCAGACCACTAGTCCATGGTGCTTTTCGTTTTAGTTGTCAGTGTGAGAAAGCTTTAGAAGTATGTAAGTTCATATAAATTATGTACATAACTTGAAGGTCATTCTGAAACCTCCTGCATGCCCAAAGCCAAAGCATGTGATTCTTTCTGTAATTCATAATATGGATCCTTGCCAGAAAGAATCATTCTAAACTGACTTACCTTTGGCTACAGGCAAAAGCCCCAGAGAAGTCTGTTCAAGAAATGCAGATACATTTCTGTTTATGCCACTAGATTATGTATCCCTGATTCTAATTTCAGTCATCATTATCAAAGAGCTATGGATATAACTATACCTTAGATCCCAGCAGAGTTGCTTTGCTCCCTGATCCAAGAGTGAAAGAAAGCCTTTGGTAATTAGGAAGAAGTGACCCAAGGACTGGTCTCATGAGGAACACTTCATCTGTGAAGCCATTGAAAGACATTGTCCCTTTTGTTACTTAGTGTTCTTTGTACTATAATTTAAAAGTTCATTTAGACTTTGGAATTTAACATCAGGAAAAAATCCATTCAGTGCTTCCTTTTATCAGAATATGAACATCATTACTCACTATAGTTCTCTTCTTACTTTGATCACCAAGAAGCTTATAGCTAAACTTTAAGAATGACTGTAGTCCCCTAGATATTTGCTATTTATTGACATGATAATACAGAAGAGAGTATTTAGAAAGGGGCCTGGCATCATCATATATGTCTTTAGGTAAGATATCTCAAAATGCTATTTGGAATTGTGGATTAAGTTTTATTTGCCAGTGAGCCAGTAAGGAACATATGTCTTCGGACTTCAGCCTAATTTTTGTGTCTGTCAGCAGAAAATCATGTGTCAGAAAATACGCGATGTAACAACAATGGAGGTTTTATTTAAAACATTTGCTCATTATGGAAAATTTCAAACATACTAGAATCAGCTCCTACGTGCTCATTTCCCAGCTCTGCAGTGACCCCCTCACATCTAGTCTTGTCTCCTCCACACGCCTTACCTACCCCCTTACTCTCAGACATCACATCACTTCGTCGATCAATTATCATTGTTTGAAGAAGCCATCTGAAGGAATGTTGAAAAGGTCTAGGTGTGATTTGTGAAACGGTGCAGGAAAAACCTTCATATTGACAAAAAGAAACAACAATTTCCTAAAGAAAGGAATCACCAAACTACGGTAGAACCTTGGTTTGTGAACATAATTCATTCTGGAAACATGCTTGTAACCCAAAACCCTTGCATATCAAAGCACATTTCCCCATAAGAAATAATGGAAACTCAGATGATTCATTCCACATCCCAAAAATATTCCTATAAAAATGATTACAAGATTGTAAGATAATACAAAATAATAAAGAAAATACAAAATATAAAGAAAGGTAAACAAGTTCACCTGCACTTATCTTTGAAAATTTTTGTGGCTGGTATGAGAGACACAGGAGAGAAGAGGGTTATTGAGTAGGATGACTTTCACTGTCATTAACAGAATCACTATCTATTGGCTCAGTGGAATTTTTTTCTTTTCGTGCAACTTTAACAAGGAACCTATCCAATGACTCATGCTTTTGCCTCCTTTTGAGGATTTCATGGAAATGTGGCATTGCATTGTCATTAAATAGATTCATCACTTGCACTGCTACAGCCTTTTTCAGGTGATGATTTTCTACAAAATTTTGCACTGTTTCCCACATTTTACACATCTCCTTAATCTCATTGGAATGCATGATGGAAAGACCAACCTTTTGATGCATGAGGGGCCATTGTATACCCTCATGTGTATGTTGACTGCAGTACAGTATTAATAAACTCTTGTCATATACTGTATTTAATGTCATTGGCAATAAGGCAGCAGAGTAAAGGGTCTATGTCTTCAGGCAGCCTGACCTTGAAAGAAGCCAAGCATTCCTAAGATTACTCTTGTGTGGAAAAGGAAGGGACTGTCTATAGATACTTTGAAGTGACAAAAAATATACAGGTGCCTGTTGTGGGCACCTTCCAGTGTTCTGAAAAATCATTGATTTCTGCCAAACACTGTGGCCTGAGACTGAGCATCCAAGCATGGGAGTTGATCACCCACAATCCCACAATGAGAGAGATTGAGAGACAGAGAGAGAGAGAGAACCATTGGCTTAGTTGTGACATTTGGTGTCATGTACTATTCATATCGCAAAAACATTGCTCCTTTATCAAGTTAAAATTAATTACAAATGTTTGCAAAAGTCTTGCGGAGCACTCATAGAACAAGTTACTAGCAATCCGAGGTTTCACTGCATTTGCAAAAGGAAATGGGTCAAAATTTAATCAGCCGCCAGAAAGGAAGAGAAAGCCCAACTAGTTGTAAATAACACCACGTCTCGGAAGCAAACCGTGATGTAGCTGCACCTGTGAGCAGTACTGGTCACCGCCTGCTTACCAGTATCTGCTTGGCATGTTTTCCGCGTAGCTGTTGGTTTGTCACCTCCCTTCCTTTTAGCAAGTACTTTTTCATCAAATAGATATGACATTTATATTAAAATTTTTGTTGTCTTTTTGTGTCATATTTCTCAAGTTTTATGTTACTTCTATGTGTGTGTGTGGTAGGATTTATTTGTGCCCCACTGATTTTAGCAGGAAGTCTGTTCTCAAACTCAGTGTGTCTAATTAATTTGGATAAATATGCCTTATCCACAGATGCACATTAATTTCTCTGTTTGGCTGTAGGTGCAGGAATTCCAGTAGGACATAATTGCTTCTGAATGCTTGTCTGTCTGTGCTTTCTTAAACTCAGAAATTAAAAAAATGGTTCTTCTTCACCCTTGGCCTTCTACCCAGTTATCTTCTACTTGTAGTGCTTACATGTGTATGTGAATATGTGCATATGCTTTAACTCTGACTCTGTCCTTGTCTCATTTAAAGAAGGAAGGCACTGAGGGCTGAGTGCTGCAAGTGGTGATCACTTAGAGAGGAACAATTAAATACCATGCAGGATACTTCTCACCACCTCACAACCAGGGGGTTTATTATTTTGAAGTAACTGGGGCCCTGGGCCTTATTTTCAAGTTTAGTAGAATCAGAAATATACGTTCTGTACATCAAAGAGGGTCCAATTCACAGGGATGATCTTACACTATCCAAACTCATGAGACTCTTGTGTAAGAGCCTAATGGCAGTTGGGTCATTTGAAAGATAGACACAGCCTCTGTCCATTTGGAAGGCACATGTTGACTTACACCATGCAGTCACACCCTTTATGCCAGTCTGCATGGGCTGGCCAATTACAGGCTGACGGTTGCTGGTGAATTACGTCCCTGAATGTTTAAAAGGCTTCCAGCTAAGCTAGGCTGCGACGTCCACCTCCCCTAAAATGCGTGACAGGGACAATGTTACCAACGCAACTGACTAACACTAAAAGGACGCTAGCCCAGCGCCAGGGCCCTGTGTCTCCCTGTGCTCCCAGGAATGTATCTTTCTCACGATGTATGGAGAATAGGTCCATGCTGATAAGCATGTTCTTTCTTATGTTGTGTCTGTCAGTCTGCCTTTTGAATGGATTTTTTTTCATATTAGCCTAGTTCATTCTTCTCTCTTCCAAATTTTGGGCTCACTTCACTCTGGCTGTCCTGCCAGCAGTTGTACAACATAGTGAAATGGCGACAATGTTGATGGCTTTTCAGATCTCTAGCAAACCTGCCATTGCTGGTCACTGCAGCCGTGGTATCCCTCGTCCCCCAAGACCTCTCATCTGTGGAGGCTCAGCCTTACTGCTCTTTCACCCTTGCACCTAACTGCTTCCCTTGCTCACTCTGCCTCATTCTTGAGGAATGCTTCTTACATTCCTATCTCTTCAGGGCCTATAGTCTATTGAAGCTATTTTTTAGGAAAGCATATTCTTTTGTTTTATTTCTTTTCTCACTGAGACAATCCTCATTTTCTAGTCATTTTTAATGTTTGTCTCTTTGCCCCGCACTGTGTCACATATTTAATGTGCTCCCAGATCATTCATGTGGTGCATTGGATTTCATTTTCCTTATCTACAGTTGCTTTTCTGATCACATAGTTCACTGGTGTCACCTCTGTGGCATTTTTTTTTTCATTTTGATATTAATTTATGCTTGGCCTGTTAGCCAGCTCAGTCCATGCATTTTCAAAGTCCATGCAGTGAGAATGTTCTTGGTAAGACCTTGCACGTCAACTGGCGCTGTGGAAGTCTCCAACTGGGATTCAGTTAAAACTCTAGGCATTTTCTAGAGATTAAAAAAGTGTCATGAAAATAATGAGGAGTTTTTAAAGAACATCTCAAACCTCTCCAAAATGCCCTAGGTAGCCTCCCCGTTGGACCTTTGGAGGTGTTATGTGTGGGGCTATCAGTTTGCACTGCAGCAAACTTCTTTTATTATTTTTCATGAGCTTGTTAGCTCAGCTGCAGTTCCTCCATCACTTTGGGGTAGCTAATGTGACCCAGATTTATTATCTCTGACCTTGTAAGACTGTATTCTGCTGAAATTCTGCGGTGTGTGTGCCCAGGTATGTGTGTTTTAGTGGGATTAGCCTTTCCTGTTCTCTGTGACAATGATGAAATTCAGGCACCATGCTTCACATGTATCATCTCCTCCAGTTTTCTTTGTAACCCGAAGGGGTAAGTTCTCTCTTCATCCCCGTCTTAAGAGGTGAGGAAAATAAACTTGCTCAGGGTCACACTGCCGGGAAGTGATCACCTTGAGCCCCAGCTGTTTAGCTTGAACTCTCACTTTCTTAACCACGTCTCCCGATGACTTCTCCAATTATCATCCATACGCTGTCCCCCATGTCTGTTCGCTCAGCCCATTCCACACAGGCTGGCTGGAGTACACAAATCCACAGGGCTGAGGATTTCCAGGTAGAAGTAAATACTGCCTTGATTAACATTCAGCATTTGGGTTTATACAGGTTTCCTAAGTTCTATAGACGGACCTTCTCCAGCCAGGAGTCTTGAATTCATTTCAAAAAATCAATCCATCCTCCTTGCCCACATTAAGCTAACTTCCCTTTAGCACATTTTCGCCCTTACCTTCCCTAAATCTGACCTATCCAGTAAAGTTCTTTTCTGCCTAAGACCTGGCTCTTCTCTTTCCCATCAACCTCGAGTCACATAGTAATCATCAGGATCATCATCACAGGGATGATTCTTGGAAAAGAAAATCTTCTCCAGGACTGTCACTTGTTATAATGTGGTTGTGGTCCTGCCTTGGCCACCAACCCCTTCTATGAGTTGGCATTGCCTGACCTTTGGCCTCCAGAAAATCCTATTCTTTTTCATCTTCTATGCTCAGAATACATCCCCTTCCCTCTCTTTTGATGAATAGTAGATATTCTGAACTCTTTCTGTCTCAGGCATTTTGAATCCTATGTGTAAAGTTCAAAATTTTTCCCAGTTAACCCCGGATGGGATGGCAGAAGAAATTCTTTTAGGTCACCTCTTATAGATGCACCAGCCTCTGTCAGGGGAATCAATGTCTGAGTGAAGGTTACTACAGTTTGGCTTTACTGGAACATTGCCCTGTGGTGCTGTTGTAATTAAAAGTTTGTCTAAGTTCAATTAAAAACTCCAGCGCACTGCTATGTGATATATTGGCAGTTCGACTTTACTAGAGGCAAAAAATGTGGCATTTGAACTCCATACCATCACAGTGCCCCTCAGAATGAAGCCATCTGCTCAGCTGTCACTGCACTAGGCTTAGCAGAAGCAATAAAAATAAAAGCAAAGCAGTGGGACTATATCACCAAGCATCCTAGCAAGTCACAGTCTCAAGTCGTGTCGCCAGATGAGATGTGAGAAGAGGCAGTACAGACTACGTGTCCCAGGGCGTGACTGGAAAGGTGACTGGGAAATTAGGCTGCAAAGCTCCAGTAGATGGTCAGGAAAGGAAGTGATCAATTTGAAGAAAGCTTCAAAATTCAGAACACCAAGGGAGTAAAATCACAAATGCCAACAGTAAGTTAGAGAAGTTGAGTGGAAATAATTTTCTGAGACTCAAGTCAGAGTGATAAAAGTACCAACTTTTTGTTGCACGTGTCTATGCTTTTATCTGGGTGGAGCGTGTGCTCCAAACTGATACATATTTTCTGACTCTAATATGAAGCAACATTTACCTACTTCCTAAATACTGGTATTTGCTGTGTTTCCAAATTTTATAATACTTTTGTGTGTGTGTCTGCTCTGAATATCAGTAGCAAACCCAGGTTACTCAGACAGTGAAAGAACATTTGTTGTGGTTATTTTGGGTTAAGTTAGACCTGCCTATTTATTTATTTTATTTTAAGTGTATTTATTTATTTTGAGAGAGAAGAAGGGGTGCAAGCAGGGGAGGAGCAGAGAGTGAAAGATGGAGAGAGAGAATCCCAAGCAGGCCCCACTCTGTGCTGACAGGGGGGCTCTATCCATCAACTGTGAGATCATGACCTGAGCTAAAATCAAGAATTCAGCATTTTAAAAACATTTTTTAAATGTTTTATTTATTTCTGAGAGAGAGAGAGAGAGAGAGAGAGAGAGAGAGAGAGAGATGGTGTGAGCAGGGGAGGGTCAGAGAGAAAGGGAGACACAGGATTTGAAGCAGGCTCCAGGCTCTGAGCTAGCTGGCAACACAGAGCCCGATGCGGGGCTTGAACCCATGAACTGTGAGATCATGACCTGAGCCCAAGTCGGATGATTAACTGACTGAGCCACCCAGACACCCCCAAAATTCGACATTGAACGAACTAAGCCACCAAGGTGCCCCCTAGACCTGCCTATTTAATAACCGGGAATAATACTACCATTTTGGTGGGACTGACTTGAGTCTTTTTGTTCTCTGTGGCCATTTTGGTCACTTTTGGCTTGCACCTGGCCTCAGGCGCAGATTGGCAGATGGATTCATTTCATTTCCCTAATCTGCAGATGTTTTAGAAAATTTAATGGCCAGATCATCATTGCCAGATGTATTTCAAGAGTTTGGCAATGAAGTTCCTGTATTTGCTATGAAAGTAGTAACCTCTATTGTCTAGCCCAGAAGGTGCCACTCTCTGGGGCTAAAGAAAGATATGTGAATAAAGGAATGAGTGGATGGAACCATCTTCCTGTCTCAGAACTAAGTCCTTTACCAATTGTACCTGGTTAGCATTTTGGGGTATCCTTCAAAAGAGGCTGATTCTAGTTCAGGAAAGTCATCAACCAGGTTTGAATCCCTAGGGCCACTGACAGGGACTCTGTGGCATGTCACAAAATCTGGGGGACATCTGGAGTAGCTGACGAGTTTCCAGTGTCTAGGTCTATGCTCTGTGGCAGCCAAAATAAGACCAAACCACAATACCCAAAAATAACAGCTACAGCACTCTGTTTTGGCATCAGTACTATATGACAGTGAGGTGAAAAGATGACTTGGTAGCCTCAAAGCAAGCAGAAAAAGAAGAAAAACAAATAACCTGCACGGCCAGTCCCTAAATCAGCTGCATTCACCCTAAATACGCATCATTTTTCCAACTTCTAACAGAAATTGTTTTTTTAATGGGAAACTGCTCGGGTATTGCAATAACATGATTTCAGATGATCGAAGTTGCCTAACTCAAAAGTAGGCCATTTCTTAGTTTTCCTGGTTGATGATGTTACCGTCGCCTCTATATGAACTTGTATAATGCTGTGATTGTTGCTAACGGCATCAGAAATTTCATAGGAGGTAGCCAGTCCTTTATGAGATACAAACCAGAGCTGCCCTGAGGCCTTCAGTGGAAAAATGGTCTATACTCACTCTCAACAGCATAATCCATCAGCTCACCGGCAGACTTACAACAGACACAGAGTCAGTGTGTGATACAGCCCCTGACCGAAAGGAAAATCTCATGAGCAACTCCTGATCTGAATAGTCTAGTGCCAGTGTACTAGAATCTGAATATGTCATACCAGCACCCATGTACATTAGGGCAAATATATCGAACAATACTATGTTAAAGATTTTGAGAGACACACACAAAGAATATATGATCCTTGCTCTAAAGGAGCAGGAAAATTGGAAGATAATTTTGCAAAACCACGTGTTAGCATTATTTTATGGAAAGTTGACAGGCTCTGTGCTCTGACAGACCCAGGTTCAAATTCAAACTTACCTGCCGCTTGTCAGTTGTATCAACTTACTGTCCTTTGTTTTCTTGTCTATAAAATGAGAATAATAATATTGCCTCCTTTCAAGGTTTTTATGAGAATTAATGTGATGATTTGTGCACAGAATGAAAATAGTTATTTGTGTTATGAAAAACATTTTTAAGAGCCATTTTCTGAAGGGGCCAAATTCAAGCCTTTATTGGTTGAGCTAGGAGATGGGAGTAAAGAATGAAAATTGAGAGAGGGACATCACTTTGTGGAAGCCAAGGGAGGGCCAGAGGCAGTACGCATGAGGGGTTGAGGGAAGGGGAAGGGCAATCTCAAGCTGCAGACCTGGTGCTGCCGAATTGGAGAGGCTGGAGGGTGAAGTGTGGGGAGAGAGGCGAGAAGGCAGGCAGCAGATGAGGAAGTAGAAACACAGGTGCTTTACGGTGATTTGAAATTGATTTTTACCGTATATCACCATTTCCTCCATTTCTCAACATAGTCTTCAGTAAAATCTCTGTATTTATTAACGCTTTATAGAGTTGACTTTGTTTTTGGGGGATGGACCCAGGTTCTGCTCTGAAGTATCATGCAAGAATCAAGGCTACAAGATCCCAGTCTTATCTGGGTTACGTAGACAAGACGCTTGGCTGTTAATAATAATGAAAACTGTAATTACGAGTCATAGTTACTCAGAGAAAGGAAGAAATCAGTATGGGCTGGAGTAACTAAAAAGGAAAGAGAAGGGCTTACACTTGTCTTGAAAGGTGGGAAACATTTACAAGAGGGAAGGAGGGAAGGGCACACCAGGTAAAGAGAACTACACAGGCAAAGGTGACAGAGATGTGGAGGCAAAAGTGTATGTGGTGCTTCTAGAGAATTCTGAGGAGAGCCTTCTAGTCATAGCAGAGGGAGCTTGTTAAGAAGTACTGACATTATGTTCTGATAACTTAGAATAACATTGAGAAGGGCTTTGTAAGCCAGATAAAGAGTCTGTACTTGAGGTAGTAACCAGTCAGGATCTGTGGGCATGTTTTGAGAAGGAACGTTTAATCATGGAGATTTTATTTAGAAAA
The DNA here is from genome assembly GCF_003009895.1 of Hyaena hyaena. Classification (NCBI taxonomy): domain Eukaryota; kingdom Metazoa; phylum Chordata; class Mammalia; order Carnivora; family Hyaenidae; genus Hyaena; species Hyaena hyaena. Next base: position 493,778 of record NW_024080883.1, read on the forward strand.
ATTAATTTGGGGACACCTGGGTGGCTCAGTCAGTTAAGCGTCCCACTCTTGGTTTTGGCTCAGGCCATGATCTCACGGTTTGTGAGTATGAGCCCCACATCAGGCTCTGCATGGACAGCATGGAGTCTGCCCAGGGTTCCCTCTCTCCCTCTCTCTCTGCCCCTCCCATGTATGCTTGCTTTCTCTCTCTCAAAAATAAACTTTTCTTAAAAAATTAAGAAAAAATTGAACTAGGTTGCGCTAAAGCTGCTGTACTGGGCAAAGGAGAAACTAAAGACCAAAGAATCAGGTCTGATCTGCTCCCTAAAGATTGTAGTATAAGGATGACAAGGAAAATGGAACCATTTGGAAGGAAAAAGAACAGTGGAGCACGGGAGCACGGGAGAGCAAACAGTGACAGAAGTTTCAAGATGGCAGCCTGGAACAGCATGTTACAAATAGGAAGAGAAGAGTTGACCAGGGGATCTGAGTGGGCACATGTGGGACTAAAGATCTGAAGGTTTATTCGGTAAAATGTTCAAGCACAAGCACCTTGAAGTTGGTTGGAAATAATGGGAGCAAATGTGAAAAGTTAAGGGTGATGATGCTGATCAGGCCATTGTTTGAATAAGGGTGATAGTTTAACAACTCCCCCCCACCCCCCGCCCCTCAAATTTTAACAGGTTCATTGAAGGATTCAATGTAGACAGAAAAATAAATATCCTGGGGGACTTGGGACACAGAAGGCTACAGAATCAAGGGAAGAAGGAATTACAAGAGACCTCATGCTTCCCCATCTCAGTGAATGTCCCCACCATTCACAGTTACTGAGGCCACAGCCTAGGAGGCTCCTGCATTCCTCTCCGTCTTGCACACCCAGTGCTCACCCTGTCAGCCAATTGCGCCGAATCAACCTTTGAATGGGCCCCCTGTGCTTCCCATTCCACAGCCACCACCCTGCCTGATTCACCAACATCCCTGTCAGGGCTACCGCCGTAGCCCTGTCAATGATCTCACTCTTCTGTTGGCCTCCACAGTCTAAAAATCTGACTATTTTCATTTAAAAGAGAAGTTAGATCATGCCCTTCTCTTCCTCTGAACCCTCCGGCGGCTTCTGCTCACACTGAGAACAGAACTCAGTGTTCTTGCTGTGGCCTCCGAGGCCCTAGATGACCTGCCCTGACCTCCTTTACAGTCTCATCCTTACCGCCCCCTTCTTCCACTCCACTGTCGCCACCCTGACCTTCCTTGTTCTCCAACACCTTAAACTCAGCTTTGCTTCACTGACTTTTCCTTGGCTGTTTGTAATGCCTGGACTCCACTCCCCCAGCAACGCGCATGTGCCGTCAAGACTTTCTTTGGTTCTGCGAGTATACTGGGTGGCAGTAACTCTCTTAGGCACTGGGGATACAGCAGGAAGATAACAGGCCATCTCCCCATCCTCACGGCACTTCCATTCTAGTGGGGGAGTCAGACCACGGACAAGACAAAGAAGTAAACTGTGTGGCAGGGTGGGTGATGGTAAGTGCTAAGGAGAACAGCAAAGCAGAGGAAAGGGGGAGGAGGTCTCAGTGTCGGGCATGGTGGGGTGAGTACACTTTTATACAGAGTCAGCATGAAAGGCCCGACTGAAGCAAGTTTGAAAAAAAAAAAAAAAACGAGAAAAAAATTGGAAGAACAAGCAAATCAACAGCAAACAAATCAAAGACACTGAGAGAACCTGGCATGTTTGCGGAAAACGGGTAGAGGGGAGACATGGAGGGTACGGGGTGAGAACAGGGGGGCCCGGAAAGGTAGCAGGGCTCAGATGCGGCGCACCTGGGCTCTTGTCTTCCTCTTGCCTGTGTTTCTTTTCTTCACAGAACTTAACATATCAATCTGTTTATTTGTTTAACATCTCTTTTTCCCTCACTAGAAAATAGTCCATAAAGGTGGGACTTTGTATTCTTCATCATAACAGTGTCTGACCCATACTGGGAACTCAGTTTTATCGCATACATTTATGGATGAAAGAGAGAAGCCTGGAACATAATGTTCACTATGGAAGAGTGAGAACAGAAAAGGCCTCTGAATTTATTTTTTTATTTTTTTAATGTTTGTTTATTTTTGAGAGAGAGACAGAGCATGAGCAGGGGAGGGACAGAGAGCGAGGGAGACACAGAATCAGAAGCAGGCTCCAGGCTCTGAGCTGTCAGCACAGAGCCTGACATGGGGCTTGAATTCACAAGCCATGAGATCATGACCTGAGCTGAAGTTGGATGCTTAACTGACTGAGCCACCCAGGTGCCCAGAAAGGGCCTTTGAATTTGGCAGGACGGCATCACTGCTCTGGTAGCCTTTTGGGGTCTTTGATAATAGTAAATGCTTATGATAGACATCGAGGGGCAAAGAAATAGAAGGAAAGAAAGCAGATAAAGTGATACCGAGCAGTTCTTAAGCATCCTTAACAACATCTGAATTAGATAAATGTTACAGAGCCATCTGTAGTATGGTTCTCTCTCTCTCTCTCTCTCTCTCTCTCTCTCTCTCTCTCTCTCATTTATGCTTTATTTATCCCCTTAAATAGATACTTCACAAAACTGAGCATGTGATATTATGCTGAGCCCCTGCATCCTTTGGAGAAATGACAAATCCCACTCTGCTCATTGTTAACATAATTTTAATTAAGGGATTTAAAATCCCATGTTAAGACTTGACTATAATCTCATTTACTGTTCGGGAGGTGTTACCGGTTTCATGACTGAGGTACAATCTTAGGAAAGAGATATCCCCACACTGCAGAGTATGAAACACCGTTAAGCCTGAGAGACTGCAGAACACTTCTTTAATGAAATGATGTATATGAAAGAGCTTTGTAAGTAGTATCAAAATATACAAGTAGTGTCATTGAAAAGACAACTGCCTGTCTTACTGTCTCAACCTGAAAACATTCAGACCTTCAAAGCCACAAGTACATTGTAACAGAAGAGAGCATTCTATGAACTCAGATATTTACACAGTGTTATTTAAAAGGACATACTATAGCTGTGAATTGTTTATCCAAAACCTTTTAAGCATCACTATGCCAAAGAATAAAGAAAATACGAGAAGGGAAAAGAGAAGAAGAAAACCTCTCCAGCAGTACAGATGGGAAAACTTTGTTTGAGTACCATTTTTGGAGGGAGGGGACACATCTGATGCTCACAGAAACAGCCGCTACAAGACAGGGCTCAAAGCAGGGAATTAAACAATAAAATGCAAAAGCAATTAATTTCATGAGTCTGTGCGGATAACACCACCAACAAAAGTTTCTTACTGGGGGTGCTGTCAGTTTTGTTAATCTTGGATACTTCCGTCTTGTCTGATTTTTATCACAAGGAAGAGGTGCTAAAGAAAATGAACACGTTCTGAACGGGATTATCATGGATTACAACAAAGTGATTATAACTAGAGGCATCACATAGTTCCTCTCATCAGCTTATCTTCTGGTTGCTGTTATGCTGCTTATAAACTGGTCAAAAATGTTTAGTTCAAAGTTAGAGGCACTTAAAAAAGCATGTAGATTTCCCGTATATATGTATCAGCACTTAGAAGAAGACCTTAAGTTTTATGATACATCAGAGATAAATAAGGTGCACATTTTAAGGTCATTTTGCAAAATCAACTTTAAAAAATACACGTGCTTTATTTACTTCTGGGGCACAAATTTTTCTTTTACAGTACAAGTACAAAACTATTCTGAAATGGGCAAAAGCAGCTTAGAATCAGTTATATTTATTTGCCTTTACCTACCAAGGCTTTTCTTTTGATGGACTTGAGTGAAATAGAAACAGCCATGAAGGACAGCCTCACAGGTCTTCTGTTGCTAGGCTACGCGTGTGCCCATTTAACCTGCTTCCTGACAGAGCACAGTTTTCAGAGTGCCATGTAAAATATATGTCTGTGTTTCCTGGGAGCAGAGAAAGGGAGGGTGATAGCCGTTCCCTCCCACGTCTGTTTAGCAGGGTGGAGGGGGGCTTGGAAGGCGCAGGACACAGACATGGTGGGCAAGCTCCAGAAAGCCAACAGCTCCGTGCCTTCTACCAGGTCGTGGATGTGGGGACACAGTTGTGTCTCAGCGCCTGTTCAAAGGTCTTCAGATCAAGGAGCTTTTGCCTTACCCCTGCCTTTTCCATTTTTCTCTATTACTGCCTGTTTCCCCAACTTCTCACAGATTTGCCAAATACATGAAGGGAACATTCCGGGTCCGTTTTCCTGAAGGGGCATAAACTAACTCCCTCTCTTTCTGATCTAAAGAAGTACATTTCCAAAATATAAGTTTGTTTTGTGTGAACCTTGAAATATGGGTCTTTGGGATTCCCGAAGCAATGGTGGACACAGCTTCTGGATGGCACAGTCTTCCTCTCAGCTCTCACAACTCCCTCATCCCCCCAGCGTAGAGCACACACACACACATACACACACACACACACACACACACACATCCTCACTCTCAGGTGCCACCATCTCTCCTGGCTTCAACACATTAAGGCTCTATAACCCCTCTTATGCAGATTTCCAGGAATTATGTCAAAAGACAGGTGGCCCTTTTCTCAACATCCAAGTGTGGTCCCTATCCCTGTCTTCTTCCCCATCATACTTTGGGGTCTCAGGCCCCAGGCCCCAGCATCCCCAAGGTTTTTGTTGCACTGATTCTACCAATGTACATTTCATTGCATGACACTGAGCTCGTGCTCTGCGTCTCATCTGTATGGCCCGTGCATGTGATGAGCCTCCTTCAAACAGCAGAGGCTCTGTCGTTGCTCTTGGTGAATCAAATACTCGGTTTGTTTGTTGGCGTCATTGTTACATTTGTGTAAGATACGGATTTTTAAAAATATTTTTGCAGATAGTTATAGTAAGTATCAAAACCCCTATATAGAAAAGGTAGAAGTGTATATGACAGCTTTGATGTAACCATTCTTGAGATGCACACCAATCTAGTTTTCTACGGCGCACACGATTGTCCTACTTCATAACTAGCATGTAAACTGTGCTCCTGGCCTCTCTCCGATGTGGGCACTGGAACTCAAGGTCATTTTGCTTCCTGTAATATATCCTATATTTTTGTGCAGCTTTAAGTAAACAGCTTGTTTTTCAGGTTTTAGATAAAAGTGGCCCTGGTGTTTCATTGAAACCAGAAAAACAGGAAGTTTCTCTTACGAATGAAGGTAAAAGAGAGAATTCAGTTTCCATCCAATAGCTGTAACATTTGAGTTGTTTTTAATATGACTTATATGGCATGTCTGATGTGGGATATAGATCAGAGGTTTGGCAACAGCTTGGATTTTAAAAAGTAACAATTTGTTGTTCCCGAAGTGGGGAGATGGGTGGGTAGAGAGTGAGCTGATGGGAAGGGCCAAGAGATACCTCGTTCCTAAGGAAGGTGCCCCTAGCCCCGCCACGCGGCCTGACGTCCCCCGCAGTAGATTCATGTCACCCTCTGCATTGAATTCTGTTTAGAAATTTGCAAGGAGCTAGTATAAGCTCTTTAATTTTCAGACTGTATTTTGAAAATTACAATGACATTCCTCCATCTTCAGTAATCAGATTGCTAAGACTAGTTCAACAAACACATTCATTCGTTCCTTTAGGCCCCTGGGATGTCCTTGGTCTCAGGTGAGAGACCTGAACTTTTTTTAAAGCTTAGAATTACCTTCTTATAATATTCAATCCAAAAGACAATGTCCCTGGATAGAGCAGCTGGAAGCACAACGGACTCAGAAAGTTTTGTTTTCTTAGTGCCCGTTTACGACTGTGGCTAACCCTTTTATTATGTGTTGTATATTTTTATTGTACCATTCTCTGTTTTATATTAATATCATACCATTTGGGACTAAGCCGCAAGTCTGTCATTTTCATTGTCATCTTCTTATTGTGAAATCAGTTTTAAAGCCTTTCTTAGTCTCTTTAGTAAATCTCAGCTCATTTTGGCTACTGTTCCCGACCCTTGCTGTATCAGTCCTTGCCGTCATTTTGTTCACTTTTGGTGTAAGCCCTCCTTTCCTTCATACTTTGTTGCTTAGGTAACCTAATCAGTCATTCATTCACATCTTTATATTTGAACCCATTAGTGAAGTCCCTAAGAAATCACACCTTTTTTTTCTTTTTCATCTTAATTAGCATAATCTGCAATCCCATAATGAGGATTTCTTTTGTAAGGTCCTCTTGATTTTAAAACCAGTGTTTTATAGAAATTTCAGACTATTCACATGATTTCAAGTATGTGCCTGTTGGATTTCCAAATTGTGATGGAAAAATTGTTAATACAATTTTGATCCTAAAATTAATACTTAATTTCAAATGTTCATCCTGGGTTTGGAAAGAACAAATTGTGAAATATTTTCAAATGACTGCAATTATAGATTAGCTGACTGTTGGGCTAAAAAAATTTTCACTTTTTATTATGCAAGGCGGTGACTAAAATCACTGATTCCTGCAATGTGCTTAGGAAACCTCTTTTATTTAAGGGAGTTGTGCAGACCCTCAGCCATTCACCTACCATCTAGAACTTTCTTTGTTGCTAGATATTTGGTGCAATAAGATATTTGGACAGTTATCACAATGAATTCTAGAGACAGGTGGAAGAAGGATATGTTGACTTATTGCTTATATTGTCTCCATCTTAAAACCAATCCAAGGGGGTTGAAGTGTTTCTGCCCCTCTGTGGACTGTAGATGAATCACTACCCTCACTGAACCTACAATTCTGAGGTTCTCTCAGTGAGAAGATGGACGAGATGACTCCGGGTCTCTTCGTGCTTTAAACTTCCACCCTCTGCTAGGGACACGTTTCTGGTTAGGATCTGTTAGGATGTTTTTGAACCTGAACCTAAAATAGGGGGAAGACAAGAGGTGGTTTGGGCAGAGGCTGGTGAGAGAAGAGAATTCTGACGGTCCCCCCTATGCACACCAATAGCAGATAATAAGCATCATGAAAAAGAATTTGCAAAAAACAAGTTACAAAGGTTCTTGGATTAGTATACACACTACATATACTTTATAGAGAGGTCTTTATAAGTTGCTTTAAGAACACACTGCAGTTTTACGAGAGGATGGTTGACATGCAAAGCCAGAGTATCCGCAAGTAGTTCATAAACCGCCAAGACTTCTTTCAGCTCATTTTATTGTGTGATCATCAAAATGCGATTGTCTTCATTTTGTCTGTCTTTTGAAGAAAAACAGGAGCTGTGTAGTGATACTCCAGAAATAAAGAGAAACTCTTCATTACCTAATCGGGAAAGGTGAGTGTACTGCAATTATACAAATTCCAAGTGAGTGCAATTATACTGTTGCAAAGTAATTATCAATGTTTAAATACAAGAAGAAAGAAAATAATAGCAACAAGCAAAGGCAATTAAGAATGGAACCACATTTTACAAAGGAGACAAGAAAGACTAGAATACGGCTGGGTTTCTTACCTTTTTCCCAAACCTTTTCATTTTCCTTTGTGAGGATTTGGGGATAATGAAATGGAACAGGCTTAACTTCCTACTCACAGCAGGCAGCTAATTGCTGTAATGTAGCCAAAGAACTGAAAATGCCACATATGTATAAGGTGTGAATATGAAATCATGAACTTGTTTTTATGTGTGTGTGTGTGGCTCATTATTGTTATATGTGTATATAATTATGATAATCGTTGCATGCTAGGATTTTCTTACATGAGACTTTTGTCACTTTTAAGATAAAAATCAGCTGAATATTTTGGATGCCCAATAAAATAAAAAGAAGGTTTTCAAGGAAGCAAACTCTTACCCTCACTTCGATGAACTTGTCACAGGTGCTCTTCAGGCATTTAGACCCAGTGTCTTTGAATCCAAATCCTGGGCTCTTTCTGCATAGGAGCACATTGAATTAAGTGCCAGAAAAAAGTAGAGAGGAGTTTTAATTTCTGCACTTGCTGACAGGAGGCGTCCCTCGAATACTCAGTTCCCCTCACTTTTCTGTTCTACTCAAAAGCCTGTCACAGCCCCATCACTTGCAAGCTAAGTGACAAACTCCTTAGCACAGCACAAGTCCCCTTCAGTCCTGCCCCTCCGTGGAGCCCTCACTCTGCTTCCCAGAGTTTCTGAATTGCTTTTAGTTCTCTTTTATCACACTTCCATCTCTTTGTGCCTGTTGTTTCCTTAGCCCGCTGCAAGCTGTACACTGGTTTATTACTCTTTCCTTCAAGTTCTGTCTCACCTCTGGGGCCCCCAACTCTTGCGGGCAAACTCAGGGTTTCAGCGAGCCACTGTTGCAATGATCAGATTGTCAAAATCCGTTCAACTTCAGTGATTACCTGTTAAATATCTGCTGTATTTGGACCTACAGTGGTGAACAACACCATTGTCAAGACAAGTGGAATTGTCTGTCTGAATGTCTGTCTTCCCATCAGGCCAGGGGTCATATATTTTCTTCTTCATAACTCCAAGCATCTGAGTCTCCATCTAAGCATCTCCACATTCCATCTAAAACAGCTCATCCCACGCCTGACAAGGCGCACTATCAGATCTTAGCATCCTGCTTGGGTTTTTTCAGAGCACTTATTACTATTTTAAAGTATCTTACTGGATCATCTCTTTAATATTTTACATTCTACGTTGCTTAATTTTGTATATTTTTCACTAGGAGCTAACTCAGTCTGCAAGAGCAGGGCTGTCTTGCTCAACCCTGTGTCATTAGTGTCCAGATTAGCAACTGACTCAAAGATGATATATTTGTGGACAGAATAAATGGTACAGCTTTTCCTCCATGCTATTGCTAAGTCACTTTATGGATAGTGGTTTAACCTAGAGTTATTTCTTAAAATTTGAGTTAAATTATAAAATCTATCCAAAAAACTAAAACACATTGTGTGTGTGTGTGTGTGTGTGTGTGTGTGTGTGTGATATGTTACTTTTAGGTTTGTATGAGGTGTGTTTTGTTTTTTATCATCTTTGAATTGTATCTACAACATGAATGTTAGAACTATGGTCTAATTAAAACAATCTTTTTTTTTTTTAAGTTTATTTATTTGGAGAGAGAGAGCGCAAGTGGGGGAGGAGAAGAGAAAGAGACAGAGAGAGAGAGAGAGGGAGAGAGAGAGAGAATCCCAAGCAGTCTTTGCAGCATTAGTGCAGAGCCAAGTGTGGGGCTCGAATTCACTAGTTGTGAGATCGTGACCTGAGCTGAAGTGACCTGAGCTGAAGTTGGATGCTTAAGCAACTGAGCCATCCAGGTGACCCGGCATTGAGTTAAATTTTTGGGTAACCCTCAGTGCAGTTCTGTGAGGTAGGCACACAGACTACTTAGAGGTGCCTGGGTGCCTCAGTTAAGCTTCTGACTTCAGCTCAGGTCCTGATCTCACTGTTCATGAGTTTGAGCCCTGTGTCAGAGCCTGGAGCCTGCTTCAGATTCTGTGTCTCCCTCTCTCTCTGCTCCTCCCCTGCTCATGCTCTGTCTCTCAAAAATAAACATTTAAAATTTTTAAAAAAAAAGACTAATAAAATTTCAGCATAAAGGAAGCTATAGTTAATGGGCCTCCAATATTGTGCAAGTATTCTTTAACAGACAAGCATTGTTATAATGTTCTTAATCTTAAGTAAAATATCAGCTGAAGTTAATGAATTAATACCAAAAGTCTGTTGACTGTCGAAATGCATTCCATTTGATTAAACTGTTATCCAATTTTTAAATAGTCCATACAGTATAAACATATAAAACTTTCTAGAGCTGTGGTGTCAACTTTAGCACTGAAGGTTTACAAAAATCTCCTCCTTACTTGACAAGCAAAACCCTATGTGATTGGACCCCTGCCTGCCTATGCAGCTTTGTCTTCCAAATTGCATGTGCCCTCAGCCCTCTTGAACACTTTTTGTTCCCACAGTACTGAAAGCTTTGGGCCTCACAAGAAACTCTCCAGTGGTAGTGCCTGCTTTGCTTAGAATAAACTCCAGTTCCCACCCCACGGACATGACTGCCAGCTCACACCTCTTCCTCTTTCTTCTTCTTTCCATGCACTCCACCCCCTGCAGCCCTGGCCCTTAACGCTTCCAGCCATCCTACCTCATTTCTACCAGGGAACATCACACATCACCTGGAACACTCTTCTAACTCCAGATCTTGACTAAATTGTTCTTTCAACTGACTTTGCCCCTTTTTGTTTTATTTCTGTATGTACTTTCCCCCAGGCTAAAATAGAACGTTACTTTAAAAGCCCTATTCAGCCAGTGAGACAAATGGTATGTAACTACTGTTGCTAAGAATACATTAGTGTCAATTCTGTTTAATTGTGGTTCCCCCAAAACCTTGAAACAAGATTTATCAGGAATAAGTAGTAATTTTTCTAATTGAGAGTTGATTTTATATAACTACATAAATGATAGTTTTTAGCATGACATTTATGGCCTTGCTCTCATTTGTTGTGTATTAACATTTCATTTGTCACATATTAATGTTTCTGAATTTATGAGTATCTGATGTGATCCCCACTTTGAAATTATAAGCTTCAGCTTGTTTTCGCACAGTGCGCTAATAGAAGATTTAACTCCAACTTCCGGATACAGTGACAGCTTTTCTGTGTGTGGTGCTTGTGAAGTTACTTCTTCACTGACAAAGTTTTCTCAGAGCATGTATATCACGGAAACAGTAAGAAAACTGACGTCTATTTTAAGGTAAAGATATATGCTAACATATTTCCATATGCTTTGTTGAACTTTTTTTTTTATAAATTTTTTTTTTATATTTTTATTTATTTATTTATAGGAGAGAGAGAAAGAGAGACAGCGTGAGCAGGGGAGGGTCAGAGAGAGAGGGAGTCACAGACTGAAACAGGCTCCAGGCTCTGAGCTGGCAGTCAGCACAGACCCCGATGCGGGGCTCGAACCCACGAACCGCGAGATCATGACCTAAGCGAAAGTCGGACGCTTAACCGACTAAGCCACCCAGGCGCCCCGCTTTGTTGAACTTTCTAAGCAGTGACAGCTCCTGATCTTTTTTTTCCCCCTACTCAGCCGTAAAGTTATTAAGAAGATTCAATAGAATGACTTTATGACTTGTCCCCTAACTACACTGATACAGATGCCCTGTGGATTAAATGTCTCTTGGAATAGAACTGTAGTCGCTAACTGTCCATTGTTATGTGGTCTGGCAGTATGGTGGATGTTCTGTCCTGGATGTTATGACTTTCTTCCTTCCTCCCTCCCTTTCCCTTTCTTTTACTTTTTAGTTATTTGGTTTTTGCCTGACCAAGTCCCTCATGACATTTGTATGGCTTTCTACAAATTCTCCTATTGTAGCTTTAGATACTAAACTTACCAAGGGAAGTTGAGTTTTACGTTTTGGTTCAGTGTAGAATGTTAACATTTGCAGGCAGGGCAGATGAGGAATTTAAATGTCTGGATCTCAGTTCCCAAAGAATGGAGGCAGGGAGGGGATAAAGTCCAGAACTCAAGATTTTTCCAAATAAGGACCAAGGATAAAAGGGGACCAAAGAAGTTTGTCTACAGAAGAGTGCTCTGAAATAGGTGACATAGGGAGAGGGAGGGGCAAGAGCAGTGACACCACTAAATTAATGGGGCCAGTTGGTTTGGTTGGGGGTCACAGACTGTGAGTGGCCTCTGTTATACAAGGAGAACATACCGGAGGATCTAGCTGGATTAGTATTTTCCCTTAGGACAGATACTTGGACTTCCAGATCGGTGAGTGACTGTAAAAGCTTCCTGAAGAGGAGAGTTGGCGAAGAGAAATGTAGAGGTGAGGCATATATATAGGGAGCTAAACCTTTCGTCTCAGGCTCAGGCTATGGTCTTGTGTGTGAAGATATACTGCAAACCACTGCAGTACTTGAACTCAGTTCTGCCGTTGTCCTGGGCTTTATGAAAATTCCTATGGGAACATCCAGGGCTGTGGGGCTCTGCATACATGAGCATGAAGGCCCATTTGTCCCTTAGGAACGCATTACTAGCATCTGTCCTGTCCCAGGAGAAAGGATGAAGCACTCTTGGTTATATGTAGGTGGATCTGCTTGGACTTTGCATTAGGGCACATCTTCACTAATGATACTAGGGATCCAGAGAGAAGTTGTTGACCAAGAAATGAAGTCAGAGTGCTACATTTCTGAATACTTAAGTTTTGACCACTAAATCTGAGTTGGCAAGCTTCCTCTAGCCTGGGAAAGGGACAGAAACAGGCCAGACCTCAGTGTTGTACAGGTATTATGAGTTGAAAGAGGCCGCTTATCCAATGATCTGGATGGATGTCTGTCTCATACTGCCGTGGTCTACAGAATAGTCCCTAACGAATGGGATTCTCTGAACAGTTTTATCAGTATTTGTCCAGAAGTAATATGTAAGATCCTCTATTTTGAAGTTAGGTAGTCATACATTTGAATCTTGGTTTATCTTCCTTACTGGTTCTGAGCATTAGGACACATAGTATACAATAAATTATATATATGAATGTACCTATATATGGCAAAGAAATGTTTGCATATTACTAGTGATTAGGACATTGCTTCAAGTGAACCAGGCCTTCTTGATAATAATAGCTATTGTTTTTGAGCTGTTAGTATATTTTAGGCATTCACTCAAGTGTCTTGTATATGTTAGCTCCTTACTTCCACAAACTTAGGAGATTGATATTATTTTTAACTTTTTAACAAATGTATGAAGAAACTGAAGCTTAGAGAAATTAACACACTCAAAGTTGCAGTTACACAGTTACTAGGACAGGGCTGAGTTTTAGCCTAGGCACCTTGATTTAGAGTCTTATGTTCACACATATACACACATATATATACACATACATATATATGTACTTACCTACATATACATACAGAAACATGTATGTGTGTGTGTGTGTGCATACATGCACACAGGCATTTTGTAACACACATACACACATTCTTTGCTACTCCCCCCCACACTGAGACCTGGAGAGCTGCCTGGTTGTGTTGCACTAGGGTTTGGATACCCCACTGTGTATCATCATTTTCCTCATTTTATCCTTGGCTAATTTTTGTTATGCATTTAAGTGTATCATTACTATTAATTTTTACACGTGATCTAAAAGGAGGTAATGTGATTGAGGGTACTGAGACTTTAAAGTACATTCACTTCCATTATTAGGCATCACTAGAAAATTAAAATTTCCCAGAAATCATCTTCCTGATGAACACATAGAATCTTTGGTGCTTGAAATCATCATACTATTACCAACTAAAGACTCTGAAAGCCAAACATAGTAATAAATCAGCTCTTTTCTGGGCCAGCTTGAATCTTTTTTGTGGTGATTGTTTTACAGAAATATTAAGTGGAAAAAGAATTGTACAGAGCATAAAGCTTAACTGGAACAAAATGAGCTCCTCATTTATCAATCTTCTCTTTTTCGCCTTCAGCAGCGTGTAGTCTGTTTTCTAACATTTCACGGGTGAAAACAGATTTCTTGTCTTCTTTGTTATGTTTTTTCCCCCCTGTACTGTGCTCTTCTTTCTGTATCTGGTACACGTGTTGTTCCTTGTGTTAACTAGACTTCAAATTTCTCAAGGCGCGAAGATTATGGCTGGCTCTGTAGAAGGTGGAGGGTACCATGTGTTTTATACTCAAGATTGTTCACCAGATTTGCCTTACTTGTCACATTGTAAAGATAGTCATTAAAATCCTTTCCCTCCACTTGGTTCACTTTGGACATGACTCCATCCTTATCCCTTTCCATACTGCCAAAGTAGAGTCTCACCACTTTGTTTATTTCATGTTAATGGAATAAATTAATAAAAATAGTAGTTTTCATTATTCATTTTCATTACTTGATTATACTCAGCTTAGTGCTTTCCTGTCTTATATTACTTTTTTATGTGTATTAATTTTTTTAATCCCCAACTAGAGTAACATCTTTGAAAATAGATTGGATTTTCCACATTGTGTCTGAGATATATTAGTAGATATTCAAAGAATACTTTTAATAAATTGAAAGGGACTAATGTAAAATGCAGTGAATAGTATTGTTGGATATTAAAATATTTTCAGATTATGGGGTATGACTGAGTTGTGTTAAGTCAGAGGTGGATAAGATCCATACTGTTAAATTGTATCAGATGATCCTAAATATTGGAGACCTATCAAATCTCAAGTCACTCTCAATAATATTGATGATGATGATAATACATATTTATTATGCACTACCTGTGTTCTGGGCACTGTCCTAAAAGCTTTGCATATGTTAACTCTCTTAAGCCTTTCAATAGCCCTGTAAACAGAGACTTTCATTATTCCTATTTTATGGATGAGAACACTGAGGCTTATAAAAGTTGACTACTTTGCCTAGCATTACATAACTCTTGAATGGTAGAGCAGGAATTTGAATCCTGGCAGTCTGGTCTCATAGTCCTTCCTTTTAACTGCTAACCCTATAACACCTTGTTTGTTTATTGTTGTATATGGTAACTTAATAATAAGGCAGACTTCGTTTATTTTGACTCCACAAAAGCCTATGTAAGCTTACATTTTAAAAATATCAAGAATTAAATTTTAAAAAGGAAGTCATGGGATGCCTGGGTAGCTCAGTTGGTTAAGCAGCCAACTCTTGATTTCGGCTCAGGTCATGATCTCGCAATTCGTGAGATCTGAGATCAGTGTGGACCCTGCTTGCGATTCTCTTTCTTCCCCTCTCTGCCCCTCCCCCTACTTGCAATCATGCACACACTCTCTCAAAACAAATAAACTTTAAAAAAAAGAAAAGTATGTCACTTGTTACAGGTTGCTGCCAGTTACTGAAGCAAAAGAAAGCCCACAAAATTAAATACACTGGCAGTTGGGGTCCATTGGAAACCACGATCTAATTCCTGGTTTTAGAAAGCAAAACTGTGCCATTTGTATTCATCTTCATCTTTCTTTTTCACTGGGTTGGAGAAGAGCGTTTCAAACTACCCCAAGCAAGAGGCTTGTTCTTTTTCTATGAACGAGGTTACTTTTTTAAAAAAGAGCACCTGGATGAGCAGGTGCTTCTGTGTTTCCCTGCTCATGTCTAGAGAGAATGGAGCTATAATAATGCAAGTAAGAGACTTTTCTTAAGAAAAAACTACTCTGTTGAGAAGGGACTATGACTGTGGAATGAAAAGGAAATGGCCCTTAGCTTCAGCTTTACCAAGCTTGGCCGTCATGGATGGAAGCGGTGCGGACTCAGTGTTGTAGCTCATCTAGTTGAACTCTTTAAAAAATTCCAATTCAAACTTGCAGGCATAGATATGGATTTTATAGGAATTCAGTGAGACGGGCATCATAGCCAAAGACCTCCTATGGTCCTGGATGCAAGTAATGGTTCTAGAAGATCTTTAGGATATTTGCTTCTTAAATTCTTGAGAAAAGAGGGGCACCTGGGCGGCTCAGTTGGTTGGGTGTCTGACTTCAGCTCAGGTCATGATCTCATGGTCTGGTCCATGGGTTTGAGCCCCAAATCAGGCTCTGTGCTGGCAGCTTGGAGCCTGGAGCCTGCTTCAGATTCTGTCTCCCTCTCTCTCTGTTCCTCCACCATTCGCTCTCTCTCAAAAATAAATGAACATTTAAAAAATCTTTAAAAATTGAGAAGAGAGGCAGTGTTCAACAAAGACATTCTCCTGATTTTATTGTCAAGCCTGGAGGTAGAATTGTGAGTAAATGCTCCAAGGGAAGCAGGGTAGTTTCTGGTGGGACAGGAGTCCTGTTGAAAAGGCAACACTTGATCCTTGAGTCTTCCAGAATGCGCAGTATCCACCTGATTTAATGGATATGAGAGAACAGATACCAATTTATCCCTAGGGTTTTGTGCTCAGCATCTCCTGGCATATGTTCTTGAAGGACCTTTCATGGATTAGAGAATCACTATGACTGTCCTAAAGGAAAGTGAAGTTTGTGAGTGGAGAAAGGTTTGATAAGATACAAAAGAAGATACCAAGGAAAATCACTGAAGAAAGGGACTCAGGACAACAAATGAAGGAATTTTTTAAGAATTTGTAACTACATTCAGACCCTCCTGTGACTTTTGGTATCTTAACGGTTTTCTAACAGCATATGACAGCTTTTTCTGAATTTACCTTTCAGAAAAAGGAAAATTTGTGCTTGGATATTGCAGGACCTATATATTTTGTCCTCTGTCTCGTCAGTCTTGTGGGACAGAATCCCAAAGGGAAAAGCTAATTAGCAGCTCTGTGGAGGAGAGAGTAGAAGGCAGAAAGTTCTGGAAGGTGAGACACGAAGGAAAGTGCAGGGCACCTGCTAGGGGCTGTGGTAGGGGTGGGTCCTTAATAGTCAGAAAACCAAAGAGGCTCAAGGTAAGAATAATTCCTCAACCAAAGAGTTTCTGTAAAGATTACATGAAATCATATAAACTATAAAACATATAGTAGCACTTAACACTTTTCTAGAACTTTATAAAGAGTGATTGAATGTGACCAGGGTGCTCAATATTGACAGAAAATATTTGTCCCCAACATTTAGTGCAGTTGGTCTGGAATATTTCCTTCATAGGCTGCTACCCTCCTGCCCCACAGCCAGCTAATTCCTCCTCCTCCTTAAGGGCTCCCCTTGATGGTGCTCCCCTGTCACAGTGCCCATGGTGCTATATTCGCTGTCACATCCCAGCATATCTCAGTGTCTGCACCCCCCACCAGCCTGACTGTCGCGTAATAAGAATGTATGGGTTCCTAGCATGGGGGGTGCAATGCCAGGCTCTGGCAGGTGCTACTGGGGAAAAGCTAAGTTTTAGTGGGGTTCAGGGAATATCTAGTATCTGTGGAGTTAATGACCTTGAGTGTATTGAGAAAATATGACATGGCAAAAGCTGTAAAACTTTCACACAAAGTTGTGTTTTATTTTAAAACAATGTCTATCTAGCTTTGGAAATAAAGTATGTATTTGTGAGAAGTTATTTAGACTATAGATGAAGTTTGGTATAAGTTCTGATGTAGAAACTCCACAGGTTTAGAATAATTCAGAACTAATCCAGAACTTTTGGTCTCCCCGACCTGCCCCTTCACCCTCTTCTCAGTCCCAGCCAGATGCCACCACCACGTAATATTTGTTTCTCTGGAGCTACCTCCTTAGAAACTTGCTGATTTGCTCTAAATCTAAATCTAAGTGTAGTCCATGAGAAGGACTGTTGCTCAGGAGAGGCTTGAACCCTGTGTTGTAGGAAGGGGAAGCTGGCTTTAGGGAGAGAGAGGAGTGGTTTGTGTAAAAGACCTCACCCCTTCTGCCCCACGAGACTAGCCATAAAAGTGATAACATGTCCATCTTCCTTGGGACTCCAGTTACAGCTTTTCTTTCCATGCCATCTGATTTCTGCTCATCCCACATACCTGGAAGCCACTCAAATCATTCTAGCCAGGCAAATCATTCTGAGGGGAGTGTGTGTTTGTGTTATATTTGACGTGTTGTGCTGAGGATTTTTAATGTTTTGGATTGAATCTCCTTAAAACTATAAATGAGTATTAAAACAGATAATACACTTAGAACACTATTATGAATGTAAATCATATAGGAAAGAGCTATTTTGTCTTTTGTGTGCCATACTACGATGGAAAAGTTTTGTAAATCCCTTGGATAATTTACCTGAGGTCCTTAGAACCCTTCAACATAAAAACACCCTTATACACTTTTAAGATATAGTAGCTATAAATTTATAGATTTCATATTCTCCCAGGAATGAAATATGTGCCATCCAGGTGATTAATCCCAAAAAAGCTGTCACTACAAAGGCAGGGCACTACTGCCTCTTGGCAAAATGAAGCAACTGTCAGAACAATGGCCAATCACTGGAAAGACCAGGATCCACATAGGATTCCTAAGAGTATCTACGGATCCCCAGATAAAAGGAATTACTCTGGAGAGTTAAGTTCCTTGGTTTTCTTAGGGGGAAAAAAGTCATTAGACAATGTCTTTCCTCCAGGAATTTTGCAGTGCTAAGTTTTCTTCAAGGAAAGCACTCAAGTGAGTGCAGGGCTTTCCTGGGCTGCTGGATTATGGATGGGCATTGTGAGGTCATACTTGTTTTCTGCCTTTCTCTTTCTTTCTCTCTCTCCCTCTCTCTTTCACCCTCCCTCCCTTCCTTCCTTCTTTCCTTTCTCTTCCTTCTTTGTTTCTACTTTCTCTTTTTCACTTCCTTCCTTTCTTTTCAGTTATTTCTAATCTTTAAAAAAGTTTAAAGGTTTGTTTATTTTTGAGAGAGAGCAAGCAAGCAGGGAAGGGGCAGACAGGGAGGCGATCAGAGGATCCAGAGCAGGCTCCATGCCGAGCGGGTTTCAAACTCATGAACTGTGAGATTGTGACCTGAACCAAAGTCATATGCTCAACCAACTTAGCCACCCAGGTGCCCCTCTTCCTTTTTTTTTTTTTTTTTTTAAATTTTAAATTTTAAGATAAGCGTAGGTTTACATGCAGTTGTGAGAAATCATACAGAGAGATCCCCTGTACCCTTTACCTAGTTTCCCCCAGTGGTAACACTATCACAGGATCTTGGCATTGACACAAATACAGAACAGTTCCGTCACCATGAGGATGCCTCCTGTTGCCCTTTTATAGCCACGCCCACCTCCCCTTCCCCAGTCTGTGCCTTTTGAAGAAGACTTGGATGACCGTGGTAAAACCAACTTGGTAGGCCTGAATGCTCATCTTTGCCAAGATGTTTAACACCCAGAGGACACCCAGTTCTGACAGGTGAGTGCTGCGTCTCTCTTCCTGGTATATCACCATCTCTGCTGTGCTCCTACTCCTAGGGAGATTCTTCTGCATTTTTTTTCTGAGTATCGGCTACCATCAGAATTTGGCTACACATCTATGGAGGAATTCGTGGCAAGTTTTGAGGTAAGCCGGCTTTATTGGAACTTTGAGGGAGTGACAGAATAGCCTAAACTTAATCTTCATTGAAGAAACATCGTAAAGTGTTACCAGTAAGAGGACTGAGAATGGCTTATATGAACGAGGATGGGGACCTTTACACCAAATGGATGACTCCAAATGAAAACTGCACTTAAAATCAGCATTACCAAGGTTCAGATACACTTTGGGAAGATCTTATAGGCTGAGAACAGAGAAAGTTGCAGAGATGAAAAGAAACGACGTGATTTTTGACTTACCCCCAGGACACCAAAAATAGTTTCTATCTCTTGGATGCCTTCCCTCAGCCACCTTTGATGAAGGGTTGATAGAGGACGATTAGGTAGGTCAGCCACGTCAGGTGCCCAGAGCGCTAGTCTTATTAGAATCAGTCACACATCAGAGGGAAAGATGAAGAAAATCTGTATTTACCAAATCTCCTTTTAGAGACAGTGCCATATAATGATTAGAAGGAAAACTTTGTTCTGCTACCTGAGCTCACAATAGGTTGTCCCCAGGCTGCTAAGTCACGCAGGCTGTGGTGAAGCTGAGTGAGGCATGCAGGCCTGAGGCAGCCAGAAGCTGCTCACTGGAGTGGAGAAGGACTTTGCGGTACAGGAGGGTGGATGGATGGCTTCTCCGCCTTCATGCTCAGCATTGCTTGTGGAAGGGATGGATGGACATGGAAAGGCTATTAGTGAAAAGAGCACCAAGTGATTAATTTGAAGAGGGGCCATATGCCTTAATCTGATCCTGGGGAAAACCCCTCCCTTTTCTAATCTATAACTATTACTTCTGTTTCCTCACCTTCTATCCCCACCCCATCCTCAGCCCTACTCCTTCACTGGGACTGCCCTGTGAGGCCTCCAGTGACCAAATGCAATAGTCACTTCTTATCTTACCTGACCTCTTGGAGACCTTCAACCCAGTTGACTACTCTTTCCTTCTTGAAGCACTTTCTTTGCATAGCTTCCACAACAACACACTTCTCATTTTCTCGCCTTTCTCCCTACTGTCTTTTCTGCTGGCAACTCAGTTCCTTCTCTGGTTTCTAAGTGTGGGCACATCTGAGGGCCCATTTCTGAGTCACTTTCTTCTCCCTGTGAAGTGTGGTTCTAGGTGAACTCAACGAGTCTGTGACTTTGAATACTTACCCATATGGCAGTGACTCCCCAGTCTACTTCTGTGGTATTCCAATTCAAGAAATCATACTCCAACTACCTTCTTGACATCCCTCTTAAATATTTTGTATTTCTCATTTAGTTTTCCTTCACTTTCTTTTTTTTCTATTGCATTTTTTAACCATGTTGTTTATTAATTATGTAAACTGCCTTAATCTTTTTTTCTTTTTTTTTTTTTTTTGGAATAAGGTGAGGTATACTTTAGTTAATTCATATAATTAGACCCAGGTATAAAAGACCCACAGTACCAATGTCAGGCAGTTCTAGGCTTTGATGCTTTTTAATACTAGATACTTGCATGTAATAACTGTATTGTAGACAGCTCATCCTCTGAAAGTTAATATCCTGGTCTATTATCATTTACAAAACAGCCGGAGCAGTGCCCAGAGCAGACAAACCAAAAACTGAGAACGGGCTTCAACCAGGTAAGGTTTTTTTCAGTGTAGTCATTTATTTTCTAAATGATTCCGCATTCCAAAAGAGAAGTAATACACATTTCCAAATGTTAAATTTGGAAGGAAATCAAATTTGCGTTTTCTTATCAAGAATAAGATTAATGTGTAGTTTATCGGATGTCACAAAGCAACATCTTTTTGAATTTTAAAACGCAAATATTTCCACAGCACAAAGCTTATGAAACACTTGGAGTGAGTCTATATTTTGAACAGAAAACATGATGACATCCTGTCTTTAAGAAATAGATTAAATCATCAAAACACTGGACTAAGCCAGAAGTCATTTGTAGATTAAAGTTTTTAATGGTTTTGGACAACTTGATATCTCTGGAGCTTTGTTGTTGTTGTTGTTGTTTGTTTTTTTGTTTTTTAGTAGGCTGTTGACAGTGAAGTTTATGGTTTTTCCATTATAAAAGCAGTTGTAAAATCAATTAATGCTTGTAAAAGTACGTATGCTTACAGCCATCTTCTGGAAAAGCGTCATAGTCACATGTGAACCTATAAAGGCCAGGAGGTGCTCACTGCCCCCTGGAATTGTATTAAGTGCATGGAAACGGAGGCATTAGCTCACCTCTTTTTTATTTTTTTTATTTTTTTTTAATGTTTTATAAAATTTATTTCTTAGAGAGACAGTGTGAGCAGGGGAGGGTCAGAGAGAGAAGGTGACACAGAATCTGAAAGAGGCTCCAGGCTCTAAGCTGGCAGTCAGCACAGAGCCCGACGTGGGGCTCGAACCCACGAACTGTGAGACCATGACCTGAGCCGAAGTCGGATGCCCAACCGACTGAGCCACCCAGGCGCCCCTGGCTCATCTCTTTGGTAGGGAATGAAGTACATTTGGATTTTCTTGTTTTACAAATGAAATAGAATTGTGAAGTAAGTTCCTCAAGACATTCAACCAGACAAACTTGCGATGAAAATTAGAACCTAAGCCAGATTCCTTCTTAGAAAGGCTGTCTGTATCACAAAGCATTTGAAGTGTAGGATGGGCCTAAATGTAACACCCTTGGAGACATATTTGCCTCTCTTGGCTCTGACTGAGTGCCTACTGGACTGTGGTAAACAGCTGGAAATGACGGTTCCTGTCATCGTTCATCTGAAGAGTGAGTTTATTTTCTGAATAATGTCTGTTTAAAAGCAGTAATTGAACATTTTTCAGCCTCAAGACATACTTGTCAACATTTCCTTTTTTTTTTTTTTTTTAATGTTTTATTTATTTGTGAGAGAAAGAGAGAGGCAGCGTGAGCTGGGAGGGTCAGAGAGAGAGGGAGACACAGAATCTGAAGCAGGCTCCAAGCTCTGAGCTGTCAGCACAGAGCGTGATGCAGGGCTGGAACCCACAAACCGTGAGATCATGACCTGAGCCGAAGTTGGACACGTAACCGACTGAGCTACCCAGGTGCCCCACTTGTCAACATTTCCTAACTAGATTACAAGACACAGTTTTCATTCAAAATATTTTTGATCCTGTTCTAGCAGTAATATTATTTTCATCAGTGAATGTAAAACTGTAGTTTATCAAGAGCCAGTAGAGCCAGGCACTGAGCTAGTCCCTTAACAGCCATTACCCCATCTCACTCTCACAACACTGGGAGGTCGGTGCCACTATCTTTATGTTAGTAATGAGGAACTAGAGTCAGAAATACAATATCCAGGGGCGCCTGGGTGGCTTAGTCGTTTAAGCGTCCGACTTTCGCTTAGGTCATGATCTCGCGGTTCGTGGGTTCGAGCCCCGCGTCAGGCTCTGTGCTGACTGCCAGCTCGGAGCCTGGAGCCTGTTTCCGTCTGTGACTCCCTCTCTCTCTGACCCTCCCCTGCTCACGCTGTCTCTCTCTCTCTCTCCTAGAAATAAATAAAACATAAAAAAAAAAATTAAAAAAAAAAAAAAAAGAAATACAATATCCCAATGTCATGATGCAAATAAGTACCAGATTCACGATTGGAACACAGATTCGTCCCACCCAAAGCTCGTTTTCTGCGTCACTTTCTTTCATCTTCTTTTTACCTAGACTTTGTCCTGTGACAGAGTTTGCATGTGTTACTTGCAAAAGGCAAACCACAGTGTCTCAGCCTTTTGGTACAAAAGAATTATTGTTTACTTAACTAGAGAGCTTGACATTGCATGGCGAAACACATATTGGGGAGCTGCTGGCAGTGAAAAGGGGGTGTGTGGTAGGCAAGTTGGTTAGTGTCCCATCAGGAACTATCCCAACCATAAATCTGTGGCAGCCAGCTTGAAGAGTTATGTAAGGCTCCTTCCCACAGATCTGAATTTGCTGGTTAGGTAACTCTGATTTAAATACTTCACACCATGAAACTTAGAAATTTGCAAAGAATTAGGTTGTCACACACCTTAATTTATCTAGGCTTATATCCTAGATATATCCTTTACATCTGTTTCAAAATGATATTTTCCCAATATCTTTAGGATCCATAATAGAGCCAGGTCATTGTTGGGTTTTGGGGGTCAGACTGGTAAGTATTTATACGAGGGGAACAGTGTTAACAGAGCTGATGAGTAGAATCTTCTTAATGTTTAGGGCAAGTGGGATTCAAAGAATCAAAGCAAGTGAACAGGACACCATAACTTCCTCTCAAAACAGAGATGTTGCAAGCAAAATACAGCATAGTTGGAATCGTGACTTCACCAACGTGAAACTGCTTGGTCATGAGGACTTTATGAATGATTGGTAGTTTTAGGTGGATGGTTTTAAAAATTATTAAAATCATTTTTTGAAATCCATATAGAGGACAGATCTATGCAACTTGGTTTAAATAGCATACTTTTAATAAAGATAGCTTCATCAAAGCACAGGAGAACCCTTGATAAGTCACAGATGTCTTTGGTCACCATGCCCTGGTTTCCATAACTACTCTTAGTAGGAGATTGTTTATGACCACACATGTGGTCCTGTATGACCTGACCTGAGCCACCATCTTTTATTCTTTCCTCTCACAAGCCATCTGCCCCATCCAAAACGGAGTCGCTCCATTCTCTAGACTGGCCTGCCTCTTAGCCTTTCCCCATGCTGTTCCCCATGACACTCTTGTCTACTCTTCCAGTCCACAGTTAGTCTCTTGAAATCCTGCTCACCCTATGGAGAGTCTGGTCAGTGCTGCCTTCCACTTCAAGCCTTCCTCAGTCTGTCCATGTGAAATTAATCTTGACTTTTTGTATTCTGAGAGAAACGTCAAACTATTTTAGCATTAATTAAATTTTCTGCCTTGTATTGTAGTTGTTTCTTGTATGTTTTCTCCTTAACTAAATTACAGAATCCTTGAACTTACATTTCTCTCTTATCAAACTCTGTATCCTGTTGGCATTCACTCAGTACTTTTGAATGCATCTAGACCTTACCATTTGTGCACTGAGTCAAAGTTGCTGTTTCTGCTATAGTGTCTGCCCACAGAAATGCTCACATGCATTTACACATAGAATACATACAGATTTTGTACTCTATATTTATACACAGAGTACATACAGATTTTGTACTCTATGTATAGGTACTGGACTTATATCTTATAGGACTGCCTTAACTTCTTAGGATTCTGGGGCTCCCGAGCGACTAGAACTCTGACTTTTTAAATTCAAGGCAGAAAATTAAAATCTCCGTCACATATCCTTACTTTCAAATCCTAATTCTGTTCTGAATTAAGAGAGTTCGAAAAGAATTCCATTTTTGATCCTCTTCAAATACCTCTGTAAGAGTAGGTTTAGCCAGCAGAACTAAGCTTCTCATCATGTTACAATTCTCTACTCATCTTAATTAAAATGTTAATGCAACCAGAAGTCCTTTTACATTGAGCTTTGAAAGTTCTCGGAATTGCCACCTTTTATAGAAACCTTCTAGAGATGTTAGCCTAAGAAAAACAGAAGTCTATAATTAAAAAAAAAAAAAAAGAAAAACAGAAGTCTAAATCAGGAAACTGGCTGATAGTGTTTGAAGGAAATGTAGTTTGCTTGATTATAGAATTGTGAACTTTGAGAGACTAAATATGACTTTGAATGCAGTGTGCTATATAAACATTCTTTATGTCATGCTGTATTAACAGTGTTGTCTTGGGGCACCTGGGTGGCTCAGTTGGTTAAGCCTCCAACTTCAGCTCAGGTCATGATCTCATAGCTTGTGAGTTCAAGTCCCACATCAGGCTCTGTGCTGACAGCTTAGAGCCTCAAGCTTGCTTTGGATTCTGTGTGTGTCTCTCTCTCTGTCCCTCCCCTGCTCACACACTCTCAAAAAGAAACATTAAAAAAAACCAACAGTGTTATCTTTTTTTTTTTTTTTTTTTGTTAAATTTTTTTTTAATGTTTTATTTATTTCTAGGAGAGAGAGAGAGACAGCGTGAGCAGGGGAGGGTCAGAGAGAGAGGGAGTCACAGACTGAAACAGGCTCCAGGCTCTGAGCTGGCAGTCAGCACAGACCCCGATGCGGGGCTCGAACCCACGAACCGCGAGATCATGACCTAAGCGAAAGTCGGATGCTTAACCGACTAAGCCACCCAGGCGCCCCAACAGTGTTATCTTTTGAACCTTTTATTTTTTAAGTAATTATAGATACATAGGAAATTATAAAATATTAGAGAGATCTCATGTACCTTTCAGTTTTTCCCCAGTGCTTAGGTCTTATGGAATTATGCAATTGTGGTAGAATACCAAAACCACAAAATTGAAGTTGGTGAAGTATGTGTCTCATTTTATCATATGTGTAGGTTTGTGTAACCACCACCTAAATCAGGGTCCAGAGCTCCCACCACCACAGAGATCTCTCTGTGCCATCCTTTATAGTCACACTGCACACAGACATGCACCTTAACTCCAGGCAACCTTCCATCTGTTCTCCATCTCTGTAATTTTGTCATTTCAGTAATGCTGTAGAAATGGAATCATACAGCACGTGTCACTTTCCGAGTGACTTTATTCACTTGGCATAATGCCCTGCACATCTATTCAAGTGTTATCAATAGTATGTCCCTTTTCATTGCTGATAAGCGATATTGTTGTTTCTCAGATTTCTTTTTAATTTATTATTATTACTACTGCTGTTGCTTTTGTTAAAAAGTGTTCCCTGGCCATTGTTGAGGATGACAAATGCTGTGAAGTTCTAGCATTCTGAACACTAAGAACCCCGAGTAACTGGTGACATCTGAGCTATCTGTAACCCTGTCTTCCTTCTTCCAGCTGAGCTGAATTATTTACCCTACTCCACCTTCAGGCCATGGGAGATGGCACTCTCTGGGTTGGGCTAAAGCTTCCACAAGTAGCATCTATGAAGCTGCCTGGAGGAGGTAGTTGTTGCCTTGTAAATCATCAACTTCCTATATGTTGAATTGAGGCTGTTCAAAAGTGGGTTCCCCTCCAAGATCTCAGACTGTAGCCTGGGTTTCAGGGCAGGATTGGCCTGTGTGCTTAAAATCCTCTTGCTGTGAATGCCGTACATCTGCTCTCCTAACTCCCCACTATTTCGTGCCGTGTGGCAGGCATGGGAAATACAGAAGCGAATAAAATCAATTCTTTTTTTACATTGAGGTTACATTTTTGAGAAAAGACAGGTAACAAACAAAGCATAATGTAGCATCACATAATGATAGACACAAACATGTAAATAAATAAGCATGTGATATGGCATAAAATAATTGTACGGGGCCTGGGGATAGACAGTGACAGTGCATTTTGGGGAAGGGGCAACCTATTTCAGATGCAGTGAGCAAGGAATACCTGAGCCATGTGTCAGTGCAGACCTGAAAGGCAAGTAGTGAGACTTTGTAGGTTAGGGCTGAACAAAGGAAAGACAAAGCAGGAAAGGCGAAGGGCCTGAGGCAGGAATGAGCTTGGTATGTATATTCCTGGAAGAATGAGGCCTGCGACTCAGGAAGTAAGGTAAGAATTGGCAGAGTCAAGTCAAGGATTTCAGCATCTCATTAATTCCTGGTGCCCTCACTCAAGTGGCCAGGCAGTTTAAAACTCTAGAATGGGTCCCTGCTCCCAAATACTCTCAATTAATAGCACATGTAAAGCATAAATAATTGGAGGGTAAGTTATTGATATCAATCCCTGTCAAGTACTTCAAGTCAGGACTTGAATGATCTTTAATTTAACGAAGAATCTGTACCCTCCTCTCAACTCTAATAATATCCGTGCCTCACTAGCGGCGCAGTGCATCTTCTCCCATCGGACACATTTTTTTGCACACTTGTATTATCTCATTCTATAGACTGGAAGCTTCGTGAAGGCAAGGCTGGACCTTATATATCTTTGTGTCACCTATAACCAAATGCAATGCCTTGAATTTAGGAGGTGCTTAGTGAATGTTAAGTGGAATTCAAAATACTTAGGGGGGGTTGGTTTTTTTGTTAAAGGGACTTTATAGAAAAGGGAGAAACACATGAGGGCAATGAGTGCTTAAAGGTGCTGGTGTGGACAGTGTCTGGGAAGGGCCTGCAGGAATTAGTGAGTGTAGGGGAGGAGGGAGAATGGCAAGGGTAGACCCAGAAGACAAATGCGGCTACCTTACAGTTATCCTGGCATCCCAGCCATATCTGAACACAGAAATCTCCTTATTACAGAAACATTGAAATGTGTATCAAAACAGGATTTGCTTTGTATCTCTTTTCTCAGAATATCCCCTGGCCTTCTCCAAATGTTGATACAAGCAATTAATGTCATTTTGAAATTGGAGCATTTGGCCTCTCCATTACCTTTTTCTACCCTGTGAGTGTCTCAGTTGCAGCATGAGCCCTTGGAAAGCATCCAAGACTCTCGAATTAGCAAGGGTCATATGCATAAGTATATGACCGTATTCTGCTTCCGGATAAGGAACACGAAGAGAGTGACAGAACAGGAATTCTTCTTATTGTAGCTTCTGTGCTTTTCAGATGCTACAGACTTGAGTTATAAATAACACGACATCATCTGCCCGGAAAGCCCTGAGTGGCTGGCCATTCTGTCATTGCCCGTGAGCTACTGCTGCTGTGGAGAGAGGGTCACAGGCATCACCAGCTGCCCCCTTTGTGCCTTGCACCATCTGGTGTCACTGGCGGGAGGACACGTTCCGCCATTACTGGGTCCTTTTTCCATTCCCAAGCAAGGGTCTCCAAGCTCACCTTGGTGTGCCTTTCCCATCCTCATAGTTACTGGAGTATTATACATCTTATCTCTCCCTCTTCCATCAGATTGCACGTTCCTTAAAGGTGTCACCATGTCTTATATTTCGACCACCTGTTGTATACAGGTATACAGTTGACACTTGGTACATGTGTGCAGAATTGGAATATGGAATCACTTGCTGATCTGAGGGGGGAAAGTAATACTTTAAAAATACACTAGGAGCACCTGGGTGGCTCAGTCGGTTAAGCGTCCGACTTCGGCTCAGGTCATGATCTCACAGTTCGTGGGTTCGAGCCCCGCATAGGGCTTTGTGCTGATGGCTAGCTCAGAGCCTGGAGCCTGTTTCAGATTCTGTGTCTCCCCCTCACTCTGACCCTCCCCTGTTCACGCTGTCTCTCTCTCTCTCAGAAATAAATAAAACATTAAAATAAATAAAATAAATAAAATAAAATAAAATACCCTAAAGCTGTTTTTGAAAACATTCCCAGATCAAGCATGTTTACCTGGCTGAATATGAAAGAGAACTAAAGAGAAAAATACAGGCCACTATCTATGAAGCAAATAGAAGAGGAGTGGTTAATGAAATATCTCTGGGACAATGTGAACAAAAAAGAGAGCTTACTGAAGATAAACTGAATAATCTTCGGGTAAAACTGGCAGTATTGTTGCAGAAACTTCAGCTGGTAAGTAATGAAATTTTGAGTAGTAGGAATATGCATTGTGGAAAGAGCACTCAGCCAGCTTCCTCTCTGACATCGTCATCCTCTCCTTGGCTTTGGACAAGTCACTTAACCTAGCCCTTATTCTCCATGTAAGGATATTGAAATCGTACATAAATGAACTTTGACAGTATACATGAGAACATTCTTAAAAGGTCTGCTGTGTTTTTTCTCTTACCAAAACCAGAATCTTTGCTTGTGCTCTTCGTATAGTTTGGTCACCCCATCTCCTCAATAGCATATTTCCATTAGGAAATTTTTTCTCATTTTATCAAACAACAAAACAATATAATTTTCATCCCAATACATAAATAAAAGCAGACTCTTCTAATCTTTGAGGAGAGGTTAGAGAGGTCTGTGCATCTTGTGTGGATATATGAACACAATGAACGGGGCTGCTGTGATGGGTTGAGCTAATGAGGAAAGGTCCATCTTCTTTCTGTAGCATATAGAAATGCTGGATAGAATACATAAAAAATTAAAATATGGATAGCCATGGTTGAAAAGTCTTTCCACAGCTGCTAGAAATAAATTGAGAAATCAACAGCGAGCCTAGGACGCAGGGCCTATGTCTGAGTACAAAATTCCATGTGCTTCCTAGGCTTGCTGTTGATTTCTCAGTTTATTTTCTAGGGGACCAGTCCCTCCTAGGCCATACAAGGTGAGAGGGCAGGAGCTGAGTGCCTGAGGAGAGTCCTGACTCAGGAGTGGAGGGTTATTTTGTCCAGGAAGTGGGTGGGGAAGACACTAGGAAGCTTGCACATATCAGCATAGTATACGTGATGAGCCTGGGCTTTGAAGCCAGGCTACCTGGGTTTCAGTCGGACCTGAACATTTCAAGATGAATCCATTCATTTTTCACAAAATATACATCCTTTGGATCCTTTGGGATTTCTCTTATATTCAGTACAAAATGAAACAATGAAGATATTTTTGCTTAATTTAAGCATATAGCCAAGAAAAGATACCCTCCTCTGTCTACCGTGGGTGGTCTAGACAACAGCTCAGATGTTTCAGTTTTAAAGTGAAAAAGGACGATTAATGCTGTTTTCACATAATGGTAATTATCTGTGTTTCTATCGACAGTACTACCAAAGCCATTATTCAAGTTCATTTATTACTGGAAGAGTGGGATTCGAGTGCAGCTCCTTTTGGTTCTTTTCGCTGCAAAAGGTGGCAGATGTTTTTTTGTGTGAAAGGTCCTTGCGGAGCCCGCCACCATAGGACAGTTTCAGCGATGATTGTTGTTTTACTAACAAAACCTAGAGGGACCAAAGAAATTCTATATCATAAAAGTCAAATACTACTCTCTGTCAAAAAAAGCTCACAAAAATTATTGGTTTTCATAATAGCAGATCTATGTTTAGGTAGGAAGAAAAGATGAAAGAATAATGATTTACTCTTCCATCTATGCCAAACCCTGAGCTCCCGCACAGCAGCCGAGTAATGGTACGAATTTCACTGGCCTGATTCACAGAGTTTGGTAAGGAGGGGAAGGGCTTTAGCCTGCAGAGTGAGCCTCTGACATGCTTCGTCTGGTATCACTGGAGAGGTACTCAAAGGGCTCCTGCCCGAATATTTTTTACTCTCATCCCTGGCTTGAAATTTTTATTTTCACTGCCTTTGAATGCCAGAGCCACCACACTGGCACAGAGCGGGAGGTGAGAGAGGAGGTAGAGGGACGTCCATCCGAGGTGGATGGACAGAGCAGGCACATGAAGAGACTAGGGACAGAAGCATCCTGAAGTCTTAGAAGGAAGTGTGCTTTGCCAGGCAGAAAGCAAAGGATGAGATAGACTGAGGGCCGCCAGTGTCAGACGGTCACACAGGGCATCCCTCAGGGCCATTGAATATCTGAAAATCTGGGTGAACATGAATATCACGTACGCTTGTCTGTAGGGACAGGACCCCAGTCACAAAGCTGGGACTCAGTACAGTCCCGTCTCGTCAGAGGCCTATAGGGCAGAGGGAGCCAAGCAGAAGCAGGTTAATAGAACCAGGTGAGAGATGGAGAAACTGGGATGGTGGTGCCAGACACTCACTGGGAACAATCATAAAACTGGAATTGTTTCTGCAAGGTCCTTTCTCAGAATTCTGTTACCCAGGCAGCTCAGCTGGAGAGCAGGCTGATCCCTCGACTGCCCTTGAGGGAGGGAGATCTGTCAGTACAGAGGTGGCATTTGTCCAGCTGCTCGTGGATTCAGCAGCCCAGGGAGGGAGAGTGTGAAATTACCCAAACGGAGAAGTGGGGGAGGACAGAGAGGAGATGGATGAAGGCATAAGCCAGGGACTGGGGGGAAGGATGGTGCAGCGGAAGAGGAGCGACAGAGAAGTCAGAAGTCACTTACTCCTCTGCTTTGCCTATAAGGCTACAGATTCATGAACTTTTAAAATGGGAGATGAGAGCCTATAACAGAAGGATGAGGTGGAGGCAGAGCAGCCTTAGGAATATGACAAGTAGTTAAATAGAAGGAAAGCTAGTTAAACATACCTCCACTAAAGAAGAAAAAAAATGATCCAAGTTCCTAACCACCTGTGAGCATAAAATGAAATGTGAAAACATTTTTAAAGATTAAAAGGATTATTTCAGTGTGAGGTGGGTTTCTTGCTACATGAATCACAGGGAAGACTGGTCAGAGGCCGCCCAGATTACGAGAATAATCCCTGTAGCGTCTTCGCCTGCCATGATTGTTGGTTCTCTTTTCCAGGGCCGTCCAGCAGGAGACCTGGAGGAGATTGACAGTTATTTAGAAGCTTTGCTTAAAGAAGATAATCCCTTTTTTTCGAAACGCTTTAAATAAAGTGCCTACAGATATAGGACATGGTCTCCCTTTAGAAAAAAATTGAAGGTACTTCTCAAAATTAAAAGTCAGAAAAGATACTCCCTTTTTTAAAAGGCTAATAAGAAAAAGGAAGATTCTTTTCAAAAAACATTTCCCCTTGTACTCGTTATTGTACGGTTTGCCCTGTTTAACTCTAAAAAAATTGTGTACTTTAGAAATGGAGACTGATTTACCATCGACATATTTGCTACCCTGTTCCCTAACTCTTCCTGTTATTTCAGAAACTTTCTAGAGTTCTTCAGTTCCCATGTGAGCTACTAAGAAACATGGACATGTCAGGCTGAGTTTTGTTTTCATGTAAATGACTATAAAATCTAGAAAGCAGTGGTTTTCGAAATCAGGATACAAAGGACTACAGAGTCACCTCCCCTTAAAACTTGTGTTGGAAAGGAAAGACCATATGTCCTTTCTCCACCACAGCCATTACTCAGTTAAAGCAGAAAATATAAATCCTCAGAAACTTTAGTATATTATTTATATGATAATTCTATTGTTGTAGTAAAGTACAAATCTTCTAAGTACAATGTGAACATATATTACACATATGTAAGAATTGTGTTTTACCTTTTCCTTGATAGCTGATTATTTTTCTAATTTGGATATGTCTACAACTTTGAACAAACGCAATAAAACATTTTATATTTGTGGAATTGTATAATTTTAATTTTATGTACATATGCATAGTGCAAAATTCAGACCATGTGAGATGGAATATGGTGGGAAGTCTTCGCTCCATCCTTGTCTTTGTTTTTTAAGTTTATTTATTTATTTTGAGAGGGGGAGGGGAGAGAGAGAGAGAGAGAGAGAGAGAGAAAGTGGGGGGGGGGGGGGAGGGTCAGAGAGAACAGGAGAGCTAGAGAATCCCAAAGTAGGCTCCTTGCAGTTCGCCCTGTTGATGTGAGCCTCATATGCATGAACTGTGAGATCATGACCTGACTTGAAATCAAGAGTCAGATGCTCAACAGACACAGCCACCCAGGCACCCCTCATAAGTTTTTATTTAAAAAATTTTTACGGTGTTTGAGCCATATGGAATTACATTTTTTTTAAATTTAACTTCCTTTTGTTTACGCTCTCTGGTTTTGTAGTCCTATTTAGAGAAGGCATTCTAATGCCGAAAGTATAAAGAAGTTTTACCTTGTTGTAATGGCTTTAATTATTATTATATTATTAAATATTTATCTAGAACTTATTTTGGTGAAGGGAGTAAGTTAAAAATCCAACTGTGTGTGTTTCCAGATAGATACAGTATTGTCCTCAAACTGTTAGTTGAATAATCAGACTCTTCCCCACCGATCTGCAGTGCTAACCTTTCCTGAGTGTTAAATTCCGATTTGTACTTGGGCCAAGTTCTATAAAAAAGTCTATTATTTTTCATTGATTGTTCCATCTTTTCTCATGTTGGACCCAAGTTGTTTGGTAGAGATAGTCAGTAATTTTATATTTGAGAATTTTCTTTTCGATCTTTGCATGTTTAATTCTTATCCAGACTTAGAATTAGCTTTTTTAGTCAACACCCCACCCCTCCCCTCAAACTTTATTTGCATTTCGTTTGGCATATGGTGGTATGATAGATTAAGGTAGAAGTGCCTTTTTTAAATATCAAGTCTTCCTACCCAAAAACAAAATATGCTTTTTTGTATGTTCAAGTCCTTATTGGGGCCCTGTATTAGCATTTAAAATTTTTCTTCAAATATGTCAAGCACACCTTCTAGTTAATTTTATTGTAATTTAGATTTATTCTTTGACCTTTTATAAATGAAGCCTTTTCCCCATTATCTTATAACCAGTTAATGTTTTATGTAGCAGGATTCCTGAGTTTGGGATATCAATATTGTACCCAATATAAGAATTCTTATGCTATTTGTAATAGTTTTAAAGGGTTTTTCCTTTATCAGCAAGTAATCATTATGCAGATTTTTTGAAAAGCATAATTTATGTGAAGAAACATGTAAATTTGATTTGTCCAAAATTTTCCTTCCACAGGGGATTTCCTTGGCCCCTTGAAAACTTCCATTAACTTCTTCTTGCATTGTCAGTAGCCATTCTTTTCATCTAAAAAGTAATGATTAATAACTGTTAATGGTGATAAGAAGTCAATGCCTCTGAGCGTCCTTCTGGCCGACCTTTAGGAAGAGTCTGCCCAGGGACTTCCCCAGAGATTGGTTTTGGAAGATTCTAGCAGGACCCTCCACCTATTTCCTACCAGGACTGTGTCCTCATTATTTCATCTTTTTTCTTGTTACTCTGCCTAAGAAATCTCACCTACTCTATTTGTTTCAAGTAATACTTCCAAGTGAAGGTGTTCCAAATTTCTGTAACCTTCCTGGACACATGTTCTTTAACTGTAATTATGGATTCAAAGATTTTTCTATTTAAAGTCTACGGTGGTATATATGAAACAAAATTAATCACATATACCCGAGCCACGCCTATTCCCTGCCAAGGCCCCAAGGACTCCAGTTCTTGGGGAATCTGGGGTTTTAAGTAGGTAATCAGTTAGGACTAAGGAATAGGACCTTAAGACAGAAACCAGACTTAGGAACTGAGTCAGTACAAGAATTGAGGGGGAAATGGAGTGGGGTTAGGAGGGGTAACCATGCTTGGGACCAGATGATTCTCGGAGGAAAGAACATAATTCTGTTGCTCCTACGCATGGTTGGCAGCAAGATAGCTTGAGGACCACACAGGGCAATTCCTTTCCATTACTGTTCTTATGCTCATTCACTCAGTTTTCAAGTCCTTTGCAATTGGGGCTTGACTCAGACTAGATTAGCTTGGGAACGGGAGTGGGACAAAACTAGCAGGCAGGGGGCCTGGGTAGAAGCAGACTTGACAGACAGAAAAGACAGAAACAGCAAAAAAAAGAAAAAGATGGGGCGCCTGGGTGGCTCAGTCTGTTAAGCATCTGACTCTTGATTGCAGCTCAGGTCATGATCTCCGGGTTCGGGAGATAGAGACCCGCTTAGGAGCTGCCAGCCTGGAGCCTACGTGGGATTCTCTCTCCCTCTCTCTCTTTGCTCCTCCCTGGCTGTGTAAGCATGCCTGCACATGCGCTCTCTCAAAATAAAGAAGATAAGAACGATGCCAGAAGACATAGCTCAACATGTCCCTGTGTCTGCACACTGCCTACCACATCTACAACATTCTTACTACTGATAATATGGTTATCTCTACCCATTTCCCTCTTCTCTACATAGATGCCTTCAAGTTTAACAACACTCAGAATGTATACTTTTTCCATGGTTTTAGTATATTTTACATCTAGGTTTATTTTGACAGTATTTAGGTATGAAAAGGCGAATATCCTTGTTACTCTTTTACAGATGGGAACAGTGATACTGGAGAAACTGTTTCAGTCCCAAGCTTCCTGAATGCAACTCAAAGTTCCTTCCATTAGCTCCCCTCCACAATGTAGGCATAATTTATGGCTAACCATATGGCAAGGACAGTATCACCTCTGCCCTTCACAGAACACTGTATCTCTGAATGGCAGTGAGCACAATCCCATCAGTTAGTGATAAAAGGCCCAGTCTTAAAACTGTACAGATGAGTTAATCTTACTGGCTTTCTATTCTTATTTAGCCTATAGCAGTAAGAGGTTTAGACTAGCTTTCTAAAGGCATATGTTAGCCTCCACTTCTAGCGAAGAGTGAGGAACTAAATCCGGAGAGACCTTACGTGAAAACAACCTGAGAAAAAGCTGCAGACTGTGAATCACGATGGGAAATAGCGAATCCATAGCTGGTGGTGAGAAAGCAGTTCCTGCTAAAGAGACCTATGTGTGGTACAAAAATTTATGAGGGAATATCCATCCGGCCTGCAAACACTGCGTGA
Source organism: Hyaena hyaena (assembly GCF_003009895.1). Classification (NCBI taxonomy): domain Eukaryota; kingdom Metazoa; phylum Chordata; class Mammalia; order Carnivora; family Hyaenidae; genus Hyaena; species Hyaena hyaena. Next base: position 528,723 of record NW_024080883.1, read on the forward strand.
ATTTAAGACACTCTTGGGTCTGCAGGGTCTGAATCAAAAGACCAATCAACATGTTGATCAAGTCTATAATACCTTTGACATGAACAAGGTAAGACCTTTCCTTTTTATTTGGCGGTGGTTTGCATTTTCCCCTCTGTAAAAATATGAAATAGCCTGAGGTAAAATGTGTGCATCTCACTGAACAGGGAGGTCTTCAGAGAACCCACAGCTTGTAGGTAAGTGAGTCATTAAACACATTTAGCACTGATGGCGTGAAAGTAATTGGGAACTAGCCTCTCCACCCTTGGAAATGTTATGCATGTAGCGAGTTATTTTAAAACCAAATTAAATCTCGGCATGGAATTCTAATGCTATCGTTTAAACAAATCTAATAAGTGCAGATTGATTTACAAAGACTGTTTTCAAAGTATTTAATGCGTTGGTGACATTTTATAGAAAAGCAAATTACAGGAATCTGCTTTAAAAAGTGTGATTGCATCTAGATTGGCAGGTAAAATCAATACAAATTTGCCAACATGTTGTTTGTACTCAGAAATTGGAATGCTGGAATAGTTTTTCATATCTGACCGGTTTAGTTGGAGGAAAAACAAAACAATTCACAGTTTTAAATTCAGATAAACTTTAGTTTCTAAAGGTTATTACTCAACTATTGTCTTGAATTTACTCCTAAGGAGTTGCAGCATATTTAATTTTCAAGTCTTGGAAAAATACAAAGATGAGGAGGAGAAAATGGGGAACAGAAAAAATAAGACACAAAAGTAACAATCTGATCTACCCAGGACAGAATTCTTCCTGCCTACCTTTCCTCATGCAGTTCAGTTGTTTTTTACCTGTATAGTTCAAAATGGGCAGGTGGCATCTAGAATAAAAGGGAAAGGGGAAATATCACGCATTGAAAAGTAGATGACTTTTAGAAGGCTGTGTGTGAGAATAGATGAGAAAGAAAGGATAATTAAAACAATTGACTGTCCTTTGGGATGCATGGAATCTAGCACAGCCCTTTGAGCCCTTTTCCAAATAAAAACAGACAAACCAAAATAACAGAGCACTCAGAAGGAAGTGCCAGCCAAGAACTAGGGAAAACTGAACATGTGCAAAATTAACAGCTATTTTAATTCTTGTAATAATGTTGGGAACAGATCTCATTTAGGACATAGTCTTTCAGGACACGTTCTTTGTTATCAAGCGTGAGTGCAACACTGCCTGTATTGTATGGAGCTGTTTTCCTCCTCATAAATTTGACTTTGTGTGGCTGCAAACGAACTGTTCTGCCCCCAGGGAGCTTACAAAACAGTGGGAAAAGGAGGCAGATTCTGCTTTTGTTCTTGATGTTGTAACATGTTCTAGAAATGCTCTAAGCTGAATTTTTGTGCTCCTCTCAACCTGAAAAATAAAAGTGCCAGTTATTGTGCCAGCAAATATGGGATTAATTGGAAATAGAGAATTGCAATTTTGGATAGGCAGGCTATGGCAAAACCATAGGCCAAGTCTGCAGAACAAAGGAGAGGAACACTGTAGCACAAAGGGTGAAATCAGGAAGGCTTTTATAAACAAAAAGTCGACTGGAGTAACTGGGGGGTGGGGGGTGGGTGAGGTACAGTGGCTTTTTATTGTCTGAATTGTTTGTGACAATATCTCATTGGCTGGACTGTTTCCCCGGGTCAAGGGGTGGGGCCCTTTTTCCTTCTGCTGGGGTGGTAAACAAGTAGAATCCACAAGCAAGTTGCAGTCTCTTCCCGTTGGGTCAGCAATCGATGAGGAGTGGTAGGGTGTGTGAGCTCCCCCTGCTGGCCTCCCGACTCCATTCTAAGTGAGGTTTCCTCTTTTATTTGGCACAAGCCCAAATTATGTTGAAATCTAACCCCCTTCCCCTCCCACATTGTAGTATTTGGAAGTGGGGTCTTTGGGAGGTACTTAGGTCATGAGGCTGAGCCTATGGGATTAGTGCTGTTACAAAGAGACTCCAGAGAGCTTCCTCCTTCGTGTGAGGATGCAGTGAGAAGGCTGATGGGCGATGAACCAGTTAGTGGGCTCTCACCAGACACAGAATCTGCCAGAGCCTTGATCTTGAATGTCCTCAGTTAAAGAACTGTGAGAAATACATTTCTGAGTGGTTTAAACCACCCAGTCTATGGTATTTTTGTTATAAGAGCCTGAAGTGACCAGGACAGGATACAGTGTGCATGTTGGCATGTCGTCTCTCCGTCTCTCTGTTTCCGCCCTCGCTGTCTTTGTCTCTGCCAGTCTATGTTTCACTCTCTGTGTGGCCGCTGCTGCGTCCCACTGTGCAACCCATTTCACTTTTACTCCAGACCGCAGCTTCTCAGACTCTGACAGAACTCCCGAGAAGTTAGAAGATGAGGCGTTAGCAGGGTTTGTTTGTTTGTTTTTAGTTATTCTTCCAAGTAACTGGTGACATATGCTGTGGCAGCGATTTTGTGGTTAGGCCAGTGGCGGTGGGAGCACTGCCTGTCAGCGGTTCACGTGCAAGAACAGGAACATGTGAGAAGGAGCGCTGGGCAGAAACGAGGAGGGCTGTCAAAACGGAGCGCTGCTGAGGCGGCGGGGCAGACCGTGTTCAGATAGGCGGGCTGGCATGTGCGCCACTCGAGTGTCCTCTCGGGGCCAGTGGCTGGCGGGCCAAGGCCATCTCAGGGGCTGTACTTAAATGACTTTGAAGTTCTGCTCGTGTTCATGATTTATCATTGAGATTTTATGTTTACTTAGGAGGCAGGCACATCTAGGCAGTGATGACTAATGCCACGCAAGGTGTGGAGATCTTGATATAAAATCAGATTGTAAGATGAGAAGAGTAAGGATGGTTCTTTATCAAGTGATAGTAGGAAATGATATGCATTTAGGCACAGGGAAACAAAAAAAAAGCCATCTCTTTAATTGGATCGGTAAAGCCATCAGCTGTCCAGCACCCTGGAGGATTTGCTCTTTCTGTGGAGCTCTGCTTAACCATCCTGGATGGAAATCATTCCAAAGTGCATTTCATCCTTTCCTGCCTCCTCAAAGTACCGCTCAAACCTTTTTTGATAGCAGATTCATTATTATGAACATTGGTTGTTACAGTCTTGAAATGCCACGAAGCACCCATGCCTATTGAAGTTGCTGGGGCTACATCTCCTATTGTTAAAAATCCTGAAAATAATGTGCTTTTGTCAGGTTTGCTTTTAATTGTTTTCCTCTTTCTCTGCTGTCAAACACACCCTTCCAAGCTTTCTGGTTCTTCTAATAATAATGAGCTTCCAATCTCTTTTTCCTCTGCCATTTCTAGCCTGGCTTTCACTTGTACCTGTTAACTAAATGTACTAGAATAGTGCTTAAAGTAGAAATAAATAGATCCTAAAGTTTAGAGCATCAGGTTTATAACAATTCCTTTGGCTAATCACACACCTCGGGCCTCTCCTTGTCACTCAGTGACAACAGTTAATGCTTGAGACGTGTCTGACACTGTGTTAGGCACAGTACGTAGAGTGATGCATTCAACATCACAGCAATAATAGAACCTACCTTAAGGTAGCGCCCATAAGGTTGGCACCTCAGACCTTCTCAGAAGGTAATTGACTTGGGGCCCCAGTGCATTGCTTGGAAATCCTTCACCACACACAGAGTCCATGCTTGGGTTTAGATTATCACCAGAGTTTGATTGCAGTGGAAATAAGAAGGCAACCCATTTCTAAGACGTGGGATTCCTTTGTCAGCAGGCTTTGACCCAAGGATTCCCTGGTGGCTTTGTCAAACTGTAGGTTTCAGGAGTGCCTAGGACACTTCTGTCCACACTTCTTTTTATACCTTTCTTCGGCCGGGTCAGATTAGCTCACTCAGCCTTTCCTGACATCCTTTCTGTTTACGTCCACACAGCAGTTCTCCAAATAAAGTCTTTAAATTGGGATTAATAGGTCTAATATCCAATGAATGAGAGCCACAGAAAAAGAGCCCAGAGAGAATGTAGGGTTATAACAAAAGAAACCAGAAAAATTTTCCAGACCTATTAGATACAAGTTTCACAAGGGCCTAGCACAATAAATAGAAAGAGATTGACTGACAGCATATGTGGAGAATTTTTTTTTTTTTTTGAGAGAGAGAGAGAGAGAATGCATGGGAGGAGGTGCAGAGTAAAAGAGAGAAAGAGAATCTCAAGAAGGCTTCATGTGGGGCCTGAAGTGGGGCTCAATCCACAACCTGGGGATCATGACCTAAGCCAAAATCAAGACTGGGATGCTCAACCAACTGAGCCACCCAGGCACCCTGAGAAAAAAAATTTGTAATGTTTTTTAATGTTCAGTTATTTTGAGAGAGAGGGAGAGACAGAATGGAAGCAGATGAGAGGGAGGGCAGAGAGGGAGACAAACAATCTGAAGCAAGCTCTAGGCTCTGGGCTGTCAGCACAGAGGCCAACATGGGGCTCAGAGTTGTGAACTGCAACACGATGACCTGAGCCAAAGCAGATGCTTAACTGACTGAGCCACCCAGGGCCCCCCTGACATAGGGGATGAAAAAGATGATCCTAATATCTAAAAAAAAAAAAAAAATCAAAAACAAAATAACATTGAACTTCCTAACATCTACACTAGAGACTAAGAGTAAATGGAGAAATGCCTCCAGAATTCTGAAGGGGAACATTATCAAGCCAAATCACATATAAGGAGAGAATAAAAACAGTCAATGACTAAAAAACTTGCTTCACATTTATTTTTTCTTAGGAAGCTACTGGAGCAGGTACTCAAGCAAAAAGAGGGAGTATATCAACAAAGAGGGAGAGAGTGAATCCAACATAGGAAAACAGATAGGGACAGTTTTGGGTCATGGGACTGAAAAGTCCAAATCAACAGCTGGACAGAAAGCTCAGTGTGCTGCGAATCCAGATTGTAAAGGAAGAGGGAGGACTCCAGGAGAAAGACCTGAAAAAATGACACTGAGAGATTCTCTACTGTGCTTGAGAATTTCAAAAACAATATAAATTTACTAATTTATATTTAATCTGATGGTCCCTTTAAAAAACGAACAAGGTGAAATACAAAGAAAATTATTGACCTTTAAATAAGGCAACTTTAATTTTTTTTTTATTATGAAAACTTCACACATATACAAAAGCAGAGAGAATAATCTAATGATGCCCTCACAGGCCAATCATCCATCTTCAACAATTATTAAAAGTCATCATTTTCATTTCATCTGTTCTCCTACATTGTTATTTTTTATTATTTTTAATTTAGACTTTTTAGAAAAGTTTTTATTTTAATTCCAGTTAACATATAGTGGTATACTAGTTTCAGGCATACAGTATAGTGATTCAACAGCTTCATACATCATCTGGTGCTCATCACCACAAGTGCAAACTTAGTCCCCATCACCTATTTCATCCATTCCCCTCACCCACCTCCCCTCTGGTAAACTTCAGTTTGTTCTCTATAGTTAAGACTCTGTCTTTTGGTTTGTCTCTTTTTTTCTTTGTTTTCATTCTTAAATTCCACATATGAGTGAAATCATATGGTATTTGTCTTTCTCTGACTTATTTCACTTAGCATAATACTCTCTAAGCTCCATCCATGTTGTTGTAACTGGCAAGACTTCATTTCTTTTTCATGACTGAATAATATTCCACCGAGTGTGTGGAATATAATGCACACAAACACATACAACATCTTCATCAACCAGTGGACACTTGGGCTGCTTCCATATCTTGGCTCTTGTAAATAATGCTACCAAAAACATAGGGGTGCATGTACCCTTTAAGCATGCTTTTTTTATTGTTTCTTGATTTGAGTTTGGATTCAAACAAGACCCATATGTGGAAATTGGTGGTTGTGACCTTAAATCTGTTTTTTCTGTCCCTAGTCTGATCCCTAGTCACCTCCCCCCCCCCCCTTCCATTTTTAGCCATTGATTTGCTGGGGAAGGTGAGTCATTGGTTCTGTAGAAGATTCTGCATTCTGGATTTAGTTGATTGCTTTCTTGTCTTCATATTACCAGTAAATTGGTATTTAGCTGTGGAAGCTTAAATAGATTCAGATTGATTTGCTTGGCAAAAATACTTCATAAGCACGTAATTATTGGTTGTCTCACTTTTCGTGGATTGTCCATTACGTTCAGGAGGTGTCAGCCTGATAATGATGAGGCAATTATTAACTCTATATAAAGTAAGGAAGTCAGTAATTCGGTACACCAATGGGTTATACAGAGGACAAAATTTACTACTCACTAAAATTAAACTCTTGACTTTTAGATTAACCCACAGTTGTGAGAGTCTGGATGAAGAACTGTGGTTGCTCGGAAATGTTTAACAACTAGTTCTGCAGTCAGAGACAAGCCCTGGTAACATATGTGGACTTCCATGGTGGAAATACTCCCACCACAGCCCATTTTGAGTTACCAGCCATTTAATAGTTGGCCTGCAAAATTCCTGAAAATTTAAGAGTCTGCTCACACCAGCAGATACAAAGGCCCCAGCACACCACATGGATATATACAAGGGCCACAGAACTCAATACCTGTCATTTGCTATAACTGGAAATAAGCCAGTAATGTCTAGAATTGATGAGTCTCAACATAAGTAGAATAAGCATCATTACAAACACGTAAATAATGGCTAGAAAAATAACCAGAAAGTCTAAAGTTTTTAATTATAAGCCTTTTAGATTAATTTCGACTATGGACCAGTAAAACCCTAACTTAAAAGTTTAATGATAACAAAAAAAAAAAAACCATTTTAAAAAGGTAACATAAAAGTTATTAGCGCGTCTTTGTAGGTGAAGTAAGTGATAGAAACGGCCCTCCTCAGAATTAAGGTCTGTCTCTGCACAAGGGACAATATAGATTCCTTCCTTTCTACAACTGTGAATTGTCCACTCCATTATGGAAATCCTGTGGCCTCCAAAGATGAGGGTCCAGTCTGGCCCAAAGTTGGTAGTAACACTGTCTAAAACACACAGTCTCCATTAAAAAGTACAATGCGGTGAAAGCATGTGGCTCTTGTGGTCTGTGTTAAACCCACACAGCGTGGACAGTGGAACTTGAAGGTAGGTGGGCTCCAAGCACTGACCATGCTACCGCCACTTTCATAGTTCCCTAACCATTTGTGCCCTTGATTTGTTGGGGAAAGTGCATCACTGCCGAGGCAGAAGCTGAATGAGAGGCTGGTGGCCATTAGAGCTGGGTCTGGGGCAGACCCATTTTCATAGAAGACAGTGAAAATGATGGTGTCATTGGCTATTAGGTCCTAAAAGGCAGTGAATGTGGACAGGGGCAGCACTGTTCTCACCTCAGCATCGTGTGCTTCACCTGGAAATGGATGCAAAATTCCCAGTTCCCTGGAAACTGCTTCCTGTTCGAGGCACGAACCTGCATTCTGGGCTCTACGTACACAGAGAAACCCGAGTGAACTTCCACTGTGCTCAAGTCCAGGCAGAGCCTGGCTAGGAAAGAAGCCACCCAGCACTATTCTGCCCGTACCTTTGCGCTCCAGCCACCCTGCTTTCTTCACACTAGATCTGTAATTTGCTCTTCCCCTGTCCTTTCTCTTTTTAAGTACAAAAAAGGATGGGGGCGCCTGAGTGGCTTAGTCGGTTAAGCGTCAGACTTTCGCTTAGGTCATGATCTCGCAGTTCGTGGGTTCGAGCCCCGCGTCGGGCTCTGTGCTGACTGCCAGCTCGGAGCCTGGAGCCTGTTTCAGAGTCTGTGACTCCCTCTCTCTCTGACCCTCCCCTGCTCACGCTGTCTCTCTCTCTCTCTCTCCTAGAAATAAAAAACATTTAAAAAGAAAAAAAAAGGGATGAATTCATCCTTGTGAAACCACAGTGCAGAATCAGGAAGAATAAAAACGAATGGATACCCCCTTCAAATCCTGCATGCTTCTCCGGACCAGGCACCTACCATGGTGGCATGAAGAAGATGCTACAAATATTTACTGAGTGATTAAATAAAATAATAGAAGGGACACCTTAAGTATCCTCACTATTATATATGCCCTTTTCCCCCTTTCCATTTCTCTCCTCCCCCCCCCATATTTATATCAAGGAGGGACACTATGTCTTCCACAGTGTAACTTAGGTCCCAATTAGATTACCTCAAGGGATATTTTTTTTTTAATTTTTTAAAATGTTTTATTTTTTTCTGAGAGAAAGAGGCAGCATGAGCAGGGGAGGGTCTGAGAGAGAGGGAGACACAGAATCTGAAGACAGGCTACATGCTCTGAGCTAGCTGTCAGCACAGAGCCCGACGCGGGGCTCGAACCCATGAACCATGAGATCATGACCTGAGCCGAAGTCGGACACTTAGCTGACTGAGCCACCCAGGCGCCCCTTAAGGGACATTTTAAAATGTAGTTTTTTATCAGTGTAGCTGTTAAGAATTTCAACTCACACACTCAAGCATTCAAGATATGTATGTAACTTTAGTTTTCCATGATGAAGTTAATTTGTATTTTGAATCCCTGTTTTACCAAGGAGTGTTCTCCCTCTACTTTCCATGGTTGCATGTAAAGCCCGTGGGTGCATCTAAGTCTCCAGGTATTGATACAGGGCAGAGGGGCAGCTGAACCCTTTGGTATTTGTTGAGACCACATCTCTCCTCATCTCCTGGCCCCTCGCAAGGCTGCTGTCTGCATGGCGGGGCCCCCTGAGTCAGGTTTTCTCTGAGGCCCCTTATACTTCTGAGCATAGAAGTCTCTTAGACGGACTGAACAGATGCTCCTTCCAGCCTTTCCTCCTAAGGTCGGTGAATGAACCACGGTGCTTCTGTTCTTACGTCTGCCAAACCCACATGGGGTTTCCGTCATCCAGACCTGCATCCATGCTTGGCTCTCATAGAGCCGTGCCCTCTACCCCTCCCTATTTCACAGGGTCTTTCGACTCTCTTCTCTATTCCCCACCTCCCCAGCCGATGCCATCTTTAGTTTGGCTAGAGCCGGGAGAAACTAGAGAAACTGGCTCTAATTATGTATTCTTCCAGATCTTTTGTTTATGGCATAAATTTTATGCTCTGAATCCTAAACAGCTTAAATTATTGAAACTCAAGAGCTAAGAATGAATTCTGGATTTCTGTTTTTCTGCTACAGTGACTTATCTCTTAGGCAGTGAAAATCCTCCCTGAATTTCAGGGCAAGATGATAGAAGGGATTAGCAGGAGCAGAGTCACATCCTTAATGCACTATATTATTATCCCACCGCATTTGCAAATATTTACTGAACACCTGGAGGCATGGTGGAAGGAAGGTAGGCACAAATACGAATAGGGATTGGTCCCCATCCTCATGGGATGGCAAATGCATCCCCAAAGAATAAAAGGTAGTAAATAAAGAATCAAAGACAGAGAGAGGGTAAAGCATACTATTTAGTTTCAGGCTTCTAGATGGTTCTCCAGTATTACAAGGTTGCTTCTAAACCCTGCCCAGTGATTTGCTGATGGTCCAGCCTCTTTTTAGATGGGCAGGCTGGATGGAAGGTCCAGAAACTCTTCAGTGCCATCCCAGCAGGACAGACAATGGCAGAAAAATCACACTAAACTTTGGGAGAGGTGTGGGGATGGCGGGGAGTAGGTAGGTGGTATCCATGACTTTCTGTGCCCCCAAAGAGTTTAATGTCTAGTTGAGGATAAAAAACTTCAACTAAATGCCCAAAGAGTAAAATAAAGCAGTATAACAAACTATAGCAGGGCTGTGCTATTCAAGGTACATTTACTGGGATCAGAAGGTGAAACAAAAACTAAAACATGGGAAAGGTTTTGTGGAGAAGTTGAGGCACTTTGGGACTCTGGGAGAAGTAAAGAATTTGAATTATTTATTACTAATAAACGCTAACACTTAACATTTCTGTACCAGTCACAGTTAAAGCACATTTACTAGAATCCTCTCAACAATAATATATAAGTATGCACTATTTTTAACAGTCCCATTTTACCTATGGGGAGACTGAGGCATAGAGAGATTTAGTAACTTGCCTGTAACTACACAACAGAATTGGAATGCTGGCAGTCTGACTCTAAGGGCTGTATCCTAAATTTCATTAGTATTCCACCTTTGACAAAGGAATTGAGAATTTCGACAAAAGGAACAGAAGTATGAGGTAGGAGTGAGAAAGATATGTGGGGACCTAACTAGGGCAGAGGGTTACTGCTAGAGCATAACCAGGGACCACACAGGTGCCTCACTGTGTCTTCGCTGCATACAGATAGTCTGTTGCTGTGACTTCCTGTTTTCTTACATCACAGCTGAGAAATGGGATACTCAGAACACTGAGATGCCAGGGGTGACTTGCCCGGAGAATCTCAGAGCAGAAAGTCTGCCCTTAGCCCCTCTGGCTCCTGTTTCACATTCTTACTGTGTAATGGGTATGAAGGTTGGGGCGCCTGTGTGGCTCAGTGGTTAAGCCTCTGACTTCAGCTCAGATCACGATCTCACAGTCCATGAGTTAGAGCTGCATGTTGGGCTCTGTGCTGACTGCTCAGAGCCTGGAGCCTGCTTCAGATTCTGTGCCTCCCTCTCTCTGCCCTCCCCTGCTTGTGCTCTTTCTCTCTCTCTCACAAATAAACATAAAAATAATCTTATTTTTTAAAAAATTTTTAACATTTATTCATTTTTGAGAGAGAGAGTGACAGAGCGTGAGTGGGGGAAGGGCAGAGAGAGAGAGAGAGAGAGAGAGAGAGAGAGAGTCAGAAACAGGCTCCAGGCTCTGAGCTGTCAGCACAGAGCCAGATGAGGGGCTCAATCCCATGAACTGTGAGATCATGACCTGAGCCAAAGACAGATGCTTAACTGACTGAGCCACCCAGGTGCCCCAAATAATTTAAAAAAAAATAGGTGTGAATGTAGATATATGGCACTCTGGAGTACATCTAGGCATCTGGGTGGTATCTAGAGCGCCTCTGTGAGCTTCGACATCAAAATGCTCTGCCCCTTGTAAGTCTCTGAGCCTATAAGCAAGATAGAATGGTTTCTCTGAACTTACAGGTTTGGAACGCAAACCATAACTGGAGTGATGGTTTAAGCCAGAGAAACTGTTGTGCGCACAAGGACACATTTAAACACTAGGATAAAACAAAGTAAAAGAGTAAGTTTTCAGGTTACTAAAAGTCACTGCCTTAGAAAACCCTGGGAATCAAGAGGGACAGAATGTGAATGATTTCTTCGAAACGGGGGTGATTAAACTGTTACAGAAAGAAAAGTGAGGGTAAATAGCGAGCTGTGGGTTCTAATAGATGATTACTACAGTATCTGTGAAGGTTTACCTATAAATATGTTCACAAATCAAATCTTCAATGTATTAGAAGTTCTTGCTATAGATGTTTATTAATTTTGAGAGGGTGAGAGCACGAGTAGGGGAGGGGCAGAAAGAGAAAGAGAAAGAATCCCGAGCAGTGTCTGTGCTGTCAGTGCAGAGCTGGGCACGGGGCTCAAACTCAAGAACCATGAGATCATGACCTGGGCTGAAATCAAGAGTTGGATGCTTAACTGACTGAGCCACGCAGCTGCCCCCATCCTTGCTATTTTTAATGAGCCTTCCTGCAAATCTCTGTAAGATGAGCCACAGGCCACCACGGGCAATGGAGGCCCTGCAGGCGGGGGAGGGTCGCGGGGCTCCAGTCCCAACTCTGACCCTTACTGTTGTGTGCCGTCTTGGACAAGGCTCATAACCTCTCTGTCTCAGGGCCGTCAGTTCTAAAACTCAGACAAGACCTATCCTGCCTACATTCTCCCTGAGTTCATAGGAAATAACGTAAGAGAAAATGTTGGGGAAATGTGGACTGTGTCCCCCAGAGGAATGGTATGTTTATCTGTTAAATGCAGAGAACTCTGACAACAGCCCCTGCAGATTTGCTAACAGTGAAGATTAACTCTATATCAAGCTCAAATTCGATTTCCTAATGAAAGGGGGTACCTACAGGTGCAGAGGGTTGCCTGCCCGCCATTTCTCTTCTTTAATTGACCCGGGTGCTATGGGCAGTCATTTGTGCTGTTTGGGGCCTCACTGGCCGGTCACAGAATGAAATTAATTAAATCAGAATCACTTTAGGGTTTCAACTGTCTTTTAAGTCTAGGCCACCTGCATGGGAGCCCTAGCTCTTCTGGAAATTCTGAAGTGACCTTTGGTTATTTGGTTCCTTAGCTTCTCTTTGTGTGAGAATCCTTGAAAACTAGAGCAGACAACCGGGCTTTTAACTTGTGTCGTAATTGCTGCTATTCGTTAACCCCCAGGCTGCCCCGCAGCCTCTAGCACTGTGTCAGGTTGTCTGGCCTAGAGGGGACCGCAATTACTGCAGCTCTTCTTAAGACAACATTTACCGGAAACAAATGACCATCTATTAGATTGTATATCACTAGGCTGCAATCTCTTAAGCGGAAAGACGGAGGCGAGGCCCCTACTTCAGAACTACCAACATAAAAGCTCTCAGGAAGCATTTGTTGCTGGTAACAAAACACCTCATAATTGTGTACCACTTTGTAATGTACAAAGTATTTTCATATATAACATCAATAATCAACATTTTGGCTGAGCTTCTTACAGAATTTTACCTGTTAAAGACATCAGCTGTACCTGACGACATACATTTAAATGTAAGTAGTTGCAAGTCATGTATTTGAACAGAATCTGTTGGAATTGTAGTTCTCAAATCTGGCTACATATTAGAAGCACCTGGGGGTATTAAAGTTACCAGCAGTTGGGGCTCCACTTGAGTCCCACTGAATCAAAACAATGTTTTGTTAGTTGTAACCTCCCAGGTGGTTTGAATGTGAGACCAGATACGAGCACCACTGTTCTGAGAGAAAGACCACCGTCAAAATGTTAGAAAGCTGGATTGTAAGCCCATTTCTGCTACTAAAGAGCTGCGTAACATGGATACATATTAAAAAGTGACTCTGAATCCAAAACTATTAATTCAGAAGCAGTTCCTCTGACTGTTCCAGTTATTACCATAATAGAGAAACACAGCCTTGATGCAAGTAATATATATATATTCTACTGTCTGTGCTACCACTTTCTGTATTCTCTGTTTACCTCTTGTAGTCAGTAAAGAACAAGGATCCAGGTTCTTCCATGGGAAATGAAACACACTTAGGAGACAAGCTGACTGATTAGGGTAAGGTTGGATTTATCTGTGGCATTATTGCTTATGGAGACTGGTGTTTATAAGAGGCAAGCCACATTGGCTCCCTGAGGAAGTTCCTTGAAAAAGGCTACCATTGCTATAGTCACTGGCGGGTCTTCCATAGGTAGCTCATTAAGAAATGATCAAACTCAGACAATTGTCCTGCCTTCCCCCCAAAGCACCTGAGATTGGCTTCTAATTTACAGTGGTCCAGACTTCACTGAGCTGGCTGCATGCTGGGGGCAGATGCTCAGGGCTTCCTGACTGATATCCAGGAAACTGATTAATAATTGTGAGCTTGTTTGGTAAGTATTATGAGAAGCCCTTTGTTTCAGAATCTTTGAATTTTGCACAGTCATGGTCAAGAAAAACTGCATTTGATCTGCATACAGATCATATTATAGAACCAACCTACAAGCCAGAAGTATTATTTCTCATCTTTAAGAGGTGAGTCTCTTTCCAGGACATTCTGGCAATTCTGTAGCTGATTGAGACTATGTTTACTGTTATATCAGTGTTTGTAGGTTAAAATGGGCTAGGTCGTAAATCTTGAATATAACATGTCTCTTACAGATTTTAAAAATTCATAAAAATATGTGAAAAGCATTCATATGGATCTGACATAATAGAGTTGGCCCTTATATTGCCTAGTTTTTTGGCAGTTCCTAAGATGGAAATTGAATATCACTGACAATTATTGATCAATCATATAATGTGCTTATACTAGCCCTCTGGGTTTCCTTACTGTGATCATTGAATAACCATTTCCAGGCAGATGTTTCAATTCATACATGGCTGCTGAGTTGCCACAGCTGGCAAAATGTCACTGGAAAGTGTCACATGTAAAAGAATGAAAACATCTAAATGTCTTCAGGTTAGGGGCTGTGACAATTCATGAATTTTTCACAGACAGCGATTCTGTGAAAAGCAGCAGAATGCTAATGCTGTGAAAGGAAATAGTTTTGACTTGGGGTCCTGGTTTGGAGGATTTTTGTTTTATTTGGATCATTCCTTTTCTTGAATAAGAAGTTACACGAGAACAAATGGGGTCTGATATCTAGTTGTTGTAATAATAGTCTTTGATATTTCTGTGATCTTGGTGTTACTTGAACCCAGGATGCTGTGCATATTGGTTAATGCCGTTTGGGGCCTTGTTTGGGTTAAGTGAGCTCAGATGTGCAAAGCACAATGCCTGGCCCTATGTGTCTAGTGAGTATTATGTCAACATCAATAGTTGTCATTGTCATTTTGATTATTATAATTATTACTAGTTCAGTCCATTTCTTATCTGCAAAATGAAAGACTGTTTTTAGAGATGAAATTCTACAGTTTGAATCAATGAAATGAAGCCAAGTTCCCCTAAGGACATGACCCAGTTTATAAATTTGTGGTTCCATCCCTGGGACAAAACTCCAAAGCAGATGTCTCTGAAATATATTGAGATGACATTTCAATATTTGTTTCTCGGGGTCTCTCAGGCACACAGAGAGTGATGGCAGGACCACATTGGCCTAGCAGATGACATCTACAGTGATATTTTTACCTGGGTGTTTTACAAAGTGAGAGAATGGAGGGATTGGTCAGGGCTGCAGGGCAGGTGTAAGGCCCCGAAGAGGGGGAAGTGCTGGACCAGATGCACAGCAAAGGAACGCTACAGAGTCTTAGTCAAAGGTAGAGGGGAAGATAGAACAAGGTTGGCTAAAGCAGGACCGGATGTAGGGTTCAGATCCGGGAGGGGCAGCTGGGGAAATTTCCTGGGGAAACGGGCAGTGAGAGCCATTATCTATGAGTGTGGCGGAGGTTAAACCCTAGTGCAGGGAGAGGGGCTAAGGATTCCAAAATGGATACAAGAAAGGTTCATCAAAGATGTCAAGGAGCAGGAGAGTCAAGAGGAGAGTGAACACCTTTTGCCCCGCTATGCAAGCCAGGTGAGGGAGGCCTGGAAATGGTGGCCCCAAGAGCCCCCTGGGCTCACAGTCTCCCTGAGACTAAGCAGCTCAGACCACACAGGCTGGCTTCCCCTTGGGCAGTACCAGGTATGAAGGGGGCACAGGTGCCAAGGTGCTGCGTTTTCAGACATTCGGAGTCACCTTACTTTATACGACTGTATTACCAAATAGTTCACACCGTGAACCCAGAATAACACCCTGCACTGAATGTGTCCCATTTGTGTGAACACCTCTTCCTGAAGGAGAATTCAGTTGTAATGCATTTGAGGGTGATAAATATTGGTTGATATAAAGAACAAAGGCCTTAGAGGAAGGCTGACTGAATTTAAATTCCTGGATCCACCTACAATCTAACTTTGTCATTTAAAGAGTTTATTTAGCCTCTCTGAGAATCTGTTTTCTCCTCTGGAAAGTAGGAATAGTAAGGCTACCTGTCAGGTTGCTATTAGAATTAGAGAGGATTCTTAGAAAGTGACTGGCACAGTGCTTAGAACATGATATATGTAAGTAGATTTTATAGCTTTTATACTCAGTAATAAGTAAGAAAATAATTGTTTCATGTGCACGTAAGTTTTATAATTCAACTTTCTATCTGCATTTCAAATTGGTCATATCCTGAAAGCAACTGTGATTTACAGCAGGTTGTGGACATTGCCTGGAGACCATATATTCCACTGGTAGATTTTTGGACAGAACACTATAGATTTTGTTTTCCTTATTTTTTATTACATTAGACTTCTAAAGTTTCATCTCTTCAATGGTAGAAGGGAAAAAAAAGCCTTATATAATTTTTAAATCTTTTTACACTTTAGTATGCCTTATAGTTTTCTACATTTTTAGAGACCATAAGAAAGCTTGAACTTGAAGTCTCCATATATTTTTTCTCTCTCTTGTTTTAACCCCCCTCTACGAAAGGATTTATAACATATCAATGGGCCAAATTCCCATTAGAGACTTAGAAACTGTCATGTTTCCATATCTTGACCCTGTTTAACTCTTCCCTGTAATCCACTCCATCCTAAGAACATAGTGTATACATCTATAAAAGTGTTGGAATTAAAATTATTTTTGTACACGTGTTCTCAAACTCTCCTTTTCTGAGATTCCTGAGAATGGCCTTGTGTGTGCCAAATTTTCTCCCTACCCTCAACCTCAAGGAGGATCCAGACATCACCAACCTAATGTTTTAGGATTTGCAATACAGAATTAGGAGACAAATTGGTGAAGGGCTGATGCATCCTCGTGGTCAGGCTGCCATGAAGGAGTGGGGCAGCAGGGAATTGCTGAAGGTTGAGCAGTACAGTGTATGTGTGGGAGCACATGGGAGAGGAAGTGGGTGTTGGGAAGAAATCCATAAATTTCTTCCAACTTGTATTCATTCCAGAAATGAAAGTAAAGACTTGCTGTTATGTTCAATTAATTTTTTATTGCAGGGCTGTCTTTGTAGGACTGTGTCATTATTCTGAGCCTGAACCAAATGGGTCAAATTTTTTCTAATTAGTCTTAATAAGGTTACATAAATTCAAGTGAGAAGTCATAATTACAACAGCCACTTGGACAGATACCTAGATGATAACATAGCCTACAAAGGAAGACATCTATAAGAAAAACAGCTTAGATCCATGGTTCCCAAATCTTAAGATACATCAGACTCACCTGGGGAGCATTTTAAACTGCAGACTCTTGGACACCATCCCAAGTAGTTTTGATGCTGTTGTTTGGGGCTGGGTTCTGGGAATCTGCATATTTCATTGTCCTCATGTGATTCTGATGCAGGGAGTTTGTGAATCCTATTCTGGCACAAGGTCAATCAGTGTCAGACATCTCCACACAGTTCTGTGTGCCATGAGGGCTCTGGTACAAATACAGAAATAGGAACTCAACAATGTTCCTTCGGATCGCATCAAAGAAAAGTCTTTGGGCCTTTTCTATTGCATTTTTCCTAGTTACATTTGCAGGAACATCTCACCTCTGTGGCTCTTATCTCTGCCTCCTGTCTTTGAAATCTATAGGTTAACTGAAGGCAATAATTTCTTTATCTTCCAATTTACAGAATAAGCATTACCTAAAAGCTTCTCCAGCACTAACACAAGCCATTAAATCACATTCACCAGAGTTCTCTCACCAACGCGAATTTCTACAAAATCTTACCAGAAAAATAATTGGAAAGAAGAGTCAGCTGTGGATCGTTAAGAATTTGACTCTATAACAGAATGCTGAAGTGAGAACTGAAGAGGTACTGCTTGCAGGAGGTTTTGGAAAAGGCTCCACTTGTCTAAGTAGAAAGGCTTTCTTACCCTTCATTGCCTTTGGCAGTAGAGTAAGCAGATTGTCCATGTTAAAGCCGTACAATGAAAATATTTATGCTCACCTCCTGATAGAGTTGGCTCAGAGCTTCCAGGGCCAGGATTGGAAGGTGTTAGGGCCACCTGCCCACTGTGCTTAAGCAGAAAATACCAAACGTTCTAAAGGCAACATGGCTCAGTCTAACCTGTTGGCACTCATCGTTCCGGTGATGCCCAAAACTGTGATCACTGAAGCAGGACTCAAAAAGTAAAACAAACTATCATGAAATATAAGGTTTTTATGGAAACACTGGAAGATCAACTTTATATTTATAGCAAGCCAGCTCAGTCTTCTCAGGGATGATGCTTCTGTAACCTTTTGGCAAACACACCTAAGAACTACCCAGGAAGCAGTGGTACTGAGTGGTCAGCCCTAGAGACACAGGAGGAAGACCTGGGAGCCAATGTGTCCCAGGTTGAATACTGTCCACCCAACTCATATTCTCCATACCTGCCAGTCTTGACACTCAAATATAATGGTCATGTCTGAAATCTAAACATATCTTGATGTTCTCTTAAATCAACTTCAACTCTATGATAACAAATTTCCCTTGCATCAGCCATGGCTATGTTAGGGGTTAATATGGTGAAGTGGTAACAGCAGTAGGAAAGGCAGATGGAGAAAAGGTAAAACAACCTATGTTTTATATCCTTGAGCAAATTTCCTTTAGGAGATCCATTCAACCAGACTCCAGACTGTTAGCAGAAGTCTTATTGCTTATAAGAAATATTAAAGTTATTGATTGGGTGATATCTAAGTTGTAAAATATAAAAATCTATTACCCACATGTAAATTTTAAAATATTTTCGTACTGTGTTTTTCTTTCCTTTTTAAAAATTTCTTTTAATGTTTTATTTATTTCTGAGAGAGAGACAGCATGAGCAGGGGAGGGTCAGAGAGAGTGGGAGATACAGAATCTGAAACAGGCTCCAGGCTCTGAGCTAGCTGTCAGCACAGAGCCTGATGCAGGGCTCGAACCCACAAACCGTGAGATCATGACCTGAGCCAAAGCTGGGCGCTTAACTGACTGGGCCACCCAGGTGCCCCTCTTATTGTGTTTTTCTGACTACATAGGTAGAGTGTCAACAGGGTAGAAAATTTTTAGAAATAATACATTTTAAAGACAATGCTACAGTGATTAGCACATTGGCTTTCAATATTTGAGATGTTGTAGTAGTCCTAAAAAAACAAAACCAACCAACCAACCAACCAAACAAAAAGCCTTTAATCAGCCAAGCAGGCTTTGTTTCAGATCCAGAACTACTGGTGATTTTTCAATTGCTTTGCTTATAGACTAGACACAAAAGCTTGAGCCTCAAAGCAAACACATACCATTTTGTAGGCTGATAAGTCTCAAGTTCTTTTTTTCTAAGGGAAAGGCATACTTTTTGTCATATCCTGTTTTGTAAATAGGACTCTACCATCAAAAATTCCAAGGAGAATACAGCTGACAGCATGTTTCCTTGGGCTGAATATACTACTTTTGGCATCTGAATTCCCTTGGGAAAATAGCAGTGAGTGGGTTACACACCTCCCTACAGCTGGTCACTTTTCTTATGATAGTTGAGCATTTGGCTGAACAGGTTTGAAGCCTATGATTCTTAAGAATGACAACGACTATTTCTGTGTCAACTGAGAGTGTTTTACCCATTTAAAACAGGCTGAGGGGAACTGCCTAAGCTTGAAAGCCTTAAACAGTCTTTTCTAAGATTGACTAATATGGCAAAATCTTTACAGAAAATAGACTCATAAATTTTGATTCATACTGAAAATGACATACTTAAAAGGAATCCTAGAATTTAGCATTCCAAAAAGATCAACTGGGCTCTCTAAAAAGGAGTACAGAATTTATCTAGTTGGTTTTTCCTTTATATTAGAAACTGGTACCTGGTCTTCTCTCTGAGTGGAGGACAAAACCTCAAATACTCAGGAGAAGACAGCCACTGTAGGGTGTCCAGTGGTGAAGACACAGCCTTCCATCATGGTCAGATCAGGACCTTTTTTTTTTTTTTTTTTTGCCATAAGAAGTAGATATTTTCTCTAAAAAGACACTTATCTATATATTTAAAGTTGTTTCTATACACATTACCCATATTTTTGTTTTTGTTAATGAAATGCCAGGGGAAAGTTCTATGCTGAAATCTTCTGGGTTGTATTAATTTGTGCTAACGGTCCAGCTTGTGAACCATGACTTCTCAAATAAAAAACAATTGTTTTTCTTAAATATTTATGTCTCTTTCTGGCCTTGCTTTCTATAGGATGGATTTATCGACTTTTTAGAGTTTATCACTGCTGTAAATCTAGTTATATGAGGAAAAATGGAACAGAAATTAAAATGGTATTTTAAGCTCTATGATGCTGATGGAAATGGTTCTCTTGACACACAGAAACTACTGAATAGCCCATGGTAAGTGAAGCAGTGAAGTAATTGTAGGACATTGTAGAGGTAATGTAATTTTCCATCCTGTGGAGCTGGTGACAACTATCTATGTGATTGGTGAATTTTGGGATATACATTTGGAACTGCGAAGCCATGTAAGTTTCATTATGCTATTGGTTACTGAGTGTGCACCTGCAAACCAGCATTTTCTTCTCAGTGTTCAAATTCATAAATTTTAGCAGAGTATTGAGATGAAAAATGAATAAACATGATGTTCTAAAACAACTTCTCTTTTTATCTGCCTCTGTGCAGAAAGTTTGGCGAGGAGCAGCTGAAATACTAGACAGTTATATAGCAAGAGCCATGGACTAAGAACAAAGGTACCTAAGGACTAATCTTTCTGGGAGCTGGACTAAAATATTTCTAAAAAGCACCTCAAAGATCTCAGGCCCTTTTTAGCTCTAAAGTTTAGTGAGTTGTTTTTTTTTTTTTTTTTTTTTTATAAATCTCACCCACTTCCACCAAAGAACTGGAAAAAGTTATTATCATGGTATGAGAGGAAATGGATTCTAGAGTAAAAGATGATTAAGTGGGACACTGTACCTAAATGAGAATGTGAAGTAAAATAAACATTATGAATGCAATATATGGAATTTGTAACACAGGGCCAGAATTGGAATCAGAGGTCTTAGAAATGATCTGGTCCAAATTCTTTCATTTATAGATGAAGGAGTTGAGTTACAGACATAATATACAATATAAATATTAGCAAAAATGCAAAGGAAAATAAGTGGGTAGAACTCCAATTATAATTAAATACCTCAATAAATGGACAAAGCTATTAATACTTAAAACTGTTTAGCAAATGTAGAGTTAATGAACATATGGAAGACTTCAAGAGTGCGATAATACTAACATTGCTTTCATGTGAATTTTACACAGATAATTCACAAAAAGTACTATGATACACTTTGTAAGTGAACTTTATAAGCATTAAAATTCAGAAATTCTGCATATATATTACATGTTGCAACACTAAATTAGAAATCTAAAATATTCCCTAGAGAATGCCCAACCCCATGTAAATTTTAAAACACCCTTTTAAATAAACATACTCAAATTTATTTTAAAAACACTGAATATGTAACATATCATACAAATATTGGGGGATGCCTCCAAAACAGTATTCAAAGCAAGGGTTCTTATCCTGGGATCTATCGGTCTATGACCTTTGGAAATCCTTGAAGACCATGAAATTAAGGTCAACTCTTTTCTCGTATGTTATCGACTTTTGAGGGGAGGGAAAGTGTCATCAGAGTCTCAAAAGAATTAGGAGGAACAATAGGATATAAATGATTTTGTCCAAACTTTATGGAAATTTTCACACAGTTTTTATTAGTTAAAAGGTACAACGTATGTTAGTGAGTAAAGAGAAATTAAGCTTCTAGTTGAGGTTTTCTTGTGTGTAGAAAGAGAACAAAAAGAAAATAGAGAAACATTAAAGCACAGAGCAGAAATTTATTTAATAATTGACACTATTTGTCTCCAGTTAAATTAATAAAGATTAACAACAATAAGGTATAATTCTGGCACTCTTCTTAGAGTGCCCTTACATACTGGGGAGGGAGCATAATGGAGATAATATTCCTGGACATTTGGTAATCTGCATCAAGACGCTAAACGTATATCTCCATTTTAGAGTCAACATTTTTGGTCAGGAAAACAATCATTAACATTATCAAGATAAAGGTTCTATGATTTACGTCACAGAGTCATGTAAAATACTAAAAATGAATGACCTAAAAGAGAAAAAAATTTAAATAAATTGATGTTATGGAATATGTACTTACAAAAAGTGAGTGGTCTATATGGTGGCAAGTGAAAAAAAATCGGGTAAGGAATAATACATACTGTTTAATGTAAGTTCTCTCAAAACATGATAACAGATGTTAAAATAAAATACAGCCCAGCCATCAAAAGATCCAAAGGAAGTACTAGATTATAGGCAAAATTTACAAAGCAAGTAGTTACATTTTAATTTCACTTCAAAGGCATAAAGTGGTCAGGAGGATGTTTGAGAAGGGCTATTAGAGAGGATTTCTTAGGGAAAGCCCTCAAGTCAATAGCATGGGGATTTAAGGAAACCGTTGAAGTTTGGGGAACACAGTGGTCCAGTGTTTGAGTGCGAGAAATCTAATGAAACAGACCATGGCAGTAGAGTAAAGGGGTAAAGTTTAGGAAGGATCTCATGCTCAGAATTTGTTGGGATGAAGGTTTTTTTCATGGATCAGATGTGGGGAAGAAGCTGACAGAGTTGCCTTGGATCCTGTCCAGCTGAACCACTTGGAGAAGTGAGGGGCTCTCAGAAGAGGAGGGAGCTGGAGGTAGAAGTAGAGAGTGATTCTCAACCAGGAGGGTTGCATCCCTCCACCAGGGGACATTTGGGAATGTCTGGAGACATTTTGGTTGTCAGCTGGGGAGTGGAGGAGTGCGTGTGTGCTGCTATTGCTATCTATTGTTCAGAGACCAGGGCTCCTGTTAAACATTCTGCGGTGCACAGCACAATCCTGAACAAGAAAGATTTGTCTAGTCTGAAACAGCAACTGGGCACACCTAGAGCTTGTAGAAGGAGCCTCGAGGGGTCAGCTGGAATTGAGATGCATGATCCAAGTCTAGGGATGTGCAAGAGAGTGTCAGTAACGAAGAGGAGGCATGGTCTCAGAGACAGTGGATTTTAATCATCTGTCATCCAGAGAGCTATGACACTAGATAACGGTGACGGTACCTGCCCAGTCAGAGCTGTCCTGCTCACCCTTCTCTCCTACCTCCTCCCGCTCCCACTCAGAGAGTGAACAGAAACAGGCTGAGCAAAATGGAGGAGAAAGTGCCGAAAGAAAGAAGGAAACAAGCCATGCCTCCCTGCCCATCCCCCCACCATGTTTCTCCTATAAAGAGGGAAACACGGGGCACACTGAAGACTCCCTCCGAAAATATCCCTTCAGGCCTCCTCACGCTTCCAATCAATCCTTCAGTCTCGCTTATATTGCCCGGAGATGGGTGTCAGACAAATCCTAGATATTTCATAATCTTTTATTATGACTTTCACATGCGGTCTCGTATCGCTTCAGGCTGTGGAAATACTGGGTGACGAGCTCAGTTTGTGGGCTTTTGAGGCCTTTGCCAACAGACTGAGAAACCCTAAAAATGTACATCTAATAGAATGGTATATGTATGCAACCATTATTCTAAGCATTACCCTCTATCTAACTGTGAGAGCTCACTAGCTAAGGCCAGGAGTGGTGCTCTACCACTGTTTTCCGTGAGCAGTCCTGGATTCAGCACTGGTAATGCTTGCAAAGCCACGGAAGAGGTAGTCCTGTTTCAGACCAGGCCCTCAATTAAACTGCGTTGCCAGTGGTTCTTCTAAAGATCCCTTCGTGTTCAATCAACATAGCTATGTTCAAATTCCCAGATATCTAACTCGTTCCATCTCTGTCTCTCTTTCATTTGATTACCAATTTCTACATCACATATTGGTCATTTAATTTAATCATCTGGCAGTGGGGGAGAGGGAGAGAGTGGTTAAATTTTCCCTCTAGGGAAGCTGGAAATGTCATTTTCCCTGGGTTCCCTGACAGCCTTTATGATGAAAAGGTGCTGGCAGGGTGTGAGAGAAATTCAGTGTCCTTCCAAGGCATACAGATCTGTCTTCCCAGTCGATCATTCTAAAAAAGGGCAAAAAAGACCAGAGGTGACAGTGTCAGAAGCCTTAGATGCTTACAGAATAGCTTTTTACGTTCCTCCGTAAGATTAATGATAATTGGTCTGAAGTTGAGAACATTGTCCGTTTTCTGGGTCCAGAATTCTTGTGACAGTGGCCACTACAATTTTTTTCTCTAGTAAGCTTTTTGCATCCTTTGTTAACTAATATGTTGAATGGATCCCTTTGTGCTGTATATTATCAAACTTCAGATTGTATTCAGTTAATTAATTTTCTAAGCCTCATTAACCCAGAACTGACATAGAATCTTTTTATTTATTTTTAACAACTAGAACAGGTTGGAAAACAAAAATGACATGACTATATCCCCAAATCCTGTCACACTGGGGTAGAAACGTCACAAAACGTATTTGCTTCCAGCCAAGCTGAACTTTCTGACTTAATTTCTCTTTGCAGGTTGTACAAGCCCTCAAGGGCCAGCAAACTGAGTCCTGAAGAATTTACCAACCTGGTATTTCATAAGATTGATATAGACAATGATGGTAAGGCAATTACACTCCTCAAGCGCACTTTTTTCTTTTTTCTTTTTTTTTTTTTTTACAAAGTAGGAGGTGGTGGTTATGGGTTAGAGTGCCATTTAGGCAAAAGCATGAGCCTTTCAAGAAAACCTTAGTTGGGCTTCATAATTTGGCCAGTCCAGTGTTCTTCAGGCAGCACAATTCAATTGATTAAATGTCTATTGACTGTACGTATGTTCGGTTAATGGTGCTTGACACTTTGGGGTATATGAACACGAGTAAAGGGAGACACAAGGAAAGAAAAGTGGGAGAATATGATATGAAGGACTCTGCCGTTCACTCTGGGATATGTTGTAGTAATTATTCCTTTCTTCTTCTTTTTTTAATGTTTTTATTTATTTCTGAGAGAGAGAGAGAGACAGCGTGAGCAGGGGAGGGTCAGAGAGAGAGGGAGACACAGAATCCGAAGCAGGCTCCAGGCTCTGAGCTGGCTGCCAGCACAGAGCCCGATTCGGGGCTCAAACCCACGATCCATGAGATCATGACCGAAGCCAAAGTCAGATGCTTAACTGACTGAGCCACGCAGGTGCCCCATAATTATTCCTTTCTATTGGAGATGTTTCATCAACCTGTAAATAAACTCAAGTTTCCCATACTATGAAAATCATTTCTTCAATTGCGTGATGTTCTTCTATCAGATTGTTTCCTTTCCGCTGAGGACACATTTCTGGGAAGAGCTGATCTCAGCAAACTGGTAGGGGAGCATATTGATTTGAGATTGAGGCAGTGTAGCTAGGAATGTTCCTTGAAAACAGAAAGTTTGACATTGTGGAAAATATGATGTTAGTAAGTGATTTAAGGAGGGGAAGAGAAGGATAGATATGAGGCACTGGGACTCCAGCCATGGTTGTCATCGACCCAAAGTTAACTTTTTCCACAGAACCAACATGCCCGCCTTGGGTCACTTCTTGTAATGGACACTAGAGGGTAGTAGACGCCCATATTGTGTGTGGTAGTTTGCACTACTCTAATGTGACATCTCCATCTGGCAGGATGCAATCCTGAGAAGGCTGGAGGGGAGTTTAAATGACGTTGCCATCGTGAATGAGCCCAACAACTGGACAAGAGTGTAATTCTCAGAAAAATACTTTGGAGTTGTATCAGCAGTAGCAATATCACGCATAAGGACCCAGTCCTAGTCTGCCTCACCTCAATTTCAAGTCAGTATGCTCATTTTCTAGTTTGCCAAGATCAGAGCCATTTGGTAGTAGTCACTCATATTTAGGTCTGTCTAGGTGAAGGATAAAATAAGTCTGTTCATGTGAAAGCTTGCAAAAAAAAAAAAAACAGATTCAGACTACCCAGAGTTGACACGGAAACTAAATGAAGGTAGAAAAGAACCAGACAAATGGAGAGTGGAAGATCTTAAGAAGCCAGTGAAAACCTTGTATGGAATATGCAACCGAAAATCCTGATCACCAAACAGGAGACATGCTATAGGTTTGTTCTGTTTTAATGTTTAATCTTCGAGGTGCTGGGGCAGAGCAGGGATTGGCATAGAGATGATAAACCATTTCAACCTAGGGCTGAAACTGTTGACCCAAGGACAAGTGTCCTGGAAGTAGATAGGATATTGTGAAAGTTTAATACTTAGTAATACAATGAATTTCAAAAGGGCAGGTCATGAATGTTGAAAATATCTCTGGATCCTGCTTCTAGTGATGGAAGCCGGGACATAGGAAAGGTGACCTTTCCCGGAGAAGCAAGAGGGTCATGGTATCCTTAAGCAGGGTCTTGGTTTCTATTTGAGGGAATAAATAATGTGTTCTAGAAAACAATAAAATGATTCAGGATTCTTTGTTTATTATGTAAGCAGTTTCCTAAAAAACAAAGTATAAGCTATCAGTAGAATGGGGGATGTGATGAGAAGAGCCTAGAAAAAGAAAGAAGGAGGTGAAGGATGCAAATCTGGAAGTGTGGAGGTGTTTTCTTGGGCAGTAACTGAGGTTATTTGCAGTCAGGGAAATGGGCTTTTTTACTATGCAGATTTGTCAAAAGAGAGAAAATGCATAGCTTATAGAACTAATCACATGAATCATTTCTTCTGATAAAAACTCGCATTTAAGGGAAAAAAACATACATCATTGCCTTTTACAATGAAGATATCAAGTAAACAGGCTACATTTTGGAAGAACAGGGAAGCACTGTTTCTTGACAAATGCATGTTCAGGACTAAAACTGATAGAATTGCTTTCATATGCAAATTATTGGCAGTTGTATCATCTCATCAAGAGACAGCTGGGTCATTTCCTATGTCAAGAAAAGGATGCTAAAATTGTACTGTTGGAGAAAGACAGCCCAGAGCACCAGAAGGCAAGGAAGAGAGACTAATGAAGACATTGAAGGTTGATATTTGCAGAAGTGTAAAAGGATTTTGCCAGTATTTGACAGAGGAAAATAAAGTGTTTTATTCACACATAAAAGGAGAGTAAGCACCACAGGGGAGAATGTCTGTTCATGTTTGTACAAACCTAAGTATACATGCCTCGAATAAGATTTTTAAAAACTTTTATTATCATTGTTATCCATCAGTGTTGGTAGAAATAAAGAGGATCAATCAAGTATACCAGAATAATGTTGACTATCTGCCAACAATTTTTTTTAATTTTTCAAAAAGAAAATCAAGTACACTATTGGTATCTGATAAATCAGTGAATGTTGAAACCAAAGATCACAACACACTGAGGCACAATAAAAAAATCCTTCAAGAACATATATGAAAATCTCAGTTTGACTGCAAATTGGTTACAGAAGAGTAGCCGACATTGAATCTATTGGGACAGAAACACAACAACTATGAAGTATTCTACACATTGTTATCATCATGGTAGTTAGCAAATCAGAGGCAGAAGATTAATCAAAAGAGGTGCATAAGATAAATGCTAAGAAAATAAAAAGATGAGAATCTACAAACTCCATGAAGGCAAGAACTATTTCTGTTTTACATACTTTAGTATGTCTTTTGTCCACATACTTCCTGGCACATAGTAGGTGCTCTATGAATAGTTGTGAAATGAATGAGTGTTTTGTCAGAAGATGTCATATGGAAAGCACAGGAAGAAATAAAGAAGAAAGAAGCACAACATGCATTGCTATCTTCCTATAGGAAGAGAGTTATCTAGACTATTTTGGAAATGAACATATATGTGCATATGCATTGCCACTTCATAAAATATAAATGCAATTGATTAAGAGGAGTTTATTACCAATAGAAAGTGAAATGAGGGGAGAGGCAGTAAGAGGTTACAGGGGGATTCTTTTGTTTCATTGCACCTTTTTGTATTAAGTTTATACCATGAGCATGTATTATTGTAATAATTCAACAAGCTATTTTTAGTTTTATTTTACAAATAAAAGCATCAGGAAGGAAAACTTGAAGAGAATCACAAAGACAGAAGATTGAAGCTCAACATTCAATATTATTGAAGAATGAAGAGGCAGGACAGAAGACTAGTCAGGATAAATGATTAAGCATGGAATTCTGCACCCTTTCCTGCAGGAAGAATACCAATTTGCATTCTACCGTGCGCTGCTTAGGAGTCATTCTTGACATGATATAGGAAGATTTACAGATGCTGTTCACGACATTAAGTACAGAACGCGTACCAGGCAAGTATAACAAAATGCCAAATAGCACAGGGGCAGGGGAGAATTAAGTGGCTCATAATAAAAAACCCAGGAAAGTGAAAAGAGACAGAACAAGGCCAAACAGGGAATGGAAGAGGCGATTATTGTGTTGATATTTGAGGTAACAGAAAACAGGAACATAACATAAAGGAAGACATCTTATTGCGCGATTAACCAGAAGTACCAATGTTTTCCAGTAGATCATTGTGGAAAGCCCTGAGAGTCACAGCGAGTCAAACTGGCAATGGAACTACCAGGAGATAAGAGGGAATCGGGTTTTCTCATAGAAAAGAAGAAACTGCTGCACTTAAAAAACTCTGCTGTAAAATGCTGCTAAATGCCTCTAGTGCCACCTTGCTAATGAATATAAAACTGTCGTTTTACATCTTCGCTGGCATCTGCCCTTGAAAATCTGGTCATGCTCATCTCCTGTGACTCCCATACCCATCCTGACTAATTTCCCAGGCCCACCACAAGTTTTTGTCAAGTTCTAATTTAAAAGAATTAGAAAGGATTGAAAAAAAAAAAAGTTCTTTGCATGGGCTGGTTTCTTTCAAGATCAGCTGACTTCTTTAGAGCAAAACTGCTAACGTGGGCATGCGCAGTAAATTTGGCTTTCTTTGGGGGTGGGGATAGGAGGTCATTTCTTGTTTTGTTATGAAAGATAATATGTTAATGCAATCCTGGTGACCCAGGAATATCAATAAGATAACCACTCTGCAAAAACAAGACTAAGGAAAATATTCATCATCAATGAAGCTGCTGAAACTGGTAGTGAGTGTTGGAAGAGCATTGACCTGAAGGGTCCCCAGGAGGAGAAAATGTGTCCATCAACTCAACAAACTACTAAATAACATAATATAGGTATAAATTATATGTATCCTTCAAGATGCAAAAATAAAATTGTGTACATTCTGAATTACGCCCTATAAATATTGAAATGTATCTTTAAATATGAAACAAAATAATAAAAACTCAAAAAGTGCTTTTTGGTTCCTTCTGAGTCCTGTGATCTCCAGCCCAGTCACCTCTTATTGGCTTTGACTTTTTGTTGATAGACTTTTTTTAGGGGAAGCTTCTGGATTCTTATAGGCAATCCTTTCTAGAGAGATTCAGAAACCATCCTTTTAATTTATTTGGGCATAAATCCTCAGACAAATTAAGGAGGATTAGGAAGCAATGTTTAAGAGCATCAGATAAAGAAAAGCAGCTTGTCAGCATGTTTTCTGATCACCTCCCACATTCCAGCACCATAGTTGCCAGCCGTGTAGTGGAGGAAATGGCAGTTGTAGCTGGGGCTTAATAAATATTTGATGGAAGGCATGAATGAATGCTAATTACTGAAGGGAAAAGAGTGAGGGAAACTTCAAAGTACTTTAGATAGAAATAGTAAACATAAGTTGCTATAGGTAGAAGTTGGCTTAATTTCCAAAAGAAATTTTTTTATGGTAAGTGGCGAGACAACGTGAAAAAAATGCATATGCAGAGGTCACACGTGTTTTGAGAAAAGTGAAAAAAACAACATGGAAGAGATCCATCTTCTAAGTTGCTAAAAGAGTAGAACTTAAAAGTTCTCATCACAAGAAAGAAAGTATAAAGTGTAACTGTGAGGTGATGGATGTTTAAACTTAAGGTAAGCACTTCACAGTATATATGAATCAAATCATTATGTTGTACACTTTAAACTGACACAATGTTATATATCAATTATACCTCAATTAAAAATATTTCTTTAAGAAACTCCATCTTTTCTCTCTTTTCCACACCAGTAAGTAACCTGCATTGCTTTTCACCTGACAGGATGCCTATACCCTTTACACCCTCAGACATGGCTCCTTCCACCAGCAGTGGTGAAAATAGACAAGTATTATAACTGAGCAATCAAAATCCACTTCACTTGGGGCGCCTGGATAGCTCAGTGGGTTAAATGTCTGATTCTTGATTTTGGCTCAGGTCATGATCTCCTGGTTCCTGGGATCAAGGCCTGCTTTGGGCTCTGTGCTGACAGCATGGAGCTTGCTTGGGATTCTCTCTTTCCTCTCTCTCTGCCCCTCCTCCCCTCTGAAAATAAATAAACATTAAAAAGAGCAAAAACAAAAACAATTCACTACCCCATCTCCCCTCTCACTTCTCTTAGTCATGCTAATCCCCTAGAAATTTTTAAAAAATTTTGCACTGGTAATTTAGCAGCTGTGATTTGCCTTTGCAAAAAACAGGGTTGTTTTGTTGTTATTTATGGTTCCCATGACTCACCACTCTCCACCCATGTGACCCTCCCCAGCCACACACTTACGACTCCTCATTTTCAGTTTTCTCTACTTAACTTTGGCTTATTCCATGGTTATACTTTCCCTGTGAGACATTGAAACTCCATTCCTGCTCTGTGGGTTTTGCACAAACTTCTTTGGCATAAGGTAAACATAAGGAACATCAAATCAAAGAGATTCAATTTCCCTCTAAAAGATGTGTTTTAGAATTTTGCCGTTGAGGCCAAAAGGTATCTTATGAGAATGTGACGATTCATGTTTATTTATATTTGAAATACTAGTGTGGAATTTTGGATATTTGACAGTGTCCACTACAAAGTACAGGTACAGTGTAATATCTAACTTCAGTTCCTGCTACCTTTCTGCCCCAGCTACCCATTCTCTAGTTACCGAATGTTCTTGATTTGTTTTTGGCTGGCCTTCTACCTAGCCACAAACCTGATTTGGTACAATATCTTTGAGATCAGGAACTACATCTCTAGCCCTCAAGTTTAATGCACTCGTGTGTGGCCACATCCCAGCAGACTTGAAGCCCAGGGTGGGTGGTGGTCTGCTGAGGTCAAAGGAAAGACCTAAAGATAAAATATTATATGTCACTTATATCTCAAATAAAAAAATTTTTTAAAGAAATTCCATCTTCTCTCTCTTTTCCATACCAGTAATCTGTGTTGCTTTATTGGAGGAGCTGATATACAGGGAATCCAGGAGAGGCCAACTGGACAGAGCATCTGCTGCTGGCACCTCTGTGCAGCAAGTTTTATATCCTAGCAACTCAACCTAGGGACTATCAGAGGTCCTTCTTCTCCTTTCATGGACAGCACTTCCAAGGAAATTAAGGTCTGCCACCCAGACATTCTTTGTTATAAGGGAGACACTCCAGGTTGGCTAGCCCCTGCCCTCGAACACTAAACAACACCTCTGACGGCACATTCTACTTGATGAGAATATGGAGGAAGGACAGGATCTCTATATTTTCAAGATAGTGATTAACATGGGCATGAGGGTTATGCTTGCACAAATTAGCTATCCAGCTTGTACCATTAAACTTATAATTATAGTCCAAATGAGTCAACAGAGAACCTCTCCCATCTCCCCCAAAACGTTTAAAAGTTGTCTTGTACATCCAGATGGCCAACAGACACATGAAACGATGCTCAGCATCCCTCCTCATCAGGGAAATACAAATCAACACCAAACTGAGATACCACCTCCCGCTGGTCAGAGTGGCTAAAATGAACAAATCGGGAGACTATAGGTTCTGGCGAGGATATGGAGAAAGGGGCACCCTCCTACACTGTTGGTGGGAATGTAAACTGGTGCAGCTCTTCTGGAAAACAGTGTGGAGGTTCCTGAAAAAATTAATAATAGAACTCCCCTATAACCCAGTGAGAGCACTGCTAAGAATTTACCCAAGGGATACAGGAGTGCTGGTGCACAGGGCACATGTACCCCATTGTTCATAGCAGCACTCTCAACAATAGCCAAAAGATGGAAAGAGCCTAAGTGTCCATCAATTGACGAATGGATCAAGAAGATGTGGTTTATCTATACAATGGAATACTACATGGTGATGAGAAAGAATGAAATCTGGCCATGTGTAGCAACATGGATGGACCTTGAGGGTGTTATGCTGAGGGAAATAAGTCAGGCAGAGAAGGACAGATACCATATGTTTGCACGTATAGGTGGATTAGGAGGAACTTAATGGAGGACCATGGGGAGAAGAAGGGAAAAAATAGTTGGAGAGAGGGAGGGAGGCAAACCATGAGAGACTCTTGAATGCTGAGAACAAACTGAGGGCTGATGGGGGTGGGGGAGAGGGGAAGGGTGGTGATGGGCATGGAGGAGGGCACTTGTGGGGATGAGCACTGGGTGTTATATGGAAACCAACTTGACAATAAACTATTTAAGAAAAAAAGTTGTATGGGGCGCCTGGGTGGCTTAGTCGGTTATGCGTCCGACTTTAGCTTAGGTCATGATCTCGCGGTTCGTGGGTTCAAGCCCCGCGTCGGGCTCTGGGCTGGCTGCCAGCTCAGAGCCTGGAGCCTGTTTCAGTCTGTGACTCCCTCTCTCTCTGACCCTCCCCTGCTCACACTGTCTCTCTCTCTCTCTCCTAGAAATAAATAAAACATAAAAAAAAAGAAAGAAAAAAGAAAAAAAAGTCTTATAGGATGAGGGTAGAGGCAAAACAGGGCAGCCAGGGCACACAGTTATACAGTGACGGGTTGATAGCACTGGACTGGCCAGCATGAGCCTTTGGCTTAAGCCAGAGTGATGAAATTAGGAACCAAAAATCAGTAAAGAAAACTGCTGACCAATAATTGTATGCAGAATGAATAAATGTTTACCCTTTCTCACAGCTGTGGACAGTCCCTGCAATTATTTCCTCAGAGATAAGAATATTGAAAACAGCCTTGCACATAGTCATTTCTTCCTGATCTTAGAAATTCACATTATCCCTGCTCTTATCACTTGGTCATATCTTCAGGATTAAAGGTCAAATAATCAATACTGTGTAGAGACATCAGTGCATATGTGAACACAGGTGCATTGCTGATGATTCTCAACTTAAAATAAAAATAGATTGTATTGGGCATCTTTATTTTCATTGGCAATCCTACCATTGAGTGCTGTTCTGTATAAGGATATTCAAAGACTTTAGAGTCTGGGTGAGGTGAAAGGATATCAGAAGAATGTCAATAAAAATACCAGGAAATATATTGTATATACCAGTGATTGGTATGGACAAAGCCTCTTGTTAATTGTTCATTTCTTATTTTCTAGGAGAGTTGACTTTAGAAGAATGGCACAGAAAAAGATCAGGATCTTCTGGAGACTGTTTCCAAGATCTTTGATTTTTCCAATGTACTAAAAATAATCTATAATCAGAAGTGGCCGGACACAGAAGGGAGGCTTCCTTGAAACCATGTGACAAGACTGATCTAGGGAAAGTGGAAATGAAGTGGCTGTGAGAATCCCTTTCCTGACTTGCAGTGGACACAAAACTTACAGTGGAGAAGAAATTAAATTCTCCCATGTACATGCTATTGATTTCAGAGTTTTATTATAATTGCTATCAGCTTGTGAATACATCACTTGAGTCCCATGGAGATGTCCATAAAGATTGTAGATGGAAGAACTGTTGCTTTTCTGTTTATACATTAGTTCTCTCTCTGCAGTTTAGAACATGATAATTAAACTGAATGTCTCCATATCAGTTCAAAATTGAGCTCACATGCACACTTCCTTCCACACTTAAATTAATCTGCATCTTGAAATAGACTGGATTATCTGGTCAGTGTCTCCATAGTTAAACATTCTTCTTCTTTTTTTAAATTTTTTAATGTTTTTATTTATTTCTGAGAGAGAGAGAGACGGCATGAACAGTGGAAGGTTAGAGAGAGAGAAGAAGATACAGAATCTGAAGCAGGCTCCAGACTCTGAGCTAGTGCTCAGCACAGAGCCCGACACGGGGCTCGAACCTACGAACCATGAGATCATGACCTGAACCGAAGTCGGATGCTCAACCGACTGAGCCACCCAGGCACCCCTAAACAGTCTTCTTAAACAGACTTTCAGCAAATGTGTTTGCTGCCTCTTGGCTACTGTTAGACCTGTGTATTATAAACGACTGAGTTCTGGTCTATGGAGATACTTTTTTTCTGCCCTTTTTTCTTATTCCTTACCCTGAATCCTGTCTTGAGTCAGTAATAATGTTCTGCTCCAAGGGAAAAATCTTAAGCTATGTGGCAAAAGGAGAAAATTTCAGGCTGGGCAATGAGAATGTTTCCACTGATTTGTTATAAATCTGGGTCTAGTTGTGCATGAAAATGCAATGCATCATCTGTAATTATTATGCCAGTTGGGGGTTTGATCAGAACAGCAGACAGCCAGGCTGTGCAACAACAAGCACTTGACATTTTAAATGGTCCTGACATTATAGCTCTGACATTTCATTTTTTATATCCTTTCCAAAAAATGAAATGATGAATGAGATTTCTTGATGGGTTAGAACTTTTTAAGTTTTGGGTTCTATATCACAGGCCTATTAGGACATCTGTCACTGCAAGGCTTTCTCATAGAACAACAGTAGAGGCTGAGGAGCAGATGTGGGCTGTCTTTATAATAAGACCTTCTTGGGGCCCCTGGGTGGCTCAGTCGGTTAAGCGTCCAACTTCAGCTCAGGTCTAGATCTCACGGATTGTGGGTTCGAGCCCCACATTGGGCTCTGTGCTGACAGTTAGCTCAGAGCCTGGAGCCTGTTTCGGATTCTGTATCTCCCTCTCTCTCTGACCCTCCCCTACTCACGCTGTCTCCCTCTTTCAGAAATAAAGCAACATTTAAAAATTTAATTAAAAAAAAAAGACCTTCTTAATGATGCTTTCATATTCAAATTTGAGTTCAAAACATACAACTAAAACTACAAGGACAGACTTGGATGTCCCTGTCTCAATCTTACAGATGTGGACAAAAGTATCAATAGAGGTATAGATGAGGCAGTAGAAATGAACAATGGAGGGAGAGAAGTTATAGATGAATGTATAGATGAACAGGTAGATGAAGATAGTATAGATGGATGTAGAAATATACTGTGGTTTTCAAAAAGATTTTGAGGAGATTCACAAAGAAGTACACAATTACTGTCGATAAAGTAAGAAAACTCGTCGCAGCCATGATGACATAAAATTTTACTCTTCTGCCGAAAATGGGTCCCCTTTGGACTCTGAGCTTCCTGGCAGTAGAAATGAAAAGGAAAGCATAATTACAGTCTTGCCCCAGCAACAGCCTTACCCTAACAGTGCCAGTTTATTTCATTTCCCCCACCTTCCTTTGAGGTATCTAATGTTCTTTCCACAGAAAACTGGGCCCCAGTTTCCCCTTCCAACCTTCTATGTTCTAATAACTCCAGCCTCTTCCCTTTGTTCTTCCAGCCTAGAAGGGTGGCTGCTTCCTGTCATTTCTATGTTACTACTTCACTTTTTCAGTCCTCCAGTGTCTTTCCCACTAATCCCTTGTATTAATGAGATTAAAATAACCAGTGTGGTTTCTGTTTCCCTGACTGGGTCCTGCCTGGTTCTGCACTGACTGACTGAAGGGCCAGTGCTCATTCAGGTGGGCAACCCACCGCCTTCTTCCTTTGCAGGCACTGATACTCGCTCTAGAATTGTGCTGAGTGGGCTTGTTTAATCCTAAAAGCCAGCTGTGGGGCTGTTATCTCCCCACTTTATGTCTGGCACCTGAGACTCAAAGAAGGGATTTCCTAGAGTTACTGTCTGGTAGTGTCCCTCTAGTACCACCAACAGGCTGAGCTTAACAGGGAGACAGCTAGCAAAGGAGCAACGTAGTGAGTAGGATAACAGCCTAGTGTCACAGAGTGCAATATGGAAGGAGGAAATTGGAGCCAAGCGTAGATAGCTTAATTGTCAGCACATCTGAGAGAAGTGGTAGCAGCCAAGTAGACACTTTAAGAACTTCTCACCAGCCACAGGTCCCGTACTCCAGGCATCCAAGTTCTGCTCTGTCACAGCTCCCACCTTGCCCTTTATGCTTTGGACCCTGTAATCCTCATCTGGCTTCCCCAGACTCCAGTCACCCTGTTGCCTCTTACCTGGATCCTCCTCCACCCATCGCCCTCTTTGGAACCATGACTGGTTTGTCTAGTTGATCCAGGTTAGGTTTCAGTTTTTCTCTGGATGTTGCCTCTCAGATTTCGAATCTGTGCTCCATGCACTTAACCCCATCCCATGTCCTCCCAAGTGGACCCCAGGGCTTGGGCGGAGAGGTAAGAGTGGTACCCCCTTCCCTTTCCCAGGCATAGCTTTATCTGTAAGAACGGCAGACAGGCTCACATGGCACACCTTTGTCAGCTTCTTAGGAGAAACTGTTAGTGGATACAGAGAATGTGAAGATAATGTTTGCTTGTCATAAGAAAACAGAAGATAAATAGTATCTACTCTCTAGTTCTGCTGAGGGCTGTGCTAAGAAGGGGGAAAGCCTGAAATTCAGATACAAAGGAATTTAGGTTAATTCATGGTTAGGTGAGATAGGAAAAAAGAAAGGAGGTCAAAAAAACCAGAACTATTTCCTTTCTTTCAAGTCTCCATCTCTCAAGGTCAGTCTCCCCAAAGTCATGTTCCTTCTACATGCTTTCCTCTGCAGCTTAGTGTCATGAGCCTGGTCCAGGAAGTACATATGAGATCATGTTATTTTAATGAACTGTATATTTTTAAGTAAATTTCTTCTTCCTTCAGATGATAAGCTTTAAGCAGGGCCTTGATTTTTTTTTTAAAATTATGCAGATATGGGGGATTTTTTTATTTAATTAGAATTCCATGTGTTTCTCCCTGATGGTTTTACAGTAAAATTTCAAGCAAGGGGTTTCATGACAAATAGGGCCTAGAGTGTGAAGACGGTCAACAACTTTAGATAATGTCTGAGACTGTCACTCCCATTTACCAAAGGGCTGTGGTCCAACCAGAATTATAGCCATCTATAGTTCCTACCATGCCTTGATGCTTTGAAGGAAAGACACTATTGTAAAAAGAGACAAAGATGGAAGGTATTAAAATATTTGATAATCTAAATCTTATAAAAATGCCCCCCCTTTAGTTTAGAAGAAACGAAAATCATATTCCATTTCTCTATAGATTTGCAGATGCATCAGGAAGATGGCCTGCTTCTCTGGTCCAAAATCTTGAGGAAAAAAAAAAAAAAAGAAGAGAAAGTAGAAAAGAGATGAGTGGCAGCTGGTCCAAGATAAGAACAAGCTCTAGTATGATTTCTCTCCTTTCTCCTTGGCTCTTTCTGGCAGACACAGAATATTCCACCTAGAGAAAAGTCTGCTGACACAGAACTGCATTTAGATCACAAGGGTAGGTAGTGGGGGTCAGGAGAATGGTTTAAGTGGGGCAAATACTTCCTTCATTTTTCCTTCCAAAATGTGTTGGCACAAAGGTAATGGGGAAATAAATTTTTGTTTAAAATTAAATATATGGCTGAGAGGCAAATTAAGAGGCCTAAAAGAAGGGCTAGTACATTAAAGACACCACATGAATGCTAGAGATAGCCAGTTTGCTCGGCCTACCCCTCACCCCCATTTATATTAGAATAACCTTTAAACATGCAAATGAAATACAGAAAAGTCCTGACATTTAAAACCAAGCTAGGGTCTTATACTTGCTGAAGGAATCTAAAATCATTAAAACTGTGTGGACAGGGAATAGCTTTCTTAATACCTAGAGTTTGTTTCTGGGGACAGCTGTAGGTAAGCAAAATTGGACATTCAAATTAAACCTAGGAATACCAAGTTTTATCAGTAGGATGATGACAACATTGAGAAAAATATTTAGGGAGCCAGAATTGCTTGATGGAGAGAACACTGGACTGAGACCGCATATGGATTCTGGGACCTCCAACAAGCCATTTACCCCTCTGGGTCTTGGCCTCCTCAGCTCTCCAGGGAGGGGACCAATCTCTGAGGTCCCTTCCTCCTCCCTTTTTTTTTAATGATTCCACAAAACCTTCATAATGTGGGGAATAACACCTCAGTACCTTAAAAAGATGATTCGTTAGTTAGACACAAAATTTAAGGAAAAAGTTGTTTGTATTTGATACAAATTGCATGAAACCCAGATTTTTTTTAACTCATGGCCAGTGAGTTTCATGTTGCTACCTAAGGGCTCTATGTCGTCTCCTGTAGTTACTTGTTGTCCCTACACCCTTATTCTGAGTGGTTCTCCATCATGTATAGGACAGTAGGCTAGTGATAGGCTGCCTACCTAGAAGTGAAAGTCTTTTTCAAAATAAAATGAATGTATATCCCTGTTATCCCTGGTGATTCTAATGCATGAAAACCATAGCTGTTGACATCTCCCCTATGAGAAACCCCTGTCTATGGTCCCTCTGAAAGGCCAGTATCCATCTATACTCTTTCTCCAAGCATTGACCTTTTGAGTTCCTTAGAGCCACAGATTCCCGCAACTTCATTTGTAATATAGAGCAAAAAGGTCACAGACCTGCATACATGCACACTAATTTAAATCCTGCCTCCAACACTCACTCGCTGTGCTGAACTTGATAAATTAGTTACTCGAGTAAGTCTCAGTTTCCACATGACATGACATGAGATAACGTATAAGCATCTAGCTCAGTGCCAGGCATGTTACACACTTTGTACGTTTGTTCCTCTAACCTTTAAAATTCTTTTGTTGTTGTTGTTTTTTATTTATTTCTGAGAGAGAGAGAGAGAGACAGCATGAGCAGGGGAGGATCAGAGAGGGAGACACAGAATCTGAAGCAGGCTCCAGGCTCTGAGCTAGCTGTCAGCACAGAGCCCTACGTGGGGCTCGAACCCACAAACTGTGAGATCATGACCTGAGCCGAAGTCGGACGCCCTACCGACTGAGCCACCCAGGAGCC
Organism: Hyaena hyaena; assembly: GCF_003009895.1. NCBI lineage: Eukaryota > Metazoa > Chordata > Mammalia > Carnivora > Hyaenidae > Hyaena > Hyaena hyaena. Next base: position 567,101 of record NW_024080883.1, read on the forward strand.
CCCATCTAACCTTTAAAATTCTTAAAGGCTTAGATACATGGAGTTAAGGTTACTTTTTAGGGCCTGGTTTCCATTCTGACATAAAGGAAGGCTACATTCTTATCCCAGACATTTCACTCTTTTGGTGCTCAAGTCACATTTAATTGGCCCTTCTAATGAGGTCTGAGAAAACAATCATCTAAACTATTATCTCTGAATGGATGAAATCTTTAAAGTGCCCACAGGGAATGGATCCTCAAACTGTCAATTATACAGACCTTTACGATTTTTTTTCCCATGCTCTTAACATGACAATGAGCCCTCACCCATTTTCAGGCAAAAATCCTGTAATTAGACTGTACCCTTGGTCTCTGCTCCAGCACATATGTTCATTCTTTCTGCTCAGAATCTTTACATTTCTATAACATTTACAATTTTAATAAGCATTTTAAGAAATACAATGTAAAAGCTATAATATAACATAGATACTATACTATAACTCATTAATGTAATTTAGAGATTATGACCATCATTTAATAATTATTATTTAGATCAATATATATGAGAATATTAAGTAAAAATATACCCAAGGGCACCTGGGTGGCTCAGTTGATTGAGCATCCAACTTTGGTTCAAGCCATGATTTTTCAGTTTGTGGGTTTGAGCCCCACATCGGGCTTACTATTGTCAGCTTAGAGCCAGCTTTGGACCCTCTGCCCCCCGCCCCCCTCCCCCTCCTCCCCTGCTTGTGCACTGGCTCGCTCTCTCTCTCTCTCTCTCAAAAATAAGTAAACCTTCAATAATATATGTATCCAGAACTTGACTTCTTTCTCTACCAAACTACCGCCACCCACACCACCAGCCTGCTCTAGGTTGCCATTGTCTCTCACCTGGATGATTACGACAACCTCCTCACCAGTCTTCCCGCTTCCACGCTTGTCCCTTTGCCATCTGTTTCTAGTAGAGCAGCCAGAGGTATCCAACTAATGCACAAGGGCATCACGTCATTCCAAACCCCCATGTGGAGTGGTCTTCGGATCCTTACATAATCTGTCCCTCTCCTCTCCCTAATCTTTCTCACCTCATCTGCTGCTACTCTTCCCTCAGCCAAGATGGCTGCTGTTCTCTTTCCAAAATACACCAGCCACCAGCCCTCCACAGGGACTCCTTTCTTGCTGTTCTATCTGCCTGGGATGCTGTTTCTGAATTGTCACCTCCTCAGGGAGGTCTTCCCAACCACCTATTTCGCAGTGCAAATATCCCTTCCCTCCACCTTCATTCTCCCTAGACCCCTTTTTCTGCTGAAATTTATTCCATCATGCTATCGTCTTCTAGCCTGCTATGTTATTGCTTATTTGTTTATTCTTTGCCTCTCTCCATAAGAACACAAATTCCACAGAACAAAGATTTTTGGCTGCTCTGTTTATTAACATATATCCAGCACATAAGACAGAGCCTGGCACACGGCAAGCACTCAACAAATATTTGTTGAATGAACAGAAGAATTACAAAACTTGCCAATGATTATACATCTCAATAGTAATGGAGCCAATAGAGCTCTTCTTAGTCTTTTTGCAAGTCTTTCTTCCAGTCCGTGTATCCCTTCATTATGTCATAAAAGTCATAACGGGAAAATCACTTTTTTATTATCCTTCAAATTAGTTTCCACAGGAACTCATATAATCCCCCTGATGTTGCCATTTATAAAATGCTTATGAAATTGGCTTTTAAGCAGTTTCTTGATCACACAAGAAAATGATAATGCTATCATCATATTATCATCACAGCTGGCTGATGGTTTTGTTTTTTGGTTTGTCCATTTTTTTAACCTAAATGATATTTGTTTATCTATACTTTCGTTACTTTACTTGACTACAAATGATTTCTGGATCTTTTCAGAATTCAAAATATATTCTCAAAGAGTAGAGTGATGTGTTATCTTGCTCAGAGAGCAAGATGGTTCTCAAAATATGAATAGATCTTTAAACAGTTAAAAATCTAAAAAAATTATAAAAACAAAAAACACCTAAGTTATTGGATCAAAATTTAAAGGCAAAAAATAAGTTGAATTTATTTGCACAAGGTCCCAAAGGACGAACACTCTAAAATATAAAAGTTCAGACGAATTTACAAGAAAAACACTAGGATTCCAAAGATGAGGAAGTTATCAGGATAGAAAATTTGCAAAGGCTCAAGTACAACTGATTACTGATTAACAAATACACACAAAAAAGGAGTTTTCAAAGTCACAGCTAACGGGGGGGGGGGGGGGGGGGGGGGGGATAAAAGTCCACCACAAATTAAAACAAAACTTAGAAACAATTCCATATGTCAAGTTTAAATTTTCTTTCAAAGCTCAATTATGAGAAGGTAATATTAGGGGAAGTGGGATAACAGATACAAAAGAATTATGTTTGCAACTTTTCTGTATATTTAAAATTAGTTTAAAAAGGTAAAAAAAATGGAATAGATGCTCTGTTGTGTTTCATTGCTCTATTTGTCTGTGTCTGCATCGATTCCATATTCCCTTAATTACTACAGAATTACAGTAGTCTTGATATCTGGTATCTGCCTTCTTTGCAATTGTCTTAGCTATTCTTTTTTTAATTTTTGTTTTTTTGAGACAGAGCATGAGGGGCAGGGAGATAGGAATCTGAAGCAGGCTCCAGGCTCCGAGCTGTTAGCACAGAGCCCTACGCGGGGCTTGAACCCACAAACTGTGAGATCACGACCTGAGCCGAAGTCGGAGGCTTAACCGACTGAGCCACCCAGGCGCCCCTGTCTCAGCTATTCTTGACCCTTGGCATTCCCATACAAAATGTAACAACAGCTTGTCAATTTTTGCAAAGTCACTGCTTGGATTTTCCATTAGAATTACAACGAATTTATAGGTCAGTTCGGGAGAGACTCAACCATGAAAAATAGGGGCTCTGGCAACAACATATTGTGTATATACCTTCCCCCACTAATGCTCCCCAGCAACTCTCCCAGGCCCCGTATATCAGCTAAAGCTGGGCCTGATCAGAGCTTGGATCCCTCCAGATTTACTGCCTTGTCTGATGGGTGTGCACACTATTTTTCCACTTGGAGTATTCCCTTCTGATACAATTTTAATCTGGTGTGGAAAATAAAGCTTATCTTCCTGTCTTCTAAACCAAGTCCCATTATAGCAGGTGTGTGTATCATGGTTTAGAGTAAATTGATGACTCTGCTTATACCGGTTTAGGAATAGAGGGTGTGGATTAATACCAATGTAGGAAAAGCAGAAACCTAGCTCAAAATAGCTTACGCTGAAAAGGGAATCTATTCTTCACATAAACATGCAGGCAGCTAAATACAGGGTTCAAAGGATGTTATCAGCTCTCTGGATCTCTTATCTCTGCTTGTCTCTGTACGTTCCCTATACATTCCCTGAGGCTGGGATAAGTGGCTACAAATTAGTCTCTGCTAAATTATTCTCACAATTCTCCATTCCAGAGAAAGCAGGTCTTTCTCTCCCTCCCTCTCCCCCTAGCACCCATATATCAAATCTGAGGGAAAATTGACTTTCCTTCTTGGGTCATTTCCTGAATCAGTCACTGTGGCCAGGTGGATGGAGCACTTGGCTAACCCTTTTTGAATTGGTGTATATTAAGGGGCAGGCAGTGTGGGGTTGGTGGGGGGACCATGAGCAATCTCATCTGAGTCTTAAGAATGGGTTCCCTACAGTGTGATTACTGGATTGTAGGGTAGTTCTATTTTTAATTTTTTGAGGAACCTCCCATATGATCTTCCACAGTGGCTACACCGGTTTGCATTCCCACCAATAGTGCACAAGTATTTCTTTTTCTCCACATCCTTGCCAACACTTGCTGTTTCTTGAGTTTTTCATTTTAACCATTCTGACAGGTGCAAGGTGGTTTTGATTTGCATTTCCCAGATGATGAGTGATATTGAACATCTTTACATGTGTCTGTTGACTGAATATTTACCCAGAGAATATGAAAACACTAATTCAAAGGGATATACACACCCCTGTGTTTATTGCATCATTGTTTACAATAGCCAAATTATGGGAGCAGCCCAAGGGTCCATCGATAGATGAATGGATAAAGAAGATGTGATATATATATATATAATATAATATACATACATATATACACATTATATATATTATATACATTATATATACATATACACATATAATACTATTCATCCACAAGAGTGAAAACTTGCCATTTGTAATAACATGGATGGATCTAGAAAGTATAATGTTAAGCAAAATAAGCCAGTTGGAGAAAGACAGATACCATGTGATTTCACTCATATGTGGAATTTAAGAAACAAAATAAGTGAACAAAGTAAAAAGGAAAAGAGACAGAGAGAAAAACCAAGAAACAGACTCTTCCCCATAGAGAACAGATGGTTACCAGAGGGGAGGTAGGTGGGAGATGGGCAAATAGGTGAAAGGAATTAAAAGTATACTTATTATGAGCACTGAGAAATATATGGAATTGTTGAATGACTATGTTGTACATCTAAAACTAATATAACACTGTATGTTAACTGCACTGGAATTAAAAGATAGTAGGTTCCCTTTGGCAGACAGGAGTTCTGTTTGCAGAAGGGAAGAAAAGCTGCATAGACAAGAATAACATGGCTCTGAAGTTACAAAAGAACAGGGCCTTACTTCCTACACATGTAACTGTGTCTAACTGCTTGTCCTTTAGAGAGCTAAGTGGGTGACAAAGTAAGGTAAAACACCTTTTATTTAGTATTATAGAAACAAAGACTGTGGATCTATGCGAACTTTAAGCATTGTCTGAAAAATAAGAAAAGTTTGAATATACTTTAAAAACACTGTAGAAATTCTTTTCTATTTAGGATTTTAATCTGTAAGTGCTTAGGACCATTTCCATTGCAGATATGATCCATGTAAGACGTCAGCACTTTCCCTTTGCTGGCTGAAGAATGTACTCACAGCGGGTTACCAATAACCACTGCTCTAGGCATTGGGCAAACCATCAATTTCCTTTCATCGCTTTGGTGACCACAACCGGGCTGCAAATTAGAATCTCCTGGGAAGCTGTTTAAAAGTCCCATGCCCAGGCTGCAACCCAGGTCAGGTGAATTAGAATCTCTGGGATTGGGACACAGGCTTCCATATTCTTAAAGCTCTCCAGGCAATTCCAATGTGCAACCAAGGCTGGTTATTCATGTGATGGACAGCCTGCGTGCTGACGCCTCCATAGACCTTGCTTCACCACTCGGGTCTTGAAACAGAAAGAACTAAGATTTAATCATGACCTTACAGAAAGTGGACAAGAAAGTACTTCTGCCTGTATTGGTTGTGGGCCATGAATTCCAAAGAAGCTCTTGAGCTAGATTGAATGATTTATGGTATATATGGTATATTTTTAAAATTGAAAAAAAATTATAAAAATCTGGATTTTTATCTCCTCTTGAAAGGTTGGAAGATTGGGGAGATAGTGGGCAGCATTTGGTCAGCTGCTGTTGAATAGCAGCTGTCCCTTCTAGACAAGAAATGTACTTTTTGGTTTGTCCTGGTTTTCACCACTCTGTTAACGTGTGCAGACAGTTTCACTAATCAAAACCATCTGCCTAGCCTTTCTGGGCATTTGAGTTTACAGCCACTTCTAGGTGCTAAACCTCCCTGCAACCTGGGCAAAAAGGAGTCTCTTTTGAATATAGCCTAATTCATTAATTTGGGTCCCCCTTGGGATGAAGTCTTTTGCAGTAAAAAAAAAAAAAAAAAAAAAGTGTTAACAACTCGTTAACAAATTGACAAGGTGTTTATTATCCTGACCTTTTCCCCTGCACAGAAATCTTTCAAGTGACTGTCAGAATAGGTTAGAGAAATGCTAGTTTCCATATAGATATAGAGGTATGTTGATGCATATATACTTGTAGATGTAGATACAGATACATCACCCCTTTAACAAGTTTTCCAGGACTGTCAAAGGGCCATAAAAGGGACACACACAGGTCTCAATGCTTCTCTTCTCCACTAAGGCAAAATTAATACCCTGAAAGAGAATGGATTCAATTCAATGTAATTCTGCAACAAGTAATAGCACTTGTATAGGACATTCCCATTACAAAAGAACCTCTGTGCTTATCATCTGTTTGGTCATCATAGAAGCTTTGTAAAGAAGAATTTATTATGATTTGTGATGGAATGACTTGTAAAAAATAAATATTTGGCCATTCAGATGACCCAGATATATTTCTCAGATATATTTGGTCTTCACTCACAGTTCCTGAAAATGCTTCAGATGTCTTTCTATTAATAAAGGCAACTTTTAGATCCCACAAAAGGTGAGGGAGCTGATTGCCAGGAGCATTAACCATATGATTAAACCATATGATTTCAGTCCCTCCCCTCACACATCCAGGGAGGGGCTGGAGATTGAATCAGCCAATGGCCAGTGCCTTAGTCAATCATGACTATTTAAGGAAGCCCCCATAAAAAACCAAGAAGACAACGTTTCCGCCCTTTTACAGAGAGCTTCCTGTTTGAGGAACCGTAAGTCTCTCATTTCACCAAGCTGGGCCCCAAACTCCATGAGGACAGAGCTCCTTTGTTCCAATGCTTGTCCTGTATATCTCTCTTCATCAGGCCGTTAAAGCCGGTAAATGTAAGTAAGTGTTTCCCTGAGTTCTGTAAGTTGCTCTAGCAAATTAATTGAACCTAAGGAGTGGTTGGTGAAATCTCCCACCTGTAGTCAGTCAGGTAACAGGCTGGGTCAGCTTGCAATTGGGATCTAAATGGGGGTGGGGTGGCCTTGTAGGATGAAACCTGTGGAATCTGATGCTATCTCTAGCTAGATAGCATCAGAATGGAGTTGAATTTTAAAATGCATCTATATGAAGGAGGAATGCTGAGGAAAGCTAAATAAACTAAGTGTAAGAATGATACTTTGGTATAAACTTGGAATAATAGTTATAACACATTTTTTTTTCAAGTTCCTGCCCCTCTTTGGACACAAATCCCTGCAATCAGAATTGTTCTTCTCTGTCCATTTAGTTATTTGTAGGTTTATGGTTCTGCCATCTTCTAAGTCTTACCTACTGTTCTTGCATTCTCCGTTCATTTGGTGAAAAACTTAGTACCAGGTAGAGTGAGGGTTCCATTTTATTTGGCTTCCCCAAATAGCTACAGCATCCCACATTCCACAACATGATTAATGGCAATATGGTGCAGTAGAAATTACCTTGATCTGAAGTCAAAAGAATCCAATTCTATTCTTAGCTCTGTCCCCTACCATATGGCTTTAAAAGGACAAAGTAAATAACAAATATGAAATTAGCAAGACAGATGAATGCAATTTTCTGTGGCCCCCTGAACATGCCTGTACTCTTGAAATACCAACCTCACCAAAAATCCTCCTATTTTAACTTTTACAGCTTATTCCCATACTTCTTTCCCTAGTGCTTAACTGTAAGAGAATCAATATTAAGTACAGAAGTATGCATGTGGGACCAGCCAGGTGTGGACAAAGATGTGTGTGTACCCTCTTTGGTGATGTGTTTTAGTTGAAACAGCCAGGCTCTGAGGCAGGGCACAACTTGCCAATGTGCAGTGACTTCAAGTGACTACAGCTGATTTTTACAAGGAGTGCATTTGGGCTGTTCTGCTCCAGTGAGCAGTTCATCAGGCTTGAGATTCCTGTGAGAATTGGGCTATGACTTGGTGGAAACTTTGTATAAAATCAACAACATCCTTGCTGAATCCTGACACCTAGCTGATATTTACCAGGAGAACTCTTAAGTTGTTTAGGCTCTGTGTTTTTGTTGTCACTTCTGTATATTTACATTTTGAATTTATTTTGCTTCCAGTTAAGTAATTTTTTTTCTCTCCCAAGGGGAAGAGATTTTCTTTTTAATATTATTTTTTGCGAAACCACAAGGAGGGGAGGGGCAGAGAGAGAGAGGGACAGAGGATCTGAAGCAGGCTCTGTGTTAACAGCAGTAAGCCCAGCGTGGGACTTGAGCTCGTGAACTTTGAGATCATGACCTGAGCCAAAGTCGGATGCTCAACTAACTGAGCCATGCAAGCACCCCAAGAGATTTTTGTTTTCGATGTGAAAGTTCTGATTTAGTAATTCCTGTCTCATATGGAGAGGTGTCCCAGAAAGTGAATCCACACAGAGGGCCACTACTACGTGCTGCTACAAAGTCTAGGGAGTGTGTATGCATACATGTGTATATAAAATGTGTGTACATATATATGACTCTCAGTCCACACTTTCAGGTGTGTAGGGGGTGTAACATCATTTTTCTATAACTGAACTTGAATTCCATTTCAGATTGCCATTCTTCTGGTAATAGAAATGTAATCTCAATTTATAAGCTCTTTTCAATCCTCTCTTTCGCCTATCTAGAAAACTTACTGAGTTCCAATGTATTGTCACATATCCAGTTTACTTTTGCAGTGATCAGGGGTAGCATAAAAATATATTAAAAATATCTAAAAATCAAAATTGCAGAGGCACAAACAATCAAAATGGATGTCTATAGTAACTAATTAATACCAGTGAACAGTACATGCTGTTGGCCTTGTCCTTCTGATCTTCAGCTGTTAGTTCACTCAAGTCACAGCTCTGTCTTTCTGTCCTCATAGAAAGGCATCTTCAAGTTTCCGTACCACATCCAAGTGCTTCCTAGGAGCAATAAGTATATTATACCACTTTCATCCCACTTCTGCCCATGGAAACGATGTTTTTGTCTACTGCTCCTTAGGACGTGGGGGAAAGTATATCATCCTGGATTCTACTCAAGAACTGAATGTGGGGTGGTGGTTGATATCAGAGGGCTACACTCCTCTTGATTTTCTCTTCCTTATCAAGGTTTAAGTTGTGTTTGGACCAGGTTATGGGTAGGAATCAGGTAACTGAAGTGGTCAGAACATAGATAATTTTCAGAAATTTTAGCTTCCAGCTTTATTATTTTATATTAAATTTCTCTTCCACAAGAATCTAAAGAATATTTAATAGGGGGCACTGTAGCCTGGCTCTTCATATGCATTCCCGAATATTCTCCAAATTTTGTTTAGCACAAAATTTTTATGGTCTGAGTTCTTTAGGCATCTTTGCTTTGGTTTTTGACAATCAGGGGTCATTTTCGTACTGTTTAGTTGTTTTGTACCCACTGAGGCAACAAGTGTTGCCCATTAAATGGAGAATGTTCACAGCATAATAAAGAATATCAGGAGTGGGTGCCTTCTCTTTTCACCTCTTTGGTCTCAGCCACAGAAACGAGATGACAAAGGGGACATCGTCATTTGGAAAGCATCACAGTAAGACACACACATTGTGCTGCTGCTGCGACTTGAAGGCCCACCACCTTTAGAAGCATGCCTGTGGCAAATGTGGCTGTCCTATGAAGTGGAAGAGAAAGTATAAGTGGAGCCCAAGGCTAAAAGACAAAATAGCCCTGGGACTGGTCGAATGAGGCATCTACAAGTTGTACACTGCAGATTCGGGCCTGGATTCCATTAAGGAACAACACCTCAACCCAAGAGGGCACCAGTTGAGGCATTCAATTCATCTTAAGGATTATAATAAACGTTCTACTTTAAATTAAAAAAAAAAAAGAATATCAAGAATGGCAAACATACTGGCTACTGTGTGTTTAAATATCCACCATATATACTTCAGACATCTGACCCATCTGTCAAGTCTATATATGGACGTCTCAGACACAAGAACAGTTTATCTTCTTGAAAGCCCACCCACTCTTTGGATCACACTATTAGGAAATTATTTACTATTATGGTCTGCAATCCATCTCTGTGTAACTTTCCTAAGAATACTAAAGAGAATAAATAGAAAACAACCAGTCACTCTTGTATTATTGCTTCTCTCCAGGCCTTGCTTCAGATATTCTGTTTTGTTCACCACCTTATAGCCCAAAGGCATGACCACACACCAGGATGTAGAACGGAAAGCTGATTTTTTGGAAGCCCAGTGTTTTGTGTAGTTGTTCTGCCATCCAGAATCCTGCCAAAATTCCTGATTAGCAGTCTGGGCAACCAGCTTTTGATCAGTATGCTTTATCTTCCAGTGAAAGGATTTCAAACCCAGTGAAACCCACACATTGGAGAGAGGTAATACATTGGTCATTTCGATTGGAAACCCTCCACAGGTCATGAACACGAGGCTCTGTGAGCTGTATGTTGTCCTGCCCTGTCCATGGCCCAAGCCTCTTTCACACTGTACTTCCTCTGTGCTTTCACCATACTGGACACTTTGTCTTTTTAATTTCTCTTCACCCACCATGCTTCCTTGGGACATAGGCCTTTGCTCTGATGCACGCACTCCTAGACAAGATTTTTCTTCTCCTATGTACCAGTATTACCTTCCTTCAGATTTTAGCTCAAATGATATGTCCTTATGATCTGTCCTTGGGAAGCTTCCCCAAGTTCCTTAATGAAATCCTTTGTTTCTTTTTTTTTCTTTTAGAGTCACTGATTTACACTTCTTTGTAGGATTTTTCACATATTTTCTCCTTTATGTTTTTTTAAGGCTTATTTATTTTGAGAGAGGGAGAAGAAGGGAAGAAGAGGGAGGGGCAGAGAGACAGGGAAAGAAGGGACTCAAGTGGGCTCTGCACTGTTAGCACAGTCTGACGCCAGGCTTGAACTTGCAAATTTTGAGATCATGACCTGAGCCGCAATCAAGAGTTGGACACTTTACCAACTGAGCCACCCAGGCACCCCTATTCTCTCCTCATGGTTTAATATCCAACTGGCACATAGTAGGCACTGCATAAATAGTTTTTGAATGAACAAATGAATGAATGAATGAATGAATGAATGAATGAATGAAAAGTTCATACCTATACGTAAAGCTAGACCTGGGCCCATGGACTTGGCAGGTCTTTATTCTCTCCTGCCTCTTTTCGTCTCCATGTTTCCTTTTCCTCCTTAATTGCAGTACCTGCTTCCAGCAAGCACTGGAATCAAATAAATGGTTAAATGTGTGTATTTTTTCCTTAAGGCCTGTTATAGGCTGTGGTAATGATGATTCTATGATACCACCCAGACCTTGTCTAATCAGCAACAGGAATCTGCAGGGAAATAATGTTTCCCAGGGTCGGAGTCAATGGTTGCGGCAGAGGAGTTACAGAAAAAAAGATGGGGGGGGGGGGGCGGAGGTGTAGAAAAGAAAGAAATCCAGTGACAATTTTTCCCAAATGACATTTATTTTATATTCTTTGTAATATTTACAATATATCTTGTCATTAACTCAACCAATTAAGGGAGACAGTGGCAGGATGTTCTCAAAAAGTTTATAATAACAAACTCTGCTCTCATTCATGTTCTCTAAAATGTAGCAGATTAGATGTCATTTCACATCCCTTAATTTACAACTTCCCTTCAGATGCAGCCCACTAGATTACATAAAACATAGCTGAAATATGTCTTCATTTTTCATGGAAATCAGATATGGTAATTTGAACATCGAAGGCAGGCTTAAACCGATTTTGGATTGTATTTTCATAAGTGGTGATATTTTCTCAGTATAATTTTGTTTTTAGCAACACATTTAGAAACTCTACTAAGAACAAATATCCAGGAAATATTTATTCTGACCAGTTGCCTCTTTAGAAAGGTATGATTTGATATTCACTTGGCACAATTTTAAATGCTAATCTTGTTATATTGATCACAAAAATGAAACAAAAGGAAACAAATTTAAGCTTGAAAAGTGATGACAATTTGAATATGAATGGTTTGTTATAATGAAAGGTGGTAAAGGTGAGAAGTAAGAAACATTTATAGGAAGATGACTTTCAGTTTAAAACACAAGTTTATTTAAAAATGAGCAACAAAAAAAAATGAGGCAGAGACTTATGATACAGACACGTTATTTATGATAACTCAATCTGTATTACCAAGAACCCACATACAAGTATGGATATGGAAAACTGTGCAAATAATTCAATTATACAAAACAAATTGAAAAGGCATAACATCACCATCTGAAGATTTGGACACTTTAATCTTTTTCCAGTACTGTTTATTTGGAGGAAAGTCTGTTTTGATGGGTTTATATTTTTGTCACAAAAAATATGAAACATAAAGAAGCAACGACAATTTGTTCAGTGATTTTGTTCAGTGATAATTTGAGAAGGATACTGTTGAAAGCAAAACACTTTGACTTTGAAATATTGTTTCCATTACTTGGGTTTTTCCTGAAGTAATCTGTAAAGATAGTTTGTGATCCAATCATGAATTCTAAGAACCTAAATGCACTGTGTCCCTAAAAAAAAAAAAAAAAATCTATCCTCTGTCTAATTCATTATGAAGGGAGTTAAACAGGTGATCAAGGTTGAGGCCCAAAGTAGGAAAGTGGGCTTTTGGAGGCAGGGACAGTGGAAATGTTGGTGGAGAAACAAATAATTAAGATAGTTGCATAAGAAATGCAATTTCTAGGGGTGCCTGGGTGGCTCAGTTGGTTAAGCAGCCGACTTCAGCTCAGATCATGATCTTGCATTTTGAGTGTGCAAGCCCCACATTGGGCTCTGTGCTAACAGTTCACAGCCTAGAGGCTGCTTCAGATTCTCCCTCTCTCTCTGCCCCTCTCCCTCCCTCTTACTCTGTTTCTCTCAAAAGTAAAGAAACACTAAAAACATTTTAAATACAATTTCTACATTAAAAACTAAATTGCTATTGTTTCTGCCTGTGGTTCGCTCCCACCTTCCCTGTTTTGAAAAAAAAAAATGAAGTTTGTACATTAGCAGTGAATAACTAACATAATTAACATATTTCAGATAGTTCTATGACCTCTCGTAAAATAATTCGTGTTCACACAAATGAAAATAAGTAGCTCTCTGCACTGCCCTCTGTTCTGAATGAAGTTTGGAAATGTATCATTTTTTTTCTATATAGGTCAAGACTGCCCATTAAAACACGTACCTCTGCTTGATTCCTATTTTTGAAAATTATTTAGTATTAAAACTGTATTTTTTAAGGAAGAAATACATTTCCACAAAGCTGGCCTGGTCACAGCTTATATACTGACTGAGTAGCAATTTAAAATGCTAAGGTCATATCAAGTGAGAAAAACAGAATGTGTGACTTGTTTGGGATCACGAAACATTAAAATGCAAGTACTACTGTAGGAGATCAATTATTTTCTCTGTGATTTGTAAGGCTGACCTTTTGACTGAAGAAGTCCTAAGGAAAACCAGACTAATGGCCTTGTGGCCTCACAGAAAAGGAAATCTCTAACCAAATCTAAATTATATGAACTAGGGCACAAAGTTGTTTTGCACAATTGCATTATTTCCAACTGAGTAGATACAGTTTTTTCCCCCTTTGTTTCATTTTTTTTTAACCACTTCTAGCAGGAATAAGAAGGCAGTGCCAGCAGCTCTTACTCCAGGGAGAGCTGGACACCCTTTACACTTATGAAGTGAAACAAAATGAGAAAGATGAATCCACGTTTTTCTTAACCATATCCCCCCATAACCATTCCCTACTGTCCAGAGAATTCTCTATATGGAAAGATGAGTCCATGAAGCTCTGTGTCGATAGAAAAGTGAAATTGGGAAAGTGGGCAGAAACAGAGTCATCCATTAATTTATTTTTTAATTCATTAAATATCTATCATAGACCTCTTATCTGTCAGACTCACAGACAGACACTAAGGTGTCAAAGTTAGTAAGACAAACATGGACCATGCCCTCTTGGAGTTTATAAGCCAATGGAAATTATTAAGCAAATAAATTGCATTATAAGTATAATGCATTGTAACACTTAACAAAGAATATGAAAAAGAGGAAGGCCAGTAATCTCAGGGTTTTATTAACAATGGCAATTCAATTACTTGTTTGGTGGACATGAAGAACATTGGCCATTTTCAGAATATATTTTGAGATCTTGTAAAGGAAATAGACCATTGTCTTTCTTATTTATCTGAAGGTCATGTGGTTGAATTGGTGCAAAAGCACAGGGAAGTGGGATTATGTAAAATTGTTACTGTCTGGAACAAAATAAATATTTTTAGAAAGAAAATATTTAAATTTTATTTTTAATTGATTATGATTACTTACATTGGCCACAATACAACTTCTCAAACCTTGCAGTCAAATTGAATACCACCTACCACCACTTCATTTCTTTTTCCATATTTCATACAGTACTTGCTTTTTATTAATTAAACAGTTTTATGTTGAGATCATGGTAGATTCACAAGCAATTGTAAGAAAAATAGAAGTCCTGGGTACCTTTTAGCCAGTTTCCCTAATGGTAATATCTTGCAAACCTGTAATACAACATCACAACTAGGACATTAATACAATTATGTTGCAGTGTATTTATGCCACAGTAGGAGTGCTTATCATGCCTATTTAAGCCCCACCCACTTTTCACCTGCTTCCACGTATTCCTTAACCATTGGCAACCACTAACCAGTTTTCCATTCCTATAATTTTGCCATTGCAATATATACCTTATATAAATGGAACCATTCATGTGTAACCTTTGGGAACTGGCTTTTTAAACTCGGCAAAATTCTCTGGAGATTTGTTTAGGTTGTCGTGTGTATTAGTTGGTTCCTTTTTATTGCAGAGTAGTATTCCATAGTCATATGGATACATTACAGTTTGTTTGCCTATTCACTCATTGAAGGGCATCTAGGTTATTCCCAGTTTGGGGTGTTTATTAACAAAGATGCTAGCTATAAACATCTAGCTAGATTTCTTGTATAAATCTGGGATAAATGCCCAGGAATGATTGACAGGTTATATGGTAATTATGTGTTTAGTTTTTAAAGAACTTAAACTATTTTCCAGAGCAGCTGTACCAGTTTACATTGCCAGCAGCCATGTGTGAGTAATCCAGTTTGTCCACATCCTCATCAGCATATGGTGGTGTAGCTATTTTTTATTTTTATTTTAGCCATTCTGATAGGTTTGTAGCAATATCTCATTGTAGTTTTAATTTGCATTTCCTTAATACTAATGATTGAATATCTTTTTGTGTACTTGTTAGTTGTAGATCTTGGTTAGTGATATGCCTTTAGTCCATTTTCCAAATGAATTTTAACAGTTGACTTTTGAGATTTCCTTCTTTGTCAGGTATGTGTTTTGTAAATATTTTCTCCCTGCCTGTAGCTTATTTTTCATCATCTTATCAGGAGCTTTCAAAGACCTAAAATTTTAATTTGCCGAGATCTAATTGATTAATTTTTCTTTTATTAATAGTGCGTTCAGTGTCATCTAAGAACTCTCTGACTAATCTTAGATCCCAAAGATTTTCTGGCTTTTTTTGTCTAAATGTTTTATAATTTTATATGTTACATTTAAATCTGTGATCTATTTAGAGTTAATTTTTATAGTAGATATAAGACTTGGGTCAGGGTTTGTTTCTTTATTTGCCTACGCATGTTTATTTGCTCCAGCACCTTTAAAAGTTGAAAATGCTAACTTTCCTTTTAGTTCCTTTTGCAACTTTGTCAAAAATCAGCCAGGCATATGTGTGTAAGTCTATTTCTGGGCCCCCTATTTTGCTCCACTGCTGTGTCCATCACATGACAATAACCACACAACTTTAATTACTTAAACTATAGAAGTTACAAAATTGGGTAGCCTGATTACATTTTATTCATCTCTTTTCAAAATTGTTTTAGTTATGTCTGGTTACTTGGTCTTACCATATAAATTTTAGAACCATTGTGTCTATATCTAAAAAAGATGTTTCAGGGATCTTGATTTCCCTCATGAATATACATGAACAGACCTCAGTAAAAAATTAGCAAATAGAATTCAGCAGTATATCAAAAGAATTAGAAGTCATGACCAAGTGTGGTTTATTCCAAGGATATACAAAGTTAGTCCAATATTTTTTAATGTTTTTTAAATTTTATTTTATTGACACAGAGAGAAACCGAGCATGAGTCGGGGAAGAGCAGAGAGAGAAGGAGACACAGAATCCGAAGCAGGCTCCAGGCTCTGAACTAGCTGTCAGCACAGAGCCCGATGCAGGGCTCGAAACCACGAACCATGAGATCATGACCTGACCCAAAGTTGGACGCTTAACCAACTGAGTCACCCAGGCGCCCCAAAGTTAGTCCAATATTTAAAAAAGTCAATGTTCAATGTAATCCACCAAATTAACAGACAAAAGAAAAATCACATGATCATATCAATTCAGAGAAGGCATTTGACAAAATTCAATACAAATTTGTGGTATGTATATCTTTGGGTTTATCCTGTTTGGGTTTTAACCAGATTCTTGAATATGCAGATTTCTGTCTCTTGCCAAATTTGGGAAATTTCTGGCTGTTATTTTTTCCAAGTATTTTTTCAGCCCCAGTCTTTTGCTCCTCTCCTTTGGAGACATCAATGACAGTAATGTCAGATTGTCTGTTATGATCCATAGCTCTCCCAGGCTCTGTTCAGGTTTTTTTTCAGTCTATTCTTTCTCTCTTATGTTCATTCTGTGTAATCTCTATTGTTCAGACTTCCACTTCATTAATTCTTTTTCCTGTCCTCTCTGTTCTGCTGTTGAACCCATCCACTGATATTTCATTTTGAGGTTTGTATTTTTTCAGTTATAAAATTTCTCTTTGATTCTTCATATCTGTTATTTCTTTTATGAGACTTTCTGTTTGTTTTTTTATTTGTTTCAAGCATGTTCATAATTGGTCATTGAAGCTTTTTTTTGAAACTTTTTTTAAAAATCATGATTGCTTTAAAATCTTTTTCAGATCATCATAACATCTCTGTCATCTCAGTGTTGGCATCTATTGTTTGTCTTGCTTCATTCAACTGAAAACACCCTGGCTCTTGGTATAATGGTGATTTTTTTAATGAAACCTGGAAATTTTTGTATTATGGTATGAGACTCTGGATCTCGGTTCAACCTTTTGATTAACTGGTTTTCTCTCCCCATGCTCTGGTGGACTGTGGGCATTGTCTGGTTACCCTTAGTTTAGGTTCTAACTTGGCCTCCATTGACATCTGAGAGGGGGTGGAGAGCCCTTGTCACTGCTGGGTTAGGTGAGAGTTTTGGCTCCCCTTGGGGTCTCCACTGAAAGTAGGGTGAGATTACTCTTATTACTGCAGGGTGCTACTGAATGTCTTGAGTCTCTGACAGGCCTCTTCAGATACCCAGACTCCTCCAGGTGGTGAGGGGAAGGAATGACCCATTATGGCTGGGTGAGAGATGGAAGTCCATGTTCCCCATGTAATCTTCACACACCATGGGATCGAGGAGTGCACATCATTGTCATCTGGAATGGTGGGAGACAAAAGCTCCCTACTTGGCTTTTTCTGATACCACTTTGATGGGGATTTGAGAATGTCTCTTATAGCCTCATGAATATAGAAGTCTAGACTTCTCACTCAGCTTTTGATTGCATGAATGGAGATGGGCCGCAATTTTCTCTATGGTATTAGACTAGATTTGAGCAGTTACTATCTAAAAGTTTTCTCTGCCCCAAGGATGCCCCTTTCCTGGTCTTTTGGCTGAAGAAAGCAGATTTGTTGTTGTTGTTTACTTTGTGCTTGCTGGCACTTACCAGTTGCTGGCTTCTTCACTTCCAAGTATGAGATATATGAGGTAAAAAGAAAACCCAGGGAACTCACTACTTGCTTGTTTCTTGGGAATCTCAGTCCCTAGCAGGCCTGCTTCTTCTCTCCTTCTTTCAAATCTTCTATTTGTTTTTTTTTTTTTTTAAATATATACAGCTTAACTGTACTTAGTAGAGGAATAGGGAAAAGTATGATTACTCCATCCTCCTGGAAGCATAAGTCAATAAATTGTTTTGATTAATGCATTTTCATTTAACGAATTATCTCTTCTTGATTTCCATAAATAAGAGGTGAAAAACTCAGAAAGGAACATGGGCACACTCAAACTATGTATCCAGAATCCAAACATTCTCATTTTCATCACTGCTACCACTATGGTCCAAATAATCACTATCTTGCAATAATCTTATAATTGCTTCTCCCCTTTGTCCCCCACTATTTATATTTATTACAGTAGCCAGTAAAGCTCTATTAAAACTATAGTTTAATTACTGCACTCAAACTCTTTCAAGGGCTCTGCATCACTAGAACCAAAATCCATACGGTGGTCTATGAGGCCCTATACATTCTACATCTCCTTTACCTCTTTTGAGTCATTTCCTCCTACTCTCCCCTCACTCACTCTGGTGGAGCCATGGTGGCCTCTGTGCTGTTCTCACCTAGTCTCACATAGTCCTGAGGTGGGCATATTCTTTTCTCAAGACTATTTCCATCTCAGGACTATTGCAGTTGATGTTTCCTTCATCTGGAACATTCTTGCCCAAGATTTCCTACGCATAGCCTTTACACCTCCTGTAAATCTTTTCTCAAATGCTATGTCCTCAGCTCTTCCCTTATTACCATATTTAAAACTGCAACTATGGTAGAAAAGACAATTTCTTGATGCTAGGAAAACTGGACAGCTACATGTAAAAGAATAAAAATGGACCACTTTGTAACATCATATGCAAAAATAAACTCAAAATGGATTAAAGACCTAAGTGTGAGTCCTGAAGCCATAAAAATCCTTGAAGAGAGCACAGGCAGTAATTTCTTGGACATCAGCCACAGCAACATATTTTTAGATATGTCTCCTGAAGCAAAGGAAACAAAAGCAAAAATAAACTGTTGGGACTCCATCAAGGTAAAAAGCTTTGCACAGCAAAGCAAAGGAAATCATCAACAAAACAAAAACCTACTGAATGGGAGAAGATATTTGAAAATGACATGTCCAATAAATAGTTAATATCCAAAATATATAAAGAACTTATACAACTCAATACCAAGAAAACAACCCAATTATAATATGAGCAGAATACCCAAATAGACATTCTTACAAAGAAGACATACAGGTGGCCAACAGACACATGAAAAGATGCTCAACATTACTAATCAACAGGGGAATGCAAATAAAAAACCACAATGAGATATCACCTTACACCAGTTAGAATAGCTACAATCAAAATGATAAGAAGAACATGTTGGTGAGGATATGGAGAAAAAGGAGCCCTTATGCACTGCTGGTGGGAATATAAATTGGTACAGCTACTATGGAAAACAGTATGGAGGTTCCTCAAAAAATTAAAAACAGAAATGCCACATGATCCAATAATTCCATTACTGGATTTTTACCCAAAGAGAATAAAAACATTAATTCAAATAGATATAGAACCTCTATGTATAGTGCAACATTATTTATAATAGTCCAGATATGGAAGCAACCGAAGTGTTCATCAGTAGGTGAGTGGATAAGAAATATGTGGCATATAAATGATGGAATATCATGTAGCCATAGAAAGGGTGAGATCTTTCCAACAAGGAATGATGGGTATTATGCTAGAGGGTATTATGCTAAGTGAAATAAGTCAAGCTGAGAAAGGCAAATATCCTATGATTTCATTCATAAATGTAATCTTAAAACAGCAACAACACACCAAATGAATAAACAAACAAAAAAGCAGAATCAGACCTATAAATACAGAGAACAAACTGATGGTTGCCAGAGGGGAGGCAAGGGTTGGGCAAAATGGGTGAAGGGGAGTGGAAGATACAGGCTTCCAATTATGGAATGAATAAGTCCCAGGAATTAAAAGAACAGCACAAGGAATACAGTTGATGATATTATAATAGTGATCGTAACAGGATAGGTGGTAGCTATACTTGTAAACATGGCATAACATATAAATTTGTTGAATCACTAAGTTTTACACTTGAAATTAATGTAACATTGCGTGTCAACTATACTCATATAAAAAAGATAATAAAACTGCAGCTATCCATGACTCCCTTAACCCCACATGTCATCCTCTCCTGCTTTATTTTCTCTATAGAAAATTTCCTTCTGTTATACCATACAATTTACTCATTTATTTTGTTTACTTTTTATTATTAAATATTTATTTAATATTTATTATTAATTTATCTTTATTAAATATTTATCTTTATTAAAATAGAAGATCTGTGTGGGACATGGTGTCTTGTTTGCTGTTTCACTGCTGTTTCCTATATCATGAACAGTGCCTGGCATACACTAAGTACTCAATAAACATCTGTTGAATGAATAAATGACCTATATCTCTGCGCTTTATTGAGACAGAAACAGCTTCATGACACAGCAGTAGCTTGGATGGTGTGATTGTCAGCAGCTCTGGTGATACGAGATAAATTCTAGTACGTGTTCCTTTAGGCGCTTTTATACACGGATCTCTGTTCTACCGTTTTGTCACTGTATTTCTTTGATATTCTTTGTCCTTCTTCTTTATGCCTTTTTCATGCTAGACTCACTACCAATTACATGGTTTTCTCAATATTTCTAAGAAAATAACAAGAATTATTCTGATTGATCCAGTGAATTGTCATCAGGCCATGGCAAAATCCTTGTAACAGATCACATTATAGGCCGACAGTTGTGGAGTACATTTAGGTCAGCCATGGGTCATGGGGAGTGCTTATTTGAAGAGGAATGTGCACCCCAATGTTTACAGCAGCACTGTAAACAATAACCAAATTATGGAAAGAGCCCAAATGTCCAGAGACTGATGAATGGATAAAGAAGAAGTGGTATATATATCCAATGGAATATTACTCAGCCATCAAGAATGAATTCTTACCATTTGCAAGAACATGGATGGAATTAGAGTGTATTATGCTATGTGAAATAAGTCAGTAGAGAAAGACTAATATATGATTTCACTCATATGCAGAATTTAAGAAACAAAACAGATGAAACAGGGGAAAGGAAGGAAAAATAAAGTAAGATAAAAACAGAGAAAGAGTCAAACCATAAGATACTTTGGAGAACAAACTGAGGATTGCTGGAGAGGAGGTGGGTTGGGGGATGGGCTAAATGGGTGATGGGAATTAAAGGAGAGCACTTGGGATGAAAACTAGATGTTATATGTGAGTGATGAATCACTAAGTGCTACTCCTGAAACCAATAAAAGTAAACAAAAACAACAACAAACACAAAAAAGCAGCAAGTGGGTAAGGTAGAGGCTCAGAGAGGAGTAGATTCTTCTCTAATATGCTAGGCAACTCTGTAGATTTGTGAAAATTTTTATAGGTTTAAAAATCTCCCATTCTTTTTTTAACTGTTATATCTGTATACAAGCTACTCAGCCTATACCTTAGAAAAATAGAAACAAAATCATGACTCACCATTTATCAAAGGGATCCCTGACCTTTTTGACTTTCTGTCCAATAGAGGACTGAGCTCCTTGAAGAACTTAAGAATCTATGCAATCAATAACAAATAGTTTGATTTAGCTCAGCTTTTATTTTTGAATTGAAATTGAATTGCAATACAGACAAACTGAGATGCTTTCCTTTTAGGTTTATACATTGTCAGAAAAAAGACAAAAAAATCTTTTGCTTTGCAGCATATCCCAGAGGGACCCCACAAAATCCTTGCAAGTTCTTGGGTGCTATGGCTCTCGTATTATGGCTCTTTGGAAAGTACAAAAACAAAGAGAAACATCAGAATCAACTCCTGCCCAGCATGACAGGTAAGGAACGACAGTTTGGAATCGGTGTGGATTTCAGGCTTTTTTCTGGCCTACTTGGGAAAAATCTGTTTCTAACATACAGGGCATAATTAGGCTCATTGTATCATCTCTCACTTTTTATATAACATGATGAATACATTATAAACAAACTGTTCCGTGACAGGCACCTTTCAAAACACAACAACAACAAGATGAAAAAGATAATATTAAGCAGATTTTCTTCCCTAGAAAATTCCTATCACATCCAACAGCTGTTTGTTATTATGTTGTCTGGTGGGTTTCTCCCCCCATATCTAGAGATGAAAAGAAAAAGCTATTATGGATAAACTGTGATAACATTATTAAAGCCCAAAGAACCAGTGGAATGTCTTAATATGAGTGCATTTACTTTTGGAGAAATGGGACCGATTTCAAATTTCAGCAGAAGCTTTTGTGTTCTCTTTCATCAGAATCTTGTCCTTTTCCTTACTGAACACAAGACATCGATTACTAAACAAACATTTATTCACTTTTCACTGAACACCACCAAAAGTAGAGCCAAAGAGTTTGCCTTTTGTTGGTGACATAAAAGCAGGTACTGTTATGCAAAAGGCACATTCAGCTAGCTCAGCCTTTTCTGATCTACCTTATGGAACATTCCTTTATAAGTGAGTATGCTTTTAATTCCCCTGATTAGAGTGCAACATTACCCAAATTGAAAGGAGGGAGATTAAATAGTAGCATGTCTGAGCCAGATGAATTATCTGCAGATGAGAATAGAATGACAAGTGATTACCATTTTTTTAAATCTTTATTTGCCCAATTATCTTTACTTGCTTAATTATCCTGGATAGAAAATGAGGCCAATAAAATTTTCAAGACAGGCTTGTATCATTTTAGTAGAGCTTATATTGATAAACAGCAGCCAAATAAAATAATGAGGCCACAACAATGTCAACACTGAGAAAGTCAGTTTTATTATATTGCTTTGTTAATATTTAGCACACTGTCAGAACCGTCTGAAGGATGGTGAATCTGGGGCAATCGTTAAACAAAAGCCTTGACAGAGTCGGTACTCCATATTTTTGCCTCTCTCTTCTGGCTCTGATAACACCTCAAGGCTATAAATTCCTGAGAAATGAAACACCAGGTGGCCCAAAAGGCAGAGAGAAAAACGACGCTCTGTTCACCTCCACTCGTGAAGTGTCGGAGGCTTGACGTACTTGAGCCCCGCCCAGTGGTCGGTGTGCACTGAACCGGAGCTTCTTGAGGGAAGAGAATGTGCCATTTGTTCTTCATAATCCTAGAGTCTAGGACTGCACCTGTCACGTTATAGGCAAGCGCTTCAGTTTTGGCTAAAGCGATTACATGCAGGAACAAATTCTATTTCTCCTTCCGTATTATAATATGCAACCCTCTCTTTTGACAGCTTTCCTCCACCATGAAAGGCTTACTTGATGTCAACTCTCTAGTATAAAATTGCAGTGCTGGAAATTAGGGCAGTTGAAAGAAAGCACATGGTTTGATTTATTTCTGCGAGAAGCCCTATTCATTTGGGTTAGTATTTCTAAGTAGATCAGATGGTCTAATATGAGCCTTTGCAGGCAGTGGTAATAACTACATGATCTTGGATAAAAAATGAACCTCTTTCACTCTTAAGTTTTTTATTTGCATAGTCCATAGGAGGGCTGGTTTTCAAATAAAATAATGTAAAATCAATCAATTATTGAAGACATTATTGTGCCATTGTAGTACGGATGGTATGGATGTGTTCTACAATATTCTGGGACAAGGAAAGGTATATTGCTTTATTTGTGTAAATCAAATTAATCCTGGCTCTATGCCTTTGCTTGTCAAGGCTGCGTGGAATTCAATTCTGACTCCGTTTTTGGAGGCTCCCCCACCTCTCTAGAGGGAGTCTTTCATATTCATATTCCTGCAAATATAAGTAAATGCAAATGTATGTATATTCTTATTTCTTTGCCCTGACTTTCTTACACAAAAGGGTGTGTACATTATGCATTCTTATCACAGTGCTTTTTAAAAAAATTTAACGTATGTCCAGAGACATTTCCACACCAATGTACAGAACATGTCCTTGTTCCTCTCTGGAACTTTCATGGTATTCCATTTAGTGGTAGTACCTGAGTTCACTTAACATGATTCCTATTGTTTTCATACTTTCACTATTACAAATAACGCTGCAACCAATATACGCCATGTGGAAATATCATTTTGTATGTACCAACGTATCCACAGAATAAACTCTAAAATATCAGAGTATTATGTCAAAGTATTATTACAAGGAAATTTGTAATATTTGAAAGCACTGTCAAATTCCCTTCAGTGTGTACCAAATCGCATTCTTTAGCAGCAGTGCGGAGAGTTTCTGGACAGGAAGATTGTAAACTATTGTATCAGTTTCCTTAACAGTTACATGAAATCTTTTACTTTTCTGTTTTTCTTGAGTTAGTTCTGATCATTTATACTTTTCTATGAATTTATGCATTTTTGTCTAAATGTTTACCCACATTTGCCTATGTTTGTTTTTATTATCTTTCTTAATCTGTTTCTATATTTGTGGGCACGACCTCCTTTTCATTCCTAATATTGTTTACTAATGACTTCTCTCTATTCTTAATCCATCCAGCTGGACAGGGCTTCTCAACCTTGACCTTTTGGGTCAGGTGACTCTTTGCTTTGGGGGTGGTCCCGTGCACTGTAGGATGGTTGGTAGTGTCTCTGGCCTCGACCCACTACATGCCAGTGGCACTGCCCACCACAGATTGTGTTCCCAATTGCAGTATGTCTGCACACTCTGTCAAATATCCCCTGGGAAAGAAAGGTTGAGGAGATGGAAGCAAAACTGCTCTTAGTTGCAAACCACTGATTTAGAATTTGAAGAATGAACTTTGGTGTTGTTAATTCTATTTTTCCTTTCGGCTGCTCTGCTTACCTTTGGGTGTTTTCGTTCTGTTTAGACTTATTGATGTTGATTTTGCAACTTTTTATGATTAAGATTTTACCTTTCAGTTTTCACCCTATTTTCTCCCCTAACATAAGCATTCTAGGCTCTACATTTACCTACAATCCACGAATTGTAGTGGAATTATAGTTTGGTTTTAGATTTTGGTTTTGACTAATGATTTCCTCTTGTACCCATGAGTTNGGGCTTCTCAACCTTGACCTTTTGGGTCAGGTGACTCTTTGCTTTGGGGGTGGTCCCGTGCACTGTAGGATGGTTGGTAGTGTCTCTGGCCTCGACCCACTACATGCCAGTGGCACTGCCCACCACAGATTGTGTTCCCAATTGCAGTATGTCTGCACACTCTGTCAAATATCCCCTGGGAAAGAAAGGTTGAGGAGATGGAAGCAAAACTGCTCTTAGTTGCAAACCACTGATTTAGAATTTGAAGAATGAACTTTGGTGTTGTTAATTCTATTTTTCCTTTCGGCTGCTCTGCTTACCTTTGGGTGTTTTCGTTCTGTTTAGACTTATTGATGTTGATTTTGCAACTTTTTATGATTAAGATTTTACCTTTCAGTTTTCACCCTATTTTCTCCCCTAACATAAGCATTCTAGGCTCTACATTTACCTACAATCCACGAATTGTAGTGGAATTATAGTTTGGTTTTAGATTTTGGTTTTGACTAATGATTTCCTCTTGTACCCATGAGTTATTTAAAAATGTACTTTCTAAACGTATGGATATTTAAACTTATTTTTTAACAATTGATTTCTAATTCCGTTTAATTGTCAAGGAATATGTCTGTGTAATTCTGATGCTTTGACGTATATTGAGACTTACTTACGGCTTAGAATGTGCTCAGTTTCCATAAATGTTCCATGTGTTCTTGAAAATAACATCCAGTTGCTGAATATAGTTTTCTGTGCAAGTCCTTTATCCCAGTTCTTCTCAAACATTTTCTGATCATGTCTTACCGGGCTAAGTGAATGAGATTGGTTGAGGTCGGATGAGACCGATCTGTAAAGGTGAAGACCACTGCCAGCTATCCTGAGAACAGAGGCAATTCAGGTCTGGTCTGACTTGTAACCCTTTCATACTGTAACAGTTTGCCAGAGCACAACAGCTTATAAGTTGTGCATTAGGTCAATGTCAACTATGTTTTCCAAATCTTCCAAATCCTTACTGATTCTTTTGTCTATTAACCTATTAATTACAGAGAGAGTTGTGTTTAAGTTTATTATCTTTATACTTTAAACTTATAGTTCTATAAATTTTGGCTTTATATATGATATTAGGTACATACAAATTAGAGTTCTTATATATTTCAAGTAAATGTCAACTTCATTAATTGCAGTGACACTTTTAATCTAGTATTGTTTTCTGTTTTCATGTCCATTTGACTAACGTTAATATAACTATGCCAACTTTCATTTATGTTATTTTCTTATTATATTTTTTCATCTTTTTATTTTCAATTTTTGTATCCTTATCTTTTAGATAACGTTTGTGAAACATTATCACATTTTCACGTTGTGAAATGTTCCTGATGAGTAGGCTCAATATCTTGTTAAAACAAGAAAAATTGCAGTCATATGCTTTAACTTCTTCCATCATACCAGTAATTCTTTTCTGAAATGACCTGATCATCTTCCAAGTATTTATGTTGTTTAAAAACACCAAGCTATCAGGTATAATAATATTACCAGGTCAAGCAAGATAATCAATCAGAATTGCAAGTTTCTTTTGGTATTATTACAGGGTCTGGCAACAATCTCTGGAGTCTTCAGAGTGTTACAAGAACCTTTTCTGAAACTTCCAAGGACAAATTCATATTAATAGAAAGAACAGTACAAGTTGATAACAGTTATGAATATTCACACAAGTCTTCTTATTACAGAGGAAACAAGATTGATATTCTCATGAATGTTCTCAATTTAATACCTTATCAAATCAGACTATTTGAACGTGTTTTATGATGCAGAAAGCGCTCTCTCTCTCTCTGTTAACTTCAGGAGAGGGGATATCTCTTTATCTCTTTTAGACTTTTTTTGCTAATTGTGAAGACTTCTACTCTTTTAAAGGTGAGGCTCTGTTAACTTCATTACTTACTTAGCATAAAAAAGTAAAAACCAGGCCCAAGATCTCATTTTTATTGTCGAAGTGGAATAAAGGATGAATATGATTGTATTTATTAACAGTGAAAGAAGGTGCGTATAGCATTATTCTTCCACATTCTGATTTTGGAAATGAGGAATGAGCTATTCATCACTAAACACAGTGAATGCAAGAATGACAAAGTGGACAGACAAAGGTATTTTCTTCTTAAGGTAATCAAAGGTTTAAAACGTAGAGAGCAGGGGCCACTGCGGCACTTTTGGTGAGAGAGGCAAGGTTCCTTGCTTGCCCAAGTCCCCTGTAACAAGAGGCTGCAGACCTGCCTTCTGGTTAGGATCTGACCCACTTCTCCATTCCTTTCCTCCAACCTGTAACAGAGTTGAACTCGGCGGGCCACTTGATTTATATCTTTGCTGGTACCTTATTTTCTAGGGCCTGTTAGGTTGAATGAATTAGGCCATACTAAAATCAACTGCCTAATTGAAAATATGGCAAGAGCTAGTGTCCTTAACAATTTGATAGTGAGATAGAGAGTGAATGAAGTATAAATAACCAAGGGATTAATTGTTGGTCTCTTAAAAACAGGTTGTTTAATATTTACTTAAGGTATCTCTAAATCTTGCTGAATATTTTCTTTTAAGTGATTTCCTAAAGGCACAATTTTATTCTTTTGATTGTATTTCCTCTGAATTTGTGAATATAATAATTATAACCATGCAAATTTAGTTTCCAAAGTCATATATAACGTATTCTAAATTTTAATGGAGAGGAATAAGTTTATGCATTCATGAGGAGTTCATTATTCACCTTCCTGAAAACTAGCTTTTACAAAATCTCTAAGAATATTCTGAGTGGTGTGCAGTAGATTCAGTCTGTGAGAAAACACTGCAGATCTCATTCTGTCAACCCCACCTCACCCCAAATGGCACCATTTTGGCATTCCTTATTACCCCTTGGAAAAAAGTTAGCTGGAAAAATGAAACCGAGATATTTGTAGGTATATTAGTTAGATTCGGTCCATGTACAAGTAACAGAAAACACACATCACAATGGCTTAAGTCAAACAGAAACTTCTCTCTCACATTGTAGAAGCAGGAGATCCTTGGTCTAAGGTTGGAGTGTTTTTCACACGTGAGGGAGTTAGGTTCTTCTTATCTTGTTTCTCTGTTATCCTTAGCTTATGCCTTTCTTCCTATGATCTAATATGGCTGCCTAAATTCAGCCACCATAGCTTTCTTCCAGCTAGAGGAAATGAGGGCCAAAGAAGTCCACACAGAGCTACATGGGGAACATTGTTCCTTCAGCTATATATTCAGTGTCAATTGCACTGGTCAAAGTTAAACAGGCAAGGAAGCCTTCATTCGAGACTACTACAATAGAAAAGGGAAACTGAACTCCTTTCTACTGAACTGAAAAGTCAGAGAGATTTTAAAAGCTGAGTGGAGGTAGTCTTCGGCCACCATTGTTTACTAATTGGCCTTATCCAAAGGTAAAAGTAGACCTCCTGTCTTTGTGATAGGAGGCAGTTTTATAAATTAGAGCAAGGTACCCACTGAAATTAGGCTTCTCCCATGGACACTGGGAAATTGTGGCCCTATCTTCCTTTGATGTCCACATTGCAAAGAGATGGTTCCCAGGTCCTCGAGAAAGACATTCTCTGGGTCATCAAGTCCCTGAAGAAGCTTTTAAAGAACTTGTACACATTTCAAAGGACGCAGAGGAATAATTTGCAATTCTGAGTGTCTTAAAGGAAATACTCTTGGAAAATGGGGGTGACGGGCTTATAGTCAGGAAGAAATCTGTCTAAAGTTTGTCAGGCCAAGCAGAATGTGGAGGCCCCCTGGTGACCAAGTAAACCCAGGATTCCGTACTAAGGATGAATGGGAGAATGGACATTGAAGGACAACTGACAATTTGCTCCAGTTGGCTTACTAATTTTTTCTCTTTCAGTTATTTGGAGAAAGACTACAAAAGCACAATCATGTTTAGTTCAATATTAATCTTACTGGTAGAATTTCAAGTGCTACTATGACTTACACGGTAAAGATTTTGTGGGTGTGGGCAACACTTCCAGTGTTCTAAAAATTCTTTCTGTAAAGTTGACTTGGATTTGTAGTAGAACGGTTGTTAAGTGACCTCCTCTTACATGAGCCACTCTCTCTTCCTTCTCTCAACAGACCGACTTTTGACCAGAGCATGAAAAACAATCAGACCAGTAGATACTGTTTTATAACCTGCTGAATTTCTTCTAGCCTCAGCATGGTATGCTTTCAAGGAGTCAGTGGTGTCCCTCTATAAAGTTGATTGTCCTAGCTATGCTTGTTATAATTATGTAAGATCATTAGTTGTTATATGTCTTAGTGAAATATGGGTATGGATAGAGCATTTTCTATAATCAGTTCAGGCTTTGTAAAGAATCAATATATATGGTCGCTTAAAAATCACAGCCAATTTAGGTGGTAGCAATAGTTGCAAAAGTTTTGGAAGAAAGACCAAAAATCTGGAGAGATTCTGCACTTAGATTTCATCCCAAATGTTTTAAAGTTTTACTCTGCTTTACAGAAACTAAAACTGGGGCTATAGAGAGTGTTTTACAGTCAGTGAGATTTATACAAAAAAGTCGGTGTGAAACTCCCATCATAGACATACTCAAGCAAAATCTTTGGCCCTATGTCAAAAGGTTAATCAAGAAAAGCGTATTATATTTGAAGTTAAAATGTTTATGGTACATTTCCATTATTCAGTACTTGGATCAGTTTTAAAAATTTACTAATTACTGTTTCAGTCAATTGGGATGAAAACAGAACAAAACAAAAGCTCTACTAACTGTCATGATTTATGATGGATACTGACATGCTAAGAGAAGTTGTCCATTGCATCAGAGATGGCCAAAGGACACTACTGATTGAAACACTTTCTCCCACTGAGTGTTATATGTAAGTGATGAATCACTAAATTTTACTCTTGAGATCATTATTATACTATATGTTAACTAACTTGGATTTAAATAAAATTTTAAAAATATATAAAAAATAATAGATTAAATAAATAAATAAGGAACACTCCATTTGCTTTTCATTTTGGTTTCAACAACAAAGAATTCTCCAATTTTAAATGAGATGACTTTAACCCCCCCCAGATAAAATTAGAAAATTGAGCACAGAGTTAGATTTTAGCCTGAGCATTGATATTTTTTGTAGGTTCTAAGTTTAGTTTTTTATGGGGTATGAGCATCACTTTTGTATCTAGTATCATCGAAGCAGTGCTCTCTATCTTTAAGGCATTTAAAAGCAAGTGACAGTAATAAAAATACTTGCCTATAGAAACACTTTAATATGAACATTTTGTGGTAGATGACTTAGTGTTTATTTAGAGCAATAGACTGTCATTTAATTTGACTAATATTTGGATTCATCCTGAACTAGGGAGACTCTTTGTGTGTAAAAGCGACCACAAATTGTCATTATTTTTCAACATTTTAAATAAATATATTTTTTAATTTGTCTTAGTAATGGTTTTGATTTTAAGTTATAGAAACCCCATCACAGTGTTTTTATTTTAAATAATAGAAGCCTAGTCTATCTGAAGCAGAGATTATGATGACCAAATAGGTAGGGCATAAGGCCAACCCAAAAATAGGGTTCAAAGTACTTAGAACCAACTGAAGAGATCACTATTCTACAGAGCCAGCTCTGGATTTAGACTGTCTGTTCAAATCTTGAACCTACAGTTTATTTGTGTAACACTAGGCAAGTTAATCTTCATCAGTCTTGGTTTTCTCATCTGTAACATTAAGATTTTAATAACATCAATCTTTTAGGGTTGCATGTGATTAAATTAAGTATGCTTATAAGCAGTTAGCCCAGTATCTTTCACTTAGCAAATTTTAAATAAATATCAGTTGTTGTTATGATGGTTATCTTCTTAGTCTGGTTAGTTATGAAGTTTTGAACTCTACTCTTTGGCAACTGTCATCGTGTGCTTACTCTTGGTTTCTGTCCTTTGTAATTATGCCCCGTTTCTACTTTATGGCATCCTTATGGCTCTGCCTTCTGTGATCTCTGTTCAATCTCCTGCCTACAGATTGTTTCAGAATATGTGTTAGCTGTCTTAATCCAGGTATCTGCCTCTGACCCAGGCAACCATGATTTTGTAGGTAGATCAAAGGTAGAAGGTGTTTTAGAGTTTTTTCCCACAGAACAGGTTAAAGGAATGACAAACAGCATGAAGAGAATACCTCTTTTAGCTTTATATTCTTTCTTGTTCCCTTCTCTAAATTTTGATTTTTCTTGGTTTTAGTGTCTTAATATAAATTGTTCTGTTAATCAAGTGAAGACAAAACCTCAGAGGAGATTTAGACCATATTTTAAAGCTAATCACCCTACATTTACTTTGTAAGAAATAAGCCCTTTAATACCAAAGGGAAATGAATCTCTTATTCTTGAGATTTGAATTAAAATTTTTTGAGCTTTAACATTCTTAGTGAAAATCTCAAGAGTTTGGAATTCATCTGCTTTCTAGTCACAAATCTTTTCTTTATTTCTATCTGTACATTTTGTTTTTAGTTGAAATGTGAAAGCTTATAATGAGACTCCTCCGGGACAGGTAAAATATATATATTCCCTTAATAATTGCATAATGATTGGTAATTCATAACTTAGTAATTAACATTTAAAAGACTATAGGTTAGGTTACAGAATACACTAAATTACACTAAAAATACATTGTAGAATTACACTAAAGTGGTATGAGGTACTTGGAGTTTTACTTCTGGTCAAGTTGAAATTACATCTTGGATTTATCCTCTCACTTGGATATATGTACCCTCACACCTTAAACAACTACAGTCCAGACAAAGTATATAAGATAGTGGCTCTCAAGACATTGGACATCAGGCTATGAAGGACAAAAATCTCTGAAAGATGGGAGATAAGTGAGGTGAGCTCTAATGTTGCCATATCTTATTGTCTAGAGAATGCTTTCAGGCCCCAGAGCAGGTACAGGGGGTGTAGATATCGCCTCCACAGATCGCCAGAACTTAGAAGATTAAGCTTCATGTCAAGAGAAGACAAGAAGGGGGAATACTGGAGGTGAGAGAACTGTACATAGGACTCTGAAAATATGCAGAGTCCCCTTTGAGTATTCAGCTGAATACAGATTAGTGCATGCAAGTAAGGAAGCTACCAAAAGACTGGGGAAAAGACCCACCTAAAAAAGATTAGAAAAACCAGTGGCCATGGCTCACACAATACTGGGCAGAGTGCCTGTTTTCAATAGCCAGAGGGGAACACCACATAATTTCTGAGGGCCAGAGCAACTTTTAATCTAATTTAAAGTTAGCTTACCACTGAGGCAAGACCCTCTGGTCCTATCTAACAAAGTTAGTTAGTTAGTTAGTTAGTTGGTTGGTTAGTTAGTTAGTTAGTTAGTTAGTTAATTTATTTAAAGTTTGTTTCTTTATTTTGAGAGACAGAGAAAGCAGGGGAAAGGTAGAGAGAGAAGGAGAGAGAATCTCCAGCAGACTTTCCGCTGTCCACATGGAGCTCAACATGGAACTCTGTCTCATGAACTGTGAGATCATGACCTGAGCTGAAATCAATAGTCAGATGCTTAACCACTGAGCCACCCAGGTGCCCCCTGTCTAACAAAGTTTAAAAGCCAGACTCTAAAGGATCAGATTGTATCCAAGTAACCTGACCACTTTCCAGAACAAAGCTCAAGAGTATTTATAGGATTATAAAATATTCATCTCCACATAGAATAAAATTCACAATATCTTCTGCCCAATAAAAAATTACCAGGAACCTTGAAAAGTAGGAAAATGCAATCCATAATGAGGAAAATCAGTTGAAACTCAAAATGACAGAGATGATAGAATTAGTAGATAAAAACATTAAAACAGTTGTTATAGCTACACATTCAGTACATCCAAGAAGTGAGAAGAAAGGTTAATCGTGTTTGATAGAGATGTGAAAAAGGAGAAGAAACTCAAACTGAATTTACAGAGATAAAAACTAAATTGTCTGAAGTTAAAAAATATCTTAGATTACTGGTAGATACACATGTTAGAAGCAAAGATTAGTGACCTTGAAGACATAGCAAATGAAACTATCCAAAATGAAACTCAGAGAAAAGACTGAAGTAAACATGTCAATGAAATGTGGTGTAATTTGCAAGTGATTGAAGAACTTGAAAATTGGTGGGTGGGGAGGCACAGAAAACATATTTTAAAAAATATTAGTCATTTTTGTCCACATTTAATAAAACTATAAATACATAGATTCAAGATGCTCAGCAGTCTCCTGATACAAGACACATAAAAAACAAATAACAACTACTCAAAGGCATATTGTTTAAAAGCAGTGATAATGAAAATCTTAAAACAATCAGAGAAAATTAAGAAATAACAGATCAAAGACCAATACGACACTAGATTTTTTTCTTTGGAAACAATGTAACTGACAAAACAGTAAAGCAGTATCTTTAAATTATTGAGAAAATATATAGTCAACTCAACCTTAAAATTTTTTACCCAGAGAAAATAGCTCTCAAAAATGAAGGCAAGTAGAAACTTTTTCTAATACATACAAACTGGAGGAATTCATCACCAGCAGACCTGTTCTAAAAGACAAAGACAAATGTTTAAGAAAGTCCTTTTAGCTCAAGAATGATGATTTTAGATGGAAGCCTGGATCTACAAAAGGATTGAACTGTTCTGGAAATATTAATTATAGGGATAAACATGAAGACAGTTATCATTACTACTTTGAAATCTTTGAAAATGAGAATTGGCCTTATTAAAGGACATAGCAAGGAGAATTCCTCATTAAAGGAAAAATGAAAACACAATATATCAAATTTATGGAAAATTTATGAAACTAAATACCTATTTTAGACAAGAGAGTCTCATTACTCATTACCTCAGCTTCCACCTTCAGAAGCTAAAAAAGAACAAATGAAACCCAATAAACAGAAGAAATAATATAATACAGATCAGAGGGCAAATCAATGAAACAGAAAATATAAAAACAATGGAAAAATTATGTAAACAGTACTGGTTCTTTGAGGAAATCAATAAAATTGATAAATCTCTAACTGGAGAGATAAAGGGGAAAAAGAAGCAAATTCCTAGTATCAAAGAGAGATTAAATCCCCAGATTCTACAGATATGAAAAGGACAATATGGGAATATTTTGATCAACTTTATGCCTATAAATTTAACAACCTAGATGAGAGGGACACATTCCTCAAAAGACACACATTACCACATTCACTCAACAGGAAATAGATAAACTTGAATACTCTTTTAACTATTAAGGAATTTGAATGTGTAGCTAAAAACCTTCCAGATTATCAGTCATGAAGTATATTTCATGCATAAAACTCAAAATATTTGAGTGGAATTCAAATGATACAAGCCAGAGGCAAAAAATTCAAATACCGTTAGGAGATGTGGGAAAAACTAACTGCCAAAATACAATCAAACTTTGTTTTTACTGAACCATGATATGTACAGAAATGTAGCATAAACATACAAAAGCAAAGACTTTATTTTAATTGAAAATAAATTTAAAGTTAATGTATAATTGGTAATTATTATTTCCTATGTGTTTATGATTCTCTAAAGTCAGAAACATGATTCTTTTTCTTCTATCCTTAGACATTAATATTTTTTGGATTTTTAACGGCATTATGGACAACTTCAATTATTTTATTTTGGCATTGGCATTTAATTTTTTACCAGTTCATAATAGAAAATAGTTATTGACAGAAGCTGGTACTTCCAAATATGGATAGAATTCTTATATAACATGTTCTTCCTTCCTGTCTTTTTACGTGGGTGGCTCCTCATTGTTCAGTTCTCAGAATTAAAATATTCTCTTCAGAGATGCCCTCTCTCTATTATTATTTCTCATTCTTCTATTTTATTTATAATATTTATTTGTTTTTTACTAGTAGCTATACTTTGTTAAACTGATACTCATATTTAAGTCCTGTGGAGCAGGGTCTCTCTGTTTCTCTCATTGTACACCAGTGTCTAACTTAGTATCTATGCAATAGTAGGAGCTCAACAGAATTGAAGAAAGAATGAATAAAATCCACGAAGCTCTGGTCAGAAGGCAGGACTGACAGCTCACATGTACACTTTTCTTGGTCAGTGATGGTTTGAAACCCAATTATTAACTCCTATTACAAACGGCAAAAGACAACAAAGTTTTTTTAAAACAACTTTGGCGGGGGGGGGCTGTACAGGAATTTAACTTGGACACACACTTTGACCAAACTCTTGCCCTTTTAGAAATATGTTCTATGGAGACTCACTATGCACACGTTTTAGAGCAGCAATTCCTTTCCTAGGCATTTAGCCTTAAGAAGAAGTCAGATAAGTTCTTAAACACGCGTGGAGATGCATTCTCATTGTAATAATTATATGTAAAAGTGAAAAGCAGAACTTGGACATGAGCTGAAAGTACTTTCAAATTATTTAAATAAATTCTAATGTCATCAATTAGATGCTATGCTGGCATTAAAATTATAATATGTAACTGTATTTAGTCATAGTTAAAAAAAAACAAGAAAAATAAATCCCCAATATATTAAGTGAAAAATGTTTAAATAATATGTATAAAATAGCCACTCCCCTTTTTTGGTATAAAAGAAAGAGCAAACAACAGATATATGTACATGAGCATGCCCCAAAAAATTTCTAGAAGGGGATATAGAAAGTTGCTCACAGTGATTATCTCTGGCTAGTGAAATATCTAAATTCTTTTTTAGATTTGTTTATTATTATAAGAGATAAGCATTAACTTTATAATAATTTTTTAAAGTAATAAAGGTAGTTCCATTGGGGAAAAATACTTCTTAAGAAGATTCTTCTACTTCTGTTAGGAATATATTCAATGTCCCGTGGCTTTCAATCAGAAATTTCATTCAATTAAGGGGTGTTCCATATTGATGAGGAAGTAAAAATGTTTTTTAAAAAGCGACTTTTGCTTTTCTTTCAACATGTTCTAGAATATATTTATGCTTAAAACATTTTTAAAAATTTTATTTCACTGATAATTAAGTATTGTTGGTGAAATTGTAACTTTGTTATTAGGTGCAGTTGACAAACTTGATTTTATTTTAGGTTTTACTACTTAGGCATTTACTAATTTTCATGGCACTACATTTGGTGTGCATGAACATAAGATGTGGAGAAGAAGTAAGCCACCATCCCACTAGCAAATGATTTAGACTGTCACCCTCCCAAATTATGTTTTTTTCTTTAACGTTTCGAGTAAGAGCCAGATTATTGAGCTAGATCATAGTCCAGCGCGTTTATAGGTTCTCTCTTTGCACGAATCAATCCAAACAGTCTGATGGGATCATCATGAACATTTTCCTCTACTTCCTGGCTCTCAAGTGGGAAGCTGTCTACTGGAGTGGTCTTAGGAAAAATGGCATCCGCTGCACATAATGGCTTTTCTTCATCCTTGTCTGACAGATCAGTATTCTGTTTCTTGGGCTTTCTGCGCTTCCCCTCACAGCTGTGATCCACGAGAGCATAGAACATCTGTGCTTCCTCGGTCACCTAAAAAACAGGCATGTTAATTTTTCATTGTTAGCTTATTCTTTACCTTTGGTGACTTTGGGGGATTTCTAAGGTCTATGAAAAACAAGCAGCGTGTATTCTGGGCTCTGGCTACCTTGTTTTGCCAAATTTGGCAGATAGGATGCAAACAAAAAGCAATAGTCAACTCAAGACATCTGAGTAGAAAAAATGCTGAGATGTGAGTTTTGCATGTATTTTTTAAATTTCTTTCTTATACACAAAATAGACATGAACATTTTAGATAGGCTCTATGTCCATCTACCCCTGCCTTTACCATACATAGCTCTTGCCCTGTGTTGCTTTTACCAATACTCTAATTTGTTAAAATGAGAACAAGCATGATAGGAAGGAATTTAATGAATCTTAAAATGTACTGGTCATTTGGTGGTACCCACAAAAATCCCTAATTTTTCTACATCTATGAGATTCAGGAGTATAAAGTTTCCGAAGTATAAAGATAAGAGTATCCATTTATGTGACTGGCATCTGGTAGGAATTACATTTTCCATCTTTCCCCTTTGTTTCCTCCTTGCCTGCCTGTCCCAGGTTCCCTTTGAGCTCATTTTAAGTTGTCCTTGAGGTTGTTCATTTGCATCCAAGAGGGTCTGGTGATCCTCTCTGGCCTCAACTTGGGTCAATACTAGAATAAGAAGGACAGAAGACTATGGAACGTTGGGGAACCAACAGGTTGAAGGCAAAACCTTGAATTTGGTGTTGGAAAGCCTAGGCTTGAAGCCTGCTCTATAACATACTGATCATGAGACTTTGGGCAGTTTTTAAAAACCATTTGGGCCTCAATTTTCTTGCTTATAAATTGAGAGTACCTATCTCACAGTGTTAGGAATAAATAGAGATAACATATATGGAAGCTATAATCACTGTCCAAAGATAAGTTGGGGGATTATAGCTCTTAGAAGTTGTAGGCGTAAACTTTAGGACATCCATCGAACAAGCCACAAGTTTCCGTATTAAGGATTCACCTTTAAGAGGAGGCCAAAATTATATCAATCCGTGGGGCATGCAGTAAGGAAGTGACACTCAGAGTAACAGAACTTCAAATGCATTGGTAAGCATGTCCCTGTTGCACCCATTTTCAGGCTAAGAGTTAAATGTTTTATATTTGCTACCAGGCAAAAGAAATGGTTCTGTTTACAACCTCTCTGGTATCTTTGGCTTTTTATTCCTAAAACAATCATTCCCAGGAAACTGCAACAGCTGCCTCACTGGCATCCTTGTTCTAGTCTCTTCCCTTTGCCAGTTAGCCTGTGTGCTCTCTTCAAATTGTCTTCTTCAGGTGCAACTTTCATATGTTTACCATTAGGTCTCCAGAATTTTAGTCTATAAAAATATGAATTTCATATTCTAACATTCAAGTTCTTCCATGCATGTACTTTACCTTTCCATTTTGATTCCCACTACCTGCCCCCTCCCCAACTCCCATCCCCAAAGTGTATTCCAGGGAAACATGACAATTCACTGCTTTCTGCACACACCTTGTACTTCTACTTCCTTTGCCTTTGCCCAGACAGAAAAGGAGCTGTCAGTGATGTTCAAAAATAACTAGAAGGCACTCAGTGCTACAAAGGGATGAATTTCTTTTTTGTCTGTCCAGCACTTTGTTCTATGGTTTCTCTTTGATAAATTCCCCCATTTTCCTTTGGGAAACTCTTCTCCTCCGTTTGGCCTTGGAGAGGCTGTCAATTACATTGCCGTACCCCGCGCCTAGCGCGAGGCTAAGCATGTGACCCAGGCTGGAGCCAATCGGACCGCAGAATAAAAATTGGCAACAGAAGTTGGTCCAAGAATAGACATGTGATTTAAGCAGAGCCAATTATATGGCATCTTTGGGATTGATGTACAGATGTCAGAACAGAAAATGTGTTTTTTTCCTTGGGACTGGGAGGAAGAAAATCTGGATCTCCCCATGGCTTGCCCAGTCTCCATGGAAGAGTCTGTTGGTAATAGAAGAGAAGGAAGTCATTAACTGAGAGAAGCAGGGAAGAGAAATGGAGAGATCCCTCATATTCAGTCATCTCAAAAACAAAATATACCCTTACATCTCCCAGTTATATGAGGCAGTAATTTCCTTTTTATGCTAAAGTCATTTGAATTTGGTTTCTGTACTTATAACTGAAAGCATTCCAAATAATGTATTTCTGGTCAACAGTTGGTTAACTTTATCAAGTGCTGCAGAACTCAGAGAATGTGAGTCCCAAGAAAAGATCTCAGATTGTACACGAAGAGTCACTTCTGGGAGCTCCTGGGTGGCTCAGTCGGTTAAGTATCTGACTCTTGATTTCGGTTCAGGTCATGATCTCATGGTTTGTGAGTTTGAGCTGACGGTGTGAAACCTACTTGTGATTTTCTCTCTCAACTTCTCTCCTCCACTTGTGCGCGCACGCTCTCTCTCTAAGTAAGTAAATAAACTTTAAAAATTTTTAAAAATGAGTCAACTGTGACTTCCCATGTGTGGTTTCAGGTGAGTGGATGGGTGGGAATAATTTAGTCAGGAGTAAAAGAATGTGTATCTATGGACACAATAAAGGAAAGCAAGAATCAGTGTAGGGGTTAGAGAGAAACACAGGTTGAAGGCAAATTTTCTTGTTTTGTTTGTTTATTTTTCTAAATATTGGGGTGATTTACGCATATTGGTAGGCAAATAGTAATGATTCTTTAAAGAAAAAATGGAAAATGGAGACGAATTGAATAATTGAAGGTGCAAGATCTTGAAAGGAGAAATGTTCATGAGCATAAATAGGGTATTAGCTTTGGAAATGAAAGTGGATACTTCAGATGTAGGAGGGAAAGGCGACATTGGTTGGAAACTGACATGAAGAGGAGGAAGCTCACACTGTGGTCCTCGGTGCGTTTTGTGATATGAGAACTCTGTGGGCTCCTTTTTATTATTAGGTTTCCTGACGAACTCTTCCTAGTTAATGGTAAACTTGGCTATTGAAGTTACAACTTCTGAACTGTATACATCATTTTAAAGGGCAAGGACCTTCTTTAGACAATAGACACTTTATCCACAAAGCTTTCTGCATAACACTGTAGACTCCTTATGCTTTTGTAATTGACCAAAGTAACTAAGTATTATAGTAGCAAACTGGGTAATGGTTTGGATGATAATGATCATTCTAATAAAACAGAATTGAGCAAATATAAAGAAATTACGTTTAATTTGTGAAACCAAATTCGTAAGAAGGGCATAATGGAATAAAGGCTAATCTCTTTGGAATTGTCCTTAAATATATAATTTATAAAAGAGCAGACTTGTAAAGACATTTTAAACTTTGCACAATTTCCACTTGAGCAGAAACAAGAAGTGGCACAATTCATATGTACTAAATAGCAACTTTTATTAAGAATTTTCAGTTCTTTGGGCACCTGGATGGCTCTGTCAGTTGACTCTCAATTTCAGCTCAGGTCATGATCTCCTGGTTTGTGGGATCAGGCTGCGTCAAGCTCTGCACTGACAGTGCGTAGCCTGTTTGGGATTCTCTCTCTCCCTCTCTCTGCCTCTGTGCGAGCCCGACAGTGACCACAAGAAAGCGTGGTTAGGGACGCGGGGATGTGCCTGCCCACGGGGCTCCCTGCCTGGGCAAAGCATGCCTGCAAACAGGGTGCTCTGCCAGGAGGCCTGCACACAATATCTAAGGTTAATGGTCCGCTCGCAAACGAGGGAACATGCCCTCCTTAGAAGTAAGGAGGAGGCTGGAATTGTGAGCAGGCCTCTTAGTAAACATGTTGTGGTCGCTGTTGGGCTCCCACAGCCTCTCCCCTGCTCATGTGCACACACACACACTCTCTCTCTCTCCCAAAATAAAAAAAAGAACTTTCAGTTCTTTTGTAGTTAAGGTGCTGTGTATCTCTACATTTCAGATGGTGTGGTTATATTTTAACCTTCTTTGAGAGATTTTCTTTTTATTATCATGGACTTAGCAGATCATATTATAACATGCAGTTTTTCTTTTTTTTAAGTTTATTTATTTTGAGAGAGACAGAAAGCACGAGTGGGGGAGGGGCAGAGAGAAGGAGAGAGCGAGAATGTCAAGCAGGCTCCATACGATCAGCATAGAGCCTGACTCATGACTCAAACTCACAAAGAGATCATGATCTGAGCCAAAATCAGGAGTCAGGGTCTTAACCAACTGAGCCACCCAGGTGGGCCAACATGCAGTTTTTCATACCTTTTATCTAAAAACAATTTTACCATTAATTAGACATCAGATGACACATTTTGCATCAGGAGGTGTCTTCACTTGTGCCTAAACCTTACCACATCTTGGTTTCTTAAAAACTCCAAAAATTCTGATTTCCTAACTGATTTATAAAATGAAAAAGAGACGAGGTCTATCTTAATGGGAAGTTTACAGGATATGACCCGTCTTAGGGAGGAGAATATGTGCTTTCAGACAGGACTAAATTTAGATCCTCTTTGTACGTAGTGCCTGAGTGCTTCAGAACATGTTTTTTTTTATCCTTCTCAAGCCCCTGTCAATGGGAGAAATAATGCCACCTCCCTCATAAGACTCCAAGAAGATAATGCATGTAAAGAATATATGACAAAGTCTGACACATAACAACTGCATAGGAAATACTGGGCCCATGACTATTTCTAGGGAGTAGCAAGAGAGCACATAATTGAAGGGCAAGATCTTGGAGGAAAAAGAAGAACTTCTTAACTGAAATGTATAACACATCAACAGCATTAGACTAAGAATTTGTGATGCCTGAGGAGGTTGAATTGATCGTGGTACAAAACAGAAAACTATCCATTGCTTCTTGGGTTTTCATATGTTTCTGCTTACACTTATGTCCTGTCTAACCCTACACAAGCTGTGTGAAAATCTCTTGCCATTAGCCCATGGCCATAGGACTTGTATTATAGGACTCATTTGCCTTATAAAATAGAAGTATGATCTTTTATATCCAGCTAATTTATCTTTTAACTAAAGTGTGTGTGCTCTCTCCCTCCTCTTACCTCTCTTTCTCCCTACCCTCCTCTTCTCCTCCCACATCCCCATAAATTCCTGACATCCAGGTCTTGTGAGAATTAGATATACGCCAACTTTTGTATTTATCTTGGTGATGCACATAAGCTTCTCAATCTGAAAGAAAAGCTTGATTGATTAAGAAGACTCACTTTTCCTTCAATCTGTTGCCTTTGTAATGGTACACAATTCTGACTTTTTGGGTATGGTTCTGAGTACCATTTGCTTGCCTTTGAGGTTCCCTTTAGAGCTCAGGTCCCAGAACTTAACACGGATTTAGCCTTTAAAATCTCAGTCTACTTCAGGTGTGAATCAGAATGCACTGCTTTTATGTTCTTGAAACATGCAGCCGTGCTATGATCTAGGCTGAGCCTGACCCATAATCCAGAAAACAAAGCTCACCTGTGTAGGTGGGGTAGCTTCTTGCAGTTCATTTGCAGATCTCTCTGGTCGGGCTTTCATTTGTTCATAACAGTTTTCATCCACTGGTTCTGATGAGTTAGAAAGATCATGATTTACAATGGAAAAGTGAAAAATGCTGGCACCAATAAAAATGCATGACCCAAACAACACAGAGCTGTAATGTGAAACCCCCAAGAGTCATTTGGTTTGTCATTTTTGTGAAGATGCAAACAAGTAAGGAAGCACAAGCCATTTTATGCTTCAGAATGTGGAGAAGTCTTTTGCCCCATAGCATCAACAAGAAGACAAAAGAAGGTCACTTGGGATAAAGACTAGATCATATTAATTTATGCCATTGCAGGTGACAGGCTTGACTTAAACTACCATTTAGATGTTATAGAGATCCCATGTATTCCATTTAGGCATGATTCCAAATGGCACATGGCGGTGGCATGGCATAGTGCACATGCACTGATGATTCAAATTTGGCAATTCTCTCCATAAGTGAGGGAACTTCTACTTAAAGCCATTTCATTAAGTTTATTTTGATGGGGGGGGGGGAGGGACCATGAGGGAGGGAGAGAGAGAATCCCAAGCAGGCACTGCACTGTCAATGCAGAGCATGATGTGAGGCTCAAACTCAGGAGCTGTGAAATCATGACCTGAGCCAAAGTTGGATGCTTAATAGACTGAGCCACCTAGATACCCCATACCCAAAATTGTTTCCTGTTTTTGAAAAAGAATGTTTAGATTATGGCTTTTGTCTCATAAGTCAGTGACAGTTCAGCCAGGCTGTTTTGAGGGTATGGAGCTGTGAAACGCTGGTCCTAAGTACTTAGAGGTTTTGTGCAGTGGCCAACAGCCAGCAGAGCTGTGCTCATTTCATCCTATAGGGACATGCATAAGAAATTACCCATCCCTTACTTGCCCCCCAGATATGCCTATTTCAAGGGGAAAAGAGAGAGAGAGTGTGTGTGTGACTTGTAGGATGGCCTGTCACCTGGCAGAAATGTGGATTGCACCAATTTGATCCCACAGAAAGAAAGATATATTTACTAATGTAATGCAACTTAAAACCAATCATTCACACATTTCTGAAAAGCAACACAGAGAAGGGATATTTCTCAAGGAATGGTCCATGGAAAACATGCATTAGAATCACCTGGAGATTTGTCAGTTAGCAAATTACTAAACCATACTCTGGACCTAATAAATCAGAACCTGTGGGGTGGCACCTGTGCTCCCTTAGATATAGAAATTGCAGCTATGGTGGGCTTTGCACCACCAGAGTACGTAAGAATTGAAACCTCAGATATTATAGATGGGCACCACGATTCTGCAAGGTGAAATAGGAGGGCAAATTATTTTTAATAGGATAGTCCTAAAAAGAGTTTTGATTTCTCAGAGTATAGGGATTAGAAGACACTACAAAGAAGGGAAAGACAAAGATTAAATAGTATTTTGAATCCTTTCATATTCTCACATTCCTAACTTTAGGAGACTTGCATGGTGTTTTGATATACAGAGATTCAGATAGTTTAGTCCATTCCTGGAAATC
Organism: Hyaena hyaena; assembly: GCF_003009895.1. Classification (NCBI taxonomy): domain Eukaryota; kingdom Metazoa; phylum Chordata; class Mammalia; order Carnivora; family Hyaenidae; genus Hyaena; species Hyaena hyaena. Next base: position 610,222 of record NW_024080883.1, read on the forward strand.
TCCGTTAACCCCCAACTTTCCTATCGTGAATTAAGTGAAGGACTTGCAGGGCCAGGATGGCATTAAATACTAGCATTTGCCCTTAAGCCTTCTCTAATTGGAGCTCTGGGATCAGATCATTGTTATCTGTTTTAAGGAATTTAGTGGCCTTTTGTTTTGGAGTGGTTGGGATGTTTCGAGGAATGAGGGAAGCTGGGAATTGAAAAGTACTTGTCACCTAAGAACAAAAAATTTAACCCACTCGGTGGTAATGTAGCTCTTTTCTTTCCCCGTTTGCCCTCAATGTATCCCTAGATTCTCTACTTAACACTAGCAGTTAAAATAAGGGAATCCAGAGAGTATGTTCATTGTTCCAGAATATTCAATGTAGATTTGCTTTTGTAGACAGAGAGCAAAGCACTGGTTCCCCAAGCTGTTTTCTGTTCTAGAAATAGCTTTATTTCATAGAACTATGTGTGTCAGAATTCGTAGTAAGTCTTCCTGTATTCACATTTCTTCTAGAGTAATATGAAGAAAATCTAGAAAAACAGGATGTTGATTTACACTGAATGTTACAATACAATTTATAATATGCAACTTTGGAAATATATACTAAATAAAATGCTAAATATAATTGAATTTATGGTTGCCATTGGGATATTTAAATGTGATTGCAACCAAAACTAAGCTACCTCATGCTGTGGAATTAAGGGGAGGGATATTAATTTATAGATAAATATAATTTCTGAAAAAATAAAACTTACCTGGGACCATGTCATCTAAGTTACCATAAATTGGTGTGTCTTCAATATAATACTCATCCTCCCTATAATAATGAAAAAGAATTTATCTTATTAGAATCCACTTTATACACAGTTCTTAACTAGTTGTTCAGTTAAATTCAACATATGATTACATCTTCTTGTTTAACCTTAGCCAACCAAGGTAGATATATTTACGTGCAAGTGAATGGACGCAAGTGTACATGTATGTGTGTTCATTTCAACAGGGTGGTTTTTTTTTTTTTTTTGGACTGCTCAGGAAATAATAACAGCGAATACGTATTTAGCACTTAAGTTTGTCAAATGCTACTTGAGCTGCAAGTTCATTCGCTCATTTATTCCATTCTCAAAACAATCTGACCAGATAGGCCCTATAGCATTCCCATTTTATAGATAAGGAACTTGAGGCACAAAGAAGTCCTGTAATTTGGAAGTGAGAAGACTAGTCAGTGGCAGAGCTGTGACTAGAACCTAGGTTATCTATGGTCTTAACTGCACATTGTACTGCCTGTTTACTTCCCCAGAATATTACTCTGAATCATCCCCTAAAACTATGTTTACTAAGTAAATACTAATTGACAGTGATGCTTAAGAAATAAAAGGCCAAAGGAATATCGTAGAGTTAGGTTGGCAGATGTAGTCAAATGATTGATCACCTATTACATCCAGATGCTGTGCCAAATGTTTTATATACATTATACGAAAGTCCTCAGGAAATTCTGCAAAAATATTATTTCCCACTTTGCAGATGTGAAGTCCGAGAGTGAGCGAGATTAACATTATTTTCCTTAGCCTTATGTGTAATGCCAGCAATAAGTACCAATTCTGAAAGCTTGTCTTTATGCCAGTGATCATTGAGTCCTCAGAACAATTCTGAGATTTTTTTTTTTGTTTAAATCCTCACTGTGCATACAAGGAATTTGCAACTCCTAGAGTTAAAGTAGACAAAGACAAGGATACTAACTCTTGGTGCTAGGATTATAATGCAAGGCTGGTCCAAAAGCCCTGACTACTATTTTCTCTTGATGTTTGATTAAATTTCCTTACAGCTTCATTTCAGTAATCCTTTTAGGATTAGAGTAGACATCCTACTATTGTCACCAGTGACAATGGCCTTGGTGACCAGCTTTCACAATGGCAGGCTGGGAACAGAGGAGCACATCAGGCAGTGAGAGTGGCATTTCATAAAATAGTAGCAACTGCTTTAACTATGAGATTATATATCATCGGGAACTGCATGAAAAGGAGAAAGGACACTTACTTATCTCAAAGCATAACACCTATATCACTCCCTACGCTTCTGAAAGAAGACACAGTATATGTAAATAGTAAGTAGGTGTCCTTAAAAAAAAAAAAACTAGATCAAATGATGCCTGGATGAAATGGTTTGAAAAGTCCAGATGCTGGCGTGTTTTTCTTTTATCTGATAACAAAGGAACTCATCTGTAACCTTTCCTTCCATCAGTAATTCAGTACAGCTTAATATTGGGATATGGAGTAGGCCCTGTTCATGGTTTTTCTCTGGCTATGCAGAGAATATAATAGCAAAAGGTGAAGAATTTTTTAATAAGACAATCCATCCATTTTCCTAGCTTACAAAGATAGCAGATACAACCTGCACATGATAAATCATGTCCAAAAAATGAATATCATTTCATTCCCTATGAATGAAAATAAGATGTGATTTATAATGCAGTGCCCTATGTCTATAGGCAGGTCTCAAATGATTAATCATCTCAAATAAGCTATTACAAGGGAACAGTTGCCTAACCAACAAATTAAAAAATATATTTTTACTTAGCAATGCCAAATAGCTCCAGCCTATTGCAAATATCTAATGAACTCTAAGCACAAATACTTGGCAGTGTTTTATGTAGAAGATCAATTGCTATTAAAAATAGATTAATAAAGCCATATCCTAGAGGCTAGTGCATTGCTCTGAATATGTCCAAAATGGTCCTCTGACCAATAAGCACATTTACTGGCACTACAAAATCTAAAACAATGTTAGTTATATCTTTTACTAGGGGCCAAATTTTCTACTTTAGCATATATTTCCTGTATTCCTTATTTTTAAAGTTTTAATTTCACCATTATTTTATTGTGAAGAAGTCCTTTTAGAAAAATTGTTGAATGCTTTATTATCTAAGTAGATTAAATATGTAAATTCCATCTTTAAAAAATCATTACTTCATATGAATGACTTTGGATATAAATTCTCTGAATTTCAATGTCCTTATTTATAAAACAAGTTTATTAAACTATTCAATCACTATTGTTCTTTTCAGCTCTGAAATTCTATGATATAAATGTGGGGTTCCAACATCCAAACAAAAATGAAAGCTATTTCTATAAAACAAAATATAGCTATTTTAAGGGGTCAGAAATTTATGAGGCTGTGAAAAGAGCAAGCTTAGGGGTCTATCAGGGGTTTTGGTAAGTGTTACCTTGATTTGCTGAGTAGGTATTTCTTCAAATTGTCAAGTATATCTGTTTAGGCACCATTAGTGTATAATGTTTTTTAAAGCCATAAGAGGAGATAAAAACGACTTTATGGAATGAGTATAGATAGAGAAGAGTTTCATGAGATTAGCCCTGAACACTCTGATGTCAAAGGTTCAGTAATCAGCAAAGGAGAAGGAGCCATGTAAGGAGGAAATTCAAAGATGGGTTGGGGGGGTGGGACCCAGAGCCTAGAGAAGTGTCTCAAACCTAGAGAAGTAGGGAGCATCGAGGTATCAAATGCTACAGATGGACTGCATACAATGACACTAAGATTTGGCCATGTGGATTTCACTGGTGACCTTGACAAGAGCTAAATTGGTGGATTACTGACTGCAGAATATTGAATAGAGTAGGTTCAAGAAAGAAGAGAAGAGGAGAAGCCAGCAAATACAGACAGAACATAGATGGAACTTCCATGTTTTGCTGTAAAGGGTACAGAGCAACAGAGATGTAGCTGTGGGAAATATATCAAGAAAGCTTTTCTTTTTTTCTTTCCTTTTTTTAAATGAATGAAACAATATTCTTTACATATTTAGGGGAATAATACAAAAAGAAGAAGCAATGATACAGGGAAAAAAAAAAGGAAAGTTGCCGAAGGTATGGTTCCTGAGTATATGCTTCCTGAATTTTTGCTTTCTTTGCCAGGGACTGTGCCATGGGTGTAGCTGTCTTGAACTTAGGGTGAGGACCAAGTATAGACCCCTGGTCCTGGGGAAGAATATAAATTTCAGCATTGGCCTTGTACAGTTAGACACTAAGAAGTGAATCCAGTGGTATTCCCTTTGCGGGGTATGGTCAGTAGATTCTCAGAGCAATGATATCTAATACTAAATTTCTATTCCCTTGCTCAGTGTTCCAATTTTCTTCTAATATATCTTTTTTTTGTAGCCTATTGAACAGAAGGTGCTTGAGGCACCTGGGTGGCTCAGTCGGTTGAACATCCAACTTCAGCTCAGGTCATGATCTCACAGTTCGTAGGTTCGAGCCCTGCATTGGGCTCTGTGCTGACAGCTTGTTCAGACCCTGGAGCCTGCTTCGGATTCTGTGTCTCCTTCTTTTTCTGCCCCTCCCCTGCTTGCCCTCTGTCTCTCTCAAAAAATAAAAAATAAAAAATAAATAAACACAAGGCGCTTATATTGCCAGTGCTTTGGAACACTTGAAAAGAAGGATCTTTCACCAAGGTTCTGGGGAAAGGACAATGGAAAGATCTGCCAGCATGAAGAATTCTGAAAATATGTGGAAATACACCTAGAGCAGTGACATAGAGCTGAGTGTGATAAAAGGACAATCAAGAATACGATTTTTGGTGGGGCGCCTGGGCGACTCAGTCAGTTGAGTGTCTGACATCGGCTCAGGTCATGATCTCATGACTTGTGAGTTTGAGCCCCAAGTCAGGCTCTGTGCTGACAGTCAAGAGCCTGCATCCTGCTTCAGATTCTGTGTCTCCCTCTCTTTCTCTGCCCCTCCCCATTCATGATCTGTCTCTCTGTCTCTCTCAAAAATAAATAAAAACATTTTAAAAATAAATAAAAAAAGAATAAGATTTTTGAAACCTATCTATACTTCTCAAGGATTCTTTTTCTAAGTTTATTTATTTGGAGAGAGAGACAGCGTAAGTAGAGGAGGGGCAGAGAGAGGAAGGGAGAGAATCCCAAGCAGGCTTCCTGCTGCCAGCTCAGAGCCCAACACAGGGCTCGAACTCATGAAACTGTGAGATCAGGACCTGAGCTGAAACCAAGAGTTGGATGCTTAACTGACTGAGCTACCTAGGTGCCCCTGAAGGATTCTTAAGAAGAAATTCTTAAGAAGTGACTGGACTTCCTGCAGTCATACAGGGTTAGAGCGTGGCTTACAGTTATTTGTACATTAAAACTAATAAACAGAAGGCTGGAAAACGTGGAGCCATTTTGGCTACAAGCACAGCAGTGATCATGGTGAGGGCCTCATCTGCCCGTCTACTTGGAAGTCTCAGATGTCTGGGAAGGCTACTCAGAATTTCTCTTGTCACAAGGAGCCTCCCTCTTGAGAACGGATGAGGACAGCTAAGACCAGAAGACTGGTCCAGGGTAGTAGGTTAGTGTATTTAGTAAAGAGGGGAAGTAAATAGAGCCTGCACAGCCCCAGAAATCCAAGAAATCATTTTAAGGTAGAAGAATGGCTGAGATGAGACCTGTTTTGCCATAAAGTCATGTCTCAATGCCACCCAGGAGCAGACCATGCACAAAGCTGCTGAGAATCTGTCCTAAGTTTTTCACAACAGACTCTGAAACTAAGGAGTCATGATGAATTTAAAGTAGTCACAAACGTGAACTGATTTCCAAAATTGGAGGGTAAATATACTGTAAATGAGCAGAAATTTTCTTAACCTTAATTTTCATCTGATAAAACAGTATCTTTTTTTTTTTTAAATCAACTCTGCTTTGTATGGAAACTATTACATTATAATCTGTATGTTTCAGATGATACAGCTGAAGTTCACCAATGCTCATTTTCCTAAGACTACAAGACTAGTAATTACAAGAGTTTGATTAAAACCCAGCATTGTCTAGATCTCAAATCCATAATATCCCCCACTGTATTATACTTCTAATGCAGATCAAAGGACCAAAATTGTGTAGAATTATGTTTTAAAGGAAAAATAAAGTGGCCCAGGGGTAAACGCCAGGATGTGTATATATGACTTTCTGTTAAATATAGATGCTACATTGTTCTTGAAGTGATCACATTTTTGACCTACTAGTGCAGGAAGGGCAGGGATTTGGGGAAGTAGGAAGACAAGATCAGAGAAGCATATTTCTTTCCCCTCTAGCATGGCTTCCCACCTAAACCACTGTCAAGGAGACGTGGAGAGAGGGTGCATTGTGGGGAGCCCTAGCCTCAAGTCATCTAAGAACTGAGGAGGCATTGCTAATCTTATTTCTACCTAAGAAAGATAGCCTTTATTTCCCCTTGCTGTTTTAATGCTGAAGTTTTGATGGCTGGAGATAATTTCACATTCATTTTTTTTTTTTTCTGGATCCTCTGTACCCTTCCTGCAGAGGTGATTTTGGCCCCCAGACTACATAATCAGAAATAGACAAGCTGTGAAGTACTCTACATAAACTTGTGAATTAACATGCCAGCCACTTTTCATAGATAAAATCTGCATCACATATTCAAATTATGTCTAAATTGAGACTTGTTACAATAGATAACAGGTTATTAAATCCATGAGGGAAAGATCTACATCTTTGCATCTCTTGTCTACCACAATTCCTATTTGTTGAATTAATATCCATTGAATGTACAAATGAGCAAATGTTATAAAAGAACCAGCCTCTTTTTCACATTTACCCTATTGCCTGCTTACTTTGAGATGGGTATTTTACCAATTTTCCTTCAGACTCTCAGCATCCTAATCCAGTCTTTCGCAGAATGATCAAATCACTAGATATTCTATCACATTGCATCTTAATTGCCTCTCAAATGACAATTATCATATAAATCATCCAAGGGATTACATGGTTATATAGGATTTTCTTTGTCATGTTGTTTATTGTAACCAAATCAGCAAGTCACTCTTGATATGAGATAACTAATTGAAAATTATCACATGTTATAGAATATAATATTAAACTGTAAAAATAAAATTTTCTTCGTTGTGTGAATCTACCTGCAGCCTAGATCCTGGATCTGCCAGAGATATTTCCACATGGACAAAAATTTTTTAAAGGTCTTTTAGAGGCTAACAAAAAGCTTATAATCTTATCCTACCCAGTGAGAAAGCTCTGTGTTTGTGAAAGACCTTTTTGCCTTTCAGTCTACCATTTCAGAAAGGTCTTGAAGAGTCCTCTAGGAAATTCTCTATATTTAGATGTTTTTTTTTTATCCTAGAGGAGAAATTTCCAGTCCAATAACATATTTGGGCCAGAATATACTGTGCAAGAAAATGAAAATTCTTTACTATGATTTATACCGTAACCCTTTTTTTATAAAGAAAAATCATACAAATTCCCTGCAAATAATTCAACAGATATTAAAGAGAATAAGTTATATCTATAACCATATGTTATCTTAGGGTTGATTTATCACAGTTCCCTATTGATTGTATTGACCGACATCACAGCTCCCTATTAATTGACATTACTTTTAAAAAGAGAACACCATATGGGGCGCCCGGGTGGCTTAGTCGGTTAAGCGTCCGGCTTTCACTCAGGTCATGATCTCGCGGTTCGTGGGTTCGAGCCCCGCGTCGGGCTCGGTGCTGACTGCCAGCTCAGAGCCTGGAGCCTCTTTCAGAGTCTGTGACTCCCTCTCTCTCTGACCCTCCCCTGCTCATGCTGTCTCTCTCTCTCTCTCTCCTAGAAATAAATAAAAAACATTAAAAAAAATTTAAAAAATTTAAAAAGAGAACACCATAAAGCATCCTTATGCGTGTATGTGCATATGTATATCTTTTAAAAAATTTTTTTAACGTATATTCATTTTTGAAAGACAGAGCACGAGAGGGGGAGGGGCAGGCAGAGGAGGAGACACAGACTCCAAAGCAGGCTCCAGGCTCTGAGCTGTCAGCACAGAGCCCGATGTAGGGCTCAAACTCATGGACCGTGAGATCATGACCAGAGACAAAGTCGGACACTTAACCGACTGAGCCACCCAGGTGTCCCTGTATATCTTAAATTTTATTAGGTATTGCTAGATTTCTTTTCCACCCTGGTTTCTTAAGGGCCACTCAATTTTATATGTAATCAGACTGAATTCTTACAATCTGATTTGAATCAATCCTTTTGAAATTGACAAGAATTCCGTAGATACCAGGTTAGAGTCTCATTTCATCCCTTAACCAGCACCCTTATTGACTCAGGATAAGTAACTAGGGAAAATAATAACAGTATACCTCTTGATCTTCAGATAGGAGCAAAACTAATTAAAACTCACTTTTCATTTTATTTTTACCCAAATGTGACAACCCCAGGCCCAAACTGTAAGCAATATAGCATTTATTACTTCTTATTAGTTAGGAATCATACTACATAACTTATTTTCTACATACCTGGGAATGTAGTCTTCAGTGTGTCTGTACATTTTACCTGAAAGATATTAAAAATAGACAAGTTAAAGGAATTTTGACATACATTAGTTAAATCTTCTAGAGACTATTGTGAGAGGAGCTTAGCCTCATTGTCCTGAGTCTCAGCTAATATCTTAAATCAAGACACTTGGCCACCACCACCAGACGTAATGATCTTCTCTGATTTGGGCCAATCTTCTCTCTTGGAAATTTGAGATGGAAACACAACACAGGTTGGAAGTGATATAGAGCCTGCACGTGTGGCCATTTTATGCAGGGGAAACACCAAGTGATGAACATGGAGATCTCTACCCCTGCCTTTATGGTGGGCCAGTCCATGGTAGGTGGGGCGCACTGTCTCTTCTGCCTTCACATTCCATGAAACAGCTCTCCCTCCTGACAGATTCCCTCTCTGACCTTGGTGATCTGAATAAGCTTTTCTCCCCTACGAAAAGCAAGCAAACAAACAAACAAAACACAAAACAAATCCTAGGAAGCTTCTTTATTTATCTATTTTTGAAGTGTCTGCTAACAGTTCTTGTCATGTGAACAAGAACATAAAAATCATGTTCAGGAAGTTGCTCTGGTTGTAATTCTATCTCATGCACATGGGGCAAACTCAAGTAAGGATAGATGAGGATTCTAAGGAGAAGAGAACTGTAAAAAGTTGGGCTCACAGTCTAAAAGTAATCAAAACTGTAAAGTGGTTTTTAAAAGAAACAGTATACTGGTCTGCAGTGATAACACTGACCAGAGATCTGAGGTAGGCTCACAAAAACCATGAAAAAGTTACGTGCCTAGTTTCCAAAAGGAACCCACTGTTGGACCTTGAAGATGGTGGCTCAAAGGCAAATGAAAGGCAGTATTCTCACTTCCAGTTAAATATATATGTTCAAACTTGAAAAATATAGTTTTAAAAAATTTTTAGTGAGAAGCAATAGATTCATAATGCATTGTTGAGAGACATTAAGGGAAAATTAGAACACGGTTTTAATAATTAAGATTAAATTTATGAAGAAGTCTGTATTTTCTGTTCATCAGTAAATTTTCTTAGACTGGATATAGTTGAATTGAATGATATACCAAATACTGTGATATTTGTTATATTTTGACTGTTATTCAACCTGGCACTAAATAGCAAAATCTTGCAAAAGCTATTTCTATAAAAATGAAGCCCATCATTATCTGAGTCTCTGGCAATCACACAGAGAAATTAGTAGCCAAAGAGTGATCTTTCAGTTTTAACATATAAAAAACACCGTGCTCGTAGGGAACTGGTAAAAATATTTTCAAATGACTGAGGAAGTCACCGAACAACTAGATTATTTTTAGTTAGATTTATGTGTGACAAAGTTGAGTTATTCTCCAGAGAGGTCATTAGCTGTTAGAGAAACATTATTGGAACAAATTATTAAAGTCATCACGTTGGATGAAATGGACCTGTCATGTGTCAGTGCATTTGGAAGAATTCTGTGAAGGACCAAATGCCGGAAGTTTTGCAGAGCATGTAGACCTAGAACCTATGGGACCAAAAATGATTAATGATCCACTTGGGATGTATCTGAAAGACTCCTAGCCCACAGGCAATGCCCTACCATGACCTGCATATAAAAGATGCAGCTATTTAGACTACTTTCAGATTAGTCTTGTGAATATGAACACAGATAGATGTCGAGAGAAGGCTAAAGAAGTCTACTATTGCACGGAGCCACAGGTTAATGGAAACACAAGATTGGAAAGCTTCAGAAACAAAAATAATAACAATAAACATAAGAAAAATCAAGAACATTGAAAACTGGAAAATATGAAGTATGTGTTGAGTTCTTTTTAAATGACAGAAATGTTTATACTCATGTCATTAACTATTATTCATATTTGCCTGGAATTAAAAATGCACATACAAGAGTTTAGTCAAATGGTAGCCTAATGTAACACAGAAAAAATTCAAGGTGAGAAATCAGAAGACTGAATTTGGGTAGCAGCTCTTCAATGCATTTGCCATGAACCAACATGCAAATCACTTTAAAACTTGATTCTCAGGGTGCCTGGTGGCTCAGTCGGTTGAACATCCAACTCTTGATTTCATCTCAGGCCATGATCTCACAGTTCATGAGTTCAAGCCCTGTGTTGGGCTCTGTGCTGTGTTAGTTAGCACAGATCCTGTTTGGAATTCTCTCTCTTTCTCTCTCTCTATCCCTACCCTACTCATGCTCTGTCAATCTCTCTCTCAAAATAAATAAACTTAAAAAAAAACCTCCACTTAAAAAACAAAAAACAAAAAATTCTGATTCTCTCTATTTGTAAAGTAGAAATAATAATGCCAACAGCATGTAAGTAGATGTAGAAGATAAATGAAGAAATTTTCGTTAAAAACAGTTTAGAAAATGACAGTTGATTTTCTATATTATACATTCTAAATCCAATCAGGTAATAAGTCACAACTGTGCTGATTTGAATTGAGTCTCTTCATTAAATGGATTAGTGGAAAACAAGTTGGTGTAATTAAAAAGCTATTGTAAGGTGAAAGATTCACAAGTAAATCTTGATTTGCAGTGAAATGACCGAATCTCACTTCTGGCAAGAGGATTGTCATCAAGTGAGTGTTAAATTGAAAGAAAAAATAAAAAATAATGAATTTGAAAGCTAAAATAAAGAGTGACATTACTTAAACAGAACGAGAAAAAATAGGCATGGGGTCAAAGGTTACCCTACACAGACTAATATTTTTAAAATGTTTTTATTTTTATTTTTTTATTTTTGCAAGAGAGAGAGAGACAGACAGACAGACAGACCGACCGACCAGGGGAGGGACAGAGAGAGAGGGACAGAGGATCCAAGCTGACAGCAGAGAGCCCAGCATGGGGCTCAAACTCATGAACCCTGAGGTCATGACCTGAGCTGAAGTCAGATGCTTAACTGACTAAGCCACCCAGGAACTCCCAGACTAATATTTTTAAAAGATAATGTGGATTTTCCAATTGGAGATACTTGGAATATGAATGTTGGTACTTGGAAAGTATACTAATGTAATGTGTCAAAGGATAGCTCTATGGAAAGATGTTGTTGGATGCATTATCAGTAGAGAAAAGCAAAACTAGTTTTGAACCAAAAAGATTTGTGGGAAAAAGAAAATAGAAGCCACTGTATGAAGGATACAATATAATCATGTGATACTTACTTGGAATGAAAGGAAATTGAAACAATGTGGAGAAAAAATTGAGTAGTGGGCAAAGGACAGGATACATCAAAACCAATCATACAGAAGAAGCATCTTGAAAGGGTCCTTAAAAAGTTCAACACTACCTTCTCCACTCCTCTCAGATTAGAATTTAAATGTGTAATCTGGAGCTGGAGATCTGTACTAGAGTGCTTTTAGTTTTACAGCCCTTAGCTATAAGAAGTGTGATAGTATATGATTTCTATAAATAAGAAGGTGGTAATCAGAAGTTTAGAGGTTGGAGCTAGGGAGAAAGGTCAGCAAGCTCAGGCTCCTGAAAAGAGTCTTCTCTGGCATGAGGCTTTTAAGTTTATTTAAAAATAGGGGCACTTGGACGGCTCAGTCAGTTAAGTGACTGATTCTTGATTGTGGCTCAGCTCATGGTCTCATAGTTCATGAGTTTGAGCCCTACATCTGGCTCTGTGCTGACAGTGAGGAGCCTGCTTGGGATTTTCTCTCTATCTCTCTCTGACCCTCCCTGCCTCTCTCTCTCAAAATAAACTTTTAAAAATTTTTAAACAAAAATAATGGCATGATTTAAAAGCTGCTAATCATCTCAGTGATATTTAGTAAAATAGAAAGCAGTTTTTATGTTGCTATGAAGCAGTTAAATTTGCAAGATTCTGTGTGAGAAGAACGGGGTAAGTTTTCATAATCCTCTCTGTGATTCAGATACAGACAACTTGCGGTCAGGTTCATGGTTGAGAGGATGTAAGCAAACATTTGCTTTTATGTTTTCCCCTTTATAGTGTTTACTCTTCCATATGCAATACATAACAAGAGAAAACAGCACATGGCTTCAACTCCATAATAACATTTTTTGATACATTCTTCATGTGAAAATGTGAAAAATGTGCCATAATTTTGAAGCGTCTAGGAAATATACTGATGGGACTTAGATGTATGAGCAAACCATGAACTTATTTATCCTTCTTCTCAAAACAGAGAAGAAAGGTTGGATAAAGAATATTTTTTGGTTTTAAAGGAGGACAAAGCTAATACATTCCTAGCAGAAAAAGAAATAAATATAATCCTACCGAAGAACAAAGAATCACATAAAGCATAAGGTTTATTTTGGGGGGAAGGGATAACTCCATTACAAAGCTTCTACTGAGCACTGCTACAAAAAACATCAAGGAGAGGCTTATCATGTCTACCTGATTGAATGTGTAGATACCGTCTTGTTGCTGGGATGGAGATTTTCTTTTGTAAGCTATTTAATACACCAGCAAAACTTATTCATTGACTCTTCGCCTTACGAGGAGTCATGTCTTGCAAGTTCCTTAGCCACAAAGAATAGCACAAAGATGCAAAAATGAAAAGTTCCATGGGGACACGGATACAGGGGCACTGTGTCCGCAGACCAAGTGGCAGAAGAGCTGGCTAACATAGCTGAGTCTCCTCTGGTCTGTCCCGCTAGGAGAAACAAAGCCGGAGGAGTCTTTAGCAGGACTGGAAGGAAGTCAGTTTGCTGAACGAATCCCAGAGTCTCCTGGAACCACTGTGTGGGCAAGACCACCCTGTTTGCCCATGAGGACTAGCAACTGCATCGGTAGTGGCAGTTACTACCAGCGCCTGACAAAGAGGTCAGGAGAAGCTGGGGTGGTGGAGAGAGGGCTGCAGACAGCAAAAGGGAGGTGGGAAGCGAACAGAAGGCACTCGGGCGTCATTGAGCACTGCTGCAAAGCTAATCTGAGGCTTGGATGCTAATACAATGCAAGACCCAGGGTTATATGCTTACCTAGAAGGGCACATTTTGCTCAAATAAAGTAATTTGCAATACGCTAACAGCTAGAACTGATTCCATGAAAGCCTATGGGAAAAGCTCGGAAAGGATCCTGCGTGTGACTTAAGTGGGCCTGCTAAAACTCGGGTTATTGCATGATCTATTGTGTTAGATAATATAGAGGTGGGGCAGGAAGTGACACAGGAGCTGGAGAGGACCTAGGAATATAGAGATGGTGGGAGCAGCGAGAAGCCAGAGGAATGAACATTCGCTGAAATAACCAACACTAGAATTAAACGGGATAACACACAGTCATAGCAAGCCTTTAACAAATACCTGTGGAAGGAGGGAAGGAAGCACCCGGGCAACCAGTAGTGGTGATGTGGGCTATACGCCATGCAGGGCTGACCTCCTCAGTCCCAAGCACTGAGCTGAGTGATCTGTCTAATTCTGACAAGAGACCTATGGGCTAGATGGTGTTCTCCACATTTGTAGACAAGGACCCTGAAACTACGAGAAGTTATGTTTCTTGTACAAGAGATCTCCCAGGTAAATACTGAAAGCAGGGTTTTAACTCATGACAGATGGATTTCAATAGCCACGATGCTAAAAACAAATTGAGAGAACTGAAATTGATTTTTAAAAATATAATAATACGTGTAATTTACTGTTTTCTGTTTTTAAAAAGCTGTTATTTCCCACCATACTGCTTGTAGACAAAGTAATTTACGGCATGCCTGAGGTGGTCAGGGTTTGTATGATTGAAAATAAGATAAATCTGTTTTGGTTTTTTTTTAAAGGAAAAACCTTTCCTCTCCTCTCCTCCCCTCCCCTCTCCTTTCCTCCCCTCCCATCTCCTTTCCTCCCCTCCCCTCCCCTCCCTTCCCCTCCCCTCTCCTCTCCTCCCCTCCCCTCTCCTTTCCTCCCCTCCCATCTCCTTTCCTCCCCTCCCCTCCCCTCCCTTCCCCTCCCCTCTCCTCTCCTCCCCTCCCCTCTCCTCTTCTTCCCTCCACCCCCTCCTCCCCTCCCCACCCCTTCCCTCCCCTCTCCTTTCCTTTCCAAAATGGTAGTCTCCAGTCTTTCAGCAGTGTCAGCTAACCATTATAAGAAAACAGCTCTCAAAAGGAGTTCATATGATGGTAAATGGTATGAACATGGATAAGTAGATTCCAATGGACAAATTACCAAAACTGAGAACTGAAAAGCCCACTTGTTCCCTGGCCCCACACAGATCTCTGAACGATCATCACTGGAATCAGTGGAAGAGTGAAGTACTAGTTCACCATGTACTTGTACTTCCCCTGGCTTCCACCTGCAATTATTTCACCTCTATAGCTCTAAGTTCACCTTTTCTAACTCAAATGACAGTATTATCTGCATTCATAAAATATTTTACTGAGGAAATTAAAATACAGTCATGTTAGCTGTTGTAAAAAGAAGAGTACTACTCTTAGCTTCATTTTTTTCTATGAAGAAAGCTTTGTTCGAAAATGTTGGATGATGGGTCATTCATGCATCTGACTTATAAAATGTGTTTGAAAAAATATTTGATTAAAAAATTAATTGCCGAAATCATTGCTTGTGAAAAAGCATTGCCTGCCTGGAGCTTCAGGCATAGAAATACTATAATAGAGATCCTAAAAGAGTGTTGGATTTCTGGCCAAGGACATTTGGTGAACAGTGTAAAAGCAGAATGTACTAGTGGAAACCATGTTGGACAGAGAATTAGACGGACTGCGCCCTTATCCTTGGCTTTGCTATTGAGTAGACATGTGACCTCAGCTATGCCACTTCACTTCCTAGTGCTTCTTATCTTTTTTTGAGAGGCATGACAATAATGCTTTCTTCTTTATATTTTACATTTGTGTTAGCAACACTGAGGAAGACACTCCTAAGAGGATCAAGGACTCTCCCCAGAGTCTAACCATGGCTCTAAATTAGTTTCCTGCAGTTTTTCTGGGTCACATGTGTCTAATGTGATTTTATCAACTTTATATCTTTTCATCTGTTAAAAGGCATTGACAGTTTCTTTTCTATTCATTATTTTCACAGAAATATCCTGCTGCCCATAGAATTTTGGCTCTAGTATATTAAGACCTTTCTCAGAAATAGGTGACCTTTCATAACCATCCATCCATCCATCCATCCATCCATCCACCCACCCACCCAACACACACGTTGAATGCCAATAGTGTGCAAAGATTGTGCCAGTTGCTGTACACTACAGTATTTCAGTCATGCCCATGAGGATGAAAGCCACATGGTTAAAACTGCTGACCCACTTGTTGAAAAGAAATGCTGACCCTGGGAGTGTTAGATAATATCTGTGGGTCAGCCTGTTGCTTTTCTAGTTCTCTTCTGATCCCAATACAGTTCTCTTTCCTTTTTTTTTTTTTTAATGTTTTATTTATTTCTAGGAGAGAGAGAGAGAGACAGCGTGAGCAGGGGAGGGTCAGAGAGAGAGGGAGTCACAGACTGAAACAGGCTCCTGGCTCTGAGCTGGCAGTCAGCACAGAGCCCGACGCGGGGCTTGAACCCACGAACTGCGAGATCATGACCTGAGAGAAAGTCGGACGCTTAACCGACTAAGCCACCCAGGTGCCCCTGATCCCAATACAGTTCTAATGCCCATGACAGGCTCTGACTTAATGCTGACGGGTTTGAGTAGGCATGAGCGGAAGCTTGAAGATTTAGTCTTCACTCTTCCCATCATGTATCAGTGAGAATCTTTATGGCTACTACAGAATAAACTACAATTTCTCAACTACTGTTGAATTGGAGGAGGAAAACTACATTTTACCAGGACAATTCCTCCCTACTCTATATTGTAGGGCAGATAAAGCTGAGATTGGGAGTCTGTTCATATTCTAATATGATTGTATTTTTAAAGTAAGAGAAATTTTAGGGTGGAAAAAAGTACCAAATAGATTTTCTACAGATAAAGATATCCTATTGCATGTCATTTGATAAAATTGTCTTCTTCTTCTTCTCTAGAGTTTCCAGTGACTCTGTCTCCCTTCATGCTGGTACTATCCAGCTATTTCTCAAAATGTCTTACCTTGTCGCTGCTTTTCCACATAGTGGGAAATATTGAAGATCAGTGATACCATCAGAGCTAATCCCAAAAAGGCTAGAATTACCCAGACATAATATTGGCATTCAGAGTTTCCTGGAAAACAAACAAACAAATTTATAATATATTAGCTGCTTACCAATTTGTTTTGAATTGGGTAGACCCACAATTAAAACCATAGTATTTTTTCATAATGAACAGATCCTCTGCCAAGAAATTAATTACCATTGACCAAGACTTCTTACAGATTTCAAATGGGTATGGGTGATTAGTCCCTGCATTCAGCATGAACAAAAGGAAGCAAGTTTCCCACATTCTTTGTGTTGATGAAATGAAACATTATTAGTTTTGTTGCTAAAATTTGGCAACTGATGACTTATTATAAAAACTTTGGTTCAAAATCAAGAACATCCAAACTCAATCCAAATTGAATTGTAATTGTTTTCTTTGAGTACTTGTTGGCATTGTAGTGGATGTTGAACTGTCCTCAGTGGTCCTGTGTATTTGAATATATCTTTCATTTCCTTCCTTCCTTCCTTCCTTCCTTCCTTCCTTCCTTCCTTCCTTCCTTCCTTCCTTCCTTCCTTTAAAAAAACACTAAGGTTTGGAAGGGCCTTATTTATTCATCATGAATATAATCCCATAAATATTCATGAGAATTCTACAACACAGTAATCATTAACTACTTAAATTATACTAGTAATTCTAGATATTGAATGATACTGCCTATATTCCTAGAATTGTTTATTTAATTTGTTTAACTGTTTATGAAAAAAAGTGCATAGTAAGTGTAAACTTTAAAAATTCTAGCAATAGCAAAATATAGAATAACATGTAAGGTTCTCCACTAGAGCATAAATGGGTCACTAATATTATAGTAATTAGCCTTTAGAAAAACCAGTATGTCTGGGGGATTTTTACTACGTTACTAGGTTATCTGTAATGGCTGCATGGAATAACACAGTGTTGTTATAATGTAATGTATCTGCCCATTTCTCTAAGATGGATATTTTGATTTTTTAAAATGTCTTTCTCTTAGAAACAATAATACAACAAACTTCATTGGACAGGCATTTTGTGCATTTGTGGGCTCATCTGTAGAAAGAGGCTCCTGGGAGACAAACTATGAGACTCTTGAATGCTGAGAACAAATTGAGGGCTGGGGGGGTGGGAGAGGGGGGGGGGGGGGGGATGGGCATGGAGGAGGACACTTGTGGGGATGAACACTGAGTGTTATGTGGAAACTAATTTGACAATAAACTATTTGTAAAAAAAAAAAATAAAAATAAATAAAAATAGAAAAAAATAAAAAAAAATTTTAATGACCAAAAAAAAAAAAGAAAGAGGCTCCTGGGAATACAATTGCTGGATCAAAGGGAATTTTAAAGGCATACTTTCAAAGAGAGATTGTTCCCCACTTCCCACTGATAATAGTCCTTTTCAGGTGGTTAATGTAACTAGAATTGTGAAGAATAGGGCCAGCAAGCTATCTTACTTCCCAGATGGGTCCTTCTTTGCTATCACAACATAGAGGTATTAATTTCTGCTTTCTGTTATCAAATTAATGGTTAACTACATGAATTCTGTTACTAAAGACTTCTTTTCTTCTAGTAAAGAAGTCCAAGTGCAGTTCTAGGTTTTTCCACATTTTAAGGTAATTTGAGGGCACACATGACATTTTTTATCAAGATAGCTCACAGTTATCATTTCAGGTTATTCAGTCTGTCAAGTACATTCTAATCACTCACCCTCTACAGTCATTGTATTTGGTGACAAACAAATGAACTTTATTTGGACACAGAGTACACAGAGGCAAGACATATATATCATCCATGTTCAATATTAAAGACCATTAGTGAACTCAGAGAAGCAAAAAAAGAAGGCTAAGCATCAACCATAACCCTATTATCAAGAGACAATCACTGTGAACACCTTGGTTCATATACTTCCAATTATTTTCTCTGTATAGAAATGATTATGCACAGAGGCATAAGATTCAATTATACTGAATATACTGTTATCTCCTTTCACTCCAATAATTTATAGTGTGTTTCCTTTCCTATAGATAAAAAAATGCTCTCATTCTTTTAGCGGCCCTATATTCCTCTGAATGAATTTTCTATAATTTGTTTAAACAATCCCTTATCATTAGACATGTAAGTTGCTTGTGATTTTTAGTTATATAAGCAATGTTGTGATGAGTATCTGTAGCTAACATTAAATACCTAATCTTAATTTTTTTATTTAAGGGAAAAATTCTTTTTTTAAAGATTATTTCTGAGAAAGAGACAGGGAGAATGAGTGGGGGAGGGGCAGATAGAGAGGGCGAGAGAAAGAAAGAGAGAATGTCAAGCAGGCTCTGTGATATCAGCATGGAGCCTGATGTAGGGCTCAAACTCACAAACCATGAGATCATGACCTGAGTCAAAACCAAAAGTCAGATGCTCAACTGACTAAGCCACCCAGGTACCCCATTGATGGCCTCTTTTTTAAAACACAATATTAAGGGGTGCCTGGGTGGCTCAGTCAGTTAAGCATCTTTCTTGGGCTCAGGTCATGATCTTGTGGTTTGTGAGTTTGAGCCCCGTCGGACACTTCACTGACAGCTCAGAGCCTGGAGGCTGCTTCAGATTCTGTATCTCCCTCTCTCTGTGCCTCCCCTGCTTGTGCTCTATGTCTCTCTCTCAAAAATAAATAAATATTAAAACAAAATTTTTAAGGGGTGCCTGCATGGCTCAGTCAATTAAGCAGCCAACTTGGGCTCAGGTCATGATTTCACAATTCATGAGTTTGAGTCCTATGTTGGGCTCTGTACTGATAGTATGGAGCCTGGAGATAGCTTCAGATTCTCTGCCTCCTTCTCTCTCTGACCCCCCACCCCCCGCCCCCTGCTGCACTCTGTCTCTCTTTCTTTCAAAAAGAAATAAACACACAATATTAAGAAGTCTCTTCTCAGTCTGATCTGGCCTCCAATCCTATTAGTTCAATTGGCCCTGACTTTTATGTTTATGGCTCTTTTGGTTCATCCACAGTACATCAACCCCCATCCTGAGAGCTACTATCTTCCCACACACTGTCTCCTGTAGTCCCCTCCTTTGTGGTTTGTGGAGGAAGTTGTCCCTTTGTCTTTTCTCTGGAGCCTGTGACATGGGCGCTTCATGAGAAGGTGCCTGCTCCTATCTCTGCCCTAAGCATAGAGAACATCACACTTTTCTTCCCTTACCATGAACACCTTCCACAAAATGTTACTTTAGGTTTTGTATCTTTTAGGACTTATATACTGTACTTGCCCAATAATATACCCTGCTCCAATCATTCTGAAGCACTTATGATTCTCAATAGATACCAGACTTACAATTTCATATCTTTATGTGTCTGTATATTTGCTCCTTTGCCTGAAATGTCTTTCTTCTGCTATTTGACAAATTCATAGTCATCCTTCAAGACTACCTTTTCTTTGAAGCATTTTCTCTATGCTGCCTGTCCCCTACCAAGTGACATCTTTTACACTCCCCTACATTTCAACAAATATTGAGATAATCATTTATTTATGTGTAAAAATCTCTTCCTACTTGACTATGAACTTCCCAAAGGACAGAAAGAAGGCCATATTCATCTTGGTCTTCATACCTCAATTTCCTCATTGTACGTAATTTTGTGGGGATTAAATGAGTTAAGATATGTAATGAGATTTGTAGAAGAGTGTTCCTCACCAGTAAGACGCTCCATAAATGTTAGGTAATGCTATTCTTTTAAAAAAAACTTGAGTGTAGTTGACACATAAGGTTAC
The DNA here is from genome assembly GCF_003009895.1 of Hyaena hyaena. NCBI lineage: Eukaryota > Metazoa > Chordata > Mammalia > Carnivora > Hyaenidae > Hyaena > Hyaena hyaena. The sequence goes on from NW_024080883.1 coordinate 630,344, forward strand.
ATTAGTTTCACATTCACATCTCTATTCATTATATGGTCACTGCAAGTGTAGCTACCATCTGTCCCCACACAACACTATTACAATACCATTGACTGTATTGTCTACACCATACCTTTTATTCCCATGGCTTAGTCAATTCATAACTGGAAACTATTGTTATTCTTATTTTCATCTACTGCTAGTGAGACTCCTGTTATTATTTCTGTAACCTATTCAGCACAAAGTAGGTTCTCACTAAACGTATGTCAACTGACTAAATAAAAGACAAGTGGAGTGAAGATAGACAATGTAATGACTAGGGCCAACAGAAAGGTTCTGATCAAGTATTAGGTCTAGACATACTCACAATCTAGGAAAGACAAGTTGAAGATTCTAGTACATTTATCTCTAGTGCTATTGAGAAAAGACCTACCTCCCAGCAGCTAGGAAATAGATCCTTGTGAGAAGAAGAGTAACACATTAGGCCACTGTAATCTTGGGGAAAGGGCTCTGAACAACATCCTAATTCTCTCTTCCCTGAATCTACATTTACCAAAAAACCTACAGATTATTATATTTTTTTCTAAGAAACTTGATACAAGGAGTTTGGTGCTAACAGCTAGTTATCCAGTTAAATTTCTGGGATGTCCCCTATTATAAACATTAAATTTTATTTTCTTGTTTAAAAACCAGTCTGGGAAGTTTGGGTAGTGTCAGTGAAATCTCTGGGAAAAGAATTTAGAAACTACCACTAGTTGAGGTAAGCTGTATGAGCCAGGTGCAACCCTAGGAAATATATGCTGCATAAAACTGGGATGTTAATGACATAAGAGTCAGAGTGAGGAGAAATAATCTCCTCATGGAACACCCAATAACTTTCAGAAGCATAAATTGAGATATGCCTTCATTCTCCACTTTTGCCTTGAAGACCAATCAATGATTTTACGTTTACTTATTAAATTCACATTGTCCTACTATGAGAAGAGAAAAATAAAGGTTTTCTTCTATGCTGATAACATGGTTCTACCTTCATAAATTGAGAGTGGCCTCATGAAATAGTTGTTCTGTCTGGTTATTGTTAGAGAAAGAATGGACAAAGTGAAACTATTTAAATTAAAATTATTGTTTTAGGCAAATAGTTATTATTTTTTTCAGCTTAGTAGGTATATACCACAAGACTGCGTAATATAGTATAGCTTACCTAAGAACACATATCACAGATAATTTATTTTTTTAAATGTTTAGTCATTTTTGATAGAGAGAGACAGAGCACAAGTCAGGGTTGGGCAGAGAGAGAGGGAGACCTAGAATCCAAAGCAGGCTCCAGGCTCTGAGTTCTCAGCTTTAGGCTCTGACCTCAAAGAGGGACTCAAACCCACGAACCATGAGATTATGACCTCAGCCAAAGTGGACACTTAACTGACTGAGCCACCCAGGTGCCCCAACATAATTTATTTTGGAGTTGAGCAGAAAGTTGCATTGTTTTAAATGAAATATTTGATAGATATAATAATAGTTAACCTTTAGCTAAATTGGGTGACTTGTAATCTTGCGTTAGAAATAGTCCAGGGGTTTCTGGGTGTCTCAGTCAGTTAAGCAGCTGACTCTTGATTTCAGCTCAGGTCACGATCTCACAGTTTGTAAGATTGAGCCCTGCATCGGGCTCTGTGCTGACAGCATGGAGCCTACTTGGAATTCTCTCTCTCTCTCTCTCTCTCTCTGTGCTCCTACCCTGCTCATACGCATGCTTTCTCTCTCTCAAAATAAATAAACCAACTTAAAAAAAAAGAAATAACACAATCTAATTTTTCCAAAGAAGAAATACAGATGAAATACACATGAAAAGATGCTCAACATCACCCATCATCAGGGAAATGCAAATCAAAACCATGATGAGATACCACCTCACACCTGTCAGAGTGGCTAAAATGAGCAACACAGGAAACCAACAGATGTTGGTGAGGATACAGAGACAGGGGAACCCTCTTACACTCTTGGTGGGAATACAAACTGATGCAGCCATTCTGTAAAACAGTATGAAGGTTTCTCAAAAAGTTAAAAAATAGAACTACCCTATGACCCAGCAGTTGTACTCTAGGTATTTATAGGTATTTGCCCAAAGGATACAAAAATACTAATTTGAACGGACACATGCAACCCAATGTTTATAGCAGCATCAATAGCCAAATTATGGAAAGAGTGCAAATGTCCATCAACTGATGAATGGATAAAGAAGATTTGGGGTGTGTGTGTGTGTGTGTATAAAATGGGATATTACTCAGCCATCAAAAAAGAATGAAATCTTGCCATTTGCAGCAATGTGGATGTAGCTAGAGAGTATTATGCTAAGTGAAAAAAATCAGAGAAAGACAAATACCATATGATTTCACTTAATGTGAAATTTAAGAAATAAACAGATGAACGTGGAGGGGGGGTAAGAGGGAAGAGGGGGGCAAGCCATTCAAGACTCTTAACTACAGAGAACAAACTGGGAGTTTTTGGAGGGGAGATGGGTAGGGGGACTAAATGGGTGATCGGTATACAGGAGGGCACTTATGATGAGCACTGGGTGTTGTACATAAGTTATGACTCACTAAATTCTATACCTGAAACTAATATTATAGTGTATGTTAACTAACTAGAATTTAAATAAAAACTTTAAAGAACATTTACTTTATAAAATTTGTAATTAAAAAGAAGAAGTAGTCCAGTCTAGAATTATTGCATCAAATCCTGTGACATACACTTTGGAACTCTGATCGTTCAATCATGCACATGCTGAAAGGATGCAAAACTTATTTTGGAAGGAAATTTTGACCCTGCCTACAGGTTCTCCATGGATCTACCTCTGAGTGAAAGCAGAATGTGCTTTGATGGCTTTCTATTCTGGGACATGTCCCAGTTATGTTCCCAAAATGTTTTAAGAGAGTATCAAAGCTATTTCCCTCTCAGCTGACAAACTGCCCTAAAATGGCAACAGAATACTGAACTTCAGGTTATAGTCAGAAAATAAATATTTAAACACTTTGCCAGTCTGTTTGTTCTCTTCCATTTTGTACATTTCCTGCCTATGTTATCAAGGCAAAATAAATCTTATTTTAAGAAAAAGAACCAACTATATAAAACTTGCTATTTAATTATAAGGATTCTATGAACTAGAAGATATTGTTTAATATATCATTTGGTATCTCAGGTAGAAGAAGCTGGGAATTTCCTCAAGAACTGACACATGTCTACTCTTCTAGTTCATATGAAAATTACTATTGACCATCTCTCTGTATGTATCATTTGATACACAATCTATCTTAAGCAGATATCTTGAATTATATGATATACTTATTTTTGTGACCTAATCATATCCCTGGCTCCTTGTTTTCCTTTGCTACCCTTTATACTGTGCTATATACTTCAATTACCTCTCTTTCTAGTGGATAGGTGAGAAAGCAAATAAATAAAAAAGAGTAATAGATCTCTAGAATATATCCTTGAGAGAACTAACAATTTACCTCCTACTTAGTGTGTTTTTCTTTCCAGTTCTCATAGCATCTAGTATTTAGTATAGATTCAATAAATGGCTGTGGTTTGGGTAAAAAAGAAAAAAAAAAGTAGAGCACAGTGTAAAATGGGATACTTCCAGGCAAAACCCCTAATCTTATTTTTATAATTACACTGATTCTAGCTATAAAATATCCTATCCTTTGCACAAAATTATATTTCAATTAGAAGTTTCCCTCTATTCTTTGAAATTAAAAAGAACACTGAAAAAGTTCTATCAGTCCATTAATTGGGACAAGAAGATAAAGCTACAAAGAAACAACCAAATCAATGTCATGAGCCTACATTTTACATAAAGGGTTTAAGGAAAGTCCTGCTAATTTTCAAGAAATGTGTCAGCAACCGTAAGGCCAAAACACAGGCCAAATTCTTCAGGGTGGGGCATACTTAGCGTAGTTTCTGGTTTTCCTATTGATTTTGGGAGTCTGCAATCTCTATCTAAACTTCTTCTGTTTTCCAGTATTTTTTCTTGGTGTAATGTGATCTGAGTTTTAAACAGAAAGATTTTCATTTATAAGCTTTGTATTTCATGACATTCTTTGATAGTTTTTTTCTTTAAAGCATTTTATTTTTCAGTAATCTCTACACCCAGTGTGGGACTCAAACTTACATCCCTGAGATCAAGAGTCACATGCTCTAGTGACTGAGCCAGCCAGGCATCCCAGCTTTCATAGTTTTTTGATTGACAACAATAAATACCCCCATTTTGAAAAACAAAAAAGCATACACAGATAAGAAGGTATTGAGTAGCTAAATGGAGATGTTCAACTTGAATGGCAGATCTATATAGATGTGAATACATGCACACACACACTTTCATCTCTCCTCTATCCATATGCAGTATGAATATCTCCAAATGCAAGTGGATATCTATTCAGTACAGATAATGCTTCTTATAATATTGGATTCACAAAGTGCTCGAAAATTCTTGCCCAACAATGCAATCTTTAGTATCATTATTCTATAATTGTAGTTACTTTCATTTAAAAAGCTTTTATCAATTTAAAAAGAACTCCCACACAATTAGAATTTAGCTATTTACACTGTTAAAAAGCCAAAGGCCTCAGAAGTTATTAGTGAGGCAATGACAGCTAGGAAAACCATGATTTAAGTTTCTATATAGCTTTCAACCACCAGGGGTTAATAGTAGTAGCTTTAATTATAAGACCTCTGACTCCCTTAAAGCAAACAGTACTTGGCAGGCACTGTATTTAGCATTCACCCTTGCATGTGCTCTGGAGGGGGAAGCCTAGCTAAAGCAAATGTATTGTCTTTCTGCTGACAGGTTTGACTCCTACAGAAGCCTTTATTTAAACAACTAACAACAGAAAAGCAATACATATAATGGCTTAATTGTTTCTCCTTCAGGGAATCTGTAACTGAGACAAGTGCATACATTTCTAGTGTATAGGATATGGCTTTTCGTGATGGCATCTCTTTCTTGGCTTGCAAACTCTGTCAGAGCAGTGACCATTTCCTTTTTGCATCCCACAAATGTGTATATCTACTTCGGACACCCCAGAAAGTTCAAAGAAAAGGTTCTGATATAACAATACCCATGGATTCTACTTACACAGAATTTTTCTTACTGTGATGATGGTATGGTGTGGAACTAGACGCATTCTTGATGACTCTTTGCAGCACGTTTTCAGTATCCACAACCCCCCCTCCACCCCCCGCCCCTTGCATCACAATCACCTCATCAGTAAAAGGCATAGATAAAAGCACTGGAAGGGATTGTCAAATCTCTCAGGCTTTTGAGGAAATAAAATATTGTTTTTAGTGCAAACTTTGAAATCTATCAGCCTTAAATAAGTGTCTGTTATAACAGAGGATTATTTGAAAAGTGGATGGTATGTGCTGAGGAAGGACTATTATGATGGGGAGACAGACAACAGCAATGTGGGGCATTGGAATGTCTGCTTCGAAGTGTAGAGGAAGAATGCGTGTGGTCACTTACGAGCTGTGTGACTGCTTACATATCACTGAACCTCACTAAGCCAGTTGTAAAGTTGGAGTTCAGATCCCCATCTGTGTGACATCAAGGTCCCTCTTTCTACTACATCATGGTTGCTCTTAAGCAACACTTACTGAATTTGTTAAAGAGAACATAAACGTGGAGTGGGGTAGGGGGAGATTTTAAGACCGTATAATTGCTCCCATACTGGGCTACTTGTCACTTTTGTAATTAAACTTTAATTGGGATTGGTCAACTTGAGAAATCCTATTAAGATGGAAGTGTTGACAAATTCCTCACTGTTGATGAGTCTTTGTCTATATTTACTCCTTCATTTTATTTCTGTACTTATTGTTTTCTGTTGGAGAAGCACCTTGGTGAGATCCTCTGACGATGCCCTGATGTGTGGAAATTTTCATCCAACAAAATTTTAACTACTATGTTCCTTTAATGTTTTAAGAAGGCCTGTTAATTTTTTCTCTCTTCTTTCTAGTTCAGGAATACTGAGAAAATTAAATGGAATTTAAAATGCCTGGAAATGTGACCAGTAATGATACTGACGATAATAATGATGATGATGATCTTGTTTTTTAATTTTACAAACCCTTGTGTTGAGGGTAATGATGTTTGTTATTAACTAGCAATTTGTGCACATTTATTTCTTAGAGTTATGATTTGTAAGTGACCATCTTTCCCAAGCTGACTTTCCTTAAAATCACTGCAAACATTAACTAAATTAAAGGATGGAACACATTGTCTTTGACCCAGCTTTAACTTAAAGAACATCTAAGTTTAAAAGATGATTCATAAATTATTCCTGCCTAGTCTCTAAAGGAGAGGCTCACTGTTCTCAAAAAGGAGATTGAGGCTCAAGGGAAAAGAAAACTGAGTAAGGAAAATGAAAATCCCTTTTTTTGAAAAACAACAATGTGTAACTAAATTGTGGCTCACTCTTTAAACTAAGGGCTGCCCACAGGAATTGTTTTTGCCATTTGATTTAGCTAATTTTGATTTTACAAGCATGCAGAAACACAGTAGAAATTATGAGGCCAGTCCATTGATTGATGCAGTGAATACAAGGCATCTAGATAGAAGAAAAGGAAAGATTTGCATTTTTTTCTTTTCATACCTTATTTTAGTTAACCAGGAATAATTTCACTTTTTCACACTTATTTTGTATTTTAACCTCACCTGTCTAAATATAAAACATATTATCATCTGACTCTCTTCTTTCACATTGTTTTCCCCTCTCCTTTTAAGGTATGAGTCTTTAACAGCACACATTTGATACTTTTCTCTCTTCTGTGGAATTGTAGAAGCTCTCAACCGCCAGTGGAGGAGCTACTGTATTACCTCTAAAGGGAAAAATCTGAACTACAAAATGGTGTGGAAGAAATTCTATCATGCCTATCAAAAAATTAGAATTAAGTAATCCTGGAAAGAGTTGAATGCTATATTCGATGCATTTGGCCTTCCCACACTTCCTGAGTTCCCCAACACCATAAGCTCATAGCCACTGTTAATAGTATTGCCATGTCTATGTTTTCCAGAGCACTAGCAAAACTGCAACACTTGGGTTTGTTCTTTGTTTATCTATGAACCTAGAAAAAATAAAGACAAGTGTGAAAATGGTATGTATCATATGGAGGTATCATATGATTAATCACCTGTGTGATTAATTAATTGTTTTTAAAATTTGTCAAACAAAATATTGGGAAGCAAATTCACATATTATATATAATACTTTTACCCTAAGAGTGGCTCATACAAATTGATATTAAAAGGGGTGCCTGGGTGGCTTAGTCGGTTAAGCGCCTGACTGTAGCTCAGGTCACAATTTCGAGGTCCATGACTTTGAGTCCCGCAATGGGCTCTGTGCTCACAGCTCAGAGCCTGGAGCCTGCTTCAGATTCTGTGTCTCCTTCTCTCTGCCCCTCCCCTGCTCATGCCTCTGTCTCTCTCTCTCTCCCCCTCAAAAGTAAATAAACATTAAAAAATTATAAACAAATTGATATTAAAAGTACTATAAAGCACAATAATTAAGCAAAAGATGTAATCAATGTACAAATTGTATGAGTATAGTTTAAAAACCCATGTAAAAATGATTAGCTTCATTATAATGAAAGTAAGCATTACCAACAGGCTAGCATATTACACTTTTATTAGTTAAGATTTTTTTTAGATGATACCAAACTGTTCAGGAGACATATGCTAGGATGAGAGTGAATTGGTATTACTCTTGGAAAAGTATTTTGGTAACAGTGAGACTTTAAAGTGTTCATAACCTCTTGCTCAGTAATACCAACCCTAGAGTTTTTTTCCAAGAAAATAACCTTCAATATAGAAAAAGCTATAGAGATGTTCAACTTTCTGTCATTTTAAATATAATACAACTGGAAACAACACAGATGTCAAACAATAAAAACACAACGAAGGAAACTATTTATTAACCCAGTGAATGTCATATTCTACAGTCTTCTAAAATGATTAGGCAGAGTTATCATAAAAAGGGAAATTGTTCTGTTCTTTCAAAAAAATTTTTTAATGTTTTATATATTTCTGAGAGAGAGACAGCATGAGCAGGGGAGGGCCAGAGAGAGAGGGAGACACAGAATCCAAAACAGGCTCCAGGCTCTGAGCTAGCTGTCAGCACAGACCCTGATGTGGGGCTTTAACCCATAAACTGTGAGATCATGACCTGAGCCAAAGTCGGATGCTTAACCAACTGAGCCACGCAGGCACCCCTGTTATGTTCTAATGTTAGCAAACAATCTGGAAATATAATTTTATGTTCATTATTATTTCAGGTAGGAAAAGCAAATCATATAGAATGTATAGAAATAAAAGTAGGAAGGAAATGCAACATAATGTGATTTTTAAGGTGATGGGAGCTATGAAAGTTTTTTTTCTTTTACATGATACTTCATAGTTCTCCCACTTTATATGTGTGTTTTCTTTTACAACAAAAAGGTGTTTATTAAAGAAATAACAAGTATGTAAAATAATAAAAGAGAGATGAACTACCAACATGGAACAGAAACTCGGCTAATCGATGGGGATTCAACCCTTCCAATCCATGCTGCAAGCCATTGAATTTTCACTGGCCTCTGCAGATGGCCAGCTCGGACATTGACAATAGGATTAATGTCTGGGAAAATAACAAAATTCCTAAACTTAAAGGAATTAGAATGTGGTTAGTACTAACCAGCTTTATAAAGAGGAAAAGCATGATCAACAAGTTGCTTTAAAAATAACAGATACTTTAAAGAACATAATTATCAGTGAACACTAATGAACACCAGTGTAAGCTACGACGAGCCCTATATTATAAAACCTCCCATTTTTTAAGAGAAAATAACCAAGCTATAGTCATTAAAATATTTCAAAGCATGTTCTAATTATATTAAAGGTTATCTCACACTATAAAAATAATGTGTAAACTGATTTACTTCCCAAATATTAAGTGTTTTTTGGCTGGGATCATGGAAATTATTCAGGGAATTTTCAGGCATAGGAATAGAACAAAAGAATTAAAATACCACTTACCTGGCATGCTTCTTTTGTCAGAGAAATCCTTATGTAGCCATAAGGCAAATATATGGGTTAAAAATCCTCCCACAACCCTTTTTTTCCCTAAGTAATGTTGCTCTGTTGCTTTAGAAACAGTGTGCCAGTAAAACTGGTCTTTAACAGAGCCTCAGTTTTCTCTCTCTTCTGTGTCTTGAAATCTTTCGTGTGTACTTTGTTCAGTAACAAACAGGAAATGTGGTGATAGAGGCTTCTAGAGTTTTGATCTGAAACTGGTACGCTCTTGAATTTTTGTGTTACGTGACGAGAAGAATCCCACAAGCCTCTGCATTCTGTTATTTGGATTTCTATCAATACCTGAATCTAAATAAAAAATAATAATGAAAGCAAAGTCTGGGAGGGATCTCGCATCTCTGTGGAGAGAATTCAGGGATCTCCTCACAAGCGAGTTCACATGGGAACAAAATAAAACATGTTACACTAGGGAGGAAACAGTGAGAAGCCCAGGTGTGCGCAGCTGTTGGTTGTGTTTTCTTTGCGGCACAATGGAGAAAAAGGGATTGGTGCTTTTTGAACTTTGCTATCTATCAGGTGTCTTCTTTATCTGGTCCCACTGGGAGACTGAGTGCCTGCCTTCTATCCTGACAACCTTCGCTCCACTCAATGGGAGGTAAGTCCCAGGGCCATTTGGCAACAAGCTTCAGCTCTCAATGCACAGCCAGTAACCCAAAGGTCCTCAATGTTGGTTTTCCTAAGTATGTTAAGTGGCACAACTTTAACATGCATATTCCTGAGCCCTACTGAATCAGAATGTTTGGAGCAGACCCCAGGAATCTGCATTTTCACAAGTGCCCCCTGGTCATTTTGAAATACAGGTGTTCTGGACAATGCTCCAAAAACTTATGTATATGTCAATGGTGCGTTTTACTTTTACCTCTACTTAGATAAAGATGATCTTGGCAGGATTATGATTATGGTTTGGCTGTGTTTTGGTGTACATGTATCTGCTGCATGTTGTGTGCCTATGCATGCTTGCTCATGGATTCCACCAGTTTTCTTTAATTATAGAAGAATGACAAACCTGAATCCAGTTTACTACAAAAGAGGATGTATACACATTTTAGGAGCTTAAAGTAAAACTTAAAAATGAGACTTCTGATGCACAGATGCAACAAAATATTAAGTGGCATGCAGGATATCTTACTCTGGCTGACTTCTCTAAGATCCTTGGGGGGGGGGGCAGGGAGAGTGTTGATCTTATACATCATGAAAACCCCAGCTCTACAGTAATGTCTGACACATAGTTAAGTTTTGATAAATATTCTCATGAGGATTAAATAAATAAAAGAATGTTAATCTTCTTTCTCCTGGCTCCATTATAACAAAATACACTGCTTCTTAATTCTTTGAATGAAGTTGACTAAACACTAACAGATTTTTCCACTTCAATCATTTCCACCTCCCCAATATTTCTTGTGAACCATTGAATCAGAATCTGTAAACTCAAAAAGACCATAGTCTAATCTAAAAAAGCATTTTTCAAAATGTGTTTCATAGAACACCAGGCCTTTAAGAAAATTTGGGGGAAAATGCTCCTTCAACAGGTATATTTAGAAGAACTTTTATTTTCACCTTCATGGATTCACATTAGTATATTAAAAGCTTAGGGGAATCCTACAAAAAGTAAACCTGAGCAACCATTTTAACAGAGTTTTTTTCTAAACCTATTTGGCCAGAGAACTTTTTTGTTCAGCACCATCCATTTGCAAGGTAACAGGTTGTATGAAGCAGGTGTGGATGCCCACAGTCCGAGAGCTCAAGGGAATAGAAGTCTCAGGTTCATGTAGGGATCAGCAGATAACAAGGAATTACAAGGATCCATTCAAGAATTAGGTGAGACACAGGAATGGAGATTTATTCAAAAGAAGAGAGCCTAGCTGTGCAGCAATTTTGAGGAGTTGAGCTTTAGACCTAAAATGGGATAGCTAGTCAGGAGGACAGAAGCCTCAGTCCCAGAAGGGAACTGCATAATTACCTAAGCAGGAACATGGAACCTTGGGCAAGGTGGATGCCCATTTGTATCAGCTGGGGCCTCCAGAGGACATGAGAGAGAGAAGGGATCTCAGGACTGGAGACTTATGTGCAGACACCCCCTGTTAGAGCAAAAACAGTGCAGAGGATGGGGAGAAATGCAAGAAGGATGCCCTGATTGGCCTATAAAGCACAAATCCAGAAACAAGGGTGTTCAGTGATTGGCTTTGGATATGAAGAAGGTCAGCTTTAGTAAGAAGAATTCAGGTGCCAATGCAGGAATTCTAAGGTTTGCTCAGGAGATACACGTCTCAGGATAGCCCAAGAGGGAGATAGACTCAAAGCAAGTGAACCAGTTGTGATAGTACCCAAAGCTGGCTGAGGGCTTGCCTGCCCCGAGTCTGTGAACTTACACATACCAGTCTGCAGAGATCTGGGGAAGTCAAGAGCAGAGGAGACAGGCAGGGACTGGGGAAGGGTACCTCCTACTCCGTCAGGTCAGTAAGGCAGCCTGTGACACATGCTGAGTGATTACTTAAGGGCTTCACAGAGTCAGTGAACATGATGCATGATTGGCATCTCTAGAATAGTAAGACTTAGGCTGAAAAATCCAAACCACTGCCCAATTTCTAATTATTGTAATATTTTTGAACAGCGATCTACTTGGCAATGTTCCCCGTTGTATAGATTTATAAAATCAGGAGATAGAGCAAGATTGTCCAAGGTCACACAGAAAGTCTGTGCCTGTGCATTAGATAGCTTACATGTTTGAAATTTGCCAAGGGGGGAAAAAGATAGCTTTTCATTAAATATAGGGGACATTAGATAGCTCACATGTTTGAAATTTGCCAAGGGGGGAAAAAGATAGCTTTTCATTAAATATAGGGGACTGGGCACATGGAGACATTATCAGAATATAAAAAAGCTTATGTATGGTTTATGTTTGTTATGAAATACATTAGTGAGTACAATCAGATATTTGAATGATGGCTTCATGAGTCATGTTCAAATAATAAATAAACATGAGGCTTCAGTAGTGCTTTCTAATGAGTCGGGTTATCAAAATGAAGTTTAGCAGGTAGCTGGACTAAGCAGATCTGTCCTGACAAGCTTGAAGCTGTTAAAAATGTAGGGAATTTGGGGGGAAGGTATGTAGTTCTGACAGGCATCTGTCAAGAAGTGAGAATTTTAAGGCCAACAAAATTGAGGTTTTGTTGCCAAAAGAAAATGAAAAGTACATGAAAATGGCAGCTGCCACTCAGGGCTTATAGACTCAGAAAAATGGGTCATAAAGGGTAGAAGGAAGCCCAGTTTTCAAATCCCTGCTTTGATGGTCATCTATTATTTTAATCTTCATCACTTAATATATTTATTTATATCTGTATATATACACACACAAATATGTATTATATACACACATATATATGAATCTTTATTTTAAAGTTCAAGGGGTTTCAAACTATTAACAATAGTTACTAACAGGGGATTACCTGGGACTTACGCTTTACACTTTATAAATTTGTCTACTGTTTAAATTATTTACAATAACATGCACTAAATAAAATAGTTGGAATAAAAGATGCCTCCTTATTTTGAAGGCTCTTTCAAACAGAACTTATCTCTCTGTGTGACTTTTCTGTATTCTGGTAAGTGATTCTTGGGGTGCCTGGGTGGCTCAGTTGATTAAGCATCCGACTTCAGCTCAGGTCATGATCTCCCGGTTAGTGGGTTCAAGACCCGTGTCGGGCTCTGTGCTGACAGCCAGCTCAGAGCCTGGAGCCTATTTCAGATTCTGTATCTCCCTCTCTCTCTGACCCTACCCTGCTCATGCTGTCTGTCTGTCTGTCTGTCTCTCTCTCTCTCTCAGAGATAAATAAAACATTAAAAAAAATTTTTTTAAATGATTCTTTAGCAAGACTGAAGCTGATACACAAAGGACTTTATGAAAGGAGTGGAGGGACCCTTGTCCTTCCATTTATGCTGTTGTAAATTATGAAATTATTCAAAATTAATTATGGTGTTACAATTGCATCTGATTAGACTATACTGATGATTCATATTTTCATTGAGCTTACACCATAAGACCCTCCAGAAAACATAATTATTCCAGTGGAAAGATAAAACAAGTTAAAAACAATAGAACATTGCATGGATTTGGTGTAAGATTCTCAGCTCTTTTTATTATACTTATTAAAACCCCAGATAGAACCAGAATTCTTGGAAAATCAAATACTAAAATAAAAGAGTAGATAAAACTCAGAACAACCAGTAAGGGCTAATAGGAGATACAGTCCATTCCTACATGTGAAAGTCTTAAGTATTCAAATTTTCTAGAACAAAACAATTTGCCCCATTACAAAAACTTCTATGTAATACCCTGGAGAGAGTGCTATTAGTAAAGTCAGAGTATTCTGAAAAATTTTGTTTTTATTTGAAACACAACTGGCTCAAAGTAAATCCAGTTTATGAATGTAAGCTATAAGAAGTTACCATAGAACTTCTTACAGCTTTAGTGACCTAATATACAATTTGTCTTCTCGAGAGGAGGATATATTCAGTATTTCCAAAAATTATTTCATGAGAGAAACATCCTCTTATTTTATTATCTTGTCAAAGCCCTTTGCAAGACTATTGCTCTGAGGTATGTATTTTAGGAGACACTGGATTAAGCAATGTTTTTTTTCCTGTTTCACTGGCTCTTTTGACCTCCTTCCACATTCAGAGCCTGGCTTACTTGAGGGACACTACAGATAATGTCAACTTTACCATCTATATATGAATTTCCATCTCTAGAAATGTTTTGCCTGAGACTATAAAGAGCTGAGCCCTTAAAATTCAGATGTCCCAGGACTGGTAACAAAATTAGCATCCTCAGAATAGCCTTCCCAGTAGGCCTAATTCTAGTGGATCTTCCACCAAATAAGACATATGGTAGCCTAAATTTTGATCAAAGAAAGAGATTTGAGATGAGGACATTTCTAGAAGGTAAGCTCTAGCTGGAGGACCCTAAGAACTAGAAACATATAATGGGAGCAAGAACACCAAGAAGTGTTGCATCGATTGGCATCCTGGCTGGAAACAGATGCAACCATCAAAAGGGCTCACTGAATGAGTTTAATGAAGGGACTGTTTGCAGAGGTGCAGCCTGGCCTAATGAGAAGAACAAAGGAAGGTGGAACACGTCCAAGTTAACAACAGAGGAAGCCATGACAACTCTTACGCTTGAAGGTATTAAAGAAATATCCACTACTGCAACCTAGTAAGATAAATAGCTGTAAGAAAGGGTTGCCTGATAAGAAGTATGGCTTTCAGTTAAAAAAAACAAAAAACAAAACAAAACAACAACAACAAAAAACACAGCTATTACTGGTTATGACCAGGCAAGAAGGGAGTTGTGGGAAGACATGCCCATTTTGTTCTCCTCTGCCCTCCAATCTCCCACCCATTTTCTTCTTTAGTCAAACTCAATGAAGTTGGAGGGAAAGGCAGTCCTTATGAAATAGTCCATAGAAGTCAGCCTCCCATGGGTCAAAACAGGGTGGAGAACAGAGCATGGATCTGGAATGGTAAATATGTGAGCAAGGGGTACTGAAAATGATAGTTTTAGATAGGTACTATCTGTCCTCTCAGACATGGACTTTATAATTTTATAAGTAGACTTATTCTCCAGAGCACAGAAATGTAAATAAAAGCATTTAATTTCAAGATTTTTAACTATGTTCTTTAGGACAATTTTATTGACCCTAAAATAATGCTTGAGATATCCTAAATAATATTAAGTCAATTTTCTGCCGTAGTAAAACAAAACTAAGGATAAAAGCAAGTATAAAGGGGACAAGTGCCTAAAACCACCATCTGAAAATGCTTGTTCCTGGAAAATTGCTACAGTTTCAGCTAAGAATGGTAGCAGTCCACGGTCTTCTGGCCTCAGCTGCTCTCATTCCCCGTCTTCTCCTTCATCCTTTGTTGCTTTGTGGCTTACTGGCCTAAAAATGGCAGGAAAACCAAGAGCTATAAAACCAGGGGTGACAGACTTGTTTTGGGGTGAGTGGAGGGGAGAAGAAGAACAAGGCAGAAGGATGAGTGTGAAAGCCCCAACGTTGCTGGCTAAAAGTGGAGCCTCATTTCAGAACGAATGGGGAAAGCCCACAGCTTTACTAGTCCAGGTTGCAAGGCTGGTTTAGGACAATGATCTTCCAGACAAAATTTAATAGTGAAAGCCATAACAGTGCTGAGAGAAACTCTCCACTCATCCTTGCGTGACACTTAACTATGTGTACATGGTGTCAGAGAGACCTAAGTAGGACCAGGGAAAAATGAAAGCCGAGGTAGACATGAGGTACCTATAACTTTGAAGGTGTCCATCAACACACACAAACCTCAAGCAAAGAAGCCTTAGAAAATTAACATGTCTGCTCAAATCATTGGCAGACCACTACACTCTGCAGACAGGGGGAGTGGGGGAGTACAAGGAAGGAATGCTAAAAAATAAAAACAAAGCAAAACGACAACAACATCAAAAACTGAGCAGACACATTGTCAGCTTCAGAAGAAGAGAGAATCTGCAATTTAAGTTGAGGCACGTTACTAAACCAAACAAGGAAACAACAAAACCCCACAATACAGTGAGCCTTAGATAAATGAAACAGAATGTGCAAGGGCTACAATATGTTATCTGAAATTATTTTCACATAACCATTACAAGATTTACAAGAAAAAGAAGAGTGTAAACCATACTCAAGGGGGAAAAAAAGCAGTCAGTAGAAATTGACTTTTGGAAACCCAGATGAAAGAACGAAATGGAAATTCTAAAGCTGACAAGTATAATAACTAAACTTTGAAAATTCACTAGGTGGGCTCAACAGCAGATTTGAAACAGCAGAAGCCTTAGTGAATTAAAATATAGATCAATAAAAATTATCTAATACAAAGAACAAAAATAAAAGAGATTGAAAAAAAAAAAAGGAATAAAGTCTCAGAGATCTGTAGGACAATTTCAAGAATTCCAGGATATATTTTTTAGGACCCATATAAAGAGAAGACAGAAAGGAGAACATTATTTTAAAATATAATGTCTGAAATCTTCTCATTTTGATGAAAAACATGTATTTCCAGACTCAAGAAGCTCAGAGAACACCAAGTCAATCCACACATAAAAGAAAGTGCAACTAGACACATTACATTCAAATTCCTGAAAACTAAAGAGAAAATCCTGAAAGCAGCAAGAGAAAAACAACTCGTTGTATAGAAGGGGACAAGGTGATTAATAGTTAACTTCTTATAAAAAAAAAAAAAAGTGGAGACCACAAGAAGAAGGAGTGACATATTTAATGCTCTGAGGGAAAAAAAAAAAGTCAACCAAGAATTCTATAGCCTAGTGAAATGATCCTTTAAGGAACAAAAGCAAAATAAAGACACTCTCAGATGAACAAAAATGAATAGGATCAATTGCTAGCAGACCTGACTTACAGGGAAAAACTAGAGAAGTCCTTCAAGCCAAAGGAAATGACATCAGATAGTAACTCAGATCTGCAGGAAGGAATGGAGTCACCAGAAATATGTGAGCAAATGAAGACTATGCGTGTACATGTATAATTTTTTTTCTTTTCCTTCCTTAATTTCCTTAATGTCAGAATATTATTTAAAGCCATAATTCTAACACAGTATAATTAGGTTTATAATATGCATGAAGGTTTTATGTATGTGACAATAACACAAAGGAATGGGGACAAATGAAATGGAGTTGTGCCGGTAGGCTACGTTTCCTTGAAATTAAGTCTGTGTCAGCTTTAAGTGAATTGTGAAAGTTAAAGATGAGTATTTTAACCCCTAGAGCAACTAACAACAACAAAAAAATCTCAATACAGCTAAAATATTGGGGAATTAAATGGTATCCAAAAAGTTTTGTTTAACACAAAAGACAGTGGAAGAATAGAAGAACAAAAAAGAAATGAGGTAGATGGAAAACAAATAGCATAATGGTAGGTATAAATCAACTACATCAGTAATTACATTAGATGGAAATGAGCTGAACACTCATAGGCAGAGGTGGAATGGATATAAACAAACAAACAAAAAACCGAAAACAAGATCGTTCTGTCTACAAAAGAAATATTTAAAACTCAAACATACAATTATGTGAATATAAAAGGATGCAGAAAAATGCCTGCCTACAGTAATCATAACAGAGTTGGAGTGGCTAGCCTTACATGAGATGAAATAGACCTCAATACAAAGATTATTACAAGAGATGGTTTTGTTCATAACATTTCATAGTGATAAAAGGTAAATACATCTGAAAGATATAATAATTATAAATATATGTTAATAACAACAGAGCCTGGAAATGAAGCAAAAACTGACAGAATTTAAGGAGAAATAGAAAATATAACAGCCATAGTTGGAGATTTAGCAACTCCCATCTCAGCAGTTGATAAAAGCAGAGAGAAAATGAATAAGGATACAGACCAAATGGTTCTGATATTTAAAGAATACTCTCCACATGACAGCAGCAAAACACATTGCAACATTGCAGACATGGGAACCATCTTCAGGATAGACCATACGCTATTCCCTAAAAAAAGTCTTCAAAAAATTAAAAGGTTTGAAATAATACAAAAGTGTTTTTTATCATAACAGAATTAAATCAGAAATATAAAGTAGAAAGGTATTTGAAAATCCCCAAAGATTTGGAACATAAACCACAGACTTCCAAATAATTGATGGTCAAAGAAGAACTCACAAGGGAAATTGTATGATACTTTAAAGTCAGTAAAAATAACAATACAATATATCAAACAGTAGGAGACATAGCTAAAGCAATGCTTAGAAGGAAATATAGGTCATAAAATGCTTACATAGTTAAAGATGAAAAATCTAAACCAAAACTTACCTTCTACCTTGACAAGAGAGAAGGCAGAAATCAAACTTAGAGTAGATAGAAGGAAATAATAAAGATCAGAGCAGAAACCAATGGAACAGAAACAGAAAAACATTGGAAAATATCAGTGTAACCCAAAGCTGGTTCTTGGTCAAGATCCATACAATTGATACATGTAAGTACAGACCTTACAGGAATTAAAAGAATTATAGGGAAATATAAACAACTTTATATGCCTACAAATTTAACACTTAGAAGAAACGGATAAATTCCTAGAATGACACAAATTACCAAAACTGACTTGAAAAGTAATGGAAAACCTGAAGAGACCCATGCAAAATAAGGAAATTAGCAACTGAAAACACGAGAGGAGGGAAATTGAAGTGTAGAGGTTACTTTATAAAAGTCTATATTCTTTGAATCTTTTACAATGAGAATGTGGTCCTGATTTGTTTGTGTGATAATAAAAATGTCTCTTTCTGCTAGCTATTGTCGTTTGACATTTCAGCCTAGCAAACTCATAGGACATTGACCCAGCACCACATTTATTTAGTTTTTAAAGCAAACAGGATGCAATGCAGCACACAGAACGGGAAGCCATGGTCTTGTACCTCCCAGGCATGGCTGGCAATCTTCCTGACATGCTGCTTAGAGAAAATGCATGGTCATAAGAAATGCAGCTAAAAATGTGCACACTACCACAGCTCAGGGAATCATTTGCTCTGGGATCCTTTGAGCTTTTATTCCTGGTAAGCCAGCCTGCTCTCTCAGGTGTGTGCCCCTAACTCCAAATCTCTGCATCAGCTCCGTCTCATAAATACCAATTACTGATTACTTGGTCAAAACAGCGCGGTAAGATTTGCTCCTGTCCCTATTCCTTGGCCAGATTCTTTTTTAACATAGATATGCTCTAGTTAAATTCTTAAAATTATTTCAGTTAACTGAATTTGCAAGGAGTAATGAACATGGGTCAGATCTTCAGACTTTCCTTGAGACTAAAGGAAATGAATGCCAAAGAAACAGCTGTTAACTCCGTTTAAAAGTCTGGACAGGTATCACTCAGAGATATACAGAGATAAATAACAGATAATGTGATAAGATTATAGGTGAACTATTTTTTTCTTATTTATATTTTTACTTGTTTTTGTAATTTTACAATGAGGAGTGATTCACTTTATATTCAGAAAAATAAAGCTATTTCCAAAAAATATATTTTTATAAACAAAACCACATGTCTCTTCAATTAGGGACATGAGCAGTTGGTGCAGATGGTAAATATTTTCATATTTGCCATTGCTGAAATGACAACTTCATTGACATGTGGCAGTCTTAAAGATTGCATTTTCACTTTAATAACTTTGATTTTTAAAATATCACATCTTTTAAAAATTCCAAGTAAACTTTAAAATTAAAATAGAGTACATGTTTTGAGTACATTTAATTTCCTATTTTATTTCTGAAGCAGGTTGGGCTCTCCAGGAAGGAGGCTCTGAGACGGACATTAGCATGGAGGAGGTTTACTAACGGAAGATAAGAGAGGAAAGCTGGATTGGGAAGAGGGAAAGGTTAAGTCGCAACGTGGTCGCCACTGAAGCTTTAGCTGACCGCTAGTGCTGAAGAAGAACTTCCAGTCGTGTTCTGAGTGTGGGAAGAACAGCGAGGGAGAGAGAGAGAGAGAGAGGGAAAGAGGTAAGAGAAGGGGAGGAGGGGAGGGGAGGGGAGGGAGGGCATGAAAGGGCAGAGGAGCCAGTAAGGCTTCCGTAGGCTCACAGTGATGGCCCCAGGGAAGGGAGTGAGTCCGTGGGGAGGTGACTCTCTTCAGTCAGGGTAACACCTAACGGGAGTTGGCAGCTTGAGGCCTGTCTTCCTTCTAGGAGCCCTCGTAGCAGATGGGAAGCTGTGCTTTATTCCTGAAGGGGAATCTGGGCAGTATATTAGAGTGTGCGTTACAATTTGGAAATGATGAATGAGTTACACCAAGTGTGTTTTGTAACACAGTCTATACAGCAGACACTATTAGTTGCCCAGCCAAGATCCAACTTCCCCTTGCGGTTTCATTTGTTTGAAGCAGCGATGTGCCAAGGCCAGGTGAAATAACACACGTCGCAACCAATTCTAAGAATCCTGTTCGCTGCTTTCGTAGAGCTTCCACCTGCTCTCCCACGCTCTGCAGCAGTTACATGTGGTCAAATAGCCTGATGGTAATAAGATAATGAAACTCAAGGCAGTGTCTGCTACAAGAATTCTGAAAAATATTTTTTTCCCTTGTTGAAATGCAAGGATGAAGCTGCTATCCCCTTATTACCTCCTAATTCCCTCTTCTTTTTCTTGTGTGCTGCTGCGGTACTTGTAGCTGCAGAAGTTACCTTGCACCTGAGAGAAAAAGGTCAAGAGAGTTTTTATGAGTTTGTTCTGACATTTGTGAGCCACTGAATAAAGCCACAAACCTACTTCTGGGTTTCTTGCTCTTTAAGGAAAATAACCCCTAATTGTTTACATAGCTATAATGGTATTTTGTCAATGATAGTCTGTCATTGGTAACACAGCATAATCTAAACTGAGTTGAGTTATAAGATAGGATGATGACTCTATTGAAAATACATAATTGATATATCTAAAGTATGTGTGTATGTGTTTACCAAATCATGGTGTGTTTTCAACAAGTTTGTAGACACCAAATACAGTATTTTCCTTCTGGGATTTCATACTGCATATTAGCATGAACATATTAATGATTAGCCTTAAGTTGCTCTGCCACAGGGACACTTGGGTGGCTCAGTTGGTTAAGCGTCCAACTTTGGCTCCGGTCATGATCTCACGCACGGTTCCTGAGGTCCAACCCTGTGTCGGGCTCTGTGGTGATAGCTCAGGGCCTGGACCCTATTCAGATTCTGTGTCTCCCTCTCTCTCTCTGCCCCTTCCCTGCTTGTGCTGTCTCTCAAAAATAAACATTAAAAAGTTTTTTTAAAAAATATATTCTGCCATAAATCTATTTCAAAGTTTATGCTTCTTAGACATATTTGACCAAAAGACACCCATTAAAACTTCACCTAGTACTGTGGATTCGATTAGGAAACATGGATCACATGTTCTGACCCATGGTTCATTACTGTGCTCCCTATTTCTGTGCTTATTTTCTGCAGTAGTATTCCTAGGAGCACCGAGTTCAGTTGAATTAAGGAAAAGCAGTAAAACACGGCTACTTGTTTTCCCCTTATGCTTATGACTGGAATAATCAAGCAAACAGACTAGCTCTGAAATACTGACATATTGAACTGTGTTTTAGGATGTGGTCAAAGCTTAGCAGAGAAACACGTGTAACAGCACAATTGTAGGTCACAACTAGCCTGCAAACTCTGTTTGCTGGTCACAATTAACATCCTGTGTCTCTCTACACTATTTTTATCTGCCTGCATTCAGCCCCCTTTCACTCCCGGGTAGGCTTGCTTATTGCAGAAACAGACATGATGTGGAGACATGCCGTCGTCTGTTTTGGCACAGGAAGTAATGGTTGTGGCCACCTGAACAAGTGTCTTGAGTTGCATTTGCTCATGTAGCTTCTCACCCCAGCCCCTCTAGAAGGGGCTGTGGGACACTCCCTCCAGAGGCACTCTCATGTGAAAGACTGGGACCTGGCCTTGCTTCTCTTTGACTTGCTTCAAAATGGTCCATCATCACCTGGAAACCTAGATTTCATCCTTGCTACTTTGGCATGTCTCTCATCCTCACATCCGATCCATTTTCATGCCCTGACTTGAAAAGATTTATTAATTCATTCACACCGTCTCTCTGCTGCCCCCTGTAGACGGAGCATCATGATCTCTTGCCTAGACCACTGCCTCTCCACTTCTACACTGATGGCTCTTACGATCTATTACCCATACATCACCCAGGATAACATTTAAAAAACTGAATTAGACCAAGTCACTCCATGCTTAATCAGTGCTCTCAATGGCTTTATATTTCCCTAGGAATAAAATTTCAACTCCTTACTATGGCTTTACGCCCCATATTGTCTGGATTGTGCACAGAATTCCAACTTCAGTGTAATACTTTTCCTCTTGCTCTCTAGAGCAGAGCAAATTACAACCCATGGGGCAAATCTCCCTATCACCTGTTTTTCCAAATAAAATTTTGTTAGCACACAGCTGTTCTTCCTCACTTATAGACATCTATGGCTGCTTTTGTGTTGCAAAGTAGAGTTGAGTAGTTTCCACAGAGAACACATGGCCTAAAAAGCCTAAAATAGTCACTGTCAGACCCATTAAAGAAAAAAATAATATGTGCCACCCTTCTCTAGAGCCTCACTAGCCTTTTTTTTATCCCCTTGATCAAGATAAACTCTTTATTACCTCCAGCCTTTGCACTGCTTGGAGAGGGTAAAATGTTTCTTTATAAAGCTTCTTTTATCTCCTCCTCAGTGGCTCAGCTCAAATTTAAATATTCAGAACAGCCTTCCTTTAGAACTCTAGCTGAAGTAGGGCACTCATCTCCCCAGGTACACTCTACTCTATTATATCCTATTTCTTGTGTAACACATTAGAATGGAAATTATTTTGCTTATGTTTTTGTTTATGGTTTACTTTCTTCCACAAGTCTCTAAGGTCCGGGAAGTCCCACCCCATTTCCATCTTCTTCAACACTGCTTCGCCAGTATCTAGAGAGTGATTGCACGTAGGAAGTGCTCTGCAAATATGTGTTGATTTTAAAAAGTAACTATTATAACCAAGAGTCCTGAATGACATTCAGTCATTTAGTTGGATATCCAGTATAAATTTCCCACAGGAAATACATGCTTCTCCTTTTATTTCAAAACAGCCTAGAATGCATGAAAGGATAACAACAAATACTATGATTGCTGTTCCTAGAGGTAGTCCAGTTGTTCTTTGTATTCATTCATTCATGCATTTATTCATTCAAAAAGTATCTATTGATTGGCATCTGTGGGAAGTGTGGGGCAAGACATGATTTACTAGGCTTGTGCATTAAGCACAAGTATGATTATCATTGTCTTAATTTGCCTAAGAGATTTCAAAATTCAAAGGAACACCATTCTGAGGTTTCCTCGACCCACTACGTTTCTCATCCAGAACTACTGCCTCAAAGATTCAGCAAGAATTTTGCTGTTAACCCTGGGATGAGAGTCGTCAGTGTTGGTCTTACAAGTCCCAGTGGAAACTGCTCTGTAGAACTCAGCATGGATGCATAGATATGGCCAAAGCATTCTGTAAGCTAGGATAGAGTAACTGGTGTTTCTTTTAGCAATTGTGAGCCTGGTTAGGTATGGAGAGGGAGGAGCAGTTTGAGATGGAAAACTTTTCTGGAGATGGGTGATATTGGGCTTGGATATGGCTCTTGTAGTTGAGAGCTGTGGGCAGTGTAGTCACACTGGTATTTGTGGAACTAGACAAAATGTCATCTGATAGCTAAGAATCGGGGTGGAGAAAAAAGCAAAAGCATAATTTTTCTACATTATAACAATCGTTCTAATCATTTAATCCCTTCTCTTTAGCTATGGCCAACAGCTTGCAAGTCTTACTTATTTATCTTTGTATCTCTCAAGGTACCCAACTCAGAGATTTCATGCTGTATTCTCTTACATAGTTGCTAAATTGAATAGCAAGTACACTTGGAGACAAGCGATTTTCCCTGTGATTTCATCTACAATGAATGCACCAAAAGTGCTTGCACCGTTCTTCACTAGAGTGGGGCTGGTGTTCCATGCTACCAAACCCATTCAGTTTCTGAAACTCCTTGTAAACTCTATGTGTAAGTAAATTTGCAATGGCAGTATTGAAAGATAGACCTAAGGTCTTTTGGTGTTATAAGATAAAGCTGTCTCTTAATTGCCATCTTGTTTGGAAATGGCAAAGGATGGGTTTCAGGATGATTATCAAGCTGTAATCTCATTAACCTGCCCTTGAAATCAGTTTTACTACAAGCTGCAAGATGGATTTCCTGTGGGAAACCACCACTCTTCCCCTCCCCCTCCTCTTGCCACCACTGAGTCTTAACTGGCATCATTTCCAAGAAAGCTCTGCAGAGTTAGCAAACAACAACAATAATGGTGATGATTTTTAAGCATCTACATTTCTAGACAAAAAAAGGAGAGAAGGAAGGAGCATATAAGTGTTATGTATACAGTTACTATTCATTTAGTCTTATCGAAGTGCTTTACATACATTGGGGCAAATTCTTTCAACGTTAGCCTGTTCTCTGTATAGAGAGAATTAAATTCTTAAAAAGGCTTTTTGCCTATTTTCATTTACACACTTGAGAGCCACCCCGTGCTAATTGTTCTAGCAAATATTCACACACATTGTTCCTATTTGTCATCATTCTTCTATCAGTGAAAACTTATTAGAAATATCAAAACAAATTGCTAGCAATCAATGATTATACAAAAAGCTCAATATTGCCCCATTATTAATAAAAGCAAAACTATTTGCATGGAAGAGATCACAGCATAGGGATAATCACTTTGCTCAGAATCCATATCCTTATTTGATATCAAAAAGCTGCCATATTGAAGCACTTAAAACCATCTGGACAGGGGTGCCTGGGTGGCTCACTTGGTTAAGCGTCCGACTTCAGCTCAGGTCATGATCTCATGGTTCATGGGTTTGAGCCCTGCGTCCGGCTCTGTGCTGACAGCTAGCTCAGAGCCTGAATCCTGTTTCAGATTCTGTGTCTCCCTCTCTCTCTGTCCCTCCCCTGATCACACTGTTTCTTTCTCTCAGAAATAAATAAAGCATTTTTAAAAATTAAAAAAACAAAACATCTGGACAAAATAAAAGGCTAATAAATCATTTGGAGAACTGTGGCTACTGGTAAATATTGCTCTTTCACAGCTGTTTCAGAAATTTCCACATATTTGAACAACACTGAATTATGTCCAAAAGAAAAATTAGATAATAGTTTTAGGTAAGGAAATGCAGATAAACTTTTAAAAATTAAATAGTACTGTTAATAGCTCAATGTCAGCTGAGCTATCATGTAGTTGAGAAGGAATCAATACTGTTTCTCCCTTACAAGTGAACACACAAACTCATTTTCTAGCAAAACCCTGTGAGCCAAAGGCTCCAACTTATTTAGTGACTCTGTTAGGATAAAAAGAACCTGGATT
Source organism: Hyaena hyaena (assembly GCF_003009895.1). Taxonomy (NCBI): domain Eukaryota; kingdom Metazoa; phylum Chordata; class Mammalia; order Carnivora; family Hyaenidae; genus Hyaena; species Hyaena hyaena. The sequence goes on from NW_024080883.1 coordinate 655,400, forward strand.
TGTGGGAAAGGATAAATTTCATAGAAGTTGTATATAAAAGCTTTAAATTGTACTATGTAATCTTCATAGGGCAGAGACTATTCCTCATGTATTATTGTGGTTCTCCATAATGCCTGAAAGAGATCCATGAACATGAGAGCTGCCCAGTGTTTATTTGCTAACAGAATGGATTTAGTGCTAAATCAAACTAGTAAACCTAGACAATCCTAAATTATACTTATTATTTTACATTTAAATATTATAATGGACTTCATTTTGTTATGTACTTTTGAATTTTTATCTTTCCTGAAATTCAAATGTATAGAAACAGGTAAATTAATATCAATTCTTGGTGAGCAATAAGCAGATTTTATAGAAGACTGGTTTTTGAATTATATAGTCTATCAGCCTGATGCATAGCTACCATCCATCATTTAGAGCAGCATGGCAAGCAAAAGAGATGTTGTGATCTTTTTAAAAAAATTTTTTATGTTTGTTTATTTTTGAGGGAGAGAAAGAGAGAAACAGAGCATGAGTGGGGGAGGGGCAGAGAGAGACAGAGGAAAGAAGACTCCAGGCTCTGAGCTATCAGCCCAGAGTGTGAAACAGAGCTGCGAGATCATGACCTAACCAAAGTCAACAAACTTAGCACCCAGGCGCCCTGAGGTGCTGTGATCTTTAAGATGCACACTTCAGAGCAACTCATTTTTTTTTAATTCGAGTATTTTATTTTAAACTTTAATTTTACGTTTAATTCTTTTGCCTTATTTCTCACTCAAATAATTTATTATATGCCTATTTTAGTAAACTTTTAATATTTGAAGTCTTTTAGATTTATAGAAGTATGACAAAAATAGCATGGAGACTTTTCACATGCCTCGGTCTCAGATTCCCCTATAATCCTACATTACATTGGTACCTTTGTCACAGTTATAAGCACCTGCATGGTGTATCTTTCTCCACCTCTTTACTTTTGATCTATTGGTGTCTTTATATTTAAAATGATTTCTTCTAGACCACATATAGTTGAGCATTGCTTCTTAATCTACCCCAACAATCTCTGTCTTTTTATTAGTGCATTTAAGCCATTCACATTTTTTTTTTTTACAAATAGTTTATTGTCAAATTAGTTTCCACATAACACCCAGTGCTCATCCCCACAAGTGCCCTCCTCCATGCCCATCCCTCCTCCCCCCGACATCCATCAGTCCTCAGTTTTTGTCAGCATTCAAGAGTCTCTCATGGTTTGCCTCTCTCCCTTTCCCCCACCATTTCCCCCCTTCTTCTCCCGGTTGGTCCTCTGTTAAGTTCCTCCTAATCCTCCTATACATGCACACATATGATATTTGTCCTTCTCTGCCTGACTTATTTCGCTCAGCATAACACCCTCAAGGTCCATCCATGTCGCTACACAAGGCCATTCACATTTAAAGTGATTATTGAGATATATAGATTCATATCAACCAATTTTGGAACTGTTTCCTCTTGATTGCCAGAGATTTCCGTTTCTGCCTTCAGTGCTTCAAACGGAATATTTTATAAGTATTTTCAATTTCATTCCTCTCTTAGCATGCCAGTTATACTTTTTAAAAATAAATATATTGTTGGTCCTAGAGCTTGTCATATACATTTTTAACTAAATCTGAACTTAATAGAACAATTCCATTTCATGTGTAGTGCAGGAAACTTACAAGAGTGTTCCCAATTCCTCTATCTCACCCCTTGTGACATTGTTGTCATCCATTTATTTCTTTATAATGTTATAAATACGCAATACATTATTATTATTTTTGCTCTAAATACTTATGTTTTAGACCAATTAAGAATAAAAAACACTTGGGGCACTCGTTGACTCAGTAAGTTAAGCATCAAACTCTTGATTTAGCAGCTCAAGTCATGATCTCACAGTTCATGGGATAGAGCCCCATATCAGGCTCTGCACTGATAACAGCATGAAGGCTACTTGTGATTCTCTCTCTTTCTCTATTCTCCTCTCTCTGTCTCTCTCAAAATAAATTAAAATTTTTAAAAAGAATAAAAAATACTTTATTTTACCTTGGTCTACCAATCCTGTGTCTGAGCTGTCCGCTCCTCACACTCTCAGACGTACTTATTGCCCTCCTCACCAGTCTTTTTGAACAGGAATAAAAATGAGTGGCTCCTGATGTAGTTGAATTAAATAACACTTTTTCTCAGTCCACATGATTCAACCAAAAATGATAAGGAGGCATATTTACTTGAGAGTTAAGATAAAGTATAACCAACTACCCTCTCTCCCATTTTCCCACCTCTGGTCTCATGGTAGAATGGTTTCACTGAAGGAAATTGTTTCCTTTGGGAGAACATACAGCTCACTGGGCATCCAGGAAATGTTTTTTATTTCTTCTCTAAAACTCTTTCTTTCTTCATGTAAATCCAAGTTTTTGACCCATATTGTTTTCCTTTGGCCTGGAAAAAATTCTCTTCACATTTCTTGCACCCTAGGTCTGCTGGTAATGAATTTACCGCATATTTATTTGTCTGAGAAAGTCTTCATTTCTTCTTCACTTTTAAAGTATAATTTCACCACATATAGAATTCCAGATTGATGGATTTTTTTTTCAACAGTTTCAGTGTTTCATTATACTGTCCTCTGGCTTTGACAGACAAAGTATGCTGTCATTCTCATCCTTGTTCTTCCATAGGTAAGGTGGATTTTCATTTGCTTTTTCCCTCCTGGCTCCTTTTAAGATTTTCAAATTGTCTTTCATTCTCCTCAGTCTGACTATCGTATAGCTGGGTGTAGTTCTTGATATTTATCATATTTTGTGTTCTCTGGGTTTCCTGAATTTGTGACTTGGTGTCTGTCATTAATTTTGGAAAGTTCTCCAGGACATTATTCCAAATATTCGATCCCTTCTCTTTCTTCTTGTCTTACAGGTCTTCAACATTCTGTTTCATTTTCTTCATTCCATATTCTCTTTACCTTTCAGCTTGGGAATTTTCTATTAACCTGTCTTCAGGTATACCGATTCTTAGTCAGCTACGTCAAGTCTTTCTAGCATTTCCTGTTGATTCTTAGAATTTCTGTCTCTCTGCTTATATTATCTATATATTCTTACATGTTGTCTACATTTTCCATTAAAGTCTTTAACATATTAACCATAATTATTTTATGCTTTTCTGATAATACCAATATCTGTCATATTTGAATCTAGCTCTGATGATTTGTCTTTATGGACTGTTTTTCCCCCCTTGGCTTTTGTCATGTCTTTTTGAAAGCCAGATGTGTTGTATTGGGAAATAGAAACCCAGCTAAATAAGCCTTCAATGTGAGGATTTATGTGAACGTGGCTAGGAGTTGAGCACTGTTTACTGTTTTCTGTAGCTGAAAGAGGCATCATATTTCTCTAGTGCCTCCACTTTCTGTCTCACATTTTGACTCAAGTCTTCCCTAAGTTATCCACTTCAAGTAGAATCTGTGTCTCCTAGGGCTTTCAGCTGTAATCTGCTGCTATTCTAGTTGGTGTGGTGCTAAGGTGCTGGTGAGGGGCATTCTATATCCTTTTAATTAAGCCTCAGCCTTCCAGTGAGCTGCATCTCTGACTTGTGACTTTCCTAAGTGATTCTTCTTGTATAGCTCCCCCCACCCAAGCCCCTGCCACTTTCCTTTGGTGAGACAGTGGGGCTAGATGGGGCTGGAGTGAGAGGAAGATCTTTCTGCCACAGTTCTGGTAGCGGTTCTGCTGAAGGTTTTTGTTTTGTTTTTTGTTTTTGTTCCCATGAGAAGTAGACTTTTGTTAGGAGGAGGGTTCCAGGCAGGTACATTTCACACTAATTATTCTTCCACTCTCCTTTCCAAAGCCAAAAGGGTTATCTTTCTCAAATCTTTACCATGAGAATATGTTGGGTTTCCTGGATGTAAAGTACATAAAAGTGTATTTAGGAATGCCCCCTAAAACTTAGACCCCCAGAAGTTATTCACTCTTGTATTAATCCATAGTCAACCTCTAGCAATCCATTAAAACTACCATTTAAATATTTCTATCACTTTATGCCATTAGTGACCTCTACTGTAGGTAAGCAAATCTTACTGTGACTCTGGATTTACGTGTCTCTCCAGATTTCAGGGTAGTGTTTTATATCATAAACTCAGTTCACTGATGGGTCCCAGGAAAGGTGTTGATTTTCTTGGCAGCTTGGAGTAATGATCTCCAAGCTCTTTAAATGTTGAAGCTGAAACCTGTGTTTAACTTTCACTGGCTGTCTTTGGCAGATGAAAGTTTCATACTTAAATCTTAAAATATTTGTGTTTTTTTTTTCTTGACAATACATCAACGGCCATTGATTTAGATTTTTATCACCAGCAATAAAAAGGCCACAGAAGCATTTTACATCTCATGCTGCACATTTTACATCTACGGTGCTTCCTTTCATTTTGCTGAAAATGCCTGGCTTTATGTCCTTCAGCCACAAATCTTAAATGTACAAATGGACACAAATTATATCAAATAGCTTTTTAAAGTATATATATATATATATACACACACACACACACATACATATATATATGGTTTTCTTATGTTACACATTTTACCTTTTTATTGTATAATGCATATTCCTAAGAGTGTACAAAGCACAGAGGTACAGTTTAGAAAATGATTATAAAATCATTACCCCTGTAGTGACCCACATTAAGAAATATACGATTGCTAGTTAAAAGCTTCCAATGTAATGCTAAGTTGTAATAGAAATAATGCTCTATTACTTGTTCCTAACTTGCCTTGTTCTTAACTTTACAGGAAAAGCCTCTAGAGTTTCTCCATTAAACAAAATGATTACTATAAATACCAAAGTATATGCTTTTCATTTTTACTATTTTATTGAGAGTTTTTATCAGGAATCAATATCCATATCCATCTTTTTTTTTCCCCCAGAGACCTTTCAGTATGTTTGGAGATACTGAAATGATTTTTCCCTTTGATCTTTTATTATGGTAAATTAAGTTAACAAATTTCTTAATAATGAATGTTCCTTGTATTCTGGAGGTAAGTCATACTTGGTCATGATGACTTTTTCTTTTATATGCTGACAAGTAGAATTAGTTGACCTTTTAAAGAGGTAATTAAGGGAAATGAGGTCCTATGAGTGGTCCCTAATTCAATATGCCTGGTGTCCTTATGCGAAGAGATTAGGGCAGAGACATACACTGAAGAGACACTATGTAAAGACAGGAAGAAGGCACCCATTTGCAAACTAAGGGGAGAGGTCTCAGAAAAAATCAACTGTGCCAATACCTTCACTTCTAGCTCCAAAACTGTGATGAAATAAATTTCTGTTGTTTAAGTCCCCCAGACTCTGACACATTGTGTCGGCAGCCCTCGCCACTGGTACATGACAGCATTCACATCAGCGCTTATAAGCACAGTCAGGAAAATCACTGTGGTGGGATGACCAGGATTCTGAAGATCAAGGATTTCAGGCAACTGTTAACAGAAATTTGGATATATACATTTTTACAGAGAAGTCAATTTCCTGTGTTACATAATGGGCTAACAGAGTTGCTCTTTTTTGATCCATCTATCATTCTCTTTTAATCCTTCAAAGAAGTATTTTTCAGCCAAGAAGTATGATCAATGATAGTACCAATTTTAAATCCAACCCTGTAAATGAAGTAAGAGTTCCAAATAATCCACTTTCTCTATTATCAAAATTCTTATCTAACTGTTCAATGTTTTCCAGTTTGAATTTGTTTTGCCTTATGCCTCTACATGTTCACAGTGTACTGAAGTTATGTATTGAAGGTTCAGCTTGGAAAAATTATCTGCTGGATAAGCTAAATTTGTGAGTGACTATTTATCCTTAAAGTGAGAAATAAATTCATGTACCTTTCCCAGTTTTACTCTTTGCCATAGTGACTTTTTATTTTATTAATGAAGAAAAAATAGCAATTCATCCTTCAGTTTAAAAACTCTGATCATCAACTTTTACTGGCCAAGAAAACATGTATCTTTGTGAAAAAATACTTTAAAACTTCACATGTAAGTAAGTCTTTTAAATTTATGATTTTTATCCCTCTGTAGAATGTAAAAAGGCAGACTTTGAGGCAAAGTATCTTGCTTCCACATTCAGGATGCTTAGTAGCCATGTAAACATCCACCTGGGAAGTTTTGTTCCTTATATATTAACTCCAACTTTTCTCATATCTGCAAGTATGTTCCATTCAATAGCAAGCTCAGTGAAACTCCTGCTCAAATTTTCATCCATGATTTTATCAAGTATGTAATAAATTAACCTGACTTTAGATGTTACTGGTATAAATGTAGTGAACAAAACCAGTAAAGTGACTGTATCACTACTCTCTGTATTGTCATCTAACCGCATGCTGAAGGCTCAAGTTGAACTTTATCTCTCAGCTACTTGTTTGAATCCAGCCTTATCTATAGCACAATGCTTTATCAGATTTATACTCTTATACAAGGTCCACCTTGCAAAGTAACCCCAAAACTGAGGTTAAGGAAAAATATCAGGCAATTTTATTCTCTTGTTTGAGTGTATATTTTACAGTATGGCTCCTCATCAAGGTTTCTTGTTTTCTTTTTAGTTTCAAAATGTAGGTATTTTACTAATGAACAAATGATTAATTCATGAGCTTTCACAATTTAAATCCTTTCTTAAGGATTCTAAGGATTTTGTGTTTTGAGTCACCTTCTGAGTACTCCTTGGCTCTAAAGAAACGGATGCTTTTAATGGTATTGATAGAAGGATATTAAGTGGGACTAAGGTTGCATTCATTTGGGGGAAGCATCAAGAGTTGGGGAAGGGAGGAATTTGGGAGACTTGAATGTGGAAAAGAGAACTGAAGGGAGAAGATACTTTTTGGATGGATGATGTAGATGAGAGGGTGACCGTGCAAGATTTTTAAAGATGCCTACTTTGCTTTAAAATGGACTTTTCCGGGGCGCCTGGGTGGCTCAGTTGGTTAAATGTCCAACTTCGGCTCAGGTCATGATCTCACTGTTCGCGGATTTGAGCCCCGCATCAGGCTCTGTGCTGACAGTGCAGAGCCTGGAGCCTGCTATGAGTTCTGTGCCTCCCTCTCCTTCTGCTTCTGCCACTCATGCTCTGTCTCTAAAAAATAAATAAACATTAATAATTTTAAAAAAGAAAAGTAAATAAAATAAAAGAGTCTTTTCCAAAGGACACCTGGGTGGCTCAGTTAAGTGACTGACTCTTGCTTTTGGCTCATGTCATGGTCTTGAGGTTTGTGAGATCAAGCCCTGAGCTGGGCTCTGTGCTGACAGGTGTGGCCTGCTTGGGATTCTCTCTGCCCCTCCCTGACTCATGCTGTCTCTCTCTGTCTCTCAAAGTAAATAAATAAACTTAAAAATATATAAAGTGGTCTTTAAAAAAGATAATAAAATAAAATAGAGTTTCCCTCTTACATGGTCCACTGAGAGACTGATTAAATTATTAAATCTTTTAAATTACCTTTTAGCTGTCAAAACCAGACAATGTGGGTTTCAGGATTGAATCGATTTATACTGGATTGATTTTTAAATATCACCTCAGAAGGGACCACTTCATGCTATTATTCCTTAGGACTTTTTCCATAGATGAATGGAAAATGACAAGGAGCAAACACTTCCCAAGAACATGATTTGGCTATGGCTGGTTCTTCACCGGCTTGTTTCCCTTTGATTACATAAAACTACCAACTCCTTAACGTTCAATTAGGTGGTTCTATTACGCTTTGTTTCTGAAAAGCCTTCCCAGAGAAATTTAGGAAGAATTCATCACCAGTAGGCCTTCCAAATACTTCTTAGGTGAATCAATTAATTTAAGTTATATGTATCTGCCTTTTGCTCTCACACTCCCCTGTTCATTTCCTTTTTATTTTATAGGAGTTTCTTGGTAGAATTTTTCATGAGAATTCCCATCAGTCACCACCATGATAGAATAGGGAGGTGTATAGGTAAATGGGGTGCTCACACCTGGGGGCTGAGTGAGACATGGAGCAGATTATGTAAACAAGCTATCTCCTTGCCTGCTCACAGTGACAAGTTGCTTATCAAAGGTCTTACCAAAATCAGTGTGCTGATTGTGGCTAATAAGTCTTCTGGAGACATTCCCCCAACCCTGTTCCAGTTTCACAGTGACCTGGTGAAAGGAAAGATCTAGGCCTAGCACCTAGATAGACCACTAGGTGCTGCTCCATTGTCAGGGGCAGCAATGCTGTTGGGTCAGCTGACTCTCAGCTGCACAAGACAGCTCCCAGAAAGTGAGCGTGGGTGGGAGCACCTCAAACCACACAGGCACATGAGGCAGAGGCTCTCTGTGCCCACGCACCTGAGTGACTCGTCTGGATGCTGTATTTTAGTCAGTAGGGGAATAACACTGTGTTTTGTGGCTGGGCCTGTATTTACCCTCTCCTTGTCAACCCCAGTCTTGAAATATCTTGAACCCCCTACATTCTCCACTCAGTTGCTTTTAACTTTGCTTTCTGATACCATTTCCTTCACAGATGGGAAGTGATAAAGCACTTCATGTAAGTGTACTTTTTTTTTTTTTTTAAAGTAATATCTACACCCAACATGGGGCTTGAACTTACAACCCTGAGCAAGAGTTGCATGCTCTACTGACTGAGCCAGCCAGGTACTCCAAGTATACTATTTTAAGAACAATTAAATCATCTCCATAAAATGGTTCTGACATGGGCTCCAAGGGCTAGCCACTGAGAAGATTGGCTTCTCCCCAGTTGTGCCTCATCTGTGTTAATGAATCTTCACAGTTGGGGGAATGTTCTTATTGCTGTCCCTGCTCTATCCTTATAAAGGGGGTTCTACTTTCATTGCCATACTATCCTTTCCTTCAAGAGTTATTCTCTGAGTACCCACAGCCACCATGAATTGGGCTAAATACTGGGGATACAAAGATGAGATTGCTGTTGCCTTTATAATCTATCAGAAACCAGATGTGAAAATAATCAGTTGTATCAGAAAGCACAATGAAATAGGCCTAGGACAAAGGTATATGTAAGATGTTATGTTTAATCCTTGTGACAAGAATATCCCACTGAGAAACTAGTATTTGAGGAAGGACTTAAAAATGAGTTGATGGGGAAGCATTTGGGTAGCTCAGTTGGTTAGGCATCCAAATCTTGATTTTGGCTCAGGGCACAATCTCATGGCTCATGAGTTTCACCCTCATGTGGTGATCTGACTATTGGGTTCTGCACTGCGGTGCCTGCTTGGAATTCTGTCTCCCTTCCTCTCTCTCTGCCCCTCGCTCACTTGTGTGCACTCTCTTTCTCTTTCTCAGAATAAAGAAAAATTAAGAAACTTATAAAAAATTTAAAAAGTGGAGGGAATCTAGGTGGCTCAGTCAATTAAGCCAACAACTTTGGCTCAGGTCATGATCTTGTGGTTCGTGATTTCTAGCCCCACATCAGGCTCTGTGCTGACAGCTCAGAGGCTTGAGCCTGCCTCAAATTCTGGGTCTCCCTCTCTCTCTGGTCCTCCCCCTGCTTGTACTCTGTTTCTCTGTCTCTCTCTAAAAAATAAATAAACATTTAAAAAATGGTATATTTTTATACTATGTCAATCACTATGTATGACTTTCATCACTATGTTATCTTCTTGATGGATTGCATCTTGATGAATATAACTTAAATTAGTCATCGCTGGTTTAGTATATTTGGTTTAAAATTCTACTTTGTCTAATTTATTAAATTACTTTCATTAAATGAAGTAACTGAATCTTTAATAATTGGATCTTGGTCTTCTGCCTGGGCCTTGAGAAGGAATAATGCAATGAGAAATGAGCCCAATCTTTGATCTGATCCTTGAGGGTATTGATCAGTGAAGATGTGGTTTTGTTGACTAGGAACTAGAGAAACAGTAGAAGATGGGAAACCTGTAAAAGTCCTGAGTCTTGAATATACACCAGAGCCAATACAATCAATGGCATTCGTTTCTCTTTCATACTTCTTTGAAACCCAAACCCATTTCTCTGCCTCTCCTAAAGTCAGGGCATGTCAGGCCTTGTAGAGTTGAGGTATGGGCCAGGATAAACCATTAACACTTTCTGTATACCCAGTGAGATGCATGTTCTCCCAAAGAAAACAGTGTTCCTTCGGTGAAACCATTCTACCATAAGACCAGAGGTGGGAACATGGAAGAGAAAGTAGTTGGTTACATTTTATCTTTGTTCTTAAATAAATATGCCTCCTATCATATTTGGTTAAATTATGTGGGCTGAGAAGAGGTGTTATTTAATTCAACTACGTCAGATGCCATTCATTTTTACTCCTGCCCAATAGGACTAATGAAGTAGGCAATAAGATACTGACAGACTGAGTGTGTGAGGAGTGGACAGCCCAGACACAAGAGTGGTATTTCAGGGGTCCCAGAATAAGAGACTAGAGAGTCCACAAAATGCACATAGAGAAAGAGGCGCTGTTATACATCTTCCAGGCCCAGGGGGGACAAAATTTTCTTAGGACGGTTCTAGATGTCAACATTCTTCACCCCCTTCTTCTTTCTCTCTACCTGCACCACTACTCTAGGGAGCTTAGGTATACAGCAGCTAGAGGGAAGAAGCAAAGTAGAGGAGAAGATACAGAAGTTAGAAAAGAAGAATATTCCCAGGGAATTGTGCTTGAACTATATCCAGAGCTGAGGAGTCTTATTCTCCCTTGAATTTGATATCAATGACAAGATCTGTATTGGGGGATGATAGGACATGGTGGGGTAAATATATTTTGCATGTAAAAATGATGTGAATTGTGTTGAGATAGAAGACTGTGACAAATTGTATCTTCCAAAGGTGGATATAATAAAAGCTGTCTTCCTACCAGCCACCTCTTATTTGCCCTGTCTAATCAGCATGTTCTTCTGTGTTATGAACTTGCCATTCTCCATCAGTTTCTACCTTTTTGAATCTGGTTTGACCTTAGTGACTTGCTTGATTAATAGGAAGTGGTGGGAGTGATGTTATTATGCATGTTCAAGGCTAGTCATAGGAAGACTTGTAGCTTCCTCCAGAGCCTCTTAGAATACTTTCTCTCATGAAACTCTATTTCTAAATCCAGCCACCATGCTGAGAAAAGTGCAAGCTCATGAAGAAGAACATGCAGTGTTGCAGTTAACAGCTCCACCTAAGCTCCCAGCCAGTTGTCAGCAATGCAAGCAAGCCCTCTTGAGAACCTAGCCCAGTTCAACTTTTGATGCCAACATCTGGCAGCAATTGCATGAGCAGCCCCAAATGAGAGCCATGTAGCTGAACCCAGACAGCATACTGAACCATGAAAGATAATAATAAAGGTAGCCTATATTCTCTGGTAGGCCTAGTGCTGACTTTGTGACCCAACAGACAGTGAAACTATCACAAATGTAATCTGTTTTTTTCTCTTCCTTTTCTGAATATACAGGTACCAAAAATAAAAATGTTTGTTCTTTATCTATCCCTTTTCCTCCCACCTTCCTTTCTTAGAAACTTGATTTCTGCCATTCAAAGATTGTTTTAACTATCTGTGGTTTCTATTTATCTTTAGATTCTTAATTTCCCTGTTTCTAAGAATTCATTGAAGAAAGATATCTGTTTTAGTAAACTCTTCCATCATATAGCTTTGCAAAACTTAAGAATTGAGCCCCACAAACTTACTTTTCAGTAGTATAAGTATAAAGGGAGAAAACTTAGGTAAAATCTAAGTGAACTTGTCCTCATGTTTTATGTCCTGAATATCAAGAGCTTAGACAAGCCCTACAACTGAGGAATTGTAAAATTCAAAATTTTTAACATATATAAACAATTATTGCATATCAGCATTGGTTATACTGAAAAAAAAAAACCAACTGAGAAAAGTGGAGATTAAAAATTTCATTCAGCAAATATTATAAAGGGTATTTTCCATTTTGCATTAGACTTCTGGTCAATCCACAATCAATCATGGCTGAATCCTTGTAAAGATTCAGTCCATTCACACAATTTCTAGTGAAATTTTATAATGAATAATTCACAAGCCTAGTTTGATGAGAAAGATACTTTCCTGGCAAAACTGAAATGTATTGATAAGTTGAACATTTCCCTCACTTCTTAAGAAAATCATCTAGACAAAGTGTTCAATCTCATTTAGTGAGTTACATGATGAACAAGTTATGTACAGTTTCCCAAATGTAGCATGAAGTTTAAACAACAGATGGAAAAATTGAAAGAAAAAAAAGACAACTGATTTAGGGAATGACATCAGAGACTAAGATGTAATGTCAAAACAAGTGCTTTCAGGAGGAAATACAAAAAGACTATACTGAAGTGTTCTCATGGACATATGAAAGAACTTGTTTCCTTTAACTTCCCAAGAAGAATTCTATGAGTAGAAATGATTTAAGTTGAAGTACTTCTTCCTAACTACATTGATAATATCCACTATTTTTTGATAGAATAACCACAAACATAAATTTTAATCAATTATAAACAATGTACCTATACAATTAACTAATCATTTGTGGATTTAATTTAATATAGAATACTGTAGTAGTTGCCTCACCCTTAATCTTACTCAAAAACTCTTTATTTTTTATTTAAAAATTTTTAATATTTATTTATTTTTGAGAGAGAGAGAGACAGAGCATGAATTGGGGAAGGGCAGAGAGAGAGGGAGACACAGAATCCAAAGCAGGCTCCAGGCTATGAGCTGTCAGCACAGAGCTTGACGCAGAGCTAGAGCTCATGAACTGTGAGATCATGACCTGAGTTGAAGTTGAACGCTTAACCGACTGAGCTACCCAGGGACCCCCCTTCTTTATTTTTATAGTAAAAAGTAGAAGTTGGGTGGTTTTGAAAATTTTCTTTGAGACCTTCTGATTAGCATTTTTGGACAATAGAAAGCATATGAATTTTGCAACAAAAGTTATCTGGTTGTATAGATTTCATGTGAGTGGGAGTTAAATCACAGAGCTTTTTGAGACTAAGCTCTCTCATTTAAAAATGAGAATGAGGCATATCTACTATGGAAAATTAATCAAAGTCATTACATGCTCCAAGTTGTAAATCACCAACCCCCTTTACTCATCAGGGTTAGGTGTCTCTCTGTGCTCTTTTTCAGTACCCTGTAGCCAACTCATTGTATAGTATTCCACTTGTCTGATAACTCATGTAACTTATGGGTAGGGGCAGTGTCTTGCCTGAAATTATGTGCCCAGTGCCTATCCACATTACCTGAGCCAACTAGGTTCTCAGTTAATGAATGAATGAATGAGACATTCAAGGCTGGCTCACTTTTCTCTGAATTTACATATTGTATATTGAACAGTATGGATATTACAAAATATTTCCACCATCACAGAATATTAGTAACCAGACCTAGTTTTGGGTGAAGAAATGATATTTTTTACAGGAACAGTGCAAGAATGAGATGTTCTATTTGTTTAAATATGTTACAATTATCTTCTGAGAATGCTGCCCCCCATCTTAACGTGACTTACTTAAACACTTGACAGTATTCAAATATTACATGTTTACCATAAGTAATAATAAATCATCTTTGTGGTGAGAATTAGAGGGGCTTTATATGTTCATAAAGAGTAATGTGACCAAACCATGATCTCCTAGAAGAAGATGACTTGTAGTACAAACATAGTGGTAAATGTGACTGAGTGCTGAGGGAGCTCCAGCTGATCTAAAAACTCTATTTGTGAATAATTTTAAGTCAAGAGGAAAGTTGGCCTATATCCTTTTTTTTCAAGATACTGTGATTTTATAAATTGTTAAATGCTTTAATAACAATCCTCAAGGGGACTGTGTGATATTCAGCTAAGTAAGAGATGCAAAAAAAAAAAAAAAAAAAAAATGGTGATATCCCAGTTATTGAAAGAGATTCTAAAATATTTTTCTAGAAGAGGCAGACACTGAACTTTATATTTAAATGTTATGCTAACGTTCATTCCTTTGAAGCAGTCAGAAAAGGCTCTCACACAGATGAAAGAGTATGAGATCATTTGAAACTAATATGGAAACTCTTGCAGTTTCTGAGGCTATTTATTGCTTCCAGAGTAGGCTCTCTGACCCCCCATCTCTTTTTCAGCACCTATATATATCTCCACAAAAGTCCTGCCCTGGCTGAAATTTGGAAGACAATAGTTATTTAGCATAAATAGTTCGTTATGTTATTTTCTAAGACTTGAAACAGCAAAGAAAGAATGTGTATATCAGCAAAGAAAACATTTTTCTAATTAGTCCCCACCCCAAACAATGTTGTTCCCCTTTTGATACCCAGTTTGTCTACTATTTCCACTGTTCTACATCTGCATTCAGATTAAAATTTTATATCATTTTATTAAAGGAGAGAACCCAAAACATGGTGGAGTAGGAGGATCCTTAGGTCACCTCATCCCATGGACACACCTAGGCAACAGCTAAACCTGTACAACTTACTCTGAAAATGACCTGAAGACTGGCAGAACGCACCTTCCACAGCTAGTCATAGAGAGAACGCCACATCGAAAAGGGTAGGAGGGGTGGAGATGTTGTTGGGAACCCAATCCTGGGTGTGACTAACCACCAACAGAAGGGACATCAAAAGCATGGAGAAGTGAGGGGATCATACATCACAATGGATATCACCCAACCTAGGGACCTGCACTGAGAAGACAAGTCCTCATAGGTCTGGCTCTGAAAACAGTAGAGCTTCCCTCCAGAAGCTTTCAGCAGGACTTAACTCTGGGAGAGCAGGAAGATGATAAGACAACTGAGTTCCCACCCTTAAAGAGCCAGCATACCAAATAGCTTAGCCCGCAACACAGCACAGAAGGAGCAGTTTGAAAAGCACATGGGATATATGTGAAGGAGAGCTATTGACTAATCTTAGAATGTGTGCTGGAAGGGCAGGGATCTGCAGGAGATTTCTCCAGGAATAATTTCCCCCTCGCCTATTTCTCCCTCCCTGAGCCCAGATAGCCAAATACGAGCAGGAGCCAACACTAACAATCTCCACCTACCGTGCTAGCATCATGTGCCCTGCCCTCACACTCCCCTGTGCACCCACACCGCCCAACCCCCCCACCTCTTCAAGCATCCCACAAAAGCAGCTCCTGTTCCACTACACTTGGCAGGCAGCCCTGACTGGGACCAGCACCACTCCAAAGTAACTCCCATCCCAAGTGGGAGGAAGATAACACACGCACGTTAGCGCATCTATAGTTTCTACAGCTAGGCCTCTTAACTGACTGTGCAGGAAGCAAGCCCTGACCTTCAGTGCACATAAAACTGTGGCGCACAGGCTAATTCAGACCGCAAGGCTGGCTGCTAGCCCTGCCCGCGAACCTGCCCAAGGCAGCTGCAGCCACTCTTCTCAATAGCACAGAAAGCAAACCCTGCCCAGTGTGCCCACAGCAGGCAAAGCAGTCACAGCTCAGCCACAACAGGAAGACACACACAGTTCACATAGGGAACACCCCTGAAGTCCCTGGTCCTGGTGACCAGGGGTATCGCACTATAGGGTACGAATGACTTCTTCTACATAAGACCATTATTTATTTTCAAGATCGGGAGACATAGCTAACCTACCTAATACACAGAAACAAACAAAGAGAGTTAGGAAAAAATGAGGAGACAGAGGAATATGTTTCAAATGAAAGAACAGAACAAAATCACAGTAAAAAAAAAAAAAAAGCTAAATGAAAGTGATAAGCACTCTTCCTGATAAAAAGTTCAAAGTAATGGTCATAAAGATACCCACTGGACTTAAGGAAAGAGTAGATGGACTCAATGAGCACCTCAGCAAAGACATAAAAAATATATTAAAAAAAATCAACCAGAGCTGAAGAATTCAGTAGCTGAAATGAAAAAAAACTATACCTAGAGCAAATCAACAGATTGAAGAATGTGAAAGAATGGATCAGCAATCTGGAAGACAGGGTCATTGAAAGCAACCAACTGAACAGCAAAAAGAGAAAAAGAATATTAAAAAATGAGAATAGGTTAAGGGAACTCTGTAATATCAGCAAACACAAAACACTCACATTATAGGGATCCAAGAAGGAGAAGAGAGAGAAGGGGACAGAAGATATATTTGAGAAATAATACTAAAAATTTCCCCAATCTGGGGAAGGAAACAGACACACAGATCCCAGGAATCACAGAGAGCCCCTAACAAGATTAACCCAAGGAGATCCCTACCAAGACACATATAATAATCAAAATGGTAAAAAATAATAATACAGAGAGTTTTAAAATCATCTAAAGGAAACGTTACATGCAAGGGGAATCCCATAAGGTTGTCAGCTAGTTTTTCAGGAAAAACTTCACAGACCAGAATAGAGTGGCAGGGTATATTCAAAGTGCTGTAGAGAAAAAACCTACAATCAAGGATATTCTATCCAGCAAGGTTGTTATTCAAAATTGAAGGAGAAATAAAGAGTTTTCCAGACAAACAAAAGTTAAAGGATTTTATTACCAAGAAACCAGCCTTACAAAAGAAAAGTTAAAGTGAATTATTTAAGCGAAAAGGGCCAAACTAAAAGTAAGAAAATTATAAGAGGAAAAAATTCACAAATCAAATCAAATATATATTAAAGGTAGTAGATTAATCACTGATAAAGCCAGTATTTAGAAAACAATAAATAGAATGGCAATAAGTATATACCTATCAATGATGATTTTAAATGTAAATGGACTAAATGCTCCAATCAAAAGAAATAGGATGACTGAATGTATTAAAAAAGAAGACTCATCTCTATGCTGCCTACAAGAGACTTGCTTCAGACCTAAAGATATATACAGACTAAAAGTAAAATGATGGAAAAAGATATTCCATGCAAATGTAAATGAAGATGTATATATATTTATAAAATATAGCAATAATTATATCAGACAAAATAGACTTTAAAACAAAAACTGTAACAAGAGACAAAGGGCACTATATAATGATAAAGAGATTAATCCCAAAAGAGGATATAACAATTGTAAATACCTATGCATCCAACATAACGGCACCTAAATATTTACAGCAAATATTAACAAATGTAAAGATAGAAATAGATCAAATTATATATCAATATATTGATTATTGATATTGGAATTCTTATCCAAAGTAGATAAAGAATTTATACAACTCCACACCAAAACAGTCATATGAAAAACAGTCACATGAGAACCTAAATAGACATTTTTCCAAAGAAGACATACAGGTGGCCGAAAGACACAAGCAAAGATGCTCAACATCACTCATCGTCAGGGAAATACAAATTAAAACCACAATGACATGCTTCCTCACACTGGTGAAAATGGATAGTATCAAAAAGTTAAAAAATAGGGGTGCCTGGGTAGCTCAGTCCAGCTCTTGATTTCAGCTCAGGTCATGATCTAACTGTCATGAGTTCAAGCCTCACATTGGGCTCTGCACTGACAGTGTAGAGCCTGCTCGGGATTCTCTCTCCCCTTCTCTCTCTGCCTCTCCCCCACTTACACTATCTCTCTCTCTCTTAAAATAAATAATTTTTTAAAAATGAAAAGAAATTACAGGTGTTGGTAAGGATATATAGAAAGAAAGAAAATTTGTGTACTGTTGGTGGGAATGTAAAATGGTGCAGTCATTGTGAAAAACAGTATGGAGTTTAACTAAAAATAGAATTCTGGGTATTTTCCCAAAAAAACAAAAACACTAATTTGAAAAGATATATGCATGCCTATGTTTATTGCAGCATCATGCATAATAGCTAAGATATTGGAGGTAACCTTGGTGGTCATGGATAGAAGAATGGATAAAGAAGAGGCAGCTATGTGTGTGTGTGTGTGTGTGTGTGTGTGTGTGTGTGATGGAATATTACACAGTCATAAAAAGGATGATATTTTTACCAATTGTCAGAACATGGGTGAACCTAGAGGTATTATGCTAAGTGAAATAAGTCAGAAAAAGACAAATGCCATAGGATTTCACTTATATATGGAATCTAAGAGACAAAACAAATGAATAAGCCAAAAAAGCAGAATCAGACCCATAAATACAGAGAACAAACTGGTTGTTGTCACAAGGGAGGGGGTGGGGATGGGCATATGGATGAAGGGGAGTGGGAGGTACAGACTTCCAGTTATGAAATGAATAAGTCACAAAATGAGAGGTACAGCACAGGGAATATAGTCAATGATATAGTAATAGCGTTGTGTGGTGACAGGTAGTAGCTACACTTGTGGTGAACATAACATATAGAGCTTTTGAATCACTATGTTGTACACTTGAAACTAATGTAACATTGTGTGTCAACTCTACTTCAGTAAAAAAAAATGACTCCTTTTAAAAAAAATTATGTTTATTTTTGAGAGAGACAGAGCACAAGTTGGGGAGGGGCAGAGAGAGAGGGAGACACAGAACCCAAAGCAGGCTTCAGGCTCTGAGCTGTCAGCACAAGAGCACAACGTGAGGCTCAAACCCACCGACTGTGAGATCATCACCTGAGCTGAAATGGGACATTTAACTGACTGAGCCATCCAGGTGCCCCCAAAAGACCCCTTTTAAACATTCTTTACACTTCCATGATAGTTGTCATATTTTCTAGTACCCATTTTGAAAACATTTTTCATATTTATTTATCAAAATAAATATTTATTGAGTGAATATTACTAAGGGGCCAGGATCTGGGCTACCAACAAAATTAAACAGTCTTTGCCCTCGTGAGGATTATAGTCTAGTGGGGGAGAAAAACATTAAATAACAGTTCATAGAAATAACTATATACTTACCATTTGTTGAGGGTTAAGATGAAAACGTAGAGAAAAATCTCTCCTGTGGAAGTAACACTTAATGTGACTTGAAGGAGAGTAGAACTGAATCTGACTGGGAAGGTAACGGCAAAGACCCCTCCCATGGGGAGCCTTCCAAACTGATATGGGCCTAGTTGGGGGTAGGGTTGGGGGGGCAGCACACATTTCATATAGATATAATTCACCTGTTTAGGAAATAATTCAGTGGAACTAGATTTTACATGCCAAAGCAAAAGGCCTATTTGGTTATTCCTAGAGGACTCAAAACAGCCACAAAATCTGCCCAAGATTTCATCCAGGAATGAAGAACAAGTAGGGGCAGAAATGCAGATTTGAAGGTCCAGGGGGAAAAGAACAGAATTTCGTAATAATTTTATCCTATCCAATCCTGCTCATTCACTAAAAGAATTAGGAAAGGTTTTGTTTGCTACAGATTTGCACTTAGGAAGCATTCCCTGGGTACCATCTGGGGAATGAATTAGGGGGAGCAAGGACACTTTCCGGGAGACCCTTGGGGGATCAGTCACCTTGGGGAAAGATGACAGAAGTCTGGAGGAGGCTTGACAGCAGGAGGGTTGAAAAGAAGTGCAAACATGTGAGATGTAAGTATAAATACATAAACACCAAAAACTGCTTATTAATTTAGTGACACTCTCGAGGGTTTGTGTTTATTATGCCAGCATCCTTACCCGTTGGAAAAACAGTAAAACATTTTGTGCTATTTCGAGTCCTCTGAGCTGCAACTGCCAAGGTGGGATTCAACACCCTGGGATTTTTATTAGGGGGAAGGCCTGAGAAAAGGAAATGGGGAGAGCCAGGCACCAGGGGGAGCTGTGACCTGCAAATGCAAGTCTAACCCTGGGGGTGAAGGAGAGAGTTCCAGGAGCTCCCCCACCATTTAGCAGGGCTCTAGGGCTGGCTCCTTTAGATAGCAATTGCTTTTTTAAACTGCAGCTTTTTTTTTTCTATGCCTCAGGGCAGACAAATCTGCTCGTGGTCTCTCAGTACTATTTCTCCCCATTGCAGTTGGCAGCATTGAGGGTGGGGGTTCCCTTCATTACTTTGTCTCCATCTCTCTTGCTCCTCTCTATGTGGTCTCTCTGTCTTTAGTTGTGCAGATGTTCCATCAGCTTTCAGTTCTTTAGGAGGAATTTCTCTGTAAATAGGTATAGATTTTGCATGTCTGTCGAGGAGGTGAGTTTAGGGACTTCCCATGCCTCCATCTTGGACCAGAACACAAAAGGAGTCTGAAAGAAAGAAATAGAGAAAAAGAGAAAGAGAAAAAAAGAGAAAGAGAGGAAAGGAAAGGAAAGGAAAGGAAAGGAAAGGAAAGGAAAGGAAAGGAAAGGAAAGGAAAGGAAGAAGGAAGGAAGGAAGGAGGGAAGGAGGGAAGGAAGGAAGAAAAGAAAAGAAAAGAAAAAAGACATTGCTTGGAAAAACTGTTTTAGCTCCTTAAAATGATGACACTAAGGCCAAGCATGGGCTTTTATATTTATTTCTCCCCCAAAAACAGGCTCAAGTGTATGATTCATCTGAAAGATTTTGCAACTAGAAAATCATAATATGAAATAGAAAGAGACAGCCTCAGGAATGTTGGATAGAATTCTGTTTTCTCAAGTAGGGTCCTTGATTTCAACAATAACCATTCTTCAGGAAGAAAACTCTGAGAAAAGGATAGTGTGTGTCTTTCAAACTCCAGCAAATGCTTTGTGAAGAAAATGGAAATTGAGGACCAAGAAATGCAAACCTTAGATGAGCATTTTCCTCTGGGACAAATTAAGTGGTTGGAGGGAAAGCTCTAGATGGGATAGTTTTCTCTTACCTGAGCTGAAGGCCTTCATGGTGCTTCAAGAGGAGATGGAAATCTGGATTTGAATGTGAAAGATCCTACAGTTAAATGTGGACAACTAATTTCATTTTATACAAAATATCATGCAGACCAATCTCTTTAGCCAAAATGTGCCTCCTTTGCATTATTAGACTTTCTTCCTTTGCTCTCAGTTATGCTTCTACCTCTCCCTTCGTCTCAGGGTCTATTCAACTCCTGACTTCCTGGGTTCTGACTCCTGCGCTAAATGCCATGCATGTCTTTGACCTTAATGACAAAATGTTCTCCAAAAACAAGGGTCAAATTCACTTATCAGGTTTTCCAGCTCTTGATCACCATGTTGCCCGGACCTCTAATCCTAGAACCAGACCTCCAGGCCAGACCCCGCAAAGAACAAGCAGACAAGGCTCCACACCAACAAAAAATAACAGCTCCCCAAATACCCTGGCCGCCTGCCAGGTTTGTGCAAGTATAACTTATCATCTTGCTGGTGGCAGAGTGAGATAAATGAGAACTCAGAGGACCAAGAAAAACTAAAGCCTGTCAGGATGGAAGCAAGCTCAGATATCGTGGAGCCTTGGCCCAAATTTGATGCCAAAAGGGAGTGCTGAGGTCACACCCCAGATGTCTTGGTTGGCATCATAAAACTCCAGAAAGATTCAGTGGTTTAAATTCTTCCTTTAATTCTGGGCCAGAAATTCTTAATTCCAAGGAGGAAGTACAGCAGAAAGAAGGAGGAGACCTCAGAGCAGAACTAACTCCTAGACTCTGATTTATGGGCATAACTGCCAGATTTAGACATGTGGCAAAGGATCATCATTCTTGTATTTGCTGACACAGCTTTGAAGCCTCATCCCCCCCTCAGGACTCCTGGCCAGGGCTCAGTATGGAAGACAAAATAATAATGGGGACTGATTGTGGAGGAATATGTCAGTGAGTATGACGTTCGTGAAGATTATGCTTGGGGGAGACAAACTGCAAAATATCAAATACTGAAGCTAGCAGTTGTCTAAATTCTTTTCACTAATCCCCACGTGCTCCTGCTTGGTATTATAATTAATATCCATTACCCAGTAGGAGAGGAGAGAGTCAGCAGCCATCACCAGACATCTGGCTTTGGAAGCAGCTTTGCTGCAGAGATTACAACCTGTGCCACTGAATCCAAACAGCATTCATTCTTGGTGGTCTCAAGCATCCTTGCATCCAGAGAAAAGAATCACTTTGCTATTTTTTTATGGTTTAATTATATTATTGCATAAAACATTTTGGCTGTATTACATTCTGGACATCCCTGTTTTATAACCAACAGTCCCACTGAAATGTGAAATGCACCTAAAATTAACAAAGGCAATGTCTCATCCCACATCTCTGATTTCATTTAGGCTTGAAGAAGTAGGCCAACATCACATAGAGTACAAAGCATGGGAGCAGAGAGGCCTAGGTTTGCTCCCAGCTCTGCGCCTTCAAAGGTGTTCATTGGTGACCTGAAGTAAGCCACAATAGTTGTCTCGGTCTTAGACTGTGTTGTCCTTTGAATGATGGGGTAGAATTAGATCATCTCCAAAGGCCCTGGTATCTCTAACACTCTACTGATGAACTCAGGCTAACATCTGAGACAGATTCATGAGACTTATCTTCAAGTTTTCATGGCTATAATGAATGGAGTGGATGACTAAGGGCTGAAGTATTGGGAAGATATCTTGGAAATTTCCTCATATAGACATCAGAAGAAATAGTTAACAGAGACTTTTGTACCATTTCTGTTTAATATTCCTTATTTCTATGGACAAGAAATAAAGGTTCTGAGAATATCTTCAAAAATAGTATGGCACTCTCCTCTTCCACCCCTGGAGGTTCCACTGGGTAAGAAAGTTGTGAAAGACACGTGGGAATTTGGCCAAGCACTCCCTTCTGCAGCACTCATGGGAAGGAGGATCCAAGGATTTGCTGACAGCCAGCTAGGGGACCATTTTGAGCCATCTTCAGATACTCTAGAGACACTGTGCTCTTTCAGTGAGGAAAAGCCACACTTCTTAAAAACAAAAAAAAAAAACAAAAAAACTTACTACCTATTTCCTGACCCATTGCAGACCACCACAGTCTTCTCACCAGTCTTCCAAAATGTAAACAATACTGTGGCAGCCATAATGCTTCCATTTACATTTCTGAGGCAATATTTTTAAGATCCTTGAAAACTAGATTGACAACCACAGCCAGCCTATGACTTCATTTTTTAAATTACTGGTTATAGTGCTCTTTCATATCTATTTCTGAGTAGAAATTCACTCCAAAACTCAGTGCTTGAAACAATGATCTATTATTTTTCATGTTTCTGTGGGTTGATGAGAAGGCTTTTTCTGCTAGACTCACTTGGGCTCACTTATTTTGCTGCATTCATCTGGAGAGAGTCTCTGACTCCTTCACTGATGTCTGGCAGTTGGCCCTGGCTGTTGACTGGGGGACCTCAGTTCTCCTCGGTGAGGCCTCTTATCTTCTAGTGGGCTAGACTGGTTTCCTTACATGGTGGTTTCAGGGCAGCACTTCAAGGGAACAAAGTGGAAGCCACAGACTTCTCATGGCCTAACCTCAGAAGTTGTATGTTATTTCTGGCACATCCATTGGTCAAAGCAAGTCACAAGTCCAGATCAGAGTTAGGAGGTGGGGAAATAGACTGTCTCTTGCTAGGAGGCACAGCGAAGTCAAAGAGACATGTATGCAGGAATTGCTGCTCTTTTCACCTCCATCTGCCACAGATAACTTCTACGGTGAGGCAACCCATAAGAGACTCTTAAATACAGAGGACAAACTGAGGGTTTAT
This sequence comes from Hyaena hyaena, assembly GCF_003009895.1. Lineage (NCBI taxonomy): Eukaryota > Metazoa > Chordata > Mammalia > Carnivora > Hyaenidae > Hyaena > Hyaena hyaena. The sequence continues at coordinate 678,760 of NW_024080883.1, forward strand.
GGATGTGGGAAAAATGGGTGATAGGAACTGAGGAGGGCACTTGTTGGGATGAGCAGTAGGTGTTTTATTAAGTGATGAATCACTGGATTCTACTCCTGAAGCCAAGACTACACTGTATGTTATCTAATATGAGAATTAAAAAATTTAATAAACAAAACATAAAATTATAAAAAATAAAATAAAATGATTTAAAAAAGTAAAACAGTACAACCATGGAAAAAGCAGAATGTATCAATAACAATAAATAAGGAAATCAAAATCAGCCTTAATCCCACCACCCCAAGAGAATGACTATTAACATCATCGCCTGTATGCCCAACATTTTTCTATACATCTTTACATCAGGTCAAAAGATACACACTGTTTTGTTCCCTGATTTTTATAGCCCAACAGTATGTCCTGAGCATTTCCTTATAATGTACCTAATATCTCCTATTTAATAGGCCATAATTTAATTATGTATTGCAAATATTTTTACTACTATAAATAATCATGTAGTGAAATTTTTCATATAAATCTCTGTGCATATCTCTGACTATTTCCTTAAGGTTAAGTCCATAAAGTAAAATTGCTAGGTCAAAAGAAATATATATTTTAAAATTTTGTGATATTTTGCTAAATGACCTCCCATAAAAAAGTTAATGTTATGTTCTCAGCAGAGAAATATAAGAAATCACTGTTTCTCTCTTTTCATTAACTCTGGTGAATCTGAGAGGTAAATATTGACATTCATAATTATATTAATTTGTATATCATTGTCAATAATGTTAAACATTTTTTCCATTTTCTCTTACCAACCCAGTCTATTGCTTGTCTCTCCCTCTGGGGGTATCAAGAAGAAAGAATGGAGAAGAAGGAGTCTTAATAGAAAGCACTTTCCTTAATAGTCATTATATTCATCTCTTTTTCCTATAGGTAAGTAGTTTACTACAAATGTGAGCACTTAAAAGTGATAAAATAATTATGTCTCATGAGTCAAAGAGACCAGGTCTGGTGGGGAAGAGGAAAAGGGAAGGAAGGAAAAGGGAGGGAGGGAGGGAAGGAAGGAAGGATGGAAGGAAGAAAGGGAGAGGCAGGGAGAAAAAGAAAAGAAAGGAAAAAAATTATGTGCTTAAGAGAAGGTAGAGGTGAAAAAAGAAAGCTAGAATTAATTTAATGAGCAGGGATGGATCAGAGAGGTTTAGAAAATTAATATTGGCTGGATGTCAGTGTAGAACATGGGGTATAAGAACTAGGGAGACTGGGCAACCCATTACTGCATTTGGTATATGCCAGGGTTGACTCTTTTCCACCAAAACTCAGTAATTATCCTTAAAAAATTAACAAAAGATCTTGAAACCTCACGGCATATTTCAACAGCATGGTATATTTCAATAGCACAAGAGACTCTAGTTTCGTCCTCAACTTGAAGCAAAATAGAACCAGATAAAAAGGTAGAATAAATTCATTGGCCAATATTCACCCATTCATTTATTCAGCCAACCAACAACCATTGGTATCTGCCATGTGGCAAATACTCTGTGGGTACTAGAGATATAGAGAAGTATTAAGTAATGATTCTTGTTCCCAAGCAACTTAAAATCTAGCAAATGTTAGGGAAGAGAAACAACTGGGAAGAGAAGAGACACCTAATGATATCTAATTATTTAGACTATGAACCTATGGTGTATCCACAGTGACTTACACTTACACAGCCTTACACTTTAACATTTGTGGCATTAAACTTGTCTCATCATTAAGAATAAGCCAGAAAATATGACTTTTTTTCCCAAAGCATAACTTAAAGCAAGGCACCTCCAATCCAGAATCTCCCAGATTGTATTTGTTCTCACATCATGACTAACACCAAAAAGGATTCCAGGCTCAGCCACATGCTTTTCCAGAAACAATCTTCCACTGTGAGTCTCTGATCTCTGGCATGAAGCCCAGGTTACTCAGCCCACACTCCCTCCTCCTTAATAACGGGTCATCACTTGGGATCTCAGGTCCTCTTGTGTTAGCAAAACTCAATCAGGACCATCTCAATCCCCAAATTTTGAATTTAAAGAATTATTTAAGTCCCAAAATATCATTCTAAACATGAGATTCTAAGGAGTTTAAACTTCAAAGTGAATGTGTTGGAGTCTTGGTTACTCTACTTTCAGGAACCTCTTTGTCCCCTTTATAAATTTGCTTTCCTTCTCCCAGTGACCAGTTCAAATTCCAGAAATCTCAAATCAGCAACTAACCAGATGTTTCCCAATCCCATGTTCTATTCCTGGATACATGAAGATGATTTATTTACCAGTTAGACTTAATTCAGAGATTACGATAGGAATTAGAGCCTGGTATCAAGAAATGCCATCAACATAGAAGTGTATTATAGGTGGCCAAATGAATAGAAGGCAAAAACCAGAAACCTGGTTTTAGAAAGCTGTATTTATTATGTTTGTCATGTTTATCAGCTGCTTATCAGATATCACCAATATCATACAGCACAACCATAATCATGTCATTAAAATGTACGTAAATTTATTTTTAATAAGATTTTTTTCTGTCTACATACACATATATATAGAGAGATAGACATACTGAGGCTTCTCAGTTTGTCTCTCATCAGTTCAGCTGCCCTCTTACAACTTAAAGAATTAAAGGGTACATAGTTCCTAAACTTCAGGAGTTATAGTGGATCTTGACTCACCCTACACTCCATTTCACCAACAGACAATCTGAGGTTCTTTCAAAAAAAGCATTCATTGAAGAATCCAATGGCTGAGCATGTACTCCTAGAATTACAGCAGGTGAGATACTACCAAAAGATATTTCTTTTATTTTTTATTTTTTTAAGTTTATTTATTTTGAGAGAGAGAGAGATAGAACAAGCATGGGAGAGACAGAGACAGAATCCCTAACAAGCACAGAGTCCCCTATTCAGGGCTTGAACTCATCAACTAGAGACCATGACCTGAGCAGAAACCGAGAGTCAGATGCTTAACCAACTGAGCCACCCAGGACCCCACCAAAAGACCTTTCAATAGCCCTCTACCTTTTACCGCCTCCTCTTGGGCAGTTGGCAGTTTCCACAGGTCTCTCCTTTTTTACAGGGGCTCCCGTCAATCTCCTCCTAGATCCACCCCCTTCCTGAATCAGAACCGTGGAATCCTCCATTGCTTCTCTTTAGCTAGCACACAGGGACAGAGAGATAAAATAACAAGTGGAGAAGAAAGCAAACTAGGATGGCTGCCATTAGAGGTGATCCCAAGGTGAATCTAATAATGCAGACTTGACCTTGACCTGTGTCACCTTTAAACCACTCCACCAAAACTCTGTCTACGTTCAGGAAAATCCACATGTCTGTGCCTCCTCTAGCCTTCACCATGCTTTACCCCCTTTCTTTTCATTACCTCTTTTCTATTCTCTCCTCCAGATCCTCTTCTTTTATTATCTCCTCCCCAGTGTGGGATCTGCAATAATCTCCACCTAGTATCTCTCTCACCTCTGCTTTTGTCCTTCCCAACAGTTAAGTTTGTTAGCCAAGCATTACCACAAGTAACTTTACAACAAATGCCAACAACATACTGTTGTCTATTAGACATTTCCAGCATCCAAAGAACCTAGATGGTCTAATTATTGGCCTTCTGGACAAATAAATTCAGTGAGCCACTCTGGGATACTCTTTTTGGACACTGCAATGCAAATTTTCTTCTTTAATATTTATTTATTTGTTTTAATGTTTATTTATTCTTGAAAGAGAGACAGACAGACAGACAGAGCATGAGCTGGGGCGGGGCAGAGCAAGAGAGGGACACAGACTCTGAAGCAGGCTCCAGGCTCTGAGCTGTCAGCACAGAGCCAAACTTGAGGCTCAAACTCACAAGCCATGGGATCATGACATGAGTCAAAGTCGATATTTAACCAACTAAGCCATCAAGGTGCCCCATCAAATTCTCTTCTTATAACTGACTTGAACCTGATTAGAACCCTGATTAGTGAAGAGACTTTATGGTTTCACAGCTAATTGACAGAATCAAATCAAGTTTTATAGTACCAATTTTTTCTCTGCTTGATGGTGTAGAACTCTGCAGTTTTAATCAGGTACCTATGCAACACTTGAGCAGATTCCAAGATAATTTTTGAGGGATGTATGGCCCTATCTCCAAGAGAACCCATGACTGATCTCTATTCAGGGTGGGTCAGCAGCTCAATTTTTTAAAGTTTTTATTTAAATTCCAGTTACTTAACATACAGTGAAATATTAGTTTCAAGTGCACAATTTAGTGATTCAACACATACAATATCCAGTGCTCATCAATACTAATGCACTGTTTAATCCCTATAACCTATTTAACCCACCTATCCCCACCTCCCCTCTGGTGACCATCAGTTTGTTTTCTATAGTTAAGAGTCTGTTTCTTGTTTTGCCTGCCTCTCATTTTTTTCCCTATGCTCATTTGTTTTATGTCTTCGATTCCACATAGAAGTGAAATCATATGATATTTGTCCTTCTTTGATTGATTTATTTCACTTAGTATTATGCAATCTAGCTCCATCCATGTTGTTACAAATGGCAAGGTTTTTTTTTTTTTTTTTTTTTTTTTATGGCTGGATAATATATATTCTTTATCCATTCATCTGTCAATGGACGCTTGAGTTGTTGCCATAATTTGGCTATTGTGGATAATGCTGCTATAAACATTGGGGTGCACATATCCCTCTGAATTAGTGTGTTTGTAACTTTGGGTAAATATCTCATAGTGCAATTGATGGATTGTAGGGTAATTCAATTTCTAACTTTTTGAGGAGCCTCCAAACTGTTTTCCAAAGTCAGACTCTCTATTTTTATTTGCATTTCAGTTTTTACATCTAAAATCAACTTGAATGGTTTTTCATGTACTGTCTACAGTATATGAATCCATAAGATGAAATAGCAGCACTTCCATGCCTCATCCGAGAACTAACTCTAGCCAAAAATAGAGCTAGAAACTTGTGTTCAAGAGATCTGCAAACTTCCTGTGGTTATTGGTTTTTCTGGTCTCCTACTATTTTATTCAGAAGCACCATGAGTTTTTAAAAGTTAAACATACATTCAAATGCAATTTATAAACTGTAAACATGTACAAATAAGTTTACTATAAAACATTAAAACACAAAATGTTACAGAATGAGAAAATTTTAATAAAAAGAGAAGCTCTATTATTTACTTCTAATTACTTTATTACTTCTCCTCTTTCATTCCTAATTTTATTTATTTAGGTCTTCTCTCTCTTGCTCTCTCTTTTTTATTTATGTGTCAGGCTTATCAATTTTGTTTATCTTTTCAAAGAACCAGTTCTTAATTTCATCAGTTTTTTATTTTTATTTTTTAGTCTCTATTTCATTTATTTCTATTCTTATCTTTATTCTTCCTTCTACTTAACTAGGGGTATTTTATATGTCTTCATTTCAATTTTTAAGATAATTTCATAACACCAGAAACATTCAAATTTGCCTTTGAATTTATAACTCCTATCTTACTATACATTCCTGCAGTTAAACAGGATAATTTAAGTAAGCAATGATAGCTCAGTGATTGTAACTAAAAATTATTTTATTTACAGATTTAAATTATCTCTATTTGGTCACCCTATCTGATTATGTGGAGTTTAATTGCATTTAAAAATTTTAATTCAGGGCACCTGGGTGGCTCAGTCAGCTGAGTGTCCAACTTTAGCTCAGGTCCTGATCTCATGGTTCATGAGTTTGAGGAGCACACATAGGGGTCTTTCTGCCCCTCCCTTGCCCATTGTCTCTCTCTCTCTCTGTCTCTGCCTCTCTCTTAAAAATAATAAACATTCAAAAAATTTTTAAATTCAAAAAGTGAATACAAACTGAGTGGTATAATATTTTTTGTCTGATAAGTGCACAAAAATATTATGCTGAATATAAACAATAGCTTTAAAATTAACATTTGGTCTTTTTCACAGTTTTTGTTTGTTGTAAAACTAGAAAATGAATAAAGAAATAATGATTATTATTGATCATTACATAGTTACTAGAAATAGTAAAGATGTAGAGAATGTAAATATGTACATATGAAAAATATATAGAGAAGAGAAGTGTTCTAGTGATGCCCTCCAGGTGTCAAATATGCTAGACAAATTTGACAAATATGCCACTAACTACAAGTGTTGCCCAAAGGGCATTGTTACTGTCTATGTTGCCCAGGCTCACTGTAACCCAAGCACATTGTCTTGTGATCCTGTTCTCTTTTGTTTCCCTGTGGTTCTCAACAAACCCAGTAGTCAATGCACTCAACTCATCTTTAATTGATGTTCTTCTGGTCATCTACTTTCCAGTTGATTTCTTTACCTGGCTCCTTTAAAAAAGTTTTCACTTCTCTTATTAAATTGTCTAGGCTATTATATTCATCTGTGGGTTGATAACTCTCAAATTTATATCTTCAACTCTCACCTTTCCCCCAGACTCCAGAAGTATATACCCAATTCCTATGTCACAGCTCCACCTGAATGTCTAATAGGCATATTAAATTGACCATGACCAAATATGATTTAATGTTCTTTCCATTATCCACGCTTTCCCCAGGGGTCCCCATTTTAGTAAATGGCATCACCCTTCACTATAATCTTGACCTTTCACTACTCTATTCCTCCTTTACCCCACACCCAGTACATCAGTAAACCCTAATAGGCTCAACCTGCTATATATAACCAAAGTCTACCCAGTTCTCACTCCTGCCCTTACTACCATTGGAGATCTGGAATTCTATAAGAGCTTGCTGCTTGGTTTCCTTGCTTACTTGCTTTATTCTAGACTCTTCCACAGCAGTGGCCTTAGTAAGCTTTATAAAATATAAATGATCTTATATAAATAACTCCATCCCTAAGCAGAATGCTCCAATAATTTCCCATCAAATTTACAATAAACCCAGAGCCCTTATGTTGGTTGACAAGTGCTGTATAAGCAGCCTGGTCCCAGTTGTGTTTTTGACCACTTTTCTTACTTCTCTTTCCTTTACTCATTTTGCTCCCTTCAGACACACTGCTTTTGTTGTACTCCTTCAACACACCAAGCACCTGCCTGCCTTAGACTCTTTATACTTGCTGGCCCCTTAGCCCAAAACATTTGTCCCAGCTTTTTCTATGGCTTACACCACGCATCTTCATTGCTTACAAGTCATCTTTTCTGAGATATCTTCCCTGAACACGTTGCATTATATACAACAACAAAGAAGCATATCCAATTGCCTTACATTCATTTCTTTCCTTCAGGGCACTTTTCAGTATCTAACATATTGTATAGTTATTTTCCACCTTAGAGTATAGTCTCAAGAGGGCAAAAACCTTGCCTGTATTGCTCACTGCTGAGTCACCAGAAATGGAATTAGTATAGAGAAACTCTATAGTTATTGAGTTAACAAATGAACTAATCTACCCAATTTTTATACCAAATCCAAGCCTGTGCTCTTTTGTGTTCTCTATTTTTCTTTTATTTCCTCAAGCCTTATCAGGGAATTAAGGAAGCATCCTTGCCTTTTTGCTGATATCATTGAGCCCCTTCTCAAAGTTTCCCGAGAGACATAGGTAGAAGACATAGCTGTTCCTCAGGGGGCATCTTTAAGGAAAGGAACAGTGAGGCTGGTCACAGCAAAAGTATAGCCAGGCTTCCTCACCTGACAGCCTCCAAGAGTGGTCATCCAACAGCCATTCTCTGCTTCTTCATCTAGCTTTTGAATCATGGGATTAAATCCTGGTGACCATGTGATCCATCCTGGAGACTGTATCATATATGGGTCCAATGATCTTAAATAAGGGATTGTAGAGATCCACTTAGTTTCTCAGCCACTAATGATGTAAAAGGAGGTCATATGACCCAGAACTGAAAAATGACATATCAGGGGAAATCTTCTTGAGTTTCTAGAGAGAAATCTGCTTCCAAACTAAAATGGCAAAGCCTCCAGAAGAGAATGGTCTTACCCTAGACTTTCCTTTCTGTGGGGAATAAGTTTAGGAATTCCCTGAGCTTGCACTGATGGGTTAACAAGGCATAAAGTAATAGAAAGCCACAGGATGAATGCATCCAAGATAAGGTAAACAAGATTAGGTAAGCAAGGCAAAAGCCCTCAGTATAGGATAAAGGTGTAGGAATAGGAAATCTCAGGATGAAAACATCCAAGATTAGGTAAACAAGATTAGGTATTCAGGGCGGAAGTGCCGCTCAATTTAGTACAATAGCAGAAAGCTGCTTTCACAGGAACAAAGGACAAAAACAGGCAGATAGGGCTATAGATCCCAGTTGCCCAAAGCTGAGCCAATTAGCAAAAGAAAGCTGACCCTGAGGTACCATTTTCTGTCTTTTTTTTCCCCTAGGCAAGTTTAGGTAAACAGAGGTGGCGCCTCATGTCTGCTGTAAACAACCATCTGCCCAGTGCCGGGATTTTGTTTTGTATTGACCCAAACCCCTAACACCAATATCTTCAAAACTCCCTTTCCCTCACGCCCATAAGTTAATGTTCACGATTTCATTGTCTCTTTGTGCACGTCTATCATTCTTGTAAGCCTTCTGATCCTAATAAAAATGGAGCAAGGACTCTTACTCAGGGCTCTTGTCTCCTGGACATTAGCCTCTCTTGCATTTCAATCCTGCATCTGCTCTTTTGCTGGACAAGAGGGAACTCTTGACTGAAGATGTGATACCTGCTACCTTGGGCCTATGAAAAGAGAAGATCAAGGATGAAAATCCAATGAACTAAGGATAGTAGAAAAAAAGGGAAGAGATCAGGCTTGATCTGTAATAAGAACCTTTAATCAAACACTATGTTTCTGGTTAAGTAAATAGTATACTTCCTTGTTTGCAAACCAGTGCTAATCATGTTTTCGGTTACTTTTTCACAAACTAGATTATTCAGGGACAATAAAATGATGTCTAAACAGGTGACAGATAGGGCCCTCACTCAGCTGACCATAAAGTCACCTCTTGATGATGAAGGATCAAACAAGAGATGTATTATATGGGGCAGTTGACAGAAGGCTCAGGTGACGGCCTTATCAGGTTGCCAAGAAGGAAGGAAGGGAAGAATACAAAGGCGGGAGGACTCCCCTTGGCAGAGAACCAGAACAAGGGCAACTGTTGCTTATCACGGACTCACTGAAGTTTATCACAGTTGTGTGTCACACCCAAGCAAGCAGTTCTTTGAAATTGTACTAGGGCATGTGTTTGTACGTATGTGTTTTCTTAGGTGTTGAGAGGTGCCTAGGTCAGTTACCACAGGGTATAAAATATCTTTTCCTGGCCAGCCTTTGCAGACTTCTTCTGAACTCATCTGTGAGTGATTTCTCTGCAGCCATTCTCCCTGATTCTTCAAACAGCTTGGAGAGATCCAGACTCTTCCATACTGGCACTGATTTTCTCCTTTCTGTTCTCTCTTAAGACTCTTCGTGTCATCTTTCCCCTTCCTTTTTGACCATAGTGGAGCTCAGAGATCTCAGTGTTCTATCTTTCCTCCCAGCCCCAGGACACTGCTGTTCTACAGGATGAAGCCTACCTCTTGCTTCCTTCTCATTCTCATCCTCCTTCTCCAGCTGATGATCCCAGGATATGCTCAGTGTTCCTTGGACTCCATCGTGGATAAAAAGATAAAAGAAGCTCTCACTGGCTTAGGTAACTGACTGAGGGCAGGGAGTGGGAGAGAACCCCTGATCATGCCACCTATTCCTAAACCTAACTTCTTCTCAGTCCCATCCCCAGCTTCCAGCTCCTATTAAGTCTACTCAAGCTTAATCTTCCAACCAGGGCTTTTTCTACTCCCATATCCCATTGGACTCCTGGCTAAAATTTCAGGTTTCCCTGATGATAATGAGCCTGATGATGATGGTAATGAGGATGCAGATAGTTATAATTTATGGACACTCACTATGAATGAGATATAATGCAAAAATTTACAGTGATGACCTCACTTAATTTCCACTTTATGAAGTAAGTACAACTATTACTTTATTTTATAGATGAGAAAACCAAACTTTAAAACCTAGTGAGTATCATGATTATGGACACAGTGACACCTCTGAGGTAAAAGAGATTTGGAAGGGGATTATGGGAGACAGATATCATAGGCAATACCCCTTCTTCTCTCCTATTCAGAGTTAAATACCATCCCAGCAAAGAAGATTTCATGTACCAGTATCTTTAGCTCAGGCAGACTGTCTTCCTGCCCTGCGGGTAAGTAACTTCATGAGGAGGAATGGTAAGATGCCCTGTGCCCTCCTCATCCATCCCCTGGCACCTACACCTTCCCCTTGCCTTGTATTAGCCTGAAGCTGAGTTTTAACCTCTGGTTCCCAGTGATCTCTTGCCCATTGTTTCCCTTAACGGTGCTACTGAGGGCACTTGGGTTTCTGTCTCTTCCCTTACCACCTCCCCTTCATGACCTCACATACCAGCTCTCCCTCTTTTCATTGTCCTGTTATGATCTGTCACCTACCATTCCCCTGTCCTTCATCTTTCTTTCCTGATCTACTCGCTTGTTTTGGTAAGTAGGGACAGCATAGAGGTAACTATATCATGAATCTATAGAAAGGAATGCCCAGGCCCTTCACTTTCACAGGCCTCTTCCATGACCCTATACCTAAGTTTGTTTTGGTGATTTTTGTAATTTTTTCCTTAAAGAGGACTCTCAAAATCAAATTAGCTTTTAGTCCCACAAAACTTATAGCTACACCTGAGCTGCACAGATATGGAAAATGGTAGGCATGCACCTCTCTCCTCTCAAAATCCGAGGGTTTTTGACATCTGTGTCTCATCTTTTGCAAAGGGTTCTGACATCTGTGTCTCATGTGTCCATATAGGAATGGTTGTCACCGGCTGTGCCTGTGGCTATGGCTGCGGTTCCTGGGATATCCGGGGGGAAACCACGTGCCACTGCCAGTGCAGCACTATAGACTGGACCACTGCCCGCTGCTGCCACCTGACCTGAGGGGGAGGAGGATGAGGACCCAACTGTGTGACAATGACTGTAATGAAACTATACACCAAATAGGAAACCTGACTCAACCTGTCCCTTTCATTTGTTGCAACCTGCTTCTTGGGTAGTAAAGACAATTTTTTTTGTGTCTCTCTGTGTTTGTATTTTTGATATTACAGTTCCTGGTTTAGAATTCCTCTAGCCAGAAAATTTCTCCAGTGTCCCAATTACTCCATCTAAGCAAGGATCAGTAAAAATATGGGGAGAATGGGGAAAACTGAGATTGATATTCCAGCCTCCTGTTCCCTCATTGTTTAGCAAAAGGACAATGACTATGCCAGACATTTTGCTTGGCCATAGAAGTACAGGGAAAGAAAATAACATGCATGTCCTATGAGGCTCACTGAATAGAACAGTGGGTTCCAAACTAAGTGCCAGCAGATTTTTCAAGGTGGAGGAAGGCACGGGTACTTTTGAAAGAATAAATTTCTAGATTTCTGGCTTGTTTGTATATGGTTTCCTAAACCTATGTGTCAAAGATCTATTTTGATCAAAGTGATTAATTTGCCATTGTCTTTCTCCCCCATAGCAAAACAAAAAGACAGCATTTACCTGCCATTGAACCTTACCATAACTCATCACAAGGGGATATAAATATCTGCAGAATGGAAAGGAATGATCCAAAATACCAGCACCAATGTTGAGTGATCCGGTGACTGGGTAGCAAGTCCTTTCACAAGTTGCAGGACTTTCAGTGTTTGGTGCAATATCAAAAGAGGGTATCATCCAGGTATCAACTGGTAGACCACCAAAAATAATTTTACTAATAAGTTTCAGTATGATTTTTAACAAATAACTCAAAAGGAATTCAAACAAATTGAATGATATTACTATAATATAATTTTTTCCCTTCCTACATACTTAATTATGAAGTAATTATCTCAAAGCTTATAAATATGAAAAGAAAAGAAAAATATATTGGCTCTAAATTTCATCTCTCTCTAGGATTATTTATTCATGGATAAATAAATTACTCAAGGGAAAAAAAACAGCTCCATCTCTCTCATTTAAGAATTACATTTCCAAAATATACCATTGGTGTTTATTACTTATCAGTGTTATGGATGTTTGTTCAATTGTGTGCTTTTAATCAGTGTAATAATAACTCAATACCCCTACTTATGGCAAGAAGAATGAGTATTTGAAAATAGAAACCAAAATCATGTCAAATTTTTGTCCAAATTACACATTCTAGTGACTTCTCATTACACAGAATATAAAATCCCAAGTGTATATATATATATATAAATATATAAATACACTATAATAATATATATAAATATAATATATAAATAATATATATTAATATATTATAAATATATTTATAATTTATAATTATAGTGTAATTATAATTACATTATTAATAATAATAAAATTATTAATTATATATAAACTCTGAGAAAGAGTTTGCTTCCTAGATGAAAAACGGAGACTCAAAACTGTCCCTGACAATTTTGTTGCTTTGGATTTGGGTGTGAGAAGATGAGGTCTGAAGCTGTGACCATGAAGTTAGTCAACCATCTTGTGATTTTTGAGGATAAACCACAAGGATAGTGATGAAGAAGCAGGGAAAGAATCTGAAGCTGCCAGAACAGATTATCTGAACAAAGTATAGAATCACTGAAACCTCATTTCTTCATAAATAAATAATCAATGTTTGTATTCATTCATTTTTACATTTATTGACTTCTGTGTGATCAGCAATGGGATTCGTTGGTGGCTAAAATAGGCAAAAATTATTTCATTCATGGAGGTTCCATTCCAATTCTAAGCTTCTACCAGCTGGGATTTTTGTTAGTGTCCCACAGACAGAATTAGTCAAGGATAATGTAATAGTATCTGAGCAGATGACAACTAGAGTCCTAAGACCAAATCTTTCTGTCTCTTCCAGTTGAAGGAATGAACAAAAGGTCTGTAATGAGAGATGTCAGCAGATTTGGCAATTCCTGCAAACCAGAGGCCAGGCTTATGGGACTGCCAAAAACAGTGGGGTGGGGGAAAGAGAGAGATGGAAAGACTTCCCCAGCAGAGAATCAGAGAAAAGGCAGCTGGTCCCTCTCTTGACACAATGGAGATTGTTTCAGCCTCTTTCTGAAAGCTTAACCCTTTTTGGTTGCCTTAGATCCCAAGTACAGCCTGTGTTTGTTGGTGGAGGGGAGGAAATACTCTCGTCACATGCTGCCATGTTGAAAAGCATCCCTGCACTCCCAACCTTGGCAGCCCTTTCTTAAACCTGCCTGTGTAAGTAAGCCTGATGCGGAGCTCTCTTCCCTGACATCTCCACCTCTCCCTAGTCTGGCTGCGGTCCAGCTGTCCTTTCCCACGTCTCCCCACTGGACCCCAAATTGTTTTCATCTTCTCTCCATTTTTTTTCTCATGGCAGGACACTGTCTTCCATCAGGATGAAGACCTCTGTTCATCTCCTTCTCTTCCCCCCTTCCAACTCATGAGCTTAGGTGACGCTCTCAGTGCTGCTGACACTTCGGCAGATGAAAAGGTAAGAATAGCTCTGGGTGAGCTGGCTGACTAATAATGGAGGTGGGGGCAGTTATATCCCAAATTCTCAATCCTACTAATTGACTCTGTTCCATTTCCTAATCCATCTCCAGATGGCAACCTCTAACTGGAAGATTTACACCCAAACCCCCTGCCTTCGATGTGCCTAATGGGCTCTTAGAGCTTTTAGTGACTCAGTGATGAAGTCTACATGTAACATTCTTGAGCACTTAGCATGTGCTAGGCACTGCTATGCATTCTGTTATTATTTTATAAACTTCTCACTATAACTTTATGAGGAAATACTGTTATTTCCATTATACAGAAGAGAAAACTGAGGCGTATACAAGTTCTGTAATTTATCCAGCAGTACACAACTATAAGCAGAAGGGTGATGTGGGATTGGGGGTTGGGGGCTGGCCGGAGTGCGTCCTGTCCTACCTTTTTGTCTCTCCTATATAATGTAAGCCCTCAGACTGCATGAAACAGCTCTTCTGTAGCAGTGTCACTAATGAAAAAAATCTGTCCTGCCTCTCACGTAAGTAATTATATGAAGACGGCAATGCTTGCTAATCCCATGCCTTTCCTCACGCACCTGTGCTCAGACTGCCAACACATTACTGTACCAGCAGATTGTCTCCAAACTCAAGATTATAATGTCATTGGGTTGGATCATAACTCCAGTATCCATCATTTCCATCCCTCCCTCCCAAGGGGTTACTTAGAGACCTGAGGTTTCTTTCCACTCCTTTCCCTCTTCCTTAACCGTCCCCCTCCAGCCTTTCCTTTCGCCCAGTACTCTGCCATATCACCTCCTTCCTCTTTCGTGTCTTCCATTTCCTCCTCCCAGTCTAATCCCATGATGTTTCTGCCCCACCCAAAGGGAGGAGGGAAAGGATAATTGGGGAGGGCTTGCTCCTGTGCCTATGCCTGTGGCTCCTGGGATGTCCAAGGGGAAACCGTGTGCCCCGCAGTGCAATCCTGTAGGATGTACACTGCCCATTGCTGCTTCCTCATCTATGTAAAGGAGGTGAGGTCTGAGTCTGGGTACCATGAAGGCAATAAAACCATGACCCCAACCAGGAAACCTCCACCCCTCTTCTTCAAGCCATGACTTCTCAAGTCCCCTTTACCTGTGATATCCCTGCTTCACCAATAGTAAAGATAGTCTCTTCATCTCTTTGTGTCTTTGGTGTTACTAGCCCCTGCTGAGGTGCTGGGAGAGGGCAGAGGAGCATGTAATGGGTTGGAGGAAAGATGTTGCAGCTATCAACCACAGCCTGTGACCAGCTTCACAGGTAGAGACATTAGAAGTTATGTTTTACATTAATTAATTATTTCTTCCTTTTTTCTCCCCATTAAGTTTTATGGAGAGCACTGGGTGGCAGCTAATGTTTTTGGTTTTAGTTTTCATTGGGGAAAAGAATATATAGCTAGGCTCCTTCCACACTGCCTTCTACCAAAGCCAGAATTATTGTCAGAGGGTTATTTCTATGTTGTTCTCTCTCCTGACCTGCTCCTTTTCCTGCCTTTCGTTGGACTCTCCTCAGTTACTCAGCTTGGGTGTACATCTATCTTCTGCTACAATTCTGACAGATATAATCACCGCTAATAAGTCTGTCCCTCCTCCATCCCTTTATACCTAAGGGAGTATAAGGCATTTAGAACCTTCATAGAACTTACATACTCTAGATAATCATATATTTTAGCCCTGACTGCTCTCTGTTGATGAGAGCTCATGCTGATGGCTTCATTTATATTGCATTGCCACAAACTAAGCCCAGGCTCTTAGTTTTTTGAGGCACATTAGCACATACTGACATACCACTATTTACGAAGTGCTACGACAGGACTTTTACACACAGTATATCATTTAAAGTCACAAGAATGGCAGATACACTGTACTCCTTGCTCAGGCCAAATATGTTGGAGTCATCCCTGATACCTCTTTTTTCCTTATCTGACACATGGTGCTACTCAACAAAGGTTTTGAATGGATCAATAAACACTTCTGTGATAAAGGCGTTATCTACATTTTGCAGTAGCAATTGAGGCTGAAGGCCATTGAGAAAACTGCCCAAAGTGACACAGCTGAGAAGTCAGAGTTGAGAGACTGTAACCCTGTTCTGTGTCATTCTGAAGCTGCATTTCCCTTACACCAGGCTGTGCCCCAACGTGAACCTCCACATTTGCCTCTGCTCTGTCTCATTCTGCCCTACCTGCTGCAACCCACTGTGCCCATCTGGGTAAGGTTCTTTCCTGAAATCATCTCTTTTCAAATCACTCAAAAAATTTCACTGTTTCCCTACCCCTTCCATTGTCTGTATACCAAGCTTACCATCCTCAGCTTTGCTTCATTGTCTTCCACAAGCAACCTTTGTATCAGTTGAAAATTATACAGCAGCTCTGTATAAAAACTGAGGAATTGTTACAAACTGAAGGATACTAAGGTGGCATGACAAATATAGTATGGGATTCTAGACTGGACCCTGAGAAAGCAGGATATTAACAAAGAAACAAAACTGGAAAAATCTGAGGAAAAATAATCTGTAGTTTATTTAATAGTATTATGTTGATGTTTATTTCTTAGTTTTCCTAAATCTGATTATACAAGATGTTAATATTTGAAAAACCTGAGTGAAGAGTGGAGAACTTTATTATTTTTGTAGCTTTTCTGTAACTCCAAACTATTTCAAAATAGAAGTTTTAAAAACTTTTTTTTAATGTTTATTTATTTATTTTGAGAGAGAGTGAGAGAGTGAGCCTGCAACTGAGGAAGGGGCAGAAAGAGAAGGAGAGAGAATCTCAAACAGGCTCTATGCTGTCAGTGCAGAGCCCAAGACAGGGTTTGATCCCACAACCTTGGAATCATGACCTGAGCCAAAATCAAGAGTTGGATGCTCAATTGACTGGGCCAGCTAGGGGCCCCTACATCTACTAACATCCATAGCAGTCTATTTTCAGTCTGTCTGCTTCAGGAAGAAGCAAAGTATCTGTGAAATATCAGGCATCAAAATTTCATTTTAGGTGGACAGAAGGGAGAAGTCCAGAATACACACTTAAGTCAGGTAGTCATCTTCTTTCTCATGCTGGGAGGGATATCAGTCAGACCACTTACAAATGAGTTACTTTCTTATCTGGACAGAGTACAAATGCATTCAACTATACTGATGCCATAGTCAAACTAAAGAATACAATGCCAAATTTTCGATATGCTTATACAAACATTGATCTTGGCCCTGAATATACTACCAGAGCTAATCATGTAACTAAATCAAAGAAAGGTATGTAAAGAGTGGATTGTTTTGCTTTTTCAACCCAGTGAGAGGGGGATGGTCTTTTAAGGTAGAAACAGTCCCTATAAAATTTTAAATGTAAGGAGTGGTCAGCAGGATGGTGGAATAGGGAGTTTCAGCCCTCATTTCTCCACAGAGACACCATTTTGACAATGATATACACACCACAATACCTTCATGAGAAGTCTAAAATCCAGTTAAGAAGTTGAAGTACTCAAGATGAGTGTAGAACCTTTGGTAGCTGCGTTGAAACACCTAAGAAGAGAAATTTCACTTTCTGCACATCAACCCCTCTCCCAAGCCAGTACAGCATCAACACCAAGATGGTCTTAGACTATAGTCTCTCCCTGCAGGGCAGGGAGGGAAGTGTGCATGCAATGTCTTGACCTTTCAGCATGCTGCCCGAAGGGCTGGTTTCTGTCTCGCCTCACCCAGAGCACTGATGAAACCAGCGGCTAAGACCAAAGGAAAAGAGAAGGATGGTTTCTGTGCCCAGCACTGCTCTACAAGCTTGGGGAGAAAAAAATAAACCAAAAGAACTTGAGATTTCTCTATAGGAAAAAAGAAAGAGGAGTGGAGTGTGGCTCCAATGTCCTAAATCTTGATATGGCAGTCAGACACCAAAGGGAGCAAGAAATTATGGGCTCCTGAAAAGAAACCAAGAAATCCTTGAAATTAGGAATTTATATGCATAAGTCCAGAGAAGACAAATTCATAGAAAAGGTTTGAGAAACACGCAGAATCTCTATCAGCGCTTATTGGTGAAGGAAGGTCTTCTGACCCTATCAAAGCCTGTCCATAAAAACTGGGAGAGGTGGCTGTTTCTTCCAATGCACAGGCACCAGCACAAAGCTACAAAGAACATGAAGACTCAGAAACGTGACCTCAAAGGAACAAAATAAATCTGCAGCAACAGATTCTAAATAAATGGAGATCTGTGAATAGCCTGACAAAGAATTCAAAGTGATCATCTTAAAGAATATCAGTGAATCAAAGGCTCAAGCTTTCCTCATTGTTATGAATAATGCAAGCAACTGTGAGTCAGGCCATGCCTGGATATTTCTGCCAAATATCTCCCAAATAGTTTTTCCTAATCAAGGCTGGAGTCTGGTAGTAGCAAGGCGTGTACAAATTATTATACAAATTCCCAGGATGGAGGAAGAAATAAACTGAATTTTAAAAGATAATGAGTTGAATAGGAATCTCAGGGGGGAATCCAGCTGTCAAATAGCACAGTTCTTCAGCTGTGAGTTAGGTAATATGTATGTGTGTGTTGGGGGGGGGGTGGTATTCTGACCAAAACCTCTCTCTTTTTATAATCTAAAATACCAAAGGCATTAGAGCACATCTAAGGTGGATGGGATCTCTTCGCAAGGATCTTCCCCTTACCTTTACAGGATTTCAGAGGGACCTTCTGTACCCTAGTCTCCAGTAAGTCTGATTTTTTGGTAGGGTAGATCTCTATGATCACCTAAAACCTCATCAGCTTATGTTAAAAGGGAACAACTGAAGGATGGCCATGTGATGACAGGACAGTCTGGAACCAGCAGAATTGGAAAGTTTCACCCTGCCTTGTTTCTCTTCACTGATCCCCAAAATTAGACTGTTGAGCACCAAGGGCTGCACTATGGTTTTGAGTGCCTTCTAAATAAATTTATGATTTGGGTTCCAAAAAATTGCCAAGTATTCTTGACTTAGATAAATGCAGACTGTTAAAGTGTATGGTGGATTAGGCCTGATTAGAATGATGATGAACCATTTCCCAGATCTACAATTGATCGGATTTATCAGGCCCAATGTATACTGCACCTAGCATATCCACTGACAGACTTTTTAAAGACCGATATCACTCTTCACCATGTCCATTAGCCCTTCTAGCACAGAGGAGGAGTGACTGATGTATAGAGCTGGGATGGTACCATCTTCTGGACACAGCAAAGGAAAACACACCTGAACATATGAGCTTGAAAGGTCTCCTGGGCTCAAATATGTTTAAAACATATTCTTGTGTTTGGAAATGTCTATACTTACTGGATATTGACCTAATGTCTTAAAGTTCTCTGACTAATCAGAAATTACGTGGGCTAAATTGCCATGATAATTGAAAAACTGAAACAAAATTAAGAAAACGCCTGCCATCTGATGGCCTGAATGCTTATCTTTAAGGGTATGAAAGCATTAATACAATGTTCTTTTGGTGATTGGGGGTAATAAATGCCACGGAGAATAAAATAGTACCAACCCCATCAGTAAGGGTGTTTAGATAGAATAATAGTGTTTTGGTCTCTTTCTCTGTTATGAACTTGTTTGTGACAGGTGAATTTTTGGCTGGATTCCAGCCTAATCACTTCAGAATAATGGTTGGATATGAGGTAACTGAACAATAAGAAGTAATAAGTAATAAGCTCCCAGATATTGAGCAGCTGAAATCACCACCTGGTTGTAAATCATAACCATGACTACCCCTTCAGATGAAAATGGGCTCTGGTGCAAAAATTTGTTCACCTCACCTAAAAATGTCTGAGGTCAATAAAAACATTACCACTGTGAAACTGAACATTAAGCCTCCATCCTTTGGGTAATTCTGAGTTCAGTGACCAGACCATGGTTTAGATGTGAGAAACCAAAATGACCATAAAACGTGATTAGAAACATCTGGCAATAATGAAGAGTGTCAGTGAGCAAAAAGCACTGGGCTTGAGGAATGTCTTGGTAAAATGTCCTGTAGTACACTGGTTTGGATAGATGCTCTTTGCTTCAGATTTTGTTATAAATGCTTTATCATATGATTTAATTCTTTGTGATGCTATAGGTCTTTGGCTTCAAGCCTTGTTAAAATAATTTTACAGCTGTATCATAGTTGAGGTTTTCCTGCAGAATGACCAAGGGATCAATTTCCATCAGCTACTGAAATGAAAAATAAGCAAAATTATAAGCTAGAGATAGTTGGACAATTACAGACTTGAAGGAAAGATATGAAAGACAAACAAAATGAACTGTAATCATATGCTCAAGACAAGGGATGCTCTGTGCTTCCTGGTTAGATATGCCAAGCTCTTATGTAGGTAAAATTTGAACAGGCTAAACGATAGAATCTGTCTAGCAATGTAGGCTCCACATAGGTTCACATTTATGTCAAAGCAGAAGACAGGGAACTGCCCGTGGCATATATGTAAGTCAAATGATATCCATGGTACGGATCCCAGAAGATGACCTTACTCAACCTGGAGAATTAGCTTAGCTTGATAACTCAGACCATAGGGAGACTAATGTTGTTCTTGCCCTGAATTATAGAGGTCTTGAGGTGGTTGTGCAAGCTATATGGAAAGATGGGGCTGGCTTGAGTAGGAATTTCTGCAAACATTAGGAATGAACTCAGGAGAAAAAGGAACTACTCTGTCTGAAGGTGAACTTTAGAGCCAGTGTTCCTCTTTTGGCTATTCAGGAGTGACTTCCACCATCACATTAGACTGAAGTTCCCTCCAAAAGGCCAGCCCAAGTGATGTACCTCTTTACCAATACCTGGTCAGTGACATTGTTCGTTTCTTTCTTTCTTTCTTTCTGTCTTTCTTTCTTTCTTTCTTTCTTTCTTTCTTTCTTTCTTTCTCTCTCTCTCTCTCTCTCTCTCTCTCTGTCTCTCTCTCTCTCTTTCTTTCTTTTGACATTGTACTTTCTTCCCATTATTTTTCTTCTTCCAGCTGTCTCCTGAGCACTCAACCTGCTATAACCTGGCTGCAAGGCTTTCCAATCCCTATTCTTCCAAGAGTATCCATGTCCCCAATCCCAAGGCATCTTCTTATTTTTCTCTTCATTTCCTGTTCTGTTCCAGGGTATAAAAGATAAACCTCTTTCTTCTGGTAGTCATTTTCATCTTCTTTGAGCTGCTGGCCCTCGAAGGGGCCCAGAACATCTCAGGAATGGCTGTGGGTGAGAGTATAGATACAATAAATGATTCCCATAGCAAGTGACCTGGGATCTCCCACCCATATTCAGCTCCCTAGACTCCACGACATATGAACGTCCAGATTCCAGACACCAAGTCTAGCACAGATTGTTCTCACTCTTCATGGAATTCATGACCGAGATGTCCCTAGAATAACTTTGGACACAGTGACTTCTTGCAGGGACTCAAGTAGGTGAGATCTCTGAAAAATTGTCTTGACACCATCTCAGGAACCTACCCCAATTCCCAAGCACCTATTTCCCCTCCCCACCACCTCATTGCACCAGACCAGTACATCTGAGTCACAATCCCCAGCATGTCTTCCCTCATCCTTATTTCCTTGGAGGGTGATGCTGATAGAGCTCTAGTTTCTATCCTTTTCTTCTTCTTCTTCTGTATATTAAGGTCTCTTTTGTCTCTTCTTTCAAAGACATTTTGCCACCTGTTTATCTGCAAGTCTATCTCTTCTGTTCTCTGGCTTCTTGTCCTCTTCTTAGATGGTACTTTAAAAAATTAATATTTATTTATTTTTGAGAGAGAGAGAGAGAGAACATAAGCAGGGGAGGGGCAGAGAGAGGGGGAGATGCAGAATCCAAAGCAGGCTCCAGACTCTGAGCTGTCAGCACAGAGCCTGATGCAGGGCTCAAACCCGTGAACTGTGAGATCATGACCTAAGCCAAAGTCAGACACTTAACCAACTGAGCCACCCAGGTGCCTCTTCCATGATACTTTTTGAACTCCCAAAGGTAGAGATAGGAAAGCCACAAGGTGAAAAATGGTTAGCAGGATTGAGGTAGGGTAAGCAGAATTAAGAATTTCTCTCTTCCCAAATTTAAGGGCTCTATTGTCTGTCCCATATTCCATGCAGTGTAACCTCATCATTGGTTTTACTTGTGGCTATGGCTATTTCTCCTGGAATGTCCTATGGGAAAGCATCTGCACTACCAGTGTGCCATTAGACTAGACCACTGCTTGTTGCTGCCACCTATTCTAGAAGAAGACAGCTAAGGTATTGCTCTTGTGATGCTTAAATAAATCTCAGCTCCAATCAGGAAACCATAAGTAACCTAAGGTATATCTTCTCAGCCCAAATTCCCTCTGCCTGTGACATTGGTGCCCAGGTAATACATATGGTCTCCACATTTTTCTGCCTCTATGCCTTTCCTTGCTCTAGTAAATGGTAATTAAGAACTAAAATAATTACTTCTTTTAATTTTCTCAATGTTTTCCCTTTCTCCCTCATTTCAAGCTGTTGTCCGAGTTTTGTTAATCCTTGCTTCAAGGCCTTTGGCTAGACAGAAATATGGAGTGCCAAGTACATGATTCTTCTAGTACCCATTAAAGAACCTGTGGCTCTTCCCATGTGAACCAGTCAAGGTGTTATTGAGTGCACAGGAAAAGAAGGACATTTTCTCATACTAAGGACAAGGAGAATACACCTTCTGGGTCTAGCAATTGGAAAGAGGCCCAAGGTCATTCCTAGTAGTAGGAATGTCCTTACTTCCCCTTCCTTATTCCACCTGGATGAAGTCAAGCCACCTGGATAAGGTCAAAACACCTCAAAAAATAAAGACCTAATATTTATCAGGGAGATTAGCATCCAGAGAGCTTAGTACCCTAAACATTAAACAGCAGAATTGGTGTCCACAATGGGATCATAAAATAGGGACAACTCTGGTCTCTGGTAAATGACTGATGATCAAAGGGGATTTCAGTATTTGTTGGCTTTAGATGCTTACTCCATTATAAAGTGTGTAGCCCCAGTAAAGAGCAAATGAATTTGCTACAAGCCTGGAGGAATGAGGGATGAGTCAAAATTAAGTTGACTTAGAGAACATAAAGAAAGGAACTTCTTGCATATCCCAGTTTGTGATCATGGAGGATGCTCCCAGCCACATCTCCTGGATCCCAAGTGTTCTCAATTCAACTCAAGAGAATTATGCTCTGGGAGCCAAGAAAGAAACCCCATCATCCCAGCCCTCTCTTTATTCCAAAAGCCTTTAATGAACCTGGTTCTGAGCACTATCTAGGTTTCAGGGACACAAAGAGGAATATGAACCAGCAGTTCCCCTGAGGATGGTGAGGTTCAGGGTGCCAGGGTTAGTTTGGTCACAGCTCACACCCTTGTTTCTGTTTGCTGCTGGTCACATCTGCTGCCTCACCCTCACCCGAGACAAGTAGGACATTTCTCTTGTTCATGCAGAGACCTGGCCACAACCTGGCACATATTCTTCAGGGTAAGCCATTAGTTCAGGCAGACCTTTGGAAGGCTCACCTTCTCACATAATGAGGATTTGAAAGTGCTAAGCAAGCCGTAGGAAATCAGCTCTCCCAGCCCCAGTGATCAGAGTCCTTCCCGTCTGAGGAGGAACAAAAGCAATGAGATGATACGGAAAGAGGATTGGTAGGATTTTACATCTTAGACAAGGAAAAGGTGGACCCAAAAGAGAGATTATTTCCTCAACTTCACTTTTTCCTTTGTGGGGAATAATTGAAAGTTCAACTCAAAAAGCTATTGTGAATTTTTAAAATATCTGTTGATTAAAACATTTTTCAACAAACACTTATTTGGTGTCTGTGGCAAGTATTTTTGACAAGTATTAGGTATACAACAATGACGAAGATACAGCTATTGCCCCTGGGTATTCATGGAGTAGTCAGGGTGATAAAAATATAATTTCAAAATAACGCAGTAAGTGCGGGATGGAAAGGCTGCCCCAGATACGAGAGAAGCGCTGATTTAACCACCTGAAACATGCTGAGCAGGTGAGAAACCATTGAGGTTGGATGACTGGTAGAACCTCTCACATAGTAAGTTCTCCACTAGCACCAGCTCTTACGGTTGACTCGTCAGTTAGGCAGGCTTATGGGCACATGGGCCCAGGTCTCATGTGATAAGTGAAGGTGACTTTCATGCTTCTACTTTCAGTGCCTCTATTATTCTTTTAAAACATACTTGTGAAAGAGTTTTCATTTGTTAGTGAAAACCTAAACAGTCTGTATGACTCCGGTTTCAAAGGAAATGAGAGGTTTTTCCTCTTCTTGGACATTTTGTGGTTTTGCTTTGTTTTGTTTTGTTTTTGTTTTGTTGTGTTGTGTTTTGCGATGGACCTGTACACAGGCAAGCCAGAGAGAAGAACCACTATTTGCCTTGGTTACCTGGACCTAACCATATTCCTTTCTATTTTTTCTCATGTGTCTCTGCTCAGAATCATTACCAAAATGTCCTCTATAGCTAATGAGGATTAAAAAGAAAACACCTAAATGTTAAGAAAAAGCATGAGCTTGAGATAGTTGTATAATCTCTCTATGCCTGTTTCCTCATGCATGAAATGGGGATAGTAATAATATGTAGCTGATAAGGATGTTGAAAGATTGAATAGATAGCATATATAAAGCATTACATAAATATTAGTTTTGTTTATGCGATTAAAATATTTGTAAACTGGCTTTTCCAAAGTACCAATTCAGAGCCTAGTGCATAGTGAGTGCTCTAGAGTATTATTTATCTTGCCAAATGTACCACTTCAATAACATTACTATCTGCCATTGACATTAATCCCTTTCTTGTCTATACCAAATCATCGCTTTTTCCACTGTAATGAGTCTGGCAGAATAAGGCCTTCATCAAAAGCAAAGTGATCAAGCAAGGAGATGAGGAACTGTGCCAGGGATCCATCCATTTATCATTCTAGAAAAGATAAAGAAGACAGTTCTGAAGCATTAACTTATGAGCCTAGAATTCTAAATTACTTCACCTATAAATCTAAGCGCCCCATGAGTGAGACTTACACCTGAGCTGAGAGCTGAAGAATAATGATGTTATTTATCGGCCAGGGCCTCACGGATAGTAGAGGTCTCAGAATTAACACTGATAATCAAGACTGCTGAAGAAGTGCTGACCACTCCAAATAAGCCCAGGCATTTTATCTGGCAATAGCCTCTGTCGAATACTTCAGATAATTCTAATTGTTGTATAATTCTCAGGAAACAAGAGTGCCATCAACAGGAAATTCTCTGGTCATAGTTTGTTTTGCTGGCTTTGGGTGGTTTTAAAGGGAATGATATTTCTTTTTCTTCCCAATGAAAAGCAATTTGTAATTAGCAGGATTAAAAAAAACCTTTTCATTAATGGTTTTAGTCTTCTTTTTCTTCCTCCTTCAAGAATTTAACAACCTGTGGTGGTTTAAATGTAGTCTTTACATTTTAGAAGAAAATTGGAATTGATCATTGGTATTGGTTATAGCAAAAAATATATATATATATATATATATATATATTCATTTTAGATTAAGCTGTCTGGTTAGTAAATGGAAAAGAATGAGGGATTTAAAAACAGTACTTGCTGTCTAAGGACAAATACCATAAACTTTAATGATGTTCTTAACAATTGTTTTTAGATCACCAAATGAAGCCAAGACGAAATTGAGCACAGTCCAAATCACCTAGTGACTATTAAAGAAATGCCCCAGCAGAAGGAGAAAAGCCATTTCCTTTGAATTCAAGATAAACTAACAACATATAACAAATAATTTCCTGATGTTTTGATTAAAAAGTGTTTAATACAGTCAATGAAGGCATACCATTTCTGAGACAAGATAACTGGAAAGGTGCCTTGATTTTTGATACTCTAAAAAGCAAGTTGCTGGGAGATTTGTGAGGGGTTTCAGTCTGGAAAAGATAGAACTGTAACAGGACTGCTGACATAGACATGGCTTCCCCTAAGCAAGTGGTAATTGAACGTCACTTGTCTTGGCCACCCCATGTTAGGCACAGCGATGCAAGGATCTTTCTGCAAGTGCTGAAAATTGACCTTGAGAGCTATCATCAACCCAAGGGCAGTAATTAAAATGGAAAATTGAGAACAAGTTCAGAAGCAAAAGGCATCATTTCGGTCCAGATCTGAGGTAACGTAAGTCACAGGAAACAATGTTACACACAAGAAGAAAGAAAAAGGCACAAGAGCTAGTCCTGGGTCTGCATTAATTCATTTTTGGCTTTAAACAAGTTACTGAAACTCCCTGGACTTCCAGTCCATATCGTCAAGGGGTAAAATGTGGGGCTGAAGCTCGGGCTCACCATAGGAGAGCACCTGCTGGGTGCCAGGCAACCCTCTTTAGATGGAAGACTTCCCTAGATGACTGTATCAGTCTTAGAATCCAAAGAAAAGGGGAGTTTCTGGAGATGATGAAGAAAGATTCTCTCTCCTGTCTAGATTTTCGCTGACTGGTGGAGAAGAAAAACTTTTAACAGTTAAGCACATAAAAGGCACATAATAAATGTTGAAGTGAACAGTTTGTTGTGGTTCATGCTAGTCCATTCACCATGATTCCTTATCATTGAGGGACATAAAAGGATGCTGCATTTATTTCCTATAAAGTGGAAAAATACCTGCCTTGACAATTGCTTTCAGCCTCACTGGTAATTAAATGCAAATTAAAGTAAGATAACATTTTCATTTATCAGACTGGCAGAGATGAAAAGAATAGTGTTATCCAGTGTTCATATGAATATGTAAGGGAAAGGGCACTTTCACATACTGCTGTTGGGAGTGGAACTGATTCTGTTCTTTCCAGAATGACAATTGGACAATACAAGTTTCAAAAGTCCTTCAAAAAGAGTGTATTTTCCAGAAATTTCTCCTGAGGAAACAAGAGCCCCTAAATATATATAAGATTGTTCCTGCCACACTATTTAAAATTGTGAAAGTTGGAGACACCCGCCTCTGATCCTGGGTGAGTAACTGGCCATGTCTGGCTAGTCTTCTTGCAGATTGGCAACGCTGGACCTCAAGCCCGCCAGCATTGGAACTGGAATTACAGCACTGGCTCTCCCAGATCTCCAGTTTACCAGCAGCAGCTTCTGGGGACTGTCAGCCTCTGTAATCGTGCCACATTGGAATACTGCAGTGGTGGCTGGGGAGGGATCTTCATGGGGCATCACGGGCATCCATGGTGACTGCAGAAGTTTGCAGGCTTCATGAGAGAAGTATAGCAGCCAGTTTGGCAACCTCAGGACAAAAAACACACTCCAAGCATGGTGGATGAGGAAGGAAGAAGCTCTACTTCTGAAGTAAGCGCATCATCCTTGAATTTCAGTCCACCCTTGGCCAGCTTGCTTTTAAAACAGAAGCAATACCCTCATGCTGTGAGTGGTCAAACCCTAAGAAGCAGGTTTCTGTTATATGCAACTTATCTTATATGTTAATAGGATGTATATGTTAATGCACCATCTTACATGTAAGTTCTTATAACTAAAATCTATGTCCAGCTTGTTTATTATGTTCTATTGGGGGGTGTTGTCAAATACAGTAACAACGACACTCTTAAAATTATTGCACCATGCACTAAGTTTTGTTATCGGATAGGGCCAGTGCCTCTTTATTACCTCACTTTTTAAAAACTATCTGATCTATATTCAAAAATTTATTTTTCTTTATTTTTAATTTTTTAATGTTTATTTATTTTTAAGAGAGCGAGAGAAAGACAGAGCACAAGCCAGGAAGGGGCAGACAGAGAGGGAGACACAGAATCCTAAGCAGGCTCCAGTCTCCAAGCCATCAGTACAGAGCCCCACGGGGAGCCTGAGCCCATGAACTGTGAGATCATGACAGAGGCTCAACCGACTGAGCCACCCAGGGGTTCCTATATTCAAAGATTTATTCTTCCTGATGAACTCTGGAATTTTCAAGTTGGTCCAACCCATTTTATCTTTTGGATGGAACTATATTAAACCTATAAAGTAATTTGGGGAGAATTCATGCCTTGACAACATTTCATCTTTTCATTCTTGAGCATGGTATACCTTTCTGTTTTTTCCAAGCCTCTATATCTCTGAATGAAGGTTTGTAGCATTCTTCACATATATATTTCTGAACAATTCTTTTTATGGTTACTGCTAAATATTTTATGTTTTATTGCTATTATAAATAGAATTTATTTTCTATTATATTGTATAACTGGTTATCGTTAATGGAAAAATCATTGATTATCAAATATTCTCTTGTATGTATTTGACTGCTCACTTATCCTACGGGTTTTCAGTTGATACTTTTATGTTTCCTAGATATATAATTGTATTATCTGTAAATAATGATGATCTCACCTTCTTTTTAATAGACCACTTCTCTCTGTTTATATATTTTATTGCATTGAGCAGAAAAAATGTTGAATAACAAGGGAAATAGTCATGTTTATTTTGCTCTTGATTTTATAAGACATCTATTGTGTCCCCATATATACACTGTACTGTTTTAAGATAAATATTCTTTTTTATGCTAACAAATATTCTCCTATTCCTGGTTTTTAAAGTTTATAAAAATTTGAAAAAATAAAATAATGAGAGCTATAAACCTGAATGCCCATTAATAAATTAGTCAAATAAATTTAAAACATGCATAAAATGGAATATCATACACCCATTAAAAATAAAGAGAAACATTAAATTGTTTATAAACTAATCTGGGTCTGTGGGTGATAAAATTTGTGGTGAGAGTAGATTTATTTTTTTCCTTTACCCATTTTTGAAATTCTCTCCAGTGATGACTGATCAATCATTGACTTAACCACCTGAAAAATGTTGAGAGAATGAGAAACAGTTGAGATAAGATTACTGGTAAAGCCTCTCAAATAGCAGGCTCTCAATTAGCAATAGCTCTTACTATTTTCTCATCAATGAGATGGACTTATGGGCACATGAGCCCAGGCCTCATGTGATGAGTGAAAAAGGAGATTCATCCTTCCACTTTCAGTGCCTCTATTACTTTTAAAACATTTTTCAAAATATTTGTAAAAGATTTTCTATGTATTAATGATAGCTTAAATGAATGGCCTGTATGATTCTGGTTGTAAAGGAAATTAGTGCCTTTGCCTCTTCTTGGACTTCTTTATTTCTTTGCAGTGGGGTTATAGGCAAGCAAATGAGAAGAACCACGATTTGTCTTGGTGACCCAGAACTAACCATTCTCCTTTGTGTTTTTTCTCACGTCTCTGCTCAGAATCACTACCAAAACATACTTTATAGCCAATGAGAGAATTAAATAGCAAACACCTAAATGTTAGGAAAAAACATGGTATTTGAAAGTTATTTCCCCTAGTTTCAGAATTTTAATTAAGAAATACTGTGAAACCACAAGTTTCTATATGATGTGTGAATCACATTCTAGAACTGCAGGATCTTTTGATAAAATATTGACTTGTGCTACTTAACAAGGCCAATATATCATAGGACATGGTCACCCTGCCTTTAGTTCACTTTATTGAATGATATAAAGACAAATCATTTCTGTAGCCATTAAGAATTACAAAGAAGAGTTGACTCTGTCCCTCGATTATTTGTGTTTTCAAAGCACTAGATTCCTCCCTCCCTCATTGACCCTTCCTTTCCTTTCATTCTATTACCTCCTTTTCTTTGTCCTCACTCCTTTCTAGCATCTTCCTAACCTGCGCTGCACTTAGCCTGCTGCTTTCTCTGAGACTCACGTGGACAGGCCATTGATGCAGTCAATCTTACCTGTGAATCTTCACATTGGAAGCAATCTTGGTCCTTCTCTGTAGAGTCTAAAAACTGTCTATTATTGATATTTTTCTTCTGCATAAGAAAAACATGGTAATCATTAAAATAAGTACAGTCAAGCAAAAAAAAAAAAAAAAGAAAAGAAAATGAAAGCATCTGTACTCTACCATCCAGAAAACCACTGTTATATTTAGAATGTACATTTCCAGTGTGTTGCTATGCATATAAAACAATTCTTTTACAAAAACTAGATCATAATCTCACACAATTTCCTAACCTATTACCTTTTCACTTAATCATTATACAAAATTTTCCACAGTATCCACAATTCTCTTTTTTCCCTTTTCAGTATAACAAATATTGCTTTAGAGCTACAGTAACAATTCTGTTACCCTACACAAACCAGAGGAGAACCAGACAAACAATAGCTCTGTTTGCAGACACAAAACAAATACAAGTCAGGTGTTAGGAACTGGGTGGACAAGGTGTTGTAAAAGTAAATGCCCAGGTGATTAAACCTTGACCAAAGGCTAGGAAACGGCGCCCAAGGGAGTGGCTCTACCTTCTACTGAGAATGTAGGTATTTGGGTGCATATATGCTCACAGAGATGTTATCTACTTCTATCTGATGCTTTCTCACCTAGTTAGGTCTACCAGGTGTTGTATATTTTAACATTATGTTTCATAACTCCTATTAGCCATCTGTGTGTAGATAAGCTTGTTTCTTTGCCCTTGCCAATCAAGAGGGTATTTGCTATCAAACAGGTGTCTACTAGACCTGTGATTTAAAAAAATATATATAGAGAGAAAATAGTAACTGACTATTTCTCCAGTCTGGCCCCAACCTCAGAACTGCCTGTTGAATGTACTGTGGGCACATTGTCTGGGTTCAAATTCCAGGCAAGAGGCCTTGGGAAAAGTTTCTCTCCTTCTCTAAACTTCTTTACTCATCTGTAAAATGGGGGTAATTATTCCACTTCACAAATATATCATGGGGATCAGATTAGAAAATTTATGTTATTATCTGGCTTAAAGTTAGCATTTTTATTTATATTAGTAATAGTAGCTGTATTAATTCATCTATTTGGCTGACAATGGCAGGAGGAGAGACGAATGGAAGCCTAGTATCTCATACAACAGGATATTCCCAAATGACTGGTGGTTTCCTGTCACGGAAATGGTTTCTGGATTGCTCCTAGCATCTCTAGAATGGGATTCCTCACCAAGACCATCTAGAGGGGTCATAGGGTCACCCTTCTGCCATGCTCCAGACCAATTTACTGCCTGAAGAGTTTTCCTTCTTTCTTGTCTACTTTGCATTGTTTCTTCAGATTATTGTCCTACTCTCCATACAACTGGAACTCACTCCCTTTAAGAAGTACTCTGAGTAGGAATATTTGGGATAAAAGCACCTTGACACCAAGGAAGCCCCAGAATCTCTTCCATAAGCCAGTGCTTGTGCTCTCAGCTATGTATCCTATTTGGTCCCTCCTTCCTTTGCCAGCAGAATCTGGACCCATGATCCCTCTTCTCCATTTCTCCTGTGTTTTGTGAGTTATCTTATTTACATTATATATATATTCTCTGACTAAATTTGGAGATCAGATGCTGTCATTTTTTTTCTGTCTAGTAAATATCCACCTTTAGTTTTACATTGAGAGAGAAAGAATGGAATGAGGAAAGCAGATACTTGAAATATGCAATTCAGGATAACATTCAGGACATCAAATTGTGCAGGAATTGCCCATTTAAATATTAAGGTCAACAAATTTCTTACTTCTCCAAAAGGGAAAGAATATATTTATAATCATAATTATTGCAGTAAATGTTTCTCTGCTTTGATATGGAGACTTGGGAAAGCAGAGGAATAGTTTACTGCTTTGTCACTATTTTTGAGGGTAGGAGTTAAAAAAATTTTTTTAATGTTTTATTTATTTCTGAGAGAGAGAAAGAGAGAGACAGCGTGAGCAGGGGAGGGCCAGAGAGAGAGGGAGACATAGAATGGAAAAGCGGAGTAGTAGTTTACTGCTTTGTCACTATTTTGGGGGTAGGATTTAAAAAAATTTTTTAAATGTTTTGTTTATTTCTGAGAGAAAGAGAGGGACAGCGTGAGCAAGGGAGGGTCAGAGAGAGAGGGAGACACAGAATCTGAAACAGGCTCCAGGCTCTGAGCTGGCTGTCAGCACAGAGCCCAATGCAGGGCTCGAACTCAAGAACCGTGAGATCATGACCTGAACCAAAGTCGGACGCTTAACCGACTGAGTCACCCAGGTGCCCCAATGGTAAGATCTTAATTATGGGTCTCAGAGCCTTAATGTCCTCATCTAAAAATGGATCAAAAGTACCTGCCAACATCACAGAAATGTCATGACGCTCACACAGTGTTTGTGAAGGGACTTAACAAATATTGAAAGTTTTATAGATTTAATTATTAGTTATTTTTAAGGAGCTTGCTCTTTCATAGGTAAAATATTTTAAGAAGTCCATGGAGAAGATGTTGTAAGTTACCTTCCAACAAGTTTTTCTGGTGTTTAAGAAATAAAATATATTCCTTTCAAATTCATTTCCTGTATTCCTGTTGCCAATTATTTCAGGAAGTTTTAAATTTGGTTTCAATATTATTTCATACAGACAGCTAAGAATATTAACAGATTTGATTTCATCCATCAATTAAAGAGAATTTTTGTGCATTTCATATTTTAATTCTTTCACGCTATAGCATTAGCACTTCTGATATGGTTTCTCTACAGGCTGGGCACAGGAAGCAGATGGCAGGTACAGTTGCTGAGAGCGGACGTCTGGTCAGAGCAAAGCGGGTATTGCAGTGATAAGATTCGCTTCTGCTGACCTGCAGGTGTCTCTCCTGCTTTGTGACAACCTTGCAGGAGAGGAGCAGAAGGGGCATGGCTTTTGAGTCACACTGACCTGGCTTCAAATTTTTGATAGGTCTTTTCATTCTAGTTTCTGTTGTTTTTTTTTTTTTAATCTTTAAGCTGTAGATAATAAGTCCTACCTTGCAGCATGTTTCAGGACTAAATAAGATGAAGACTATTAAGTAACAAACCTGAAACTTAGAGATTAAAAAGAATGCTTCCTTTCTTCTTCCTCCACCTCCAAGCTGATGTTCTCATACCTCCTGCTGAGCCCCCAGCCACTCTGTTCCAACAAAGTGAGGGTCATGTTAGCATCAAGCTCAGTTGCTGCATGTCTCCCATTTGGAAGGATTCTGCTGTACAAGACTATTTCCTAGGTGGGTGCTAACTGGCTGGTCATATGGAATACAAGTGAATTCAAATCTGTGTCTTGGTGAATGCCTGCTCATTGAATATGCACCTATTTATCATAAGATAGCAATGACAATTTTTCTCAGAAACAAATGTTTCTGATTTACATATATGTGGCTGATGCATGAAGTGGGTTTTATAAATCACTATGTCACCACCACCAAAAAATGCCCTCTAGCCATATTAAAAAGAGCCCATGACAAGGGGCCTATCAAGTTGAATGGAAAGGCCATAAAACCAACAGTTCATTTGACATAAAACTGATATATTATGTGATAATGCTTCAAGTAGAACCCAGGACCCCATTCATCACACAGGCTGCTCGTTGGCTAGGTTCTGAGCTGTGTGTTAATGAAACCTTCGCGCTTGGCCCACACTGCAGATTGCAGGGCCCAATCAGCACTGGGGACCTACACACCAGAAAATGTTCCCGTGGAAAATATGTTGTTCACTAATGAGCTTTCCTGGGAGAAAGTTGTATTAGGACAGAGGTCCTGCAGATCCTTGGGGATAATGTCTTCACGTGTAAAGGGTGAGAGTAGATCCGTGGCTCTCTGTAAGAGAAGTGCATTAAGACTCATTGGGCTGATCTATAAAAGTGCAGGGCCTGGGCATCCCCAGCTTTAAAAAGATCTCTAGGTGATTCTGATGCTCACCCTGGGTTTAGCCTTTTTACTCAAAGTGTCATCCCACTACTAACAGCATCAGCATTTGCTAGGAGCTTATTAGAAATGCAGAATCTTAGACTTATGACATTAGAATGCGAATTTTAACAAATTGCCCGCAACTCAATGCACATTAAAATTTTAGCAGCATTGGGGCACCTGAATGGCTCAGTCCTTTAAGTGACCAACTCCTGATTTGGGCTCAGGTCATGATCTCACAGTCAAGATGTCACTATTGCCAGATAGAGCCCCGCATCAGGCTCTGCACTGAATATGTATTCTGTTTGGGATTTTCTCTTTTCCTCTCTCGGCCCTCCCCCACTTGTGTGCACCCTCTCTCTCTCTGCCCCTTCCCCATCCGTGTGCACCATTTTTTCTCTCTCTCTCCCTCCCTCTCTCTGAAAATAAATAAACATTTAAAATTTGAGCAGCATTAGAGAAGCCTAGGCCCCATATTAACATCTCTTGGGAAGCTTTTAAAATCCCAGTGCAGGGCACCTGGGTGGTTCGGTCAGTTAAGTGGCTCAGTGGGGCTCAGGTCATGATCTCACCATTTGTGAGTTTGAGCCCTGCATCGGGCTCTGTGCTGACAGCTTGGAGCCTGGAGCCTGCTTCGGATTCTTTTTTTTTTTTTTTTTTAATATTTTTATTTATTTCTAGGAGAGAGAGAGAGACAGCGTGAGCAGGGGAGGGTCAGAGAGAGAGGGAGACACAGACTNAGGTCCATGAAAGACATGTTTTGGGGGAACTTTTCTTTCTTTATTTATTTCTAGGAGAGAGAGAGAGACAGCGTGAGCAGGGGAGGGTCAGAGAGAGAGGGAGACACAGACTCTGAAGCAGGCTCCAGGCACTGAGCTGTCAGTCAGCACAGAGCCCGACGCGGGGCTCGAACCCACAAACCGCGAGATCATGACCTAAGCGAAAGCCGGAAGCTTCGCCGACTAAGCCACCCAGGCGCCCCCTGCTTCGGATTCTATGTCTCCCTCTCTCTCTCTCTGCCCCCCCCTCAAAAATAAATAAACATTAAAAAAATTAATATCCCAGTGCTAGGAGCACCTGAGTGGCTCAGTCCTTTAAGCATCTGACTTTGGCGCAGGTCATGATCACCCTGCTCAGCTGAGCTCGTGAGTTTGGGTCCTGCATTGGGGCTCTGTGCTGACAGTTCACAGCCTGGAGCCTGCTTTGGATTCTGTGTCTCCCTCTCTTTCTGCCTCTCCCCTACTCATAATTTCTTTCTCTCTCTCAAAAATAAATAAACATTTAAAAAATGGTAATAAAAATCCCAGTGCTCAGCTGTGCCACCGACTCTCATCAGAGCCCTAGGGGTGGAATCCAGGCATCAGGCTTTAATCTCCCCAGGTGATTCTAATGTGTAGACATGCTTGAGAACTACTAGCTTAGAACCTCATTTATAGTTTACACCTGAGGCGTAAGCTGGTCCTGAATGCATGACGTCAATGATGGAAATGCGCAGAATCACTGATTTAAGGAAGCAGCTCCAAGCAACAGCAGAAAGGAAAGAAGCATTCTTTACTGAGTTCCTCATTCAGCCAAGTATTGTTTCATTCTTTTTTATATACCTTCAAGACAACACTGCCAGGTAGGAATTGTTAAATGGTTTTAAAATGAGAAAATCGTGGCTCAGAGAGGTAAAATGATTTGCCCAAGGTTGTGTAGCTAGTGGACACTGTGCATCCCACAGCAAAAGTCATTCTGTGTTGCATTACCCTCTCCTCTTTTGGTTCCATTGCTCCTCTCCTACTGTGCCTCTGAGGATATATTAGCTTTTTTTAATGGGAGCAAAATTTCAGAAGTGATAAGGTAGAAATAAGGTGACTGCCCTTTCCAGGGTCATTCTACAAGTATCATCAGAATGGAATGTAGAGAAATATCCAAACTCAAAGTTATCTGGGATAGGATCAATAGAAGGCTCCTGAAGGAGCAAAGATTTGCTCACCTGAATGGTGGTGCCAGGTGGGATCTTACTTTAGTGTCTTTACTCCTATTGACAAATGCAGTCTCCTTAGAATGTAATGCCCATATTTCTAAGTGAAATTTAGTGCTCCCTTGAAAAAACAAAAACACATCCTGATATAATTGACAATCAGCTGTACATACTTAAAGCCTACAATTGCTATATTTGTATATTTATGAAACTATCACCACTATCAAAGTAATGAACTTATCTGCCACCCACAAAATATTTCTTTGTGTTTCATTGTAATAACTCCTTCCTGTCCCTCCCCACTTCCAGGTAACCAGTGATCTGCTGTCAGTATGGATAAGTTTGCCTTTTCTAGAATTTTGTGCAAATGGAATCATATAAGGTATACTCCTTTATTAGTCTGGCTTCTTTTAATAATTATTTTGAGATTCATCCAAATTGTTGCATGTATCTAATGTTTGTTCTTTTCGTCATTTACCCATTTACGTGGTGAGAGGTTGTGATACAGGAAGAAATATATATTTATTTGGGTTTTGTCCCTGGTTCCTGACACAGAGATCGTAGACCCCTTGAAATTCTCTGAGGGATGCCTGTCTTCGGGATGTTAATGAGATGACTCTTGGCTAAAAGGACCTTAAATGGAAGCTGGTCAACAGAGAGACCAAGGTGTTTTGGAACATTCAGCCCCGTGCCACCCCTGTCTCCAGGGAATGGAGAAGGCCTAGAGATTGAACTAATTGCCAATCCCCAAATCAATCATGCCTGTGTAAGAGAACCTCCATAATACCTCCTAAATTATAAAGTTCAGAAAGCTTCCAAGTTGGTGAGGACATCTAGATCTTTGAAGGTTATACACTCAGAGAAGACATGGAAGCATCATGTCCCTTCCCCCCATACTTTGCCCTATTTATCTCTTCCATCTAGCTGTTTTTGAGTTGTATGGTTTATAAAAACTGATAATAGTAAGTAAAGTGCTTTTCCCAGTTCTGTGAGCAATTCTAGCTAATTATCAACCCTGAGGCAATGGAGATGAGAACCCCTTTAGTCCAGTCAGTCAGATATACTAACAGGGACTTGTGATTGGAATCTGAAGTTTGTAAAGTCTTCTGAGCCTAAGCCCTAACCTGTGCGGTCTGTGCTAACTCTAGATAGATAGTTTCAGAATTGAACCAAATTGTAGGACACCCAGTTGGTGTGCAGAGAGTCGGCAAATTCATTGTTGGTGTGAAACAACAACAACATTATTGGTGTCAAAGTGTGGTGAGTAAAGAGCTCAGACAGGTGTGTTTGTATTACCTCTAAGCTGGAAAACCCAAACAAATCTTCTATGAACATAGAATTATTATGTTCATTATAGGATTCCCTCCCTTCCCCTCCCCCTCTCCCTCCCCCTCCCACAAATAAAAAAATGTATATATTTTTTCCTTCCAGTCTATGGCTTACCTTTTTATTCTCTTAATATCATCTTTCAAAGAGCAGTTCTTTTTTTCCATTGAAGTCCAATTAATTGCTCCTTTTGTGGATTGTGCTTTTGACATTGTATCTAAGAACACTCTGCCTAACCCAGGGGCACAAAAATATTCTTTTGTATTTTCTTCTCAGATTTTTATAGTTTTATATTTTCGTTTGAGCTCTATGATCCAGGCATAAGCTATGGATTAAAGTTTATTTTTAATATGGATATTTGTTTCAATACCATTTGTTGAAAACATCCTTTGTCTACTGAATTGATCTTGTCGAAAAATGATTGTCCTACATGTATGGGTTTATTTCTGTACTCTATTATTTTCCCACTGAATATTTTCCCACTGAAATATTTTTCTATCTTGACTGATGCGTCTCTGTCTTGACTACTGTAGCTTTAAAATCAGTGTAGAAATAGGTAGTGGAAGTTCTCCAGATTTGTTCTTCTTTTTCAATGTTTGGAAATTCAGTTAAGATTGTGTTGAATTTATAGATCAATTTGGAAAAAAGTGGTATCTCACCAATATGGAGTGTTCCAATCCATGAAGATGGATTCATATTTTTAGGTCTTCTTAAGTTCTTTCAGCAGTGTCTGTAGTTTTTAGTGTAAAGGTCTTGCACATCTTTTGTCAGATTTACTCCTAAGTATTTATTTTGATTTTATAATAAAGATACTGCTTTTTAAATTTGACTTGTAATTGTTCATTGCTATTGCATAGAAATGGATTTTTGTTTACATTCTGCAAACTTGTTAAACTCATAGATTTTTGTATTTGTAGATTCCTGCATATTTTCTATAAAGAAAATGTCAGGGTGCCTGGGTGGCTCAGTTCAATAAGCATCCAACTGATGGTCAGGTCATGATTTCACAGTTTGTGGGTTTGAGGCCCGTGTTGAGCTCTGTGCTGACAGCTCAGAGCCTGGAGCCTGCTTCCAATTCTGTTTTCCCCTCTCTCTGCCCCTTCACTCCTTATGCTCTTTCTCTCTCTCAAAAATAAAATAAAACAAAAAAATTGGAAAATGTCATCTGTATATAAAGAAAATTTTACTTCTACTTTTCCAAATTGAATGTCTTTCTTTTTTCATGCCTTATTTCACTGCTAGAACATCCAGCACTATATTGAATAGACATGACTGCAGATATCTTTACCTTTCCCCTGAGCATAGTCATTCAAACTAATTGTCAGCTATAGTTTTATTAACAGATGGTCTTTATCAAATTGATTATGTTTCTTTCTATTCCTAGTTGAGTGTTTTTATAAGGAATGGATGTTGGCTTTTGTCAAACAGTTTTTGTGCATTAAGATTATAATATGACTTTTCTTCTTGTCTGTTATTAGGATGAATTACATGTAAAACTCACCAGCCGTGAGATCATGACCTGAGCTGAAGTCAGATGCTCAACTGACTGAGACACTCAGGTGCTCTTCCATACAAATTTTAGTACATATTTGTTCTAGATCTGTGAAAAATACTATTGCTATTTTGCTATAGAATTCATTGAATCTTCAGATTGCTTTTAGAAGTATGGACATTTTAACAATATTAATTCTTCCAGTCTATGAGCATGGATTATTTTTCCATTTGTTTGTGTCCTCTTCACTTTCTTTCATCAATGTTTTACAATTTTCAGAGCATAGGTCCTTCACCTCCTTCATTAAGTTTATCCTAAGTATGTTATTCTTTTAGGTGTAATTATAAAGTAGGATTTTTAAAAACTTCTCTTTCTGTTACTTTATTATTGGTGTGTAGAAACAAAACACATTACTGTATTAATTTTGTATCCTGCAAATTTACTGAATTATTTCTAAATTTTTTTTTGGTAGAGTCTCTAGGCTTTTTAAAAAATATATAGTATCAGGCTATCTGCAAATAGTAACCGTGTTACATATTCCTTATCAATTTAGATGCCTTTTTTTTCTTGTCTGATTGCTGTCACTCAGACTTCTAGTACCATGTTAAATAAAAGTAATGAGAGTGGACCTCCTTGTCTTTTCCCTTATCTTAGAGGAAAAGCTGTTTTTCACCACTGAGTATGATGTTAGCTGCGGGTTTGTCATACATGGTATTTGTTTTGTTGGTGTATGTTACCTCTAAAACGATTATATTTTTATTAAAGGATGTTAAATTTTATCAAATGCTTTTTCTGAATATTTTGAAGTGATTGATTTTTACCCTTCATTTTGTTAATGTGGTATATCACCTTACTTGAGTCACACATAGTGAACTATCCTTTAATCCCTAGAATAAATCCCATTTGATTGTGGTGAATGTTCCTTTTAATGTATTGTTGAATTCAGTTTGCTAATATCTTGTGCAGAATTTTTGCATCTATGTTCAACAGGGATATTGGCCTGCAGGTTTTTTGGGGGGTTCTGGTTGTTTTTGGTAGTCTCTTTGTCTGTTTTTGGAATCAGCATAATGCTGGTCTTGTAGAATGTATTTGGAGGCTTTCTTTCCTTTTCTGTTTTTGGACAGTTTGAGAAAAATATGTATTAACTTTTCTTTAATTCACCTATGAATCCAGCTGGTCCTAGACTTTTGTTTGTTGCTTTTTTGATTCCTGATTAAATTTCGTTACTAGTAATCAGTCTGTTCAGATTTTCTATTTCTGTATGAGTCCGTTTGGGAAGATTGTATGTTTCTAGGACTTTATCCATTTCTTTTAGGTTGTCTAATTTGTTGGTATATATTTTTTCATGTTAATCTCTTATAATCCTTTGTATTTCTATAGTATTGGTGGTTTCTACTCGATTCATTTCTGATTTTAATATTTGAACCCCCCCCCCATTTTCTCTCTCTCTCTCTGTTCATCAGTTTTCTTTTATCTTTTCAAATAAACAGCTCCTGGTTTCACTAATCTTTCTACTGTTAGTCTATATCTTATTTATTTATATTCTGATCTATATTATTTCCTTTCTTCTATTAACTCAGGGTTTTGTGCTTCTTAGTTTTTTAAGTTTACTTATTTAGTTTGAGAGAGACTGAGACAGAGTGGGTTGGGGAGGGGCAGAGAAAGAGAGGGAGACAGAAAATCCCAAGCAGACTGCACTGTCAGCACAGAGTCCAATGCGGGCTCAAACACAAAACTGAGAGATCATGACCTGAGCTGAATTCAAGAGTTGAATACTTAACCAACTGAGCCACCCAGGAGTCCATGTTCTTCTTTCTCTAGTTCCTTTGGGTATAACATTAGAGCCTTCATTTGAGATTTTTCTTATTTCTTGAGGTAGGCAAGTATCACTATAAATTTCCTTATTAGAACTGCTTTTGTTGCATCACAAAGATTTTTGGCCATTGTGCTTCTATATTCGTCTGTTCAACTCTCAGTTTGTCAGTTCAACCCTCAGTTCTTCTTCAGAACGACCTCCTCTATAAATAAGTGTAAATTTGGTGTCTATGGAGAAGATAAGCTCTGAGTCTTCCTATGTTGTCATTGGAACTACTGCCCGTTGTTATTAAAATATGATATAAATATGGTAGAGTACATACATCTTAAATGTAAGTTCAAGATACATAGAACATAAACTCTAGATTCTTTCCTCCTATCCATTCCTGCACTTGCCCTTTCCATCAAGTGTTAGTTTATCTTATCTTTTTGAATTTTCTATAAAGGGAATCTGTCGGAAGCTGCGCCGGCTCCGACAGGTCCAGGGGTCCCTGAAGGATGGACGGTGTCGGCGAAAGAGAGTGAGAGAGCCCCGAGATCCTTTCTGATCACCAGGCAGGCATCTCTGTCCTGTCGGTTTTGGCGTTTTTATTTATAGGTCAAAAGTTAACATGGCATCAGGCAATGGAATTTTTACAATGGATAGCTCTTTGTGATAAGGTGCTTTTGGAAAATGTACAGAAACAGGTTTTACAGAAGTCTTCTTGCAGAACTGCCCCAATTATAGTGAGGTTGAGTAACTAAGAAAATAAGGTGTTCACATTATAATAACACTAAGATTAAGTCATAGGTTTGTAGATACTCTTATCCATCCTCATCACAGCTGCCAGGGTAAGGGAAGGTGTTTGTGGAAAGTAGGCCTTAGGGAAGGGGCTGCTATACACCATGAGTTAACAAAGGTGTATGTACTAACTTATCTTCTGCCCTTATCTGTTCCTTCTCTCTAAGTTAGGCTCTTTGTCTCTGGGAAAGACTTGATTTTCCAGTTACATGCTTTATTGCACCAGAGAGCCAACCATACCTTTAAAGAGTTTAGCTTATTTCCCATACATAGAATAGCCTCTACGAGTGCATTTACCATTGTGTCTACTTTTGTGATTTCTTGAATAGCTAGGGCATGAAAGACATTTTTGGTTAGTTGATTTACATGTAGAGCTGTATGACCATCTTGGACTAACGCAACAGTAGAAACAGAATTGTACATGTAAAGGTCAGTCTTTTATGACTAGGGGTCATTAGCCTGTTCATAGCTCAAGGGAAAGTATGGAGGGAAACAGGAGCTGCTGGAGACACGATGTCTGTTCCCATAATCAAAAGAAGAAGTTCCCACAATAAGTTCCTCCACAAGGTGCAATCATCATAGCAGGGCTGGAATAAGGGGACAAGTCACTCCCGATATTGATCAACAAGGTACCCTAGGGGTCAGTGCTCAAGCAGAAATAATTGAGTGGGGGGTAGATATCGGTCATCATCTGATTGGCAAGAGACCGTGCAAACTTGCTTTAACCTCACCAGGAGTTTTCTCCACTAGTGGGCTCAGAATGGCTCCCAACAGGAATCATACAGTATGTATTCACTTTTATCCATATTATTCATTAAAATTATGTCTACATTATTTATCCATATTGTTGTCAGGAAAAATAATCCTTCCTTTCCCCCTTCTTTATAGTACTCTATTATAAGAATATACAACAATTTACCCATTCTCTTGTTAATAAGGTTATTTCCAGTTCAGAGCTATTATGGATATTGCTGTTGAGCTTTCATGTACATGTATTTTGGTGTACATACGTACACATTTATGTTGTGTAGATTACTAGAATAAACATGATGAATTGTAGAGCAAGTCTATTCTTAGCTTACGGAGATCTTGCAAATCAGTTTTCTAAAGAGGTTAGGTCAATTTATATTCCTATAAGCAAACTCAATGAGAGGTTCATTTGTTTCACATTCTTGTCAAAATCTGGTAATTTAGGTTTTTGCTTGCTTATTTTCATTTTAGCCATTCTATGTGTGTAGTGGTATCTCTTTGTAGTTCTATTTTTTTAGCTTTCTGAAAATTAATGATGTTGACTGTTTTTTATATGCTTTTGGTTATTTGAATATCCTCACTTATTAGGTATGTTTTTCTCTTTTGTTTATATAAAAGTTTACTTCTTATTTATAGAAGTTCTTTATATAATATGAATAGGAGTCCTTGTCTTATACTTGTATTTCAAATAACTTATCCCTGATTGTGGCTTCCCTTTTTTTTCTCTTAATAGGCCTTTTAAAAAAGGTTTTCTTGAGGTATAATTTACATGCCATTAAATCCGTCCACTGTAAGTTTATGGTTTAAAATACTTAGCGAATTTGTTCAGACAACCACGACTACAACCTAGTTTTAGATTTCCAGAGCCAAAAATTGGAGGGGTAAAATTTAGCATAGTCTATACTTCGTTTTGTAGAGAGGATTCACTCCACAAGGAGAATTCATTTCATTGTAGCCAGATGTCCCACAAGTCAAGGTTTTTATAATAAGCATAAAATCTTAATTGTAATGAAATCTAGTTTATTAATCCATTCCTATCTGGCTAGAACTTCTTGTGTCTTAAGAGAAAATTCCACTTGTACTTCTTATCTTCACCCTGAGAAGTTGATAGTGCTCCTGGAGATAAACCTCACAAAACTCATGGGCTTGGGGGGAGGGCTCTCTCTTATGCTGAGGCCCCAGTAGTGTTCATTTCTCAAGCTAGTTCACACAATCTTCAACAATTAGCCATTTTCCCTGTTAGTGATTTACTCTTGCTGGTTCCAGTAGTGTCGTCTTCCAATAGGCTCTGATTCTATTTTCCTGTTTCCTGTTTTTAGAAAAGTTTGCTGGTGACTTCAATTCTCAGATGGATTTAAGAAGTGTCCTTGATTTTTGGTTTATTCAGATTTTCCTTGTTATCAGGCTGGGAGTGATGATTTCCAGGCTCTTTACATGTTGGCCCAGAAACTGGAAGTCCTTATGTTTACTTTTGATATCTCTAGCTCAATATTATGATCAGAGAATATACATTATTACAACTCTTTGAAAGTTGTTGACAGTTGCTTTGTGGGACATGGTATGGTCTGCTTTGATCACCCTTTCATGTGTAACTGAAGAGAAAATGTATTCTGCAGTTGTTGGAAGTAGTAGTAATATATAGGTCAATAAGGTCTGTTCTGTCACTTATTGAGACAAGTATAGAAAATATCCTAAAAGGATTATGGATTTATCTATTTCTAATTGTACTTATGTTAGTTTAACAAAGGCTTTGTTATTAGATATACCCAAATTGAGGATTATAATATTTCCCTTGAAATGAGCCTTTTTATCATGGTATCTTATCTCTAACCCTAGTAATATTTCTTAAGGTCTATTTTACATTAATGCAGTTATGCCAAGCATATTTAAGTTAGTGTTTGCATATGATTTTTTAATATATTTTTAATTTCTACATTTTTGTGTTCTTACATTTAAGGTGATTCCTTTCAAAATAGAAAATGGTGGTTGTTTTCATTTCATTTGTCTTATGTTTATAATCGGAGTTTGCAATACTGAAAATACGGAATTTTCAGTTAGAAAATTAAGGTTCCTGCTAGCTAATGTAACTACTAATATATTTGCCATTCAAATCTACGATACTTCTATGTGTTTTATATTTGTCATTTTTGCTTTGTTCCTCTTTTATTCTTTTTTTTTTTTAAATGTTAATTTATTTTTGTGAGGGAGTGATAGAGAAAGAACAAGACAGATTCCAAGCAGGCTCCT
Source organism: Hyaena hyaena (assembly GCF_003009895.1). Classification (NCBI taxonomy): domain Eukaryota; kingdom Metazoa; phylum Chordata; class Mammalia; order Carnivora; family Hyaenidae; genus Hyaena; species Hyaena hyaena. The sequence goes on from NW_024080883.1 coordinate 722,310, forward strand.
CACTACCAGCATGGAGTTTAACACAGGGCTCAATCCCACAAACATTGAGATCATAACCTAAGCTGAAATCAGGCTTTGGATGCTTAACCAACTAGGTCACCCAGGCACCCTACACATTTTCTTATCTATATAGAAGATTTATATTATATATAAGCTGACACAAAATTTTCCATTTTTTTATATCTCTGTATTTTATGTTTTTTCTTTTTCTTTTTCTTTTTTTAGAATAGTTTATTGTCAAGTTGGCTTCCATAGAACACCCAGAGCTCATCCCCACAAGTGCTCTCCTCCATGCCCATCACCCAACCTTCCCCTCTCCCCCACCCCCACCAGCCTTCATTTTGTTCTCTGCATTCAAGAGTCTTTCATGGTTTGCCTCCCTCCCTCTCCCCAACTATTTTTCCCCTTCTCCTCCCCCATGGTCCTCCATTAAGTTCCTCCTAATCCACCTATATGTGAAAACATATGGTATCTGTCCTTCTCTGCCTGAATTATTTCATTCAGCATAACACCCTCAAGTTTCATCCACGTTGGTACACATGGCTAGATTTCATTCTTATTGCCATCTAGTATTCATTGTATAGATAAACCACATCTTCTTGATCCATTTGTCAGTTGGTGGACAAATTTCTAGCAGTGCTATTGCTGGGCCATAGGGGAGGTCTATTGTTAATTGTTTGAGGAACTTCCACCCTGGTTTCCAGAGGGGCTGCACCAGTTTACATTCCCACCAACAGTGTAGGAGGGTGCTCGTTTCTCCACATCCTCGCCAGCATCTATAGTCTCCTGATTTGTTCATTTAGCCACTCTGACCAGCATAAGGTAGTATCTCAGTGTGGTTTTGACTTGTATTTCCCTGATGATGAGGAGCACCTGGATGTCAGGCTCTGCACTGAGTGTGGAGCTTGCATAAGATATTCTCTCCCCGCCCCTCCCCCCACTCTCCCCTACTCACGCTCTTTCTCTCTCTAAAATTAAAAAAAAAAAAACAAACCTCTCTCTTTAGTAAATGAGAGTCTGTAGGCAATAAATTCAGTTTACATTAGTCTCAGAGATAATGATTCATCCTGAGTTTTAAAGGATATGTTAACTGGAAATGGAATTCTGAGTTGGCAGTACTATCTTTGAGCATTAAACACATTAATGCTTTATCTTCTGACTTCCAGTGTTTCTATATAAAATTAGCTCTCGGTTTTATTGTAGCTTTTAAACATCTCATAATACTTTAAGATGTCTTATTTTTCCAGCAGTTTTTCTATGATGTACCTGAATGTGGCAGCAGCAATTTCTTCTTTTTCCCTTCCCTCTCCTTTTCCCTCCTTCCTCCTTCTTTATTGTCTAAATGTTGCTTGGGGTTTGAATAACTTCTTCTAATTATGACTTGTGTGTCATAGTTTGTGTCATTTTACACACACACTTTGTGTCAGTTTAGAAAATTCTTAGTTACAATCTCTTTATATAACATTTATAACATTCTCATTCTTTTATCCTTCTGCAAATCCAATTACATGTTAGATGTTTTCACGTTTATACTTTTTTTGCATTTTCTGTTTTTTGCTTTCTAAGCTTCAGCCTAGATATTTTGTACTGTTGTATCTTCCTATTTACCAATCTTCTCCTTTGCTATTCTATTAAACCCTTTAATAGTATATTACACTTAATTTTTAGTTTTGAAATTTTAATTAAATTCTTATCTTCTTTTAATCTGTCTCCCTGAATATATTGGTCTTAATTATTTAAAAGTTTTGTCTTATAATGAAGTCTGGGATACCTGTGATTCTGTTTCTGTTGTCTGTTTTTTCTCTAGTTTTCCAGTCCTTTAGTTCTGTTTATTAGCATACTTGGTAATTCTTGTGTGTGTATGGAATGGCATTTTATTTGTATAAAAAAATTAAGGAGACTCCAAATTATGATTATCTTCTTCTAGAGATTTCATCTTCTAGAAGACAGAACATAAGCAGATTGCTTTGATCCAATCAAGTCTGACCTATTTCTGGTTTGTCCTTACCCTATGTTCTTATGGTTCTCAAGGGAATGCCTATATTAATTGTGAGCCCTGAACTTCAATTTTGAGATATTGTGGTTTATCATATAAATTATATACTTGGTCTTTTTCCTTATTCCTAGCACAGAGCCCTTAAGACCCTTAGAATTTCTTAAATGATAAGAATAAGTGTCTTTTTACTCATAACGAGCCTCTTTCAACTACACGTTGCTTTATGTTAATGAGAAAACTTTTTTTCCCTGTGTGTGAGAGAGAGAGAGCACGAGCGAGCGAGCACATGAGCAGGGGAGGGTCAGAGAGAGGGAGACACAGAATCTGAAACAGGCTCCAGGCTCTGAGCTAGCTGTCAGCACAGAGCCCGATGCGGGGCTTGAACCCACAAGCCGCAAGATCATGACCTGAGCCGAAGTTGGACTGGTAACCTACTGAGCCACCCAGGTGCCCCAGTTTTGGAAAACCCCTAAAGATAATAAGGACTAGTTGCCAGGGGAACCAATCATTTGATTAGAAAGTTGGACCATTCAGGGAGTGAGAAGGGTTAGAGTTTAAGATTGGTCATTAATGACTAATTTAATCAATCATGTCTATGTACTGAAGCTTCCATGAGAGTCCCTGAACTACAAAGTTCACAGAGCTCCTCAGTTGATGAGCACATGGAAGATCTGGGAGGGTAACTCACCTAGAGACGGCCTGGAAGTTCTGTCCTCCTTTCCACTACCTTGCCCTGTGCATCTTTTCCATCAAGCTGTTCCTGAGTGTTCTCATTTTATAATAAACCAGCAACCTAGTAAGGTTGCTTACTCAAAACTCAAAAATGCTTTCTTGAGTTTTGTGAGTTATTTAGGCATAGTATCAAACCCCAGGGTAATGGAAACCTCTGATTTATACCTGGCTAGTTGAAGCTCAGGTGACAAACTGGACCTGTGATTGGCACTTTAAGTGGGAAAGCAGACTTGTGGAACCGAGCCCTTAACATGTAAGATCTGATGCTATCTCCAGGTAGCTAGTATCAGAATTAAAGTTGTAGGACACCAAATGTGTGTCCACCAGAAAGTGGGGAAAATCGGGGCGCCTGGGTGGCTTAGTCGGTTGGGCGTCCGACTTTCGCTTAGGTCATGATCTCGCGGTTCGTGGGTTCGAGCCCCGCGTCGGGCTCTGTGCTGACTGCCAGCTCAGAGCCTGGAGCCTGTTTCAGTCTGTGACTCCCTCTCTCTCTGACCCTCCCCTGCTCACGCTGTCTCTCTTTCTCTCTCTCCTAGAAATAAATAAAAAAAAACATTAAAAAAAAAAAAAGAAAGTGGGGAAAATTGCTTGGTTTGTGTACGGGAAGGGAACACTCCCTGACAAATTTGGGTGGCTAGAGTATTCTGTGAATGGACAGAAAAAAAGAGGTGTTTCCCCCCTTATTTTTAAAGAAAGGTAGACTGTGACCTGCAGCACCTCATTTGAATGTGTCTGGAGTCTTGGAAGCTTGACTGCCCTATATTCTCCTATAAATCGACCTCGAGAGCTTGTTTGGAGATTCTAGCAGGGGAGCGCAGCTACTCGTACACCTTTGATCAAAGAAAATGTCCTCCTCTATCAGAGAAGGCCATCCTCTTTGACCAAGTGTACAGCTGCTGGAGAGATGCACATGGAGAGGTGGGGGAGGAAGGGCACACCTGCCTAGCTGACCAGATCAGCCAAATTAACCCTGGTGATCAATAGGGTAACAGATATGCAGCCACATTGCCCTCATATCTAGGAGGTGTTTTTGCTTTATATATTTTCTCTAGAACCTTGGCAATTCCTAAATCTTCACTTAGCATTAAGCTTCAGCAACTCATTTCTTTTTGATTTCTAGATTCTTGTCTGACACATGTGCAGTTAAGGAATTGGCCATTGCTTCAAGGGGGTGGAAATGCAGTAAGTTCAGTCTCTCCTATCTACAGTTTTGTCTCTTAGACACTGGTATGGAATCTTAGGTTCTGGTTGTCATTAGCCATGAATTCCGCTTTGTTGTTTGTGTTCCTTATCTAATACTTTCTTGAGCAGTATGGAGTTAGTTACTTCTCAGTATCTATGCCTACAAATTCCTCCAGGAAAAACTACAGCTTTGCTTTCTCTCTCGAATCATGGTTCCTCGACTCCTGGCTATCCTCATTATTCTCCAATGTTTTTAATTAGATGTTTTGAAAACATTTTTTAACCAGATTTTATGGCTTTTCTCAACTAAAGTGTTAGTGATACCAACTTCTCCAGCAAAATCAGATGTAGAAGATTTAAAATGCATTTTTATTTCATTTTAATGAAATTTCTAATTTTATAAACCCTAAATTCTAAACATATGAAAAATGTCAGTCCTACTTCTCTAAGGATTTTTTTGTCTGGTACATTGAGTACTTTAAGTTGTGGTTATTTATTAGTTCTAAAGCCTACTATTAACCACCATGTAGTTAAAACATTTTAAAATAATTATTTCTAAGAAAAAATACTTTGAATTTATATTCTGCCAAATATCGACATATGGTCATGCTTTAGAAATGAGGTACGAGTTTTAGGAGTCAATTTCTTTTTCTAAAATAAAAGTAACAAAGAACTTTGGCAAGATGCATAAATAAAATTTATTAAATATAAAGAAAAATCCAAACCTTGCTTATATCCTATTAAGAAGGAAAAAGAAGGCTTGCTTATGTCCAAAAGATACTAAAACTGATGAATTTACTAAAATTCTACTCTGGAAACCAATATGGCACCATATGCTAACTAATTAGAATTTTTAAAAAATTTGAAAAGGTACCAAAGAAAGGGAAATGAGAAAATAAAAACCTGTATGAGACAAAGAGAAAATCCCATTATTATAATATTAGACTGAATACATTTAGATCTGGGAAACCTCAATTTCTTGCTAATACCCATTTACCTTAAGAAAATTGAAAAAACATTTTTCCCAAATCAAAGACTAAAATTGGAGGTCTAAGGATAATTCTCTAGGGCATAAGAATTATAAATCTGGATGTATTTGTTTCATCCTTGTGTTTACACAAGAACAAAGATTGTTCTTACTATGAAAAATGACAAAAATAACATGTGCACATAGATCAGGACTAGAAAAAATTAGTTCAGTGACAGATTTACAAGAGCAAGTAATTGAGAGTGATCATTAACAGTTTTATTATTATGTTTATACACTGATATTTTACATTAAATATAGATTTAAAGACAGATTATATATACATAAAAGTTGGAATAAAAAATATGCTAGGGGCTGGAACTATGGTGGTATTTTTTCTCTTTTAAATTTTACTGTATTCAGCATGCATTACTTTCTTAATAAAAATACTATTGGGGTGCTTGGGTGGCTCAGTTGGTTAAGCATCTGACTCTTGATTTAGGCTCTGGTCATGATCTCCTGGTTTATGGGGTTGAGCCCCATGTTGGACACTGCTGGCAGTATGTAGCCTGCTTGGCATTCTCTTTCCTCTCTCTCTCTTCCCCTCTGCTGTTAGCATTCTCTCTCTCTCTCAGATTTAAATAAACATTTAAAAATACTATTAAAATAGTTTAGTTTTTAGTAAAATTCTGTGAAAGCTGTAATATGTTGGTGTTTAACCTCACTCTGTGGTGGCTGCCCGTTACCATCCTAATCAGCCTTTGATGAATCTTAACCATTCAGAACACTAAGTGAGAAGACCCTGTCTGCTTCTTATCTCAAAGGAAGAAATGGAGATACTTGCTAACCTAAACAGACCAGAGATGATCTCTGGCATAGACTGAGCAGCACTGATTTTTTTTTTTTTTGACATTTATCTCTTATTTTATTTTATTTTATTTTATTTATTTTATTTATTTTATTTATTTTATTTATTTTATTTATTTTATTTATTTATTTTATTTTATTTTATTTTATTTTATTTTTCTACAAATACTTTATTGTCAAATTAGTTTCCACATAACACTCAGTGCTCATCCCCAAAGTGCCCTCCTCCATGCCCATTCCCCCCCCCCCCCCCATCCATCAGTCCTCAGTTTTTGTCAGCATTCAAGAGTCTCTCATGGTTTGCCTCTCTCCCTTTCCCCCACCATTTACCCCCTTCTTCTCCCCCTTGTTCCTCCGTCAAGTTCCTCCTAATCCTCCTATACGTGCAAACATATGATATTTGTCCTTCTCTGCCTGACTTATTTCGCTCAGCATAACACCCTCAAGGTCCATCCATGTTGCTACACATGGCCAGATTTCATTGTTTCTCATTGCCATGTAGTATTCCATGGTATAGATAAACCACATCTTCTTGATCCATTCATCTGTTGATGGACACTTAGGCTCTTTCCATGTTTTAGCTATTGTGGAGAGTGAGCAGCACTGATTTTTGACAATTAATGATGAGCAGTCAGGTTTGTAATTCCTTCAGTGGTTTTTTGGCAGTTTTGTGGGATTTTATCTACTTAGGCCTGGTGGGAAAGAGAAGATTGGCAGATACCTAGTTGTCAAGCAGTAATTGGGGAGAAATATGAGTAAACTGCCAAAATTTGGTTCTGAAAAAAAAGTTTTAATCTAAGATGCAAAAGCAGAGTGCATACCACACACCTAAAACACTTCCTGAAGTGCCAGGTCCTGGTCAGTGTATGACATCTTTTTAACATAGTGCTATTGTAGGTGCAGGACACAAAACAAGCTATTAAAACACACAAAAGACAGAAAATGAGCCAAAATGATGAAATGAAAGAATTCTCCTTAAAAGAAATTCAGGAAGAAATGACAGCCAGAGGATTGCTCAAAACAGATACAAACAATATATCTGAGTAAGAATTTAGAATAATAGTCCTAAGACTAATAGCTGGGCTCAAAAAGGCATAGACAGAAAAGAATCTATTGCTACAGAGACCAAGGACCTAAGAAATAGTCATGATGAACTAAGAAATAATGTAAATAAGATGGAAAATAAACTAGATGGGTGACAGCAAGAATGGAGAAGCAGAGGAAATAGGTGAAATAGAAGATAAAATTATAGAAAATGATGAAGCTGAGAAAAGGAGAGAAAGTAAATTACTAGACCATGAGAGGGGAATTAGAGACCTAAGGGATTCAATGAAATAAAATAATATCTGTATTCTAGGAGTTCCAGAAGAAGAGAGAAAGGGAAGCAGGTTTATTTGAACAAATTATAGCTGAGAACTTCCCTACTCTGGGGAAGGACACAGACATCCAAGTCCAAAAGGCACAGAGAACTCTCTTCGAAATAAAAGAAAAACAGGTCAACACCATGACCTACCACAGTAAAACTGACAAAATACAAAGAAAAAGTGAGCATTCTGAAAGCAGCTAGAGGCAAATACACCTTAGCCTACAAGGCTAGACACATAAGGGTAGTTACAGACCTGTCCACTGATACTTGGCAGGCCAGAAGGCAGTGGCAGGAAATACTCAATGTGCTGAATAGGAAAAATATGCAGCCAAAAATCCTTTATCCAGCAAGGCTGTCATTCAGAATAGAAAGAGAGATAAAGGCCTTCCTAGATAAACAAAAACTAAAGGAGCTCATGACCACAAAACTAGCCCTGTAGGAGTTCCTAAGGGGGACTCTGTGAGTGGAAAGCAGGGGACTACAAAGGTCCAGAGATATCACCACAAGCACAAAACCTACACATAACAATGACAGTAAGTCCATAATGTTTCAGTAATCACTCTGAATGTAAATAGACTAAATGTCCTAGTCAAAAGACAGGGTATCAGAATGGATTAAAAAAATATATATAAACAAGATCCATCTATATGCTGCCTACAAGACACTCATTTTAGTCCTGAGGACACCTGCAGATTGTGAGGGGATGGAGAATCATCTGTCATGTTACTGGATGTCAAAAGAAACCTGGAGTAGCCATACTTGTATCAGACAAACTAGATTTTAAACTAAAGACTGTAACAAGAGATGAAGAAGGGCATTATATCATAATTAAGGGGTCTATCCATCAAGAAGAGCTAACAATTATAAATGTTTATGCCCCCAATGTGAAAGCACCCAAATATATAAATCAATTCATCACAAACATAAATAAATGTATAGACAATAATACAGTAATTGTAGGGGACTTTAATACTCCACTTACAGCAATGGACAAATCATCCAGGCAGAAAACCCATAAGGAAAAAACATCTCTGAATGACACATTGGGCCAGATGGACTTAAGATATATTCAGAACATTTCATACAAAAGCAGCAGAATACACATTATTCTCAAGTGCATATGGAACATTCTAAAAAATAGATCACATTCTGGGTCACAAAACAGCCCTTAATAAAATATAAAAGGATTGCTATCATACCATGCATATTTTTAGATCACAGCGTTAGGAAATTTGAAATCAACCACAAGAAAAAATTTGGAAAGCCTCCAAATACATAGAGATTAAAGAACATCTTACTAAAGAATGAATGGGTCAACCATGAAATTAAAGAAGGAATTAAAAAATCTATGGAAGCAAATGAAAATGAAAACATGACGGTCCAAACACTTTGGGATGCAGCAAAGGCAGTCCTAAGAAGAAAACACATTGCCATCCAGGCCTGTCTCAAGAAGCAAGAAACATCCCAAATACAGAACCTATCCTCACACCTAAAAAAAAAATTAGAAACACGAAACACAGCAGCAAAGCAAACCCAAAGCCAGCAGAAGATGAGAAACAAAAAAGATTAGAGCAGAAATAAGCAATATAGAATCCAAAAAAAAAAAAAAAACCCACAGTAAAATAGATCATTGAATCTAAAAGTTGGTTTTTTGGAAGAATAAACAATTGATAAACTCCTAGCCAGACTTCTCAAAAAGAAAAGAGAACCCAAATAGATAAAAGCACAAATTAAAGAGGAGAGATCGCAACCAACACCCAGAAATACAAATGATTATTAGATAATACTATAAAAAATTATATGCCAACAAACTGGACAATCTGGAAAAAATAGACAAATCCATAGACACCCACACACTACCACAACTCAGAATTGAAGAAAAAAAATTTGAACAGACCCAGAACCAGTGAAGAAAATGAATCAGTTATCAAAAATCTCCCAACAAATAAGAGCCCTGGGTCAGATGGCTTCACAAGGGAATTCTACTAGACATTTAAAGCAGAGTGAACACCTATTCTTCTCAAGGTATTCCAAAAAACAAAAATGGAAGGAAAGCTTTCAGACTCGTTCTATGAAGCCAGCATTACCACGATTCCCAAACCAAAGACCCCACGTAAAAGGAGAATTACAGGCCATATCTCTGATGAACATGGATGCAAAAATTCTCAATAAAATTCTAGCAAATCAAATTCACCAGCATATTAAAATAATCATTCACTATGATCAAGTGGGATTCATTTCTGGACTGCGGGGCTGATACAGTATTCGCAAATAAGTGTGATACATCACATTAATAGAAGAAAGGATAAGAACTATATGATCTTGTCAATAGATGCAGAAAAAGCATTTGATAAAGGATTTTATAAAGAAAAGATGCTGTATTTTAAGAAAGAACATACCTTAACATAATAAAAGCCATAAATAAAAGGCCGATAGCTAATATCATCAAGACCAGAACATGATATGGATGTCCACTCTCACCACTGTTTAACACAGTGTTGGAAATCCTAGCCTCAGCAATCAGACAACAAAATAAAATAAAAGCATCCAAATGGGCAAAGAAGAAATCAAACTTTCACTTTTCGCAGATGACATGATACTCTGCGTGGAAAACTTGAAAGACTCCACCCAAAAACTGCTAGAACTAACGCATGAATTCAGCAAAGTCACAGGATATAAAATCAATGTACAGAAATCATTTGCATTTCTATACATCAATAATGAAGCAACAGAAAGATATCAAGGAATTGATCCTATTTACAATTGCACCAAGAGCCACAAAATACCTAGGAATAAACCTAGCCCACAAGGTAAAAGATATGTACACTGAAACCTATAGCAAACTTATGAAACAAATTGAAAAGACACAAAGAAATGGAAGAACATTCCATGCTCATGGATTAGAAGAATAAATATCGTTAAAATGTCGATACTACCAAACACAATCTACAATATTCAATGCAATTCCAATCAAACAGCACCAGAATTCTTCAGAGAGCTAGAGCAAACAATCCTAAAATTTGTATGGAACCACAAATGACCCTGAACAGTCAAAGTAATGTTGAAAAAGAAAACCAAAACTGGAGACCTCAAAGTCCCAGACTTCAACCTGTATAACAAAGCTGTAATCATCAAGACAGTATGGTAGTGGCACAAAAACCAATAAAATAGATGAATGGAATAGAATAGAGAACCCAGAAATGGTCCCACAAAAGTATGGCCAACTAATCTTTGACGAAGCAGGAAAGAATATCCAATGGAAAAAACACAGTCTCTTTAGCAGCTGGTGCTGTGAGAACTGGACAGCAACATGCAAAAGAATGAAGCTGGACCACTTTCTCACACCATACACAAAAATAAACTCAAAATGGATGAAAGACCTACATGTGAGACAGATAACCATTAAAATACTAAAGGAGAAAACAGGTAACACCGTCTTTGACCTTAGCTACAGCAACTTCTTACTTGACATGTCTCTGAAGGTAAGGGAAATAAAAGCAAAAGTGAACTACTAGGACCTCATCAAGATAAACAGCTTTTGCACAGCAAAGGAAATAATCAATAAAGCTAAAGGGCAACCAACAGAATGGGAGAAGACATTTTCAAATGACATATCAGATAAAGGGTTAGTATTCAACATCTGTAAAGACCTTACAAAACTCAACATCCAAAAAACATATAATCCAGTGAAGAAATGGGCAGAAGAAATGAATAGGCACTTTTCCAAAGATCTCCAGATGGCTAACAGACACGTGAAAATATGCTCAACATCGCTTATCATCAGGGAAATACGAATCAAAACCACACTGAGATACCATCTCACACTGGTCAGAGTGGCTAAAATTAACAACTCCGGAAACAACAGATGCTGGTGAGGATGTGGAGAAAGGGGAACTCTTTTACACTGTTGGTGGGAATGCAAACTGGTGCAGCCATTCTGGAAAACAGTGTGGAAGTGCTTCAAAATAGAACTAGCTTATGACCCAGCAATAGCACAACTAGGAACTTCTCCAAACGTTACAGGAGTGATGATTCACAGGGGCACATGTACCCCAGTGTTTATAGTAGTGCTATCAACAATAGCCAAATTACAGGATTATGGAAAGAGCCCAAATGTCCATCAACATGGATAAAAATGTGGTATATATATATATTACCCACACACAACGGAATAGTACTCTGTGACGATAATGAAATCATACCATTTGCAGCAACGTGGATAGAACTGGAGGGCATTATGCTAAGTCAGTCAGAGAAAGATCGATATCATATGTCTTAATTCATATGTGGAATTCGAGAAACTTAGCAGAAAAGCATAGGGGAAGGGAAGGAAAAATAAATTTCAGAGAGGGAAGCAAACCATAAGAGACTCATAAATACAGAAAACTGAGGGTTGATGGGGGTGGGGGTCTGGGAGGTAGGGAAAATGAATGATGGGCATTGAGGAGGGCACTTGGGATGAGTACTAGGTTTTTATATAAGTGATGAATCAAGAGAGTCAAGATGACAACACCGTAGTTTAGCTAGCTGGACAATAAATTATTTTTAAAAAAGGAAAAAAGTTTTCATCAACCTTAATAAATTATCCCTTGGCTTCATTTTCACTTTCGTCATAATTTTCAGTCTTTCTTTTTTGTTCACGGAAATCCTGAAAAATAAGCCAATCATTTTGAACACCTCATCAACACCTTTGTCTTATCGCTTGTAAAATTTTATTTCTAGGGATCTAACCAAGTCCTCTTTAACAAGTTTTATTCTGCGTACTCAGGGATAATTGAAAGACTCAGGAGAAGGCTCACTGGCTACAAATTGACTAGGGATTATTACAATACTGTCAAGCCCAGTCATCTACAGTATCAGTGATACTATAAGTACTCCAGGTTTTACTGAAATTTCCAGGTAGGGTATAGAAAGTCACCTATAAAACCATGACTGAAAGACGCTCTAGGCTGCACTTGGTTTTTAAGCCATTGTCTTTCCCTAGAATGGCTATTCTGTCCTATTATATAAGTTTCATTTGATTCACAAGGCCCATTTACTCAATGAATATTTGCTGAATACCTACATTATGGCAGATAATGTTTTAGGCAATAGACAAATAATAAACAAGATAACATGAAGATTTCTGTTGTCATGAATCTTATATATGAAAAAAATAATAAACAAGCAAACAACAGAATTTTAGGTGAAAAGGAGAAAATGGTATCTGTGGTAGAGGTCTGTTTTCATCACAGGAGTCAAAGAAAGCTATCCTGAGGTCACATTTGAGTAGAGAACTGAAAGAGGAGTGAAGCATGTAGTCTAAAGAAAGAATGTTCCATGTGTAGAGTACCTAAGGTAAGTCCTAATATGATTGAAAATCAGCAAGAGCTAATTCAAGATTTACAGTGAGAAACTCTGATTCACCCATCTCACAATGACCAAATTCTTATAATAGCACTTGTCTGTGTCATTCATTTGGCACCAAATGTATGTTTCATTATAATACTAGCTATCTTTGAGAACTTGAGATGCTTGCTCTCCACTTTAGATTCAGCTACTTTCTCCCAGGAACCTTGTCCTGTGCCTCTTGATACACTCAAAACCAAAAATAGTACTCTCATACAATATTCATTAAACATTCATGATGACCATAATCTGATGTAATGACCTGCAGTATTGTCATGCCCTCAAAGAGCTTATCAACTCTTGACTTATAGAGTTGGGCTGAGAGCAGTGAGAGGAACTGGTTATCTGGGGAAAAAAAAAAAAAAAGTACCCAATAAACGTATGTTGGTTTTGAACTTTTGTTTAGGTTTATTTTGTAATGATTTGATAATTTTATAAATGTGTTCACAATTAAAACAGTACACTTAATTGGAATTACAGTTAAAGTGAATCACCGTTAGTTGCTGAAACATGGTTTTTGTGACAGCCATTTAGCATTAAAATAGTTTTTCTGGGACTAAAACAATACAAACTTCATAACTATGGCTTATAATTAGCCTTGCTTTTTGTCATATAACAAAGACAGAAATCAAGGCCTATGATGCTAGTTTCTTACACCATTGCTATTTTATCTAAGCTGAGATAACACATTGACAGATTATTCACAATGCAGAAGTGTGTTACTGCAATATTGGAATCCTAATAGTGGTTGTAAAATTTCATGGTTTAAGAAAATGATACAACCCCATAGGTACATGTTATAAAGAAGAATATGAGGTTTGAAATTAAAAGGTGAAGCATTTGTATATTGCCTTTTAAAAGTGCTAATCATACACCATCAACTTTGAAATAAAAATACTATAATTTTGGCTTTGTTCTGAGTTAGAAAAGTAACTCCCTACGATAATACTATTCTAAAGTTGTTTTACTTCTGCATGTATCCAAAGAAACAACCTGGTGATTTTCAAGTTGTGTGTGTGTGTGTGTGTGTGTGTGTGTGTGTGTTGATTGATCTACAATATTGTATTAGTTTCAGGTATACAACATAATGATTCAATATTTATATACATTAAGAAATGGTCACCACAGTATGTCTAGTTATCCATTTTCCACATCTTTACCAACACTGGTTATTATCAAAAGGACAAGAAACAACAATTTTGACAGGTATGAGCTGATATCTCATGGTGACTTGCATTTCCCTGATGGTTAGTGATGTGGAAGATTTTTCATGTGCCAGTTGGCCATCTACATGTCTTTGGGAAAATGTCTATTCAGCTCTTTTGCCCATTTTTAATTGGATTTTTTATATTGAGTTTTAGGAGTTCTTTATATTTTTGGATGTTAACCCCTTATCAATTATAGCATTTCCAAGTATCTTCTCTCACCCATTTGGGAGAAGGTTGCCCTTTCATTTTGCTCATGATGGTTTCCTTCACTGTAAAATCTTTTTAGTTTGATGTAGTTCTATTTGTTTATTGTTATTGCTTTTGTTGTCCTTGCCTGAAGTGGCAGATCCAAAAATATTAAGACCAATGTGAAACCTATTTATGTTCTAGGCGTTTTGTGATTTCAGATCTTATATTTTAGTCTTTAATCTATTTTGAGTTTATATATATATGATGTAAGAAAGTGGTCCAGTTTTCCCAGCATCATTTATTGAAGAGACTGTCTTTTCCCTCATTGTATGTTTTTGACTCCATTATTATAGATTAATTGATGATATAAACATGAGTTCATTTCTGGGCTTTGTATTCTATTCCATTAATCTATGTATTGGTTTTTGTGCCAGTACCAAATTGTTTTGAAATCCAGGAACAAGACACTTTGAGCTTTGTTCTTCTTTCTCAACATTTCTTTGGCTACTGTAGGTCTTTTATGGTTCTATACAAATTTTAGGATTATTTGCCCTAGTTCTGTGAAAAATGCCATTGGTGTTTTGATAGAGATTGCACTGAATTTGTAGATTGAGTTAGGTAATGTGGACATTTTAACCATATTCTTTTAATCCATGAGCACAGTATACCTTACCATTCATTTGTGTCATCTTCAACTTCTTTCATCAATGCATTACAGTTTGAGTCTAGATCTTTCACCTTCTTGGTTAAATTTGTCCCTAGGCATTTTATCCCTTTTGATGTGATTTTTTAATGGGCTGTTTTCTTAAATTCTCTTTCTGATGATAGCTTATTATTAGTGTGTAGAAATGCAACAGATTTCTGTATATTAATTTTATATCCTGTACCTATACTGAATTCACATAATAGTTCTAATAGTTTTTGGTTTTGTTTTGGTGTAATCCTTAGGAGTATTTTTTTTTATGTATAGTAACCTGTTATCTGCTAATAGTGACTTTTTCCTTTCCAATTTGGATGCGTTTTATTATTTTTTTGTTGGCTCACTGCTGTGATAGGTCTTCCAATATTATGTTGAATAAAATAGGTGACAGTGAACATCCTTGTCTTGTTTTTGACCTTAGGGGGAAAGCTTTCAACTCTTCACCACTAAGTGTGATAGCTGTGAGTTTGTCATATATAGACTTTATTATGTTCAGGAATACTCCCTCTATATCCACTTTGTGGAGAATTTTATCATGAATGGATGTTGTACTTTGCCAAATGCTTTTTCTAATTTTATTTAGATGATTGTAGGATTGTTATTCTTCATTTTGTTAAAATGGTGTGTGTACCACGTTCATTGATTTGCAGATATTGAACCTGGCTTGCATCCCTGGAATAAATCACACTCGACATGGAGTATGATCCTTTTAATGTATTGTTGAGTTCCATTTGCTAATATTTTGTGGCCAAATTTTGCATCTACGTTAATCAGGGATATTAGCCCACAATTGTTTTTTTGTATGGTCTTTGGTTTAGATACTGGCTTCACAGAATGAGCTTGGAAACATTCCTTCCTCTTCAAATTTTTTGGAATAGTTTGAGGATAGGTGTTGGCCCTTTAAATGTTTGGTAGTATTTACCTGTGTAGCTGTCTGGTCCTGGACTTTTGTTTTAGAGTTTTTTGATTACTGATTCAATTTTGTTACTAGTAATCCTGTTACTAGAAATCATTCTGTTCAAAATTTCTATTTCTTCCTGATTAGTCTTGGTAGATTTTATGTTTTTAGGAATCTACCCATTTCTCCTAGTTTGTCCAATTTGTTAGCATATAATTGTTTATAGTAGTTTTTAAATGATCTTTTGTATTTCTGTGGTATTAGTTGTAACTTCTCTTTCATTTCTAACTTTATTTGTTCCCCCCCTTTCTTTTGACTCTGGCTAAATGTTTATCAATTTGTTTATCTTTTCAAAGGACCAGTTCTTAGTT
Source organism: Hyaena hyaena (assembly GCF_003009895.1). Lineage (NCBI taxonomy): Eukaryota > Metazoa > Chordata > Mammalia > Carnivora > Hyaenidae > Hyaena > Hyaena hyaena. The sequence goes on from NW_024080883.1 coordinate 738,174, forward strand.
TCTTTAAACTTTTCTATTTTTAAAACCTGTTATTTATTTCTGCTTCGACTTTTATTTCCTTCCTTCTAACTTTGGTCTTTGTTCTTTTTCTAGTTCCTTTAGATGTAAGATTAGATTGTTTAAAATTTTTCTGTTTGTTTGTTATTTAAGGTGGGCTTCTATCATTATAATCTTAGAATTGTGTTTGCTGTGTTCCATAGATCTTGGAGTATTGTTTTCAATTTTATTCGTCTCATGGTATGTTTTTATTTCCTTTGATTTCTTCACTGACCCAATGATTGTTTAGTAGAGTGTTATTTAGTCTCTGTTCTTTTCGTTTTGTTTTTGTTTTTCAGTTTTCTTCTTGGAGTTGATTTTTAGTTTTATACTGTTGTAGTCAGAAAAGGTGTTATGATTTTAATCTTAAGTTTTTGAGACTTGTTTTTGTGGCATAATATGTGATTTATCCTGACAATTTGTTTTTTAAAAAGGTAGTTTGATGTTATAAAGAGAAAACACTGATTCTGATCTCAGGAATCTAGATTAGAATCATGGCTCTACTGCTTAATAGTCGTGCAAACTTGGGTAAACCACTTCCTCAGTATTCTTATCTCCTAAGTGGAAATGGCATCTTTCCTACATACCTTCAAAACTTTCAGTTTCTTTGATCATTGTCAGTTTTCAACCTTGTTAGGCAATATTAAAAATTATATTAAAGTTCATGTAGTTCAAATGGATCAATCAAGTGTTATGGGGTGTAATATTTTATGTAATAAAATTATTTTTAACATTCTACTGCTATGTGAAATTGGAAGTAAAACTAATGGTCATATTTTCTTCTCAACTTCATCTTTAAGAGAGTTTTTAAAATTTTCTATTGAAATATAATTGACATGTGACATTAGTTTCAGGCATACAATGTAATAATTTGATATCTGTATATAATATGAAATCACAGTAAGTCTAGTTAATATCTGTCACCATTCATAGTTAACGTTTTTTTTTTTCTTGTGGAGAACTTTCAAGTTCTTTAAAAACATTTTTTAAAATGTTTTATTTATTTCTGAGAGAGGGAGAGAGACAGCATGAGCAGGGGAGGGTCCGAGAGAGAGGGAGATACAGAATCTGAAACAGGCTCCAGGCTCTGAGCTGGCTGTCAGCACAGAGCCCAGTGTGGGGCTCGAGCCCACAAACCATGAGATCATGACCTGAGCTGAAGTCGGACGTTTAACCAACTGAGCCACCCAGGTGCCCCAAGAACTTTCAAGTTCTATTCTCTTAGCAACTAACAAATATAGAATGCAGTTTACTAACTATAGTTGTCATGCTGTATATTACATCTCCATGACTTATGTTGTAATGAAATTTGTACCTTTTGACTGCCTTCACCCATTTTGACACTCCTCCCCTGCCATATACACATGCAACTACCAGTCTGTTCTCTGTACCTATGAGCTTATTTTTTTAAGATTCCACATAAAAGAGAGATCATATGGTATTTGCCTTTTTCTAATAGCATTATGCCTTCAAGGTCCATTCATTTAGTCACAAGTGCCAAGATTTCATTCTTTTTTTTAATAGTTGATTAACATTTCTGTGTATGTGTGTGTGTGTCCCTTCATTCGTTCATTGGTGGACACTTAGGTTGTTTCCATGTCTTGGCTATTGTAAATAATGATTCAGTGAACATGAGTAGCATATATCTTTTCAAATCGGTGTTTTCATTTTTTAAGACAAATACACATGAGTGGAATTGCTGGATCATATGGTAGTTCTACTCTGAATTCTTTGAAGAAATCCCACACTGTTTTCCATAGTGGTTGCACCAATTTGCATTTGTACCAGCAGTGCACAAGGGTTCTCTTTTCTCAACATGAATACCTGCACTTGTTATTTCTTGTCTTTTTGATACCAGCCATTCTTATATCTATGAAGTATCTCTCTGTGGATTTGCATTTCCCTGATGTTTAGTGATGTTGAGCATAACTTCATGTACCTGTTGGCTATCTGTATGTCTTGTTTGGAAACATGTCTATTCAGATTTTCTGCCCATTTTTTTAATTCAATTTTTTTTGTAGTTGTTGTAGAATTTATGTTTTGAATAGTAGTTCTTTATCAGGTATGTGATTTGCAAATATTTTCTCCCATTCAGTTCATTGCCTTTCCATTTTGTTGTACAGTAGCTTTTTTTTTTTTTTTTTTTTTTTTAAGCTACTTTAGCTTCCTTGGTTGTGCAGTTGCTTTTTAGTCTGACGTAGTCCCACTCGTTTTTATTTTGTCTCCTTTGCTTTTGGTGTCAGATCAAAAACTCACTGACAAAACTGATGTCACTGAGATTACTGCCTTTACTTTCTTAGAGTTTTATGCTTTTAGGTCTTCAAGTCTTTAATCATTTTGAGTAAATTTTTGTGTGTGATGTAAGAGGTGTTTTTGTGTGTGTGAAAGAAAACTTTTTTTAAGTGGGCTCTGGGAACTGAGGATAAGTCCCTTTCAGTGTCCTAGTGGTGATTTTGTCCTTTTCAGTGATGTGACCAATGACTCCCATGTATGACACTGCATTTTGGTCCATAGCTTTCAGCATAGCTTGTAATATGGATTCAAACAGGTGCTCTAGATTCATGTTTGTCTCCCAAAGGGACTCCTATATCCCATACATTTGTTTATTGCATGTGCTGCTGACCACAAAGTTGTCAGTCACCATCGGGTAGCTGATGAGATCTAGAGGGCACTGAAGGGCCTAAAGATCTTTGGGACCAACTGGGCAATTACTGGCTCAGTGTAGTACTAGCCAAACTACTTCTCAGAAAGGAGGTTGCCTACTATGTTCATGAGGGTTTCAGGCTTGATCTGTCAGCCATACTTTAGCTCATATAGGTTCATCCAGAACTTGAGGTACAAGGCAGTAGACTGGACATTCATGGTGAGTCCAGCCAATCTGATATACAGCCAGTCAGCCATGGGAAAGATGTTCTGGAAATCTGTGGTCACCACCTGGACTAATAATTGTATTATTTCCTCCCTTTGCTTTATTTTTTATTGAGGCGTAATTAACATAAAATGTTTTATTAGTTTCAGGTGTATAACACTGGTTTAAGAATTCTATACATTACTCAATACTTACCATGATCATTGTAGTCACTATCTGTCACCATACAATGTTATTACAATATTATTGGCTACATTCCCAATGCTCTACTTTTCATCTCCATGACTTATGTATTTTATAACTGGAAATTTGTACCTCTTGATCTCCTTTATTTCACCCAACCCCTCCTCTCTGGCAGCCACCAGTTCTGTGTATGTAAGAGTCCTGCTTGTTTGTGCATTTGTTTTGTTTCTTAGGTTCTACATGTAAGTAAAATCATATGGTATTTGTCTTTTTCTGTCTGACTTGTTTCACTAAATGTAATACCCTCTAGGTCCATCTATGCTGTCACAAATGACAAGGTCTCACCTTTTCTTTTAATTTTTTAAAAAAATCATTTATTATGGAGAGACAGAAATAGCATGGGCATGGGAAGGGCAGAGAGAGGGAGACACAGAATCTGAAGCAGGCTCCAGGCTCCCAGCTGTCAGCACAGAGCCCGATGTGGGGATCGAACCCATGAACCGTGAAATCATGGCCTGAGCTGAAGTCAGACGCTTTTTTTGGGTTCCATACAAGCTTTAGTGTAAGTTTAGTTCCGTGAAAAGTGCTCTTGGTGTTTTATTAAAGATTGTACTGAATTTGCAGATAGCTTTGGGCATTGCGGACATATTAACAATATTAATTCTTCTTAAATACATTGGCATGGAATATATTTCCATTTGTTTGTGTCATCTACAAAATTTCCATCAGTATTTTATGGTTTTCAGAGTATGGATTTTTCACCTCCTTGATTACATTTATTCCTCGGTATTTTATACTTTGTGGTGCAACTGTAAATGGTTTTTTTTTTCTTAATTTCTTTTTCTGCGACTTTGTTATTAGTGTATAGAAATGCAACATATTATTTTGTATTCTCCAAATTTACTGAATACTTTATTTCTAATAGTTTTTAAGTGGAATCTTTAGGTTTTTATATAGAGTGTATCATGTCATTTACAAATAGTGACAATTTTACTTTTTTCTTTTTAAGAAAAAGCATTTTATTTTTATTTTTCTTGTCTGATTGCCACAGCTAGGATTTCTAGTGCTATGTTGAATAAAAGTGGTGAGAGTGGATAGACATCCTTTTCTTGCTCCTGATCTTGGAGGAAAAGCTTTCAGTTTTTCACCTTTGGGTATGATATTAGCTGTAAGTTTTTCATATATGACCTTTATTATGTGGAGCTATGTTCCCTTTAAATTGACTGTTGAGAAACCATCATGAATGAATGTATTTTGTCAAATGCTTTTTCTGTATATATTGAGATGATCATATAGTTTTTTAATCTTTTGTTAATGTGATATATCACATCGATTGATTTGTGAATACTAAACCATCCCTGGAATAAATCCTACTTGATTGTGGTGAATGATTTAAAAATGTATTGCTGAATTCAGTTGATAAGTGTTGAGGATTTTTGCATCTATGTTCATCAGAGATATTGATATTGGTCTGGTTTTCTAAGTTCATTTATTTATTTTGAGAGAGAGCGAGAGCGAGAGCGAGAGAGAGAATGAACATTAGTAGGGGAGGGAAAGAGAATGAGGGAGAGAGAGAATTCGAGTCAACACAGAGTCAGATGTGGGGCTCAATCTCATGAACCATGAGATCATGACCTGAGCCAAAAGCAAGAGTTGGACACTTAACTGAGCCACTTAGGCACCCCAGCCTGTAGGGGGTTGTCTGTTTGTTTAATAATGCCTTTGTCTGGTTTTGGTATTAGGATAGTTGGCTTTGTAGAATAAAGTTGGAAATTTTCCTTCCTCTTAATTTTTGGAATAGCTTGAGAAAAATAGGTATTAATTCTTCTTTAAATGTTTGGCAGAATTCACCAGTGAATGAAACTATCTCATCCAGGACTTTGTTGGGAGTTTTTTGAGTACTGTTCAATTATGTAACATGTAATCAGTCTGTTAAAATTTTCTGTTTCTTCCTGATTTAGTTTTGGAAGAGTCTATACTTCTAAGAATTTATCCTTTTTTTTTTTTTTTTTTTTTTTGTAGGTTGACAAATTTGTTGACATAAATTTTATAATATTCTCATATAATTCCTTGTATTTCTGTGGTGTAGGTTATTTTCTCTTTTTTGTTTATGATTTTGAGTCCTCTTTTTAAATTTTTTCATGTTTATTTTTGATTTTTAAAGTTTATTTTCAGAGAGAGAGAGAGAGAATGGGAAAGGGGCAGAGATAGAGGAGTGAGAATCCCAAGCAGGCTCCACACTTTCAGCAAGGAGTCTGATACAGGGCTCTAACTCATGAACTGTGACATCATGACCTGAGATGAAGTCAGATGCTTAACCAACTGAGCCACCCAGGTGCCCCAAATGTTTATTTTTGAGAGAGAGAGTGTGCATGTGAGAGCAGAGGAGGGGCAGAGAGAGAGGAAGACACAAATCTGAGCAAGCTCAGGCTCTGAGCTGTTAGCATAGAGCCTGGCGTGGGTCTGGATTCACAAACCACAAGATATGACCTGAGCTGAAGTCAGATGTTTAATGGACTAAGCCATTCACGTGCCCTACGTCCTCTTTTTTCCTTGATGAGTTTGGATGAAGGTTTATCAATTTAGTTTATCTTTTCAAAGAACCAGCTCCTGGCTTCATTGATCTTATCTATCTATCTATATATATTTTAGACTCTATTTCATTTATTTCAACTCTTAATTTTCCTTCCTTGTAATAGCTTTGGTCTTTGTTAGTTCTTCTTTTCCAAACGCTTTAGGTGTAAGATTAGGTGTTTGAGATTTTTTTTTTTTTTATAGGTAGGCCCATATCATGATAAGCTTTCCTCTTAGAATTGCTTTTGCTGCATCTCCAAGATTTCAGGCCATTCTGTTATTTTTTTGTAAATTTCCTTTCTTATTCATGGTTAACTCATTCATTGTTTAGTAGCTTGTTTAGCCTCCATGTCTTTGTTTTCCAGGGTTTCTTGTAATTGATTTCTAGTTTCATACCATTGTGGATGGAAAAGTTGCTTAATATGACTGCAATATTCCTAAATTTACTGAGACTTTTTTGTGGTCTTACATGTAATCTATCCTGGAGAATGTTCCATACACACTTGGAAAGAATGTGTATTCACTATATTTGGATGGAATATTCTGAATATATCTGTTAGGTCTATCTGGTCTAATGTGCCATTCAAAGACACTTTCCTTGTTAATTTTCTGTCTGAATGATCTATTAATGTAAATGGGTTGTTAAAGTCCTCTACTACTACTGTATTACTATCAATTTCTCCTTTTATGTCTGTTAATATTTGCTTTATGTATTTAGGTGCTCTTATGTAAGATACATGGATATTTATAACCATTATATCCTATTATATTGATCCCTTATTATATAGTGGGGTTTTTTTTTTTTTTTGTCTCTTATTACAGTCTTTGTTTTAAAGTATATTTTTTCTAAGGATTGTTGCCCTGACTTTCTTCTTTATTTTTCCCTTCAATTTGCATGGTATATTTTTCTAGCCCTTCACTTTCAGCCTGTCGGTCTTTAGGTCTTAACTGAGTCTCTTCTAGGCAGCATAAACACATTTAATTTTTTAAATCTAGTCAGTCCCCCTAGGTCTTTTGAATACAGCATTTAGTCCATTTACATTTAAAGTAGTTATTAATGGGTATGCACATATTGCCATTTTGTTATTTGTTTCCTGGTTGTTTTTGTAGTTCTTCTAGGTTTCCTTCTTTTTCTATTGCTCTCCCTTGTGGTTTGATGGATTTCTTTAGTGTTATGCTTTGATGCATTTCTATTTTTTGTGTATCTATTATAGGTTTTTGACTTGGGTTACCATCAGATTCATTTATAACATCTTTTGTGTACAGCAGTCTATGTTAAGTTGATGGTTGCTTAAGTTTGAACACATTCTAATGGCATGAATTTTTAGTCCCTCCTCCATGTTTTATGTATTTGTTGTTATGTTTTATAACTTTTTATTTTGTGTATCATATCCCTCAACTGTGTGTGTGTGTGTGTGTGTAACTGATTTTACTACTTTTGTTTTAATTCCATACTAGCTTTATAAGTGATTAAACTACCTTTACTACATGTTTGCTTTTAGTCATGAATTTTTTTCCTTTCATAATTTTTTTTTTTAGTCCTTATTATGGCCTTTCTTTTCTACTCAAAGAATTCACTTTAACATTTCTTATAAGGCTAGTTTAGTGATGATCAACTCCTTTGTGTGACTGGGAAACTCTTTATCTCTCCTTTTATTCTGAATGATAACCTTGCTGGGTAAAGTATTCTTAGTTGCAGGGAATTTTTTCCTTTAGGTATTTTGAATATATCATGCCACTCTATTCTGGCCTGCAAAGCTTCTGCTGAGAAATAAGCTAATTGCTTTATGGGTTTTCCCTTGTATGTAACTATTTTCTCTTCTGCTTTAAAAATTCCCTCTTTATGATTGCTTTTTACCATTTTGATTATTTTGTGTCTTGGTGTGGACCTCCTTGGGTTCATTTTGTTAGGGACGCTCTATGATTCCTGGATCTGAATAGCTGTTTCTTTCCCCAGATTTGGTAAATTTTCAGTATTTCTTCAAATAAGTTTTCTGCGCCCTGCTCTTTCTTCTTCTGGGATCCCTATAACACAAAGATTATTAAGCTTAATGATGTTGCAGAGTTCCCCTTAACATATTCCCATTTTAAAATATTTTTCCCTTTTTGCTGTTAGCTTCGTTGTTTTCAATTATCCTGTCCTTCAGATTGCTGATTCATTCCTTTGCATCTTCTAATCTGCTGTTATTTCCTCTAGTGCATTTTTATTATTGAATTCTTCATCTGTTACTTTTTTGTTTTCTACTTGAAGTTCTCGTTGAGTTAGTCCATTCTTTCCTCAAGTCCAGACTCTATGACTATTACTTTGAATTCTTTACCAGGAATATTGCTTATCTCAGTTTTTAGTTTTTTCCTTGTATAGTCTTATTCTTTCAGTTGGTACATGTTCCTCTATCTCATTTGCTTAACTTTGTTTGTTTCTATGTATTAGGAAAGTCAGCCACATCTCCTTGTCATGAAAGTAGTGGCCTTGTGTAGAAGAGGTTCTGTGCTGGCCTGTAAAACAATCATCCCTAGTCACCAGAACTGAGAGCTGCAGTGGTGTCTCTTTTGTGGGCTACTTGTGCCCTGCTGTTGTGGCTAAGTCACTTGTGTTTATCTCAGCCTACTGTAATGACCCACTGCCTGCTGGGTTTGGTCCCTCTGTTGATAAGAGGACTGTCAAGGCCATTGTGGTGGGCAATGCTGGCAGTCAGGGTAACTGTCTGCAATTAAACTCTCTGCCAGTTGCAGGCACACCAAAAGGTAAGGCTTGCTTCCTGCAAGGCCAACTGAAAGGCTTTCATTGGTAGCCTGCAATCAGATTAAGCATCCACAGTTACCCTCTTTGCCACAGCTGCAAGTGCAAAAGCAGCTGAGCTTGCTCCCTGTGCAGCCAGCTAAGAGGCTCAGTTGGTACAATTGCAGGCACACTGGTATGTGGGCATATCCCCCTTCTCCTCATTGCAGGAGACACTTTGTGGAGTGGTGCTGGTCCTGGCTGGTGGGACTTGCAGGGTGCAGGATGCCTCCTGAGGAGCGTGGGTCTGTGGGGCAACCCAGGGGCAAGGCATGTAGTGCTAGCAAAATCGGTGGAGAGTGTTAACATGCGCTCACACAAGTATCTGGTTTTCCTGTCTGGAGAAGAGAAATGGTGCCTGCAGGTTCTTCCCATCACTACACCATCAAGCCCCCAGAGAAGTCTCCTGAAGATCTTTGCCCTTTCAGTGCACGTTGTGAAATTAATAAATAAATCCCCTTTACGTATATCCCAGGCTTCTGTGCTGTCTTGAGTGAGTTATTAAGCTGGCTCTTTAAGGGCAGGGACTCAGTTTCTTATTGCCCTCCTTTTCTCCCAGAGTTAAGGTGGCTGATTTTTATTTATTTATTTATTTTTAAATGGTTTTTTTTTTTTTTTTTTTTTTTTTTCCTAGGAGAGAGAGACAGCATGAGCAGGGGAGGGTCAGAGAGAGAGGGAGACACAGAATCTGAAACAGGCTCCAGGCTCTGAGCTGGCAGTCAGCACAGAGTCCGATGCGGGGCTCGAACCCACGAACCGCGAGATCATGACCTATGCGAAAGTCGGACGCTTAACCGACTAAGCCACCCAGGCGCCCCAAGGTGGCTGATTTTTAAAGTTATGTTTTTAAAGCCCTGTGATTTTAAATGCTCCTGAAGTTAAACATCACTGGTTTGCAAGGCAACATGTTAAGGGGACTGGTCTTCCCAGTGTGGGCCCCCCGTGCCTGGAGTGCCTGGCATGAGGTCTCATCCTTTTTGCTTCTCCATACTTGAGGTATCCCTCCCATTTGTGGTTAGTCTCATAGGGGTTTTGGTTTCCAACCAGTTTTCCAGCCCTCATACCTTTTTTGATGTGACCTCCTCTCTACAATGGACTGTGGAAGGTCTCTTCTGTCAGTCAGTCTTCAGGTCGTTTTCAGAGTTTGCTGTATAGGTGTAGTTTTTACGTTGGTGGCCTGTGGAATGACGTGAGCTCAGGTTCCTCCTACTCTGCCATCTTCTCTGAACTTTCTCTCTTCCATTCATTCAATAAGGGTAGTTGAAGATTTAAAGAAAATTTTTTAAAAAATTTAAAGAATTTTATCGAGGAGCAAATTCAAACAGGTTAATGACTAGTGGAAGGTTTGCTATTTTAGAACATGAACTCTATCAGGCAAGTAGTCTTCCCCCATTTTATGTAAGTTTTGGTTGAGATAAGTAATTTGTTCATGATTATACAATATGCCAAAGATGAGAGTTCGATAATTCAAACATAGATCTGCCTGAGAAAGCCACTTTCTACTAATCCAATAGCAAACAAATTTTAGCATGCTTTAGGATATCTAAATATTGTGCTCATTCCAAATACAGATTCCCAGATGGCCTCTTGGAATATGTATCTTTTATAAACTCACTAGGTAAATGTGATGTGATCCAGGATCTATACTTAACTAGAGTCCATTGCCTGTGAAAATTGCCTACTCAAGAAAATCAGAAATCATGTATCTTTAAATTAGTATTTGTTATTTTTATTTGGCTATACACCAGCTATTCCTTAGCTACTATAGTTCTAGAAGTCTTACTCAAGACGCTATATGATAAAGTATCCCAGGAACATTTTATAAGTATAGAGGATTCTTGCTAAATTTGAATCTGGTAAAAAATAATAAGCCTACCTTACCTGACTTAACCATAAGATCTAATTCATTATCATGATTGAGGCACTAATAATTATGTCAAAACAATAGGCATGAATTACTTGGAACCATCCTGAGCAAACCAAGATATCTGAAGGAAAAGTTAAACTAAGTTTTTCTCCCCATGTCCTACCACTATTATATATTTTTATATTCTCAATACCATGTTCCTATTCCAAAAACAAAAAATCAGTAGGTTTACCATGTTTCATTTTATTTATTTGTACAAAGTTAATCCAAAATGGAGATCTACCTGTGAAGTACTAAAAGAGAACACTAAAGGACAGACGATCTGCATTCAAATCAAAATGCCACTTTGTAGATATGACCTTTGATAAATTATTTCTTTTACTTGGGCCTCAGTTTTATCATCTGTAAAGTAAGGAACATCCACTAAATATTCACTTTAGAGTTATTAGTGGACCAAATGAGGTAACAAGCAGTTTGAAAGTATCTCAAAATAGCTGGAAAATGTTATGTTTGTGGAGAAAATAAATTTGAAGAGAAACATTACAAGACGTATCTTCTGACCGCAGCTGTAATGATATTACTAGATGTTTACAGATAGCTTTGATGTAAATGTTGCTACTTCTGTCATTGTATTTCTGGGAAAGATGGGATTCTAGATCTCCCAGGAGCCACAGGATTGGCAGTGAGTACTGTTTAAGACAGAATGTTCCCGACCGTTGTCTTTTATCAAAAAGAAAAAAAATACCATTTAGCATCTGCAGAAATGGACATAACTTTCAAAAGTACAATCCTACTACATTCTCACTGCATACCAGCTACTGTGTCGTGTTCTCTGGCCCTATCCTTAGATCCAAGAATGGTCAGGTCAGCACCAATAAAATCTTGCAGCCTGATTTTGTGAAGAATGCCTGTGACCAAGTGCCAGGACTTTCAAGAATTAGAACTGGCCCAGGGACTAATTAACCATATGATCTTAGGCAAGATGTACTTACAAAATTAGGTGATAGTCTAGAGGATAATTTCATGTATCTTTAAATTAGTATTTGTTATTTTTATCTGGCTATACACCAGCTATTCCTTAGCTACTATAGTCCTAGAAGTCTTACTCAAGATGCTATATGATAAAGTATCCCAGGAACATTTTATAAGTATAGAGGATTCTTGCTAAACTCGAATCTGGTAAAAATAACAAGCTTACCTTCCCTAACTTAACCATAAGATATAATTCATCATCATGATTGGGGCACTAATAATTATGTCAAACTATAAGCTCTGACATTCTATAAGTCTCAATGACTGCCTTCTTGGGTATTATCCTATTCTTTGTCATAACAGGAAAGAAAACCATAACCACAGTTAAGCAGATATAGATGTTTTAAGTAGATTTAAAATACTTTCAGGATACATTTAAACTGATAACAGATAAAATCTTTTCCACACAGAAGTGAAATTGCAGGTGTAAACAAACTAAGAAACAGTTGTTTTACAAGATAATTTGCCATATGACCATGACCTCAAGGTGTTAGACAATTATTGAAGGCCTTATAATTTCTGAATTTTTCAATTTTGAGAGATTCTTTGCATTTTAAGTGTCAGAAGACTGCCTTAATTTTTAGATATTTTCTTCCACATTTCCCAGTCTATTATAATCACAGAAGAAAACATTTAGCATACAATTAGAGAAATAGCAGATTATTAAACAGAGATTTAAAGTAACTCTAAGATACAAAAACAGCTGAGTCAAAACACTTATTCACAGTCTCAATTTCATTAATTTATGGAATCTATTTAAACATGACCCAAGTAACATCTTACATGGTAACTGAATTCTTTAGATTTGTTTAACTAGAGTCATTTTTAAACACAGCATTTACACAATATTGTTTTCAAAATAGGGATTTTACCTCTAGGAATGAAAGTTCTTAGTGACAAGCCTAAGATAGCAGCTTAGCCCCGTGGATGTCAACTTTTGTCATAAGAAGCAACTACATATAAACAGTCCCCCATACCCTGCAGCAAGACAAAGTGAAATTAAGAAACTTTTAAGGCAGAAAAAAAAAAATCCTACATTGTAAGGTCCAAATGAACATAAGATCTCAATTATTTAACTCAGCAAGTGACTTAATTTACACATTACCTCCTTTCCTATTTCCTGATTTCTGACTCTGGGAATATTTATACTTTATCTAAATGTGCAAGGCATTGAGAACACAGAGGAGGATCAGACATGGTTCCAGTGGTGGGCTGGGAAATGTTTAACAAACCCATTCTTGGGAAAAGAAGACTTATAATATTTATGAATCTCTATGTGTAAATACTCCCACTGTGTCAGATTTCAAGGTACTAACGATTTGGTAACTAGCTCAAAAAATTCCTGAAGATTCAACAGTCATCTCTTACAAACTATTATTAGCTAAGCTCCAATACATTATGGATGGTCCCCAGCCTCAAGTAGCTTATAATCTCTCTGTGGGTACATAGTTAGAGGTTAGACAAGAATAGGGAAGATAGGGATAAAATTTAGATAATTCAGTTATAGAATTTGTAAGAAGTTTTAAAAGTCAAAAGGAACAATACAATCTATGGAATTTTTATACTTGTTTGCTATTCCACTTTTTCTCTTTAATTTATTTCAGGAAATTAAAATGAAGCATATTTGCAGTAAAGGATAAGTGGAGTAAGAAGGGAAAAGGCAAAAAAAAAGCATCCTATGATTTATGTTAACAGTGATGTTTACATCAGAAGAAAATGCTTACTAAGGGCAAATATAATGTAACTTAAAATTCAAGCCCTTTCAGTTCAGTTCTGAGTCCTGAAGATTTGTCCTGTCCTCTTTGGCTGCAGCTTTGATGACATTAGCTAGCTTCTTTTGTACAATACTAAAGAATACACTTCTTCACACCACTCACACTATCAGCTCACAGTAAAAGGCAAAACTAAATTCTGCAATATGATAACTGAACTTTTTTTGCACAGTCACCTCCTTGGATCAGATCTTGGGTAAGTGCCGGCCGGGGTGACCAGGAAATTCTTCTGGTAACAAAACATGGAGTCTGCAGGTTGGGCATGTCCCCTGTTGCATCAGCCAAGGTCTAATGCACTAAGGAGCAAAAATATTCACGTCAGACTCTCAGAGTTAGCCTAATATATAATCAGTTACCAGCCAGCATGTCTTCTGGTAGATCTTAAAACCTTTTCTAGTAGATTGCTAGGCCAATTGCTGGAATAATGGTACCTTGTCTGTGATTCGCTGAGCTATATAGCTGGTGATTTTAGAATAAACTGGCTGAAACGTGTTCTGCTAAGATCCTTTCCCCAAGACCAATTTTCAGGATGAGTAGCACTTCTTCCTAACAAAGAGGCTGAGGAAAACTGCTATATATTTTTCCTCTAGTTTATTATATATTCTCATTTATAATCCAGAAAAAAATACAAAAGTGACTAACACCCTGTACCAAGTGCTAATGGTGTTTTGAACTTAAACTCCCTAGATGATGGATACACTATTCAGATGGCTCTTTGGTGACAAGAGAAGTATTCTTTGGCAATGAGCTATCTGTTAAGTCATTTGCTTGCGTACTAACTCTCCAAAAACAAATAAATTTTACCTGTATAAATAATGAGAGTCAGATGAGGTGAGAGAAGATTAAGAATAGGCACTATAGGGGCACCTAGGTGACTCAGTTGGTCAAGCGTCCGACTTCATCTCAGGTCATGATCTCACAGCTTGTGAGTTTGAGCCCCACATCAGGCACTGTGCCGACAGCTCAGAGCCTGGAGCCTGCTTCGGATTCTGTGCGTCTCTTTCTCTGCTCCTCCCCTACTCATACTCTCTCTCTCAAAAATAAATAAAAACTTAAATTTTTTTTTTAAAGAATAGACATCATATATTAGGCTCACTAACTGTAACTCTAAAAAGTAATCTCAGTGGGTCACCTGCTTTCTCTTCTATGGGCAACGGCAAAGTATATTAAGTTTCATTTGTTTTCTGAATGGACAGGACTTTAATATGACTAAGTATCAAATGACTAAGTATCTTTCCTGGTATTTTGGGATTAGTCATTCTGTTTCTATATCTTCATATCTGAGTAGATACAAACTATAATTCTGTGCTAGGTGTCACTATCTTTGAAACAGTGTTTTACATATATGGCTTGAATGAGCTGGCTATGTTCACTTCCCTGAGGCTTTATGTACAATTATCTTTTCCTGGGTCAGATTACAGCTTTGCACCAGAATACTTGGATATAAATTGCATATCAATAGCATGTACACAGCAACACCACCAGAAATTAATCTATACAAATGCCAAGAATCAACAAAAGATATGTCAGTCTCGTATTTTTCTAATATCAAAACTGAAACTTGAGCATCTAAAGAGCAAATACAAGGCCCAGACAGACTGTTAAGGTAAGTCTTTTGCTTTCTAATGGAAGGGGTCATCAGTAAATGGGGACAAAGGACACTATACATTATTTATAGCAAATTGAGATGAAGTGACGCTGCTCCTATGTCAATCTACATTCCCTCTAGTTCTATTTGAAACTACTCTGTATTATTTCAATCTCATCATTGTCTCCTCTTTTCCTGTAAAGTGTATGGAGATCTGAGACAGCACAGTGCAAACTGGGGCTAGGTATGGGGAAAACGGGTGTAAATGTTTCTGTGTGATTCTCCAAAGCCGAGAGTCCTTTCCTGTGGGACTCGTGACACAGCTATAGCTGATGATACATGTATATGATTTCAAGTAAGGCAGTATGAATCTTGCTTAGTTGAATAAATGGCAAAATGTTTAAGAAGGTAAGTTTAAAGGGTTACCTGAGAGTGGAATTTGTGGGCACAAGGCAAAACTGAGAGGTTTTCTGGAGAGAGATTCTCATGACAAATCACACAAGGCTCCTCTTCACCCTCCTCTTCATCCTAAGGAAAATACACAAAAGGGTCAATTCACCTCCTTTCTTTTTCCCAAATTTAAATGTATTTAGAATTAACAGTCTCACTCTCACCAAATTATTGGCTCCTTCCCATGTGACAGGCCCTTGGGAACTGAGGGGCCTCCAGGCTGGTTTTGGGGGCTGGGAAGCATTAGACTGTGGAGGAGTGAGGCTGGGTGAAACACAGTTACCGTTTGGCACAGATTTTCCTTGACTCTGAAAGTAAGAATATTATACTTTTTTTTTTTTTCCAGAAGTGTTTTAAAACAGGAAGAACTGATATGGTAGCATAGAAAATAGGGTACAGTGAGAATTAGAAAAAGGATAAAGCTTGATTAGATTCGTAAGAAATCTTGAAACAAAATGTTAGCAATATTGTATACTCAGAGCCAGGTTAAACAACTCTATATGCCCTTTTAATTAAAACAAGTCTTTATAAAAATTAGAACAATGTCTTCCTTTAGAGTCAAAGTAACCTAGAATCAGTTTCAGGAGGTTCAGTTTTATTCTAGAATGATCAGGCACTATTTTAAAAAGACTTCCTATACCATTTGTAAAGTTGAAGTTCAATTGTTAATCGATGTTTGATGATTACAGGATATTGATAACAGACATGAAGATAATTAAGACCGCTAACTACCTGATACATAGTTTGTTTTGTTTTGCTTTTACCTGTGATTTCTTGGGGTCAATAAATTGGGAAATCTTGTATACAATTTCATCAAATGTCAGTCCAGATAGGGATTTCCCATGAATGTCCTTCAATTTCCGTAAGAAATCCGTAAGCTCCTTCCTGGAAGAGGTCAAATAAAGAGCAGTGGTGATTTTTCCTACTGCCTTGAGGGCATGCCCTCTATAAAAGTTACAAAATCCTATTCTGTGACTGGTATGTAGAATAGAAATGTAGCCCTATAGATTTCTGATCTAAAGTTTACCCACATTCATCTTAAACCAAAATGAAAACCCTTGAAGTTTAATATTTCTTTCCAAAAAGAAATTTTACCTGTTTTTGAGAACTTACTGTATGAAAATAGAGTTATCTACTTACTTATGTACTTACTGAGCTCTTTATATCATGTTTCTAACTGTTCTTACTCAGGACTAAAATATTACTTTTAACTTTGTTACTGTAGGTCTCTCTTCTGTGTTGACAGTTTAATCTTTGTTTTGTTTCTGAGTTTTACAAAATTAAAACTGAACAGAGAAGCTAAAAGACACATTAAAATAATGTACATAATTAATCAATACGTTCCTTTTAAAATCCCATAGTCCACTGACCCAAAGTCTGTATACATTTTTTGGTAGGATAGAGTAGGAGGAAATATTTTCTTTCCCAAATGAAGTGTCAGGTCATCAGCCTTGTAAAACTACCTTGGATTTACTATTCATTTCACACATACTATATGTACATATAACTGTATTATAGTTCTATTTTCATTATCTGTTCACTATATTTATAAAACCATAATCTAATCCTGAAGCATAACAATATGTTCATTAAATCAAAGTGTTAGCCTTCAAATGAAAATACTGGTTAAAAACTAGAATTATTTCCTTAAATACAAAGGGATAAAAAAACTTCATTTCCAGAGAAGAAAAATATCTTCCTGCTAAAGTCAGAACTGTGAAAAGCACAGCAAAATAATTATTTCTTGCACTTAGCTGTGCTCCCTAACAAAAACTAAGAGCCCTAAATAAAATTAAGGAAAGTAAAACCTAATGTCTGAGCTTATATATATAACATACAATCAAAATTCACTTATGAAAGAGGTTATTAAGATAATTATTACAGTTGGTGGCATTAAAATTGGATAAGTTTATGACTAGTTATACTTTTTAGTAAATGAACAAACCTAAATTTAAAAATCTTTTCTCTCATAACTTGAGACTAATAAACTTAGTGGAGAGGTTTAGCATTTATATTGAACACTATCCCTTTAAATTTCATTTTCCTTACCAAAGCCATGGAAAGGAAATATATTGGTGAGTATGTTTGTTTCATTCCCCTAATTATGGCTGTGGCAACTGTAGAGTATGATCTGTACTCACAACTAAATAAAAATTAAAGTACCTGGTTTGTTGTGGAAAAGCAGTTTTCAGCCTGTCTATAATCCTCTCCCAATTCATCATGGGGGGATCACTTCCCAGACCTGCACTGGGAGGAGGCATAGCCTCTCCCACAGGCGCCGGTACAGTCCAGGCTATACCAGTCATCTGTAAGGAGCACAGAGTTATAACCCATCAGCTTCAGTTATTAGGAAGTAACATTCCATGACAACATGGTATTTCCATACGTCATAAAATGGGTAGAATGAAGAGGAAGAATGCTGACCTATACATTTCCTTTTTAGAGTTTTTTTTTTTTAATTTAACTAGCACAGTAATACTACTTCTTGTTTTTAATTACTCTTATTTTAAAAAGGGAACATGCGAGTCTTCTTAACTGCAGAAATTACAGAAATAGAGTGTTTACTGCTGTATTTTTAAAACAGTAAAAAACTAGAAACAACTAGTGTGCTAAGAGGAGAATGGGTGAATTAGAGTATATTTAATCAGGTCCTTAGAAAAATAGATTTCTGAGTATAACACATGCCCATGAAAGGCTTTTTTTTGTTTTTTTGTTTTGAGAGAGAGAAAAAGAACATGTACAAGTGAGCAGAGGAGAGGGAGGGAGAGAGAATCCTAAGCAGGTTCCATGGCCAGTGCAGAGCCTGATGAAGGGCTTGATTTCACAATTGTGAGATGATGACCCAAGCCGAAATCAAGAGTCGGACACTCAACGAAGCCACCCAAGTGGCCCATATGTTTCAGTTTTTAAAAATTCTGTGGTGTAGTATTTATGGTAGGGCTTGTTTTTATATTAAATTTAAAAAAGTGCATATGCATAGAAAAGGTCTCAAGTTACAAATAATCTGTAAACACTGATTATTTCCTAGGATTTATTTGAAGAATATTTGTTATTTGCTTTTTTAATGATTTTTCAAATTATAAAAGTAGTTTATACTATAGTTGAACTTTCAAAGAAATAAAGATGAGACTACTAATAGAATGTCTGCCCCATGTCTCATGAATGTTACAAAGGTGGTGGGCAAGTTGTAGTGACAGCTCTGAGCCATGAAACCGTCAGTTCTGTCATATTTTATGAGTTTCTTCTTAGAAGCTTTAAGATTCTAATATCAGAAGTGATTTTTTTCTGATTATAATTTTAACTATAAATATAACTTCTCTTAAGGCTTTACAGGTTATTTTCAAATATAAGGTTACTCATGAAAGATTAGCAATTACTACCAGCTACTGAAGTAACTCATACAAAGCCTACATAGACAAAACTGCCCAGAAATCTGGGTTTGCCTTAGTATCAAGCTTTTCCCCAGGAATCAGAAAACAATCTTATGAGGTTGAGGTACTTTAAGGTTTTCAATAAAGGTGTGTGTGTGTACACACAAAACTATCTTTAATATAATGGTGGGGGAGCAAACCACATGAACAACACTGTGATATTCTGGGGACTAAAGAGATGTGGTACTCAGTTACATGTTAAGGCCTATGTACATATTTGTTTGCAGAGTCAGCTTCTACAAAAATAAGAGTCCATCTGACTATGTATTTCAACGGGACACTATTTATAGGTACAAAAAACTGACAAGAATGTGCTTATGGAAAAGTCAAAATTAGAGAATCTTCCTTAATTATATTTAACATTAATCTTCTGGGAGATTTTTTTTTTCATTAAAAGACATTTACCTTTCCCAAGATTACAACTAATAATCCTGGTCATTTAAATTTTCTCTATTGCCTCTTCAGGTTTGGATAGGACTTATCTGGCTAGTTGTAGCTAGGGTAATTTATCACTTTACAGTATAATCTATTCCAAGGTGATGCTACTTATATTGTGTTTGTGGGTTACTATACATATGTCTGTGTATGCCTGTGTAAATAAAGTTCTTCTTTAGCTTTGTGGCATAACTTTGTTGTGACTTGGCTTCTTTGCTTTCTAATCTACCCATCAAATATGCTAAATATAAATTATCTACTAAAAATATTAATCTACCCTATATTGTTGCCTATTACAGAAGCAAAACTATAAAATCCTATAAGGACTGTCTACTATAAAAAGGTATTTATCTTTGTATCCAAAAGCTAAACTAATAGCAGCTAACAAAATAATATATGCAATGCTCTTAACACAGCACTTCAAATGGAACTATTCATTCACCTGTCATTCAGTTACCCTCCCCTCCACTACTACCACCATTACCACCTATCAAATAAACAGAGCACATTCATTCAGGAAGTCTACTGTGGTGATAAAAAACAAAACAAAACAGAACAATTTCACCAAAAAGGGATCGGTACCAGTGGGGCTCTAGGTTGGCCAGGTGCAGAGATGACTCCAGGGCAAACAGCAGGCATCTGAGGAACAGTGAGTATAGGTCTGAAGAAAGATTCTTTCACAAGGGGTCTTCCTAAGAATTGCTGCATCTAAAATAGAAAGGTTAAACAAAAACCCCACATATTTATATATTATATAGGCAATGATCTAAATTCATAGAGCAATGTTTGGGGGAAAACAACAATTTGAAATCCAGATACAAAGCACTAGCATTAGAATCGGTGTTGTCATAACAGTTAAGTGTATGAATATTTGGAAAAGCAAAGGTTAGTGAATATACAAAAGAAGAGAGAAAGAAGAGAAGTCGGTTCTAGTCTCACTTTCTTTTTATCTGGCTGGGTAACCGTGGATGCCAAGTTAGTAATCTATAAAGCAGAGGGTTATTAGGTTAAGTGATGTTTAAAGTTCCCTCCCAAATATAATACATATAAAATATAGGACTATGCAAAGGGACTGCTCAATGAGTACTGTCCACATTGGTGAACAATACTGATACTCAGAAATTCTACTAAAGAACCAAAGTTGCCTATAGAAAATATTACTTTCCTTGGTTATGTATTGCAGAGAACTTGTACCACATGATGGATTTTGACTTTATGTTTAGCTCCAATGAGAGTAGAAAGCTATAGTGGAGTGGCCCTGGGCATAAATCCCCTTACAATGACTTGTAGACATGCTTATAGGTGTTACTGCACCTTCTAGGGGGTTGTGGAAAGCTAGCCCTTCTAAGCATCTAGCAATGGGATGGATACCTTACCGACTAGACTATAGAAGAGGACAGATTAAATTTCTACCATGTGCCAAGTCTAGCACTGTTATTAACAGAAATTCAACTATCTTTTGAATTGGAAAAAAAAAAAAAAACCCATCAACATAGCTCTTAAGTAATGATCCTAAAACCAATAGGTGACAGATAGGTTAATAGAAAACATTAAAATGAATACATGAGGTTGACACTGGATTCTTATTTAATAGCACTAAAGCAAAGGGGCACCTGGGTGGCTCAGTCGGTTAACTGTGACTTCGGCTCAGGTCATGATCTCTCAGTTTGTGGGTTTGAGCCCCATGCCGGGCTCTGTGCTGACAGCCCAGAGCCTGGAGCCTGCTTCAGATTCTGTGTCTCTCCCTCTCTCTGCCCCTCTCATACTCATGCTCTGTCTCTCAATAATAAATAAAACGATAGGGGTGCCTGAGTGGTTCAGTTGGTTGAGTGTCCGACTTTGGCTTAGATCATGATCTCATGGTTTGTGAGCTCAAGCCCCTTGTCGGGATCTGTGCTGGCAGCTCAGAGCCTGGAGCCTGCTTCAGATTCTGTCTCCCTCTCTCTTTGCCCCTTCCCCACTTGCCCTCTCTCTGTCTCTCTCTCAAAAATAAACATTAAAAAAAAAATAAAACATTAAAAACATTTTAATAGCATTAAAGGAAAGACACTGTATATATCATTGTCTATAAAGTACTCTTGCTAAAAATATTGAACCTGATTCTAAGTAACCCTCTAGATATAACCAACAGTTTATAGGAAATAGAACATGTACAATGACATCACAGGATGCAATCAATTAAATCAATAATGTGGGAAATTGGACTTTTTGAACAAATGACATGAATGAAGGAGAGGGGGTAAGGAAGCTGTTAGAGACTTAAATAACGATGAGCCAAATGCAAAGTTTAAACTTTATTTTCATTGTTTTTAAAAATAAGTTTTGAGAGTAATTATAATCAAATTGGAAATATTGCAAACTAGATAACAAAAAGACATTTTTATGGCTATTGGGAAATATACATTTTAACTGGATTTTAGATATTAAAATTTTTAATTTTCTTAGGTTAAAAAAATGGTGTTATCATTATATCCAATAAAAATAATATCCTCATCTTTTAGCATGAGGTATACATGGATGAGATTATATGATACGTACTTTAAAATACTGCAGTAGGAAGAAGAGGATGACATGAAATAAGATTAACAAAATGTTGGCTCTCTTAGTTCACAGAGGTTCATTATACTATTTTATTCTTATGTATGTTTCAATTTTCATAATGTAAAGGTTTTAAAGAATGAATGGATGGTGGGTATGAGTCAGTATTCCTGCTCTCTTTGCAGACAACTATTATCTAACACTTCTTGGGAGGATTAGATAGCCAAGGCACAAAAATCAAGATATAATAAAACATATAAAAAATACTGGGTTAAACTGGGAAGAGTACCCATTATTTCAGATTTCTCGGGTTAGACTATGCATTTAAAGCCTATTGACTATTCTTTAGAATACTAGGATCTCAGAGATAGATGGACTTTCTTTTTATGTATGTTTTAAGTTTTTATTTAAATTCTACTTAACATATAGTGTGATATTAGTTTCAGGAATAGAATCTAGTGATTCATTATTTACATACACACCACAGATGTATTTTAGTAACCAGACCATCTAGTATAATTTCCCGCTTTATACATGGAAAAAACAGAAGTCCAGCATAGCTGATTCTTCCAAGAACAACACAGTTATTCACAGTGTTAGGAATTAAACCCACATCTCTAGTTTGTTTCCACTGAATGATACCACCTCAACTTATGGCAAAGAGCAACATTACACTTCTAGCATTTGCACTCTCAAACTGCTCCACTAATGTTTAGTGGTTGCTGATGCTTGCACTTGAACACAACTGTTAGCACAGCAGTGATGCTGGTTAGGAAACACAAAAGATACACATGTACATCTCAGATGTTAGCAGAAGGATGCACAGAGCTTAACTTTAGTTAAGTTTTGCCCTTAACTAAACTTGGGTAAGCCCCATCAGACATAAGAAAGCCTCCAAAGAGACGAAGATCGAGAGGTCAAAGTTTAAGTACATATGTCAGCTATGCAGTTATCACTGGTATCAGACTGATACCAGTCTGATCTGGTTTCAAGAAACTTCAAACAACTCTGTACCTGGCTTCAGAGTCTCTATACCATTTTATATTTAGAGTCATCAGAGAGTTTAACTACAACCTATAGGCAGTAGTTTGAATATGGGCAGAAAGCACCGAGTTTCTAGAAATCTAGAAGCACATGTGTTACTTCCTGTAGAACTAGAGGGACTCTTTGGATTTCTCCATCATTTACATAATATATTCATTATCATGGTAGTTGACTATGATGAAGTTCCAAGCCTAGAATAATGTTCATAATACAGTGCTCCTATAAAAACTGAACTGATTAAAAATATAAAAGGCAATACTGCATTCTGAAGACCATGGTGTATACAATACAGTGCTTTTAGCTGTGGATTCTGCTTTTGAAACACACTGTAACTCCACACAAATCACATAATTTTCAAGTTCTCTGATACACTCAACTATTTACAGAAATAACATTTCAAAGTTCTACTGCAAGCAGAAGTGCTGGGGGTGAAAGTGATTTGCCACTAAATTTCTCATACCTTCTCCTTTTCCTATTCCCAGATGTGTTCTGATAATAAAAATTATCACCTAATGGTTCTTTCCTGAAAGATCTTTTGGAAAGCTGTGTGAATTTATTGGGTTAAGGTACTATGTTTCCCAGAAGGATAACATAAATAGTGCAACAGAGAGATAGCTGATTGAGACTCACTGATTCCCAGCAATAAGCAGGAAAGGGGCATAGATGGAAGCTTTTAAAGGTACAATATGATAAAACTTAAGGACAAAAATGTCTAAAGTAGAAGTGGAGGGGTGAAGTCTAGCCTGCTAGGGTAACTATACTGAGATGTTTCAGTCTTCTAGGGGTAACCTGAGAGCATTGGGAATTCTGCCCATCCATTAGTTTTCTCTTACATTACAGGTGATATTGACAGGTTGAATGAGAATACATTACCTGTTTAGATACCAAATATATCACTAAAATCCAGTGACCCAACTATGTACTGACCTTGACTAAGTCAGTCAACTAGCTATATCATCTGGAGATAATGGAGCAGGAATGTGCATAAATACAAACAATATGCACAACATGTGCCTATTTTAATTTTAACACACATTAAACAGATAGCTCTTACCATTTCATCAAGATGAAGATGGCAATTCTTCAAAATGTCATATTTCTTACCAGTATCTCAGGATTAGGTGGTGGTGGAGGAAGTTGGATTGGAGGCAGGGTACTCAAAGCAAACCCTTGCTTCACCTTGTTAATTTGTTCATTATACTGTGTCTAGTAGAACAAGACAAACGATGTTTTAGAGCAAAATAAACTTCAAAGAAATAGCATATGGGAACACTTGATGCAGCTTTGAATAATAAAACACACAATAGCGATTCTCAACCAATTATGTCAGAAAGAACATAAAGACAATTTTTGACATAAAGTAACTCTATAACACACTATCCCCAAATGTACTGGCAAGATACAAAGACATATAATTACAGATCCTGTGATAATTCTTCAGTATTTCCAAAATTTTCAGCCTCCAAATGGGAATCACTGATATAAAGTGAATAGCGTCTAAAGATTTAAGAAGCTGTAAATAATACTGGGTTGATAAATATGGGAAAACAGCATTTGTAATGAAGAGTTGAGCTACTTGCAAATGTTCACTTTAAAAACTGGAGAGGAAATTTTATGGCATACTCATTAAATATCCACATTTTGTTTATCTCAAAGTTATACCTCTAGCTTTCTCTAGTTTTATCATCTTGGATTTTGCCAAAACTAGGACTCCAATCCCTGAAGCTTAACTACACGCTTTCAAAAGTTTTTAGCATTGTCCACATTTTACTTCACAGTATTATTTTGTAGACAACCCACAGAGACTGGAAAAGAAATAAAACATTAGAAACTTCACACAGAAGACCCGTGCTTGAAAGAAGACAAGGATGCAAGCTGTTCTTGTTAGGCCAGTGAGTAAACCCAACAGAAATGCTAAGCATCACTGAAGACTGCTTAAGAAGAGTCTGGGAGAGAAACAGTCAAGACCACTACGGGAAAAGCTGGACAAGTAGGTATTGCTCTGAGGCAGTTGTCATGATTAAATGTCATTGTTTTGCTAGCAGTGTTGTGAAATCACAAAATAATGAACATTATATATTTACTTGAAGTTATAAAAAATATTCTAAGGCCAAATGAAGAAATTATTAAATGTTCAGTGAGTTACCTCCTTAGAATATCTTAAGCATAGTCCTAATTCTATTAAACTAATAATGAATAATTATTTTGCATCATGGAATAATGCCATAAAATCTAAGACTGAAAACGAAGACAGGTCTGTTTGATCTTTCTTTCAATTACATATACACAGAATTAGACCAAGTTAATACAATTATTTTTGACTGGAGCAGAATCAGCTTCAGAATTATAGGAAAACTAGGCATGAAGCACAATTTTTGAGTTTATCCTTTATTGTACAAAGGACTTGAAAGACCTGAAAAACCCACATGCAAAAGTCTACGATTTTGTCTACAACCAACTACATGGAAGTATCAATATCAACCCTTAAAAAGGCATAAATTGTAATATCTGAAAAAAAAGTTCTTCCTTAAATTTCTCCAGTAATTGTTAATGTTAGATGTTTTCTTTATGTGTATACCTCCTACACCATTCAATTTACTCTGCAGATACTTCAGCACTTACCCTGAGGAATGCAATCTTGTTTCTAACATCTGTTACAATGGCATTCCAACTCTCTACTGCAGCCTTTAATTGAAGTGATTCCAGGTTGCTGATGTAGGGAAGGAGACACAAGAGGAAGTTCTTTCTTTTTATATACAACATAGGTCTCTAAAAATTTCCATTATATTCTTTAGCATGTATGTAAGTAACATAAAAGAGCAAAAAAATTACCTCATCACCAACAATTACCTCAAATGAGCATAAAGTTGTATGGAAGGGTTTGTTATTAAAAATAAAACAAAGACGGGGAATATATTTCTTTTTTCAAGAGCAAATACAATGTCTGCTTCCAGAACACCAAGTGTTTTTCTATTTGGCAATATCTTTTAGAACATATGAAACCTTTACACAGGAATCCCTCCAGTGAAGGGGGCCAGAGAAGGCTGAACAGGGAAATGCCCTAGCCATCCAATGTGGGAGCATCCTCCAAGTGGCTGACTACTCTTGGAAGCAGGTTTTCGACTATCTTCACAGTGGCCCCGACATCAGAGGGCCACGGGTGGCCTATGAGCTCTTCTGCAAATTACTAAAAGATATCCTTATGGGAGGGCAAGTCAAAAGGAAGTACCCCTTCTGGGAGGATGAATTAGACTGCTGCCTTAATGCAGTGCATAAATTGCACAAACAGCAGCTCTGCCAAACATACCCACCAAGTGACTTAAGTAGGAACAGCTTTGAGGTGTGTAAGGTCTGCCATCTCTAGAAGAGAGATTTCATGAGGCCTTTCAAAAGGCTCTATTATAACCTCCCCACCCCAGGATCACCCAGCACACCAGCTTTAAAAGAGCAGAACAAGTTATCACTGAGATTATCTTATACAAAGAGGCTTGATAATATTTTAGTTTATGGAGTACCTCTTCTCCCTGTAGCAAGCAAAGATAGACTGATCACTTACAACAGGGCTTCCTGGACCTGAATGCACATCAGTATATCCTGGGATTTGTGCTAAACATCAGAGATTCTGATTCTTTAGAATTGAAGAATAAGGATGCCTTGGTCCCAGAAATTCTAATTTAATTAATTCTTCAAGCATGAAGGTATACTCCATAAAATTATAAATTTAAGGATAGTCTCATGCAACCTGCCCCAAATTTGAAAATCACTTATTATCACACAACAAGAAATTGGCCTTAACATATGATTTCAGGTGTTAATACTCATCTTTCCCTCAATGTATTCCGAAGGTATTTAAAATCAAGCATTAGAAGAGAAATTTATTAGAAAAAGGTTTCCACTTAGAACCCACCCTGTTTTGTAAATATATGGTCTTCATGCATGTTTCTGAGACTTTTCATCTACTTCAGAGGAAGGGAAAAATCTGTCTGCAGCTATGATTGTGCTCAGTAGATTTCTAAGTGCTTCGGGAGAAGCAACCAAGCAAAAGCATCAAAGGGACTAAATGACTTTTGAGGTTAAAAAAAAAGTTTGTTCACTCCAAAGACTTTTACATGTAAAACACAGATTGTGTTCAACCTGAAGGCCTCTTGTTAGTATCTCTGAGATAAAGATGCATTAAGGAAGAGAAAAATGTTACCTTGCCGCCATGTGAGTCACCCTGGCAAGCTGACTGAGGCATTCCTTTTCAGTCTGCTCTAGGTGGAGCAAACCAAAATCTCTACGACACTGTAAGAAATACACCTACAGATTTTTGAGAGAAAAAGAAGTTCAAGGTGTCCTTGCAAATGAACACATTCTTTTCACCTTCAAGTAAAGGTGAAACTATTTTCAATCTCTTCCAGCACCTGAGCCTCTTGACCGTTCATAATACATTAGAAAAACTGTGATTAATTCTGCAACTCTAACTTTTTTACTCAATGGTTACTGAGTTGGTAACCATTCCAGAACATTAGTTTTTCAAGCTTGAGCATACCCTCAGAACATATCATCTCAGAAACTTCAAAAAAAAAAATGGTGCCTTGGTCCCAGAGATATAATTTAATTGATACCAGATACAGCCTGAGTACTAAGATTTATAAAAGCTCTCAGGTAACTCTAATGTGCAGCAAAGTTTAAAAACACTCAAGAAGTCCTGCTAGTTTCTTTTTTTTGTTTTCTTCTAACTGAGGAAGGGATAAGAAAATAAACAGACCACACAGGAAGACCATGGAGTCCAAATGGACTTTGGAAAGTCAATAGGTCCAATGTCTCCCCCATAGCTGGAATTCCTTCTACCTTGACTGTTGCATGGTTACTTGGCCTCTGTTTTCTCTCACTAATCACTCAATATTCACTGAAAGTAGATTACATTCTTGGACAGCATTAAGGGTTTCTAAAATTAATCACAGAAGAAGAATGAAACTTTCTGAGTAAAAGTAGTGAGAAAATATACAAACTTGAGCTCTTAAAGTAATCTGAGAATTTGGTTTTTCAGTTATAGCTAGCATTTTAGTTTCCAGATATGCTTGGTTCAGGCATCACTCCTGATTGTTGACCTCCAGATTCCCAATTATTCTACTAAGGAATAGAGTTTACCTATGACAGAGGTAGGAAGGTATATAATCCTTTTAATGTTAGTGAACTCTCTAAAAATTTGAATCTTATTGTATATCAAGTTTGGGTATCTGTAAGTAAAAATTACATCTATAAAGATAATCACATATTTTTTGGAAGAGACCTTAGTTGTGGTGTTCTAAGTTAACTTGGAAGAAACTGAGTGACATTCGGGGGTCTAAAAGGTAAGTTTGTTTTTGAAATTGCAGTGTATGATGTGTAAGTGGATTGGGAAGATGTACATAGGAAGTAATAAAGAAAGGAGATATTATCTCTGACAGCAATAAAATGTTATTCTTAGAAATTTGGCTTAGAGACCTGGCTTCATGAGAATTTTCCTGTATTTCCTATACATACTGAAGATCAATTTCCTGAAGTGATTTGGAGGGAAAACAACATAAGATCATCAACAATGAAGTAATCTTGTATAAAATTCCAATGAGTCAAAAGAACACAAAATTGGAGTTATGTTTTCTGGCTGGTCTTAAGATAACTTATTTCTGTTTATTCAGAAAAAACTTTTTAAAAATTCTTTAGTATACTAGTATGCAAGCAAAACTTCCCTCCCCAATCCCATCTCTCTCTCTTTTTTTTTTTTTACCTCAGCTGTTAAAGCTCTGCTAGTTTCTGCATTCAGTTTGTTTAAGTATGTTTTTATTGTGCTTTCCAGATTATGCTTCTCCATTTCCCACTGAGATCTGAAATATATGACCATTAAAGAATTAACAACACTGTAGCAAGAGCAGACTTTTCCACCTTATTCAGTAGGAAGGAAGATATGAAGCTATTCAAGGAGTAAGAAATAATTTATTGTAAAAATTTACAACATATAAAAGCAAGAGAAGACATTATTTAACTCTTACTGTTATCCCTTTCTATTAAGAGTACAGAAGTCTTAAAGTTGTCAATATAGGGACTAGGATTTAAAAGTTGGCTCCAAGGGGCACCTGAGTGGCTCAGTTGGTAAAGCATCCGACTTTGCCTCAAGTAATAGTCTTGTGGTTCAGGGGTTCAAGCCCTGTGTCAGGCTCTGCACTGACTACTTGGACCCCAGAGCCTGTTACCGAGTCTGTGTCTCCCTCTCTCTCTCTGCCATTCCCCTGCTCACACACTGTCTCTCTTTCTCCTTTTCAAAAGTATATAAGCATCAAAAATTCTTTTTAATAATAAAAAAAAAATAAGGCTCTGAAATAAAGTTGTCCAAGGATGAATCTGAGTTTCGAAACTTAACTAATATGAAACCAGGGCAAGTTACTTTTCTCTACTTCAATTTCTATTTGTGTGAAAATGGAGAATACTGTAGTAATTACCTCAAAGACCTGTTGTGAAAATTAATTCAGATTATATACATAAAAAGATTTTATGTTTAGTACACGTTAAGTAGTAAATAAATGTAAGCTATTATTATTTATAAATTTCACATAAAGTTTCTATGACCTTTTTGTATCCCCAAACAGCAACTACAAAGGTTTTTATTATCCCTGCCATCACTGCACTAAATTTAAATCACTGCATTAAAATATTGCACTGGCTGTCTCAGTGCTCACATTCAACACCTTAGAATGAAAACAAATCCTACAGCTTGAGAGGGAGAGAGGGAGACGATAAGGACATTATTTATGAAGGACATTGTGGAGAAAGGCTACCTCTAAGGTTTCTCTTTTTCCCATCCCATTTCAGATTCCTACACCTGAGCCCCCAACTCTAGAGCATACAATGTAAATTATTACTTTAATGGAAAAATAATATTGTAATAGGGTCGTTTCCAAAGCCTAGTCTCATAGCTTCATTATTAGAAACATTTGGATGCTTGCATACTTAACAAACATTAATGGGATGCTTGATAAAACAATATACCATATTGTTAATACCACTAAGGCTAGAGTGTTTTCAAGGAAAAATAATATTCAAGGACATATATTAATTCAACCAAGGGGAATTATTATGCCACTGAATATTGTACAAAATTGCCTATAAGAACAAGAGAGAAAATAGATTGGAAAATAAATTAGACTCCATCAAAATTAAAAAATTTTATGCATTAAAGGACATCGTCAAGAATAAAAGACAACTCACAGAATGGGAGAAAACATTTGCAAATCATGTATCTGATTAAGGACTTGTATCCAGAACATGCATAGAACTCTGAAAACTCAACAGAAGACAACCCAATTTAAAAGATGGCCTAAGGATTTGAATAGATATTTCTCCAAGTAGCCAACAGACACATGAGAAGTGTTCAACATATTTAATCATTAAGAAAATGCAAATAAAAAAACACAATGATCTACTACTTCACATCCACTACAATGAATAAAATAAAGACAGATAATCTAACAAGTATCTGTGAGATGTGAAGAAAGCAGAACCAACATGCACTGCTGGTGAGATTGTAAAATGTGCAGTCACTTGGAAAATAGTTTGGTAGTTTCTCAAAAAGTTAATCAGAGTTTACTGTATGTCTCAGCAATTCTACTCTTAGGTATACACCCAAGAGAACTGAAAACCTTACCTTCATACAAAAATTCGCTTACAAATGTTCATAATAGCATTATTCATAATAGTGAAAAAATGGAAGCAAATGTCCATCAGCTGATGAAAAGGTCAACAAATTTTGGTATATCCCTACAATAGAATATTATTTACCCATAAAAAGGAATGAGTACTGATAACATGCTACAATATGGGTGAACCTAGATAATTTTATATTAAAGAAGTTAATCATAAGAGGGTATTTATTATATAATTACATCTATATGAAGTGTTCAAAATAAGGCAAATCCAGAGAGACAAATAATTGATTAATGACTGCCAGAAGCTAGGGGAAGGGAGAAGGAGGAATGACTTCTAATGGATCCAGAATTTCTTTAGGGTGATAAAAATGTTTGGAAATCAGACAGAGGTGACAGTTCTGTGAACAATCCTAAAAGATAGATACCTCTGTGAACATCCTAAAAGTCAATGAATTGTATAATTTAACACAGTGAGTTTTATGCTATATTTATTAGATCTCAAAAAAGTTATCAAAAAGTTACCTATAGGCAAAAATTTGTCAATGAGAATTAAACTCAGCCAGTTTCATAAATCAGTCACACCTAGCACTATTGATTAGAACAAAGAGATGAAGAACACATAAGCTCTAGACCCCGGTTAGTTTTTTGGGGGACTGTAACTTTGGTCACCTAATCTCCCTCAGCAGTTTTCTAGGGCCAGAACTAAGGCAAACATATCTCCCAATTTGCCTAGAGTATTTCTAATTTATAAGTATTGTCCTAGTGTAATTAGTAATAATGCTCAATTTCATGCTCAAAAGTGCTCCAGTTTGGATCATAAATTATATGACTACCCTGGCCAGAACATACTGAGTGGAATATCTAAGAGTTTCAGAGATGCACATATCCTCAACCAAATCAACAGCCAAGTTTGTACCTTTTCATGGAAAGTTGCTCCTTAAGATTCTTGATTTCATTATCTTTAGCATGGCTCTGACGCTGCAATCTAAGAAAAAATGAAAGCCATAAATATTAGAAATTATTTGTCATTAATACAGTCAGAACAGCTCTACCTGTAGCTGAAGAGGGACTAAATATGAGCATTTTGAACCACAAATACTGGGCTTGAATGATTACACTCCTATAACTAGGCTTTCTGCAATTTATCTTTTCTTTTGGTGTCTGATATACTGACTTCCCAAAGAAAATACTAAGTTCTAACCCCATCAATTATAAGCTAAAGAGAACTTGTACCCCCACTTCAAAGACTCAGCAATATGTTTTTAGCTCTTTGTACTTTAGTTTACCCACTACAAAACACAGACGGTATGTTTTAATTTTCTAGGCTTATGATAGGATTGGTAATTTTAACTTCATTACAAGGTTATATGTCAAGTCATATGAATTCATACAAACTATTAAAGGGTTAAGGTCTGAAAGAAATCAGATTATTAAATATAGAGGTAAAAAGGCTATGTGCAAATAAGAATTTTAATTAAAATAGTAAATTATAATGGGGGAGTCACCGACATCACCTAATTATGAGAAGATTGGGTAAAAATAAATCAGAAAACATAACCTGCAGTTAGCTTAAAAAATTAATATCCAAGAAGCTACTAAGAGAAGTACAAAGTAATACTTTTTGGTTGATATGTGTTCGCAAACCATTCCTGATATTCCTTCCTTGTGCTGCTGTAGTTTTCCTCACAACTAAGTTTTTACACAAACCATTGATTTGCTACAATATGAAAACATTTACAGCAAAAGCACATTTCTTTTTAAGCCTCTGTAATGTTCAGACACTTAGGATACATAAGAATTTTGGTTAATATAAATTATTAGAATGACTGCCGTAAAACAATGACTTTTTAATTATTTTTTAAAATATATTTTTAATGTTTATTTTTGAGAGAGAAAGAGACAGAGCATGATCAGGGGAGGAGTAGGGGGAGAGGGAGACACAGAATTTAAAGGAGGCTCCGGGTTCTGAGCTGTCAGTACAGAGCCAGACACAGGGCTCAAACTCCTAGACCATGAGATCATGACCTGAGTAGAAGTCAGATGCCTAACCGAGTGAGCCACCCAGGTGCCCTAAAACAATGACTTTAAATGTTGGTTGCATTGCTTAGTATTAAATTTCAGAGATTATCCACTCACCTTTACTCCAAGGTTCTTAGAAGCTACAGACTTATAATCAATATCCTACTGAACTGAAAATGCAAAGAAACCAGATCTGTTTCTATACAAAAGAGATCATGTTCTCAAGTAAAAAGTAAAAAAGATAAGCTTTGTTACAATGGTATGCAGGAGAATGCAGAGAGTTGAAAAAGGGGTAATAAGATTTTTAAAATTGACATCCTCCTTTCCTTTATATGTTTCCATTTCATCAACATTTTACCTAGCTATAGTTTAGAGTGGGCAATAAACAGTTGACAGAGCTTGGTGGGGAATTCAGAAGATCTGGATTCTTAAATAATAGAAGATAAGGTAGGCATAGTTTGTCGCCCAGCTTGGATAGGAAACATCTCTTGATGATCAAGCAGTCATAACTTTTTAGTTCTATTTTTCTCATGAATAATATGAAAGCAGGATTAGATGTTCTTTTCTGAAAGATCTCAAGTTACTCTGGCTATCATGCTTATTATATGGGTTTTACTGACAGCCATTACTTAACATTTATTAAGTGCTTATTGTAATTTGTGCAAAATATGTTGCTATCATATAAATCTTCTTTGCTGATTCTGTAATTATCAACATTTACCAAACATTTAGTGTAGGACTGGCATTGAATTAGGCCAAACAAAAAAGACTTTTTTGCTTTCTAACAAGCATCATATTCTGAAGTAATAGAAATCAACATTTTACAATTTAAAAATACTAATATATTTATCATATACTTTCGGGATATGTTCAAGTAAAACAAAGGCTCACCAGCTATATGAGAACACACACTGTGCTTGCTCATGTTTCCTCTAAATGCCCTGCGTCTTCTCCCATCTCATTCTACATAGTTGAGGTTCAATACTGTCTTCAGTGAAGTTCTTTTTTATCACAACAATCCAAAGTACTTGTTTTACTCTACAAAATCCCTATTATAGCTCCACTTGACAGTTATTTATATGTACAGTGGACCCCTGAACATAGGGGTTAGGGAGGTTGACACCTATCCCTGACAAATGAAGTTGAAAATCTGTGTATATAACTTGACTCCCCAACAACTTTACTAATAGCTTACTACTGACCAGAAGCCTTATTGATAACAGTTAATTAATACATATACTGTATGTGTATTATATACTGTACTCTTACAATAAAGTAAGAAAAGTTACAGAAAAGTTACTGTTACAATAAAGACAATGTTACTAAGAAGGTCATAGAAAAGACAAAATACATTTACAGTAATGCACTATATATTTATCAAAAAATTTTGCATATAAGCAGACCCACATAGTTCAAACCCACGTTTAAACATCAACTGTACTTTAAAAAAAAAAAAAAAGTTGAACTTTTTGAGATAATCATAGATTCATATACAGGTGCAAGAAATACTATAGATAGATGCCATGTGTGCTCTACTCATGTTCCTCCAATGTTAATGTCTTGAAGAACTATAGTATAGTAACCAGGATGTTGATAGTGATGTAATTAAGACACTGAACAGTTTTATCACAATGTCTCATTTTGCTCCCATTCCCTCCTTATAACCTTGGATCACTAATATTTTGCATTTTTATCATTTTTTCATTTCAAAATTTTTGAGGGGTGCCTGGGTAGGTCAGTCAGTTAAGCATCTGACTTCAGCTCAGGTCATGATCTCATGGCTCATGAGTTCAGGCCCCATGTCAGGGTCTGTGCTGACAGCTCAGAGCGTGAAGCCTGCTTCAGATTCTGTGTCTCCTCTCTTTCTGCCCTTCCCTGACTCGTGCTTGCTCTCTCTCAAAAAAATAAACATTTAAAAGTTTTGAAAATTTGAAAATCTGTCATTTCAAGAATGATATAGGAATGGAATCAAACAGTAACATAAGCTTTGGGGATTCACTTCTTCCACTGAGCAGAATTCTGTCTACAGAGTCTGTAGTGTTACCATGGATTCATTCCTGATGGTGCTAACATGTGTCTTCTTTCTTTGTCAGTTTTGGTAGAGGTTTGTCAATTTTATTGATATTTTCAAAGAAATTGCTTTCTAATTCATGAATTTTTATTGTTTTTCTGTCTGCCATTTCATTACTTCTAATATTTATTAATTTCATCTGCTTGTTTTGGGTTTTCTGCTTTCCTTTTTTTAGATTCTTGAGGAGGGAGCTAAGATTAGATTAGAAAAAAGGAAAAGTCTCAATGTGTTAGTCAGTTAGTGCTATAAATCTTCTCAGAACTGCATTAGCTGTGTCCCACAAAGTCTGATATATTGCATTTTGATGTTAATTCAGTTCAACATATTTTTATTTCCCTTAAGAACTCTTTTTTGACCCATGGATTAATTAGAAGTGTTTTTTGTAGTTTCCAACAGATTTTCCTGTCATCTTTCTGTTACTAATTGCTAGTTTGACTCCATTTTGATCTGAGTGCATGCTTTGCATGATTTCAACTCTCTTAAATTTTTTGAGGTTTTATGGGCCAGCATATGTTCTATTATGGTATATTTTCCTATGGCCACTTGCAAGCATATATATTCTATATATGCTGTTGTCTGGTGAAGTGTCCTATAAATATTGATTAGATCCTTTTGGTTGATTGGATTGTAGAAGTTCTTTATCTTTGCTGATTTTTCTATCTGGTTGTTCTATAAATTGCTAAGAATAGGATGTTGAAATCAACAACTCTAATAGCAGGTTTTTCTTTCTCCTTACAGTTCTATCAAGGTTTGCTTCATGTACTTTGAGGCTCTGTTGTTTGGCATATACACTTTTAGGTTGTTGTATCTTCCTGGTAGATGGATCCTTTCATCATTATGTAATGTCCCTGTTTGTCCCCAATAGTTTCTCTGCTCTGAAGTCCATTTTTATGTTGTTAATATAGCCATTCAGGCCTTTTTTGTTTTGTATATATTTTACCATCCTTTTTTTCTCAATGTATGTTGCTGCAACTGAAGTTTCTAGTAAACAACATATTGTTGGATTACAGTTTTGTTTTTAAAATCTACTCTACCAGTGTCTTTTAAGTATTTAGATCATATATATGTAAGGTAATCAGTGATATTAGGGCTTAAGTCTGCCATTATTTTGTTTGTTTCCTATTTCTTTTTTCTTACTTTCTTGTGGATTATTGTAACATTTTTTAAGGATTCCATCTTGACTTATTTATAGTGCATTTTAATACATTTATCTCTTAGCTTTCTTTAGTGGTTGCACTAGGTATTACAATATGTATATGTAGTCTACTGGTATTGATATTTTCCTTCTTTTCATATAGATCTCTTTAGCCTCTAAAGTTTTAAAATATAATTGTTGTGTTTCCTCAACATAAACTTCACATAAGATGGTATTATAATGTTTGATTCAAGCATCAAATATGATTTAAAATATTAATGAGAATAGGATGGACTCTTATTATTTACCCCTCTCTTTACTCATTCAGATGTTCTTCTTTCCTTTTTAAAACAATTTTTAAATGTTTTATTTATTTTTGAGAGAGAGATATAAACAGCATGAGCAGAGGAGGGCCAGAGAGAGAGGGAGACACAGAATCCAAAAGACAGGCTCTAGGCTCTGAGCTAGCTGTGAGCACAGAGCCCGACGCGGGGCTCAAACCCATGAACCGTAAGATCATGACCCGAGCTGAAGTCCGACGCTTAAGTGACTAAGCCACCCAGGCGCCCCTTTCCTTTCTGAAGTTCTAAGTTTCTATTATCATTTCCTTCATGATTATAGACCTTCCTTTAGCTATTCTTTAATCGTAGGTTTAGTAGCAACAGATTTTTATAGTTTTTCTTTGAGACTTGTCTTTATTTCCCTTCAATCCTAAAGGATATTTTTGCTGGATATAGGATTCAAGATACTTGTTTTCTTTTAGTTTTGTTTTTTTTTTCTTCCAGTACTTAAATAATATGCCACTTCCTTTTGGCCTCCATGGTTTCAGATGAGAAACTGATGTCATTTGAATTAATGTTCCCCTGTGTGTTTTCTCTGGTTGCTTTCAAGATTTTTGTCTTTAGTTTTTTGCAATTTAGTTATGATATGTCTTGGCATGAATTTCTTTGGGTTTATAATACTTTGGGCTCACTCAATTTCTTGAATTTGTAAATTTATGTGTTTCACCTCAGATGAAATTTTAATACTTTAAAGCTTTGAATGCTTCCCCCTCCGCCCGCCCTCCCACTCTTCTCTCTTTTTGAGAGTCTGACAAGAACTTCAATTCTTTTATTATTGTCCCACAGGTTGCTGAGACTCTGTCCTTTTTTATCTTTTCCCTAGTTTACTTCCTCTGCTGTTCAGATTAGGTAAAGTCTTCTGTATTTTCTCAGATTCACCAGCTCAGTCCTCTGTCATCTTTATGTGATTATATCCAGCAAGATTTTATTTCAGTTATTATATTTTTTAGTTTCATAATTTCCATCCTTTATTATATTTTTTTTGCTAGGACTTTCTAGGCTCTCATCTGTTTAAAGAGAATTCAATTTTCCTGTTGAAGCATTGTTATGATGGTTGCTTTGAAATCTTTGTCAGGTAATTCTCAAATCTCAATTTTCTTAATGTTATCATTTGTTGACTGTATTTTCTTTTTCATGTTCTAACTGTCCTCATTCTTGGTATAATGAGGGTTTTCTATTTTGCCTAGATATTCTGGATATTCTGAGACTCTGGGTTCTAGTTAATTTTTTTTTAGCAAGAAGATCCCCTATTGCTGTGTATTGAGAGCTGAGTGGGTGTGTATGTTTAGCTTCCCACCCGGCCCTGCTAACAACATCCCACCAAAATTGGATACTGACACACTGCCTCGATGCAGATGAGTGATGTGGAAGTTCAGTGCCCCCCAGGCCATGACATTTCCCATGAAAGTGGGGCACCAACTTACTCTGTTCTTTGCCTCAGTAGCATACAAGATCAGCTTCCTGCGGGGCCCTGACACCAGGGAAGGAGAAAGCAGATGGCTGACTCCTATTGCTTTGTGGTTACAGGGTAGAGAGCAGGGGCTCCATGTTGGGCCCCTCTGGCACCAACTGGAGAGAGGGGAGAAAATAGAGTGCCAACTAGCCCCGAGGGTGGAAACTCAGCTCCCCATGAGGAGAGTAGAAGGGAAACCTATATTGAGTAGTCCCACCTCAGATTACCTTAAGTTTCATTGAGGCTGGGTAGAGGTAGAGGCTTAGACTGCTACTGGATCACACCGGCCCTATCCTGGCAG
This sequence comes from Hyaena hyaena, assembly GCF_003009895.1. Classification (NCBI taxonomy): domain Eukaryota; kingdom Metazoa; phylum Chordata; class Mammalia; order Carnivora; family Hyaenidae; genus Hyaena; species Hyaena hyaena. The sequence continues at coordinate 775,756 of NW_024080883.1, forward strand.
AGGAAATGTAACACTCCTGCTTCTGCCCCATGGGGAACAGGAGACTAGCTGCCGATACTACTCCAGCAAGGAAATCTGGCTTGTGCTATCTGCCACTGTCAGAACACATCACCTGGTTCCCAGGGGTGGTGTGGGACCAGACTAGAGTAGGCTGGATAGTGCCAAAAAGGTTTTATGTTGTTTTATCTTCCTTTTCCTGATCCTTTAGCTAGAGCAACTGGTTTTTCTTGGACCTCCCCAACCCTCCACCTCTGCCTACTGGCTGTTCTAGGTTGGTGATTTCTGCAGCACACTGTCTAGGATATATAGGAGGAAATAAAGAAAATTCATGCCATATCATTCCTCAAGTACCAAAGCCTCTAGACAGTCTGCTTTCTTCTGCCTTTTAGAGTCTTCCTATGCTTGTTTGTTGTATTATGTCTTGGGTAGTTTAGTAGTAAAAAGGATGACTGGCAAGGAATAGAGCTACTTCTTGGCAGAACTAGAAGTCCCTCTGTTATAAGTAATTTTAAGCCCTTCACATTAATCTATACTCTCCATTAGCTCTCAATGTCTGATATGTGTTGGTATCTTCTACATGTGCCTTACCTAATTCTTCTCACACAGTGGGCCCTTGATAAATGTTTGGTGAATGTTCAACACTGAACGCTCATTGTATGAAGACATATGCATCCCCTAAAATGGTCAAGCATACAAGGGTACCCGGGTCAGCTATCAGGCTTTAGGAAGAATATCTTCAGATGGTAAAGGAGAGAGGAAGCTCATCTGCATGCATGGTATTACTTCTCTGATCTCTGATATTATATAACATATATCTGGATTGGTCATTGCCTTCTAAGCTAAAAGACAAAGTTTTGAACCCTGAAGTGTGGATTCTTAAGTAACTGTAGCCAATTTAGATTTTTTCAAGCCATCTTAGGTCTTCACCTCCTTGAACTTGAAGGATCTAACTCTAGCAGGGATAAGTTACAAAGTGTTTGTAACTGATACTATGTTGCCAACACTATGGCATCCAGTTCTTCCTAAAAATTCCTTCAAGGATGGATGATATGTGGGAGAAAATTTAAGACTTAAATCTCTGCCAAATATTTCTCCAATTTCATAATTAGTACTGTAGACTCCTTACTCTAAGATATTCTCTAGAACTTGTCTACTAGCAGTCTAGCAACTAATGGATTTCAAATCAGACTTCATGGACAAATGGTATCTGTTGCATTACGACATATTACAATGCGTTACAAATCATGTTAGTATTTCAACTGATACTGGTTGGAGACACTGATTAGTATAAAAGGAGTAAAGCAAGGTTGCTCAGTTTCTCCTATTAAGTCATAATTTTTAGTTTTAGGTATTTAATATTAGGATTGTTAAGGGAAATGAGATTGTTGGGAGGGAGCAGTCTTCAGGAATTTGATTCATTTTCAATCTTTTGGTCTTGGAACACAAAAACTGAGAGACCAATATAAAAAAAGCATTTAAGTGATTTCATGGTGTCTTTGAGGAATGTATTCATCATGTGCTATAAAGAAACAGCAAATCATTGGTCATATTTTTACAAATTAGAATCATGACCTGAAAGTTAATTTTCTCATGTAATTCTATTATAATTGCACTTGTTCAGCCAATACATGTAAAGCTTGATATACAGAGTGAGCAGTTGCTTATGTTTCAATCCAGCTGGCTAGACAAATATAGTCGGTTTTTAAGCAACTACAGGCCTGTAGTCAACTGTTCCTAATGTGTAGTCACAATGACACCTAGTGGCCACATGGGTATTATCTTCTAAAGACCGCATTCATTATGAAGCAAATCCAGAATTACCTGTGAACAACAGACTTGCACTTACTTGGAAACCTTATTGACTCCAAAAGCCACTTGTTGGTTAAGAGATGCAATGATTTTATCTTTCTTCTTAATCTGTATTTGGTTTTCTTGCCACCGAAAAGTCACTGTTTTCAACTGTCTTTTGAAATCCTGATTAATGAAAAATATAATTTCATAGTTAATTCTGTTCAAATTACCAGAAATTGAAAGAAAAATAGGTTCCTTAAAAAGAAAAGAAACTACCATTCACCTGAACAACTGAACTAACTCTGACTTGCTTCAGATATAATGGCACAAGTACTTACTTCACACTGATAGTGCAATTTATAAAGCTGCTGTTGCTGAGCAAGCTTCTCCTTCTCAGTTTCTCCATATTCTGTGGTTACTTTGCTGGTTGAGCCCTAATGAGCAAACAGAATACACGTGCCTTATTTGCCTCTAAAAAGAGCACTAAGACTTTAAAGGAGATTTAAAGTTGCCATCTAATTCCTACTTGTGCTCTGTATCTCAATACAAACATCACTTCTCTGATTAGTTCAGATAAACCCACCTCTCCCCAGTTACAGCATTCACTAAACAGTACCACAGTTATCTGTCTACTGCTGCTACTACTGGGTAACATTACCTGCATGCTTGCCACATTTTTAAGCTTTTTTGGGAGGGGTAATGTTTTTATTGTCGTAAAGACCATATGAGGTAGGCACTTATTATTCCCATTTTAGAGATGATAAAACTAAGTGAAGTACCTCATCCAAGGTTACACAGAAAGTGGAGAAGCCTGAATCCCAACTCTCAATTGCCCAAACACTTAATTAGTACTCAGTCTACCTTAGTTTAATATTCGACTTATCAACCAGATTATAAACACTGTGATCACAGGGACCATGTCTTAGCACAGGTCTGATAAAAAGCAGGTGCTAAATGGTTTTTGAATATATGAGGGCATAAACATTTTCCAAAATGCGTGTGACATTTTTATTCTATTTTGGATACTGAATAAAAATCAAAGGCCTCATATTTAAACTTTAAACAATGTATCAGTTCAGTTAAAATATACATATTCTAATATTATATTTGCAATGGAAAAAGGAGATATGACAATTATATGAATGTTATACTATCAGCCAGGGAATCATTTTTACTAACCATATCCTTAGATAATCAATATTCCTAACATACTATGAAACAGGTTATAAAATTACCTTAGTATAGAATTCTCACTTAAATCAAGTGATTAAAAAATCTGTCCTATGCTTTGTCTAATTTAGTGTTCTGCTGAGCACTCAGATCCTGTTCACATGGACCTTCGCATACACAAACATCATTCCCAGCAGTGACTGCTACAAGGAAAGGAACCACAGGGGGAAAATCTGTTGTACAGTAATGTTTTGTAGACATTTCATTTCTATAACCAGATTAATTTTTTAAAAATGAAAGTTCCCCCCCCTTCTTTAACAAAACTATTTTCTCATGAAAATTAATCCAAGGTCTTTGGTTTTTTGTTTTTTTTTGTTTTTTGTTTTTTGCAAGGAAAGCATTTCTAATCAATATTGCCCAACAATTAAAGCCAGGAAATGGTTTCAGGGCCAAAGTGAAAATTTTCAGCTTCTAAGGTTCTTTTTCCCTCTAACTATGCCTCTGACCCACCCTTCTTGTTTTTTATTGCCCCTTACAAGCACAGCACAAAACACTAGGCTAACAGAGGTTAACGATGGTTTCTGGAAGAAGGGAGGTAGGTCTGTATCCTCTCCAATCAAGCTTACCTGTTCTATCATGTCCAGAATATGCAATTCATCCAGGCTATAGAACTTGTCTTCTGTTGCAGAATCCTCTTGAATATCACTTGCATCATCTTTCATAAATCTACTGACTGGGTGTAGATTTGCTTGCTCTTTCTTCAACTGCTCTTCCTTTCCTACCATATTTGGGCTATAGTGGTGACATAATCAATGTAATCTTTTATAATGGTATATAGTGTTTCTTACCTAAGCCATTGTTTCCCAAATTAATATTGTATTAATCTCATGAGATAGGAGATTGATGGCCAAGGTTAGACAGCGCTTATACACAAGAGTGTATTTCTCTTGATGATTCATAATGAATTTATTTAGCATACATAAGACAGCACTCTCAAGGTACCTATTCTGTTCATTCTAGTGTTTGCAAGAATTGTGAGACCATGGAGTTCATTTGTCAAATTATTAACATCAGTTACTTTGGGAAACAATACTTTGGGAAATAGTGACAAGCATTTCCACATCTGCTATACTATTTTATCATCATAGCATTCTTGAAAAGTAGGTTGGTTTAAGCAATTTCATTGCTTAGGTCCAGTGTACATTTAAATAGTGGGCTGCAAATATCAACATAAAGTAGATTTTAAAATGGAGATTCTATGGTAACAAGACTTAAAAAAACTGTAGGGGTAACATAGGAAACTAGTTAACTAGGAACCACTAAAAAAATGAAAATACTGTAAGTGCAATGGCAACTAACTCGTTTTTATACCTAGTTAGTAGCTATAAATCTCCTTCCTAATTTCATTAAATAGCAACAAGAAATAGTACTTTTATTTATAACATGATATAAATGACGTGATTAGTGACTAGAAAGAAAATAGGTAACTCTAAGATGCATTATTACTTCTTTTAGGTCACAGAAACCTAGAAAAAAATGTCATCTAATGTTTGTAGAGTAACTTGCAAAAAACTATAAAACACTGAGGTATTCCAAATGACTGAGGTATTCCAGAATGACTCAAATATTTTGGAAAGTTCAATGAAATCAAATGCTTGTGTAGCCCACTGGTTCCCAACCCCAATTTTCCAAATTATCTGAAGAACTTTTTAAAATTGTATTTTTCCAGCTACCCTGACAACTGTAAATATATACATGAATCTGTATTTTTGAAAAGTTCTAGAAGATTATTCTGAAATGTTTAAAGTTTAATAATAGCATTGGAATAATACAGGAAAATGTTTTTATCAGTAAGAGATGCAAACTGAAGCATGTAGAGGTAAAATTACATGATATTTGGGACTGAAAACACTTCAGCAAAGAACAAAATGTTAAAGGAAAAAGTGAAGCAAACGTGGAAAAACAGTGTAACTGTTGAATCAGGATGATAGGTATATATATTAATGTAGATACATTATTCTCTTTACTTTTGTGTATATGTGAAAATTCTCGTATCATAACAAAGCTCCCTGGGTGATCTGATGATCTTCCAGTTTGTGTCTACGCTATAGGTAAAATAAGCAAAATGATTGATAGCACTGTTTGATTTGTTAGTAAGTTGTTTTTATGGCTTCTAGACATGGCTTGAAAAAAGTAAAAAACCAAAAACAATAAAAAAAATTATTGCTCTAGTGGCTCAACTTGTTGACAGAGAAAGTGAAAACCTATCCTTGGATGATGAACTATTAGCAAGTAGCTCACATCCATTATCAATGAGAAAATATCAACTACAAGTGATGACTTTCAAGTTAAAATATGTTCTTGCTACCAATTTAAAGATATCTTAATAATTTATGTCCTCACAGTGAGTTCTCTAAAGTTAGCAACTTTCAATTAAACTTTCTGGTGGGTATAATGAATCTCTTCATTACTATCTCCCCGACTTCCACCCACTAATCCTCTGTCATCAGTCACAGAGTTGTATGCCACAATGATCTTTAGACATTAAAAGGTTTCCCATAAAGATTCAGAGTTCGCGGTTAACAACTGGAATTAAAAACCACCACTGCCACCACCACCTGTGTGTTAATTAAACAAACCAAAACAAAACAAACTCTTTTGTAAAAGAGGCCAGTAGGACAAAGAATAATCTGATTTTTAAGGTTAAGTCTTACTTAAATTTAGATTTGGCTAACCACAATCCAGACTACATTTTAGAAGATTTTATGCTGGATCCAAATTAGTCTTTAACTCTTGAACAGCCTTATAGAAAAATGGTGAGAGATTCTATTCTCCCAAATTAAATGATAATTCAACTTTTTGTTACTCTTAAGTGACAAGTTATTAAGAAAAGGAACTGTACTCTCTTCTTCCAGAACACTTCCCGAGGCCAGGCTGTGTCACACTGGTAAAGCACACTTTGAAAATACTCAGAAAAATTTAAAAATTAAATAAATACTTACACCTGTTCTTCTTTTGATTCCTTATTCTGAAAAACATCATCAAGAATTAGTAATCTATATCAACTAGGCCAGTATAGCACAGTGAGGTGACTGCAATTAGGTCAGTGTGTCTCAGTCTTTTTTGACCACAACCAAATTCAGAAATATATTTCACATCATGATGTAAATGCACTTATATAGAGATCTTATTAAATTTCAGTTTTATACTTATGTATAAGTCACTAAATAAACTTTACCCATATTATAGATGTTATAGACTGCAAGTTTATGCTTTTCCCAAATTCATATGCAGAAATCCTAACCCTCAATGTGATGGTAAATAGCAGTAGGGCCACTGGAAAGTAATTAGGTTTAGATGATGCTATGAAGTCTTCATGATAGAATTAGCGGCCTTATCAGAAGAGACCAGTGAGCTAGGTCTCTTGCTCTTCTGTGTGCTCTCGCTACCATGTGATGACACAGCAACAAGTTAGCCATCTGAAAACTGAGAAGAGGGCCCTCACCATACACCAAATCTGTTAGCACCTTCATCTTGGAGTTCCCAGCCTCCAAAAGTGTGAAAACTGTTTGTTGTTCAAATTACCCAGTCTATGGTAGTTTGTTATAGCAGCCTGAACTAAGACAATATATAATTAACTGTGAAACTTTTTTTACTCTAATTCTATTTATTTTATAAAATGGTAGTTGTGACCCACTACATTGATTTTGTCATCTACCAATGAGTCAGAAAAAACTTAAAAATCATTGAGTCAGATATTGAAAGTAAATATTGGGGTTGAGTTCGTACCTACTGGTAATCTTGGGACAGGGTATGTGTAATTCTCCTTTATGGAATACTGTACTAACTATAAGAGTTCTTGAAAATCTACATACAAGGTGAAAGCAGGCTGATATATTAAGAAATATTATAGAAAATGAAGTGTCAGGGAGATGACAATTAGAAGGAAATGTTATAAAAAAAACCTAAATTTTGTTTATTAAAGTAAAACTATAAAAGCAACATAGTACATAAAGGTAGTATCAAGGACACTCAACACATATTAATTGTATTAATCACTCTTATACATTACCCTTCTATTGAGTATTAATTACTTTTATATAAATTACAGTATTCACTTCTACCACCACCTCTTGTCTACAAGAAACTTCAGGATCTCCCTCCCCATAGATTCCATGATGTATTTACAAATTTGTTCTGCTTTATTGTCTGTAAACTAAGAGAATTTTGCATTTCAGCATCTGATCAATGTCCTGTGTCAATTAGATTCCACAATTTAGAACTACCAACTCCTACCTTGGTTCCAGTATACCTGAATAACTGAACTGAAAGACATTTATTTGGTTGTTCATAATGAACATCTAGTGTAACTGCATAGTTTCTGAAACTTTTTAGCTCTTCCCATGACAACTTTTTGTCAACACAAGAATCAGCCTGTTTTACATGAACCTCAGCAACTTCCCTGCTGTAGAGAGCACATCCAATTTGAAGGGCTAGATTTATTTTCTGCCATGTTTCCTTCCTTCCCCAAGGCTTCATCACAAAGCCTTCTGTTCTTCTGCCATCTGCTTTACCTCCTTTTTCTATTCTTAACCCTCAATTCCCCTGGGTGGGAAGTAGGAGTGGGAAGGAGGATCTATTTAACTCCCAAAAGAGTTATTTATAATTTGGATATATTAGAAGCTAAATACTAAATTCCTAACTGAAACAAAGTAACTATTAAGTCACTATATATGCTAGTTAGAAGTTACCTGCACTGTTTCCTCTATTTGCTAGACAAATATTTCTTTTTCATCATATTCTTCCAGAGTCCCTGATAGATCTTTTTAAGACTTCAACTAATGTTAGGTAGAGATATTACAAAACAAATAATTAACAGAGGACACATTTCATTCATAGAAACTTTGTTGTTATTCTGTATAACATAAGGTAATTTATGTATGGTAGAATTTTTCATGAGGAAAACTCCTCATTAGAGAATGTGATGTACTCAGCTTTTTACAGCTGGCTCCTTACCACTATAACTAGACAATTCTTTGTACCAATAATAATGTATATTACTAGGACTACTGTATGTGAACTTCTCATATGCAAACATTTCAGCATTTTTAGGTCCCATACTTTAAAATTTAGATAATAGATAGCTCTCTTCTAATGTCCAAATCTTATATTCATAAAAATATCTTATTTTCAAAGTATCTCAACTTCTTCTAATAAAATAAATTAGAAAAAAACTTAGGTCAGGGTACCTGGATGGCTTAGTAGGTTAAGCGTCTGACTTTGGCTCAGGTCATGATTTCACAGTTTGTGAGTTCAAGCCCCATGTTGGGCTCTGTGGTGACAGCTCAGAGCCTGGAGCCTGCTTCCGATTCTGTGCCCCTCTCTCTCTCTGCCCCTTCTCTACTCACATTTTGTCTCTTTCTCTCAAAAATAAACATTAAAAATTCTTTTCTTAAACTTAGGTTGTTATAAACAATAATAAAAGCTTCCTGACATTCAATGAGATACTTTTACTATTATTAGCATATGAATTTTTGAGCTGTATTTACATTTATTTTCCATTGTGTTTATTACCTGTTTAATTTCAACTTAACATAAAAGTTGGGTTTTCCATTTAACTAAAATTGAAAATCTGAATAACCATATTTTAATTTGTTGTAAGAGACAAACTATATACCTTTGGAAACAAGAGGTATGGTCTGACAGCTGCAGATTTAGTTGGCCAGCTTTATGTAGTCTCAGACCTGGGATTTACTAATGTTTTGGTAAGAATTAAAAAGTATCAAATTAGTAGATCAGTGTGTGTTTTATTATACAAGAGCTGCCTAGAAGTAAGTCTTCTTATTCATGTCTTTTAAAAACATACTTTAATTTTCAAAATAACTTTTGAGTGAATAAATTATAATAAATTATGATAAATATGAAAATTATATTGATATTTTATGATCAAAGCATAATCTTTATTCTGTTTTTCATCTAAGTGTTTTGTAAATTTGCCTTCATTATGCTAAATTTCATTTATGACTAAAATTTATGTATACCTCCAAAATTAAATAACATTGGCTTACCAGATTGTATAGTTGGTCAAATATTCTCATTGCATTAGTTTATAATATAATCTACAGATTATACTTAGATTTTAAATATATGGTTCAGGCCAGAAAAACATTTTTTTTTCTTTTTTACCATAAAGCTTGCATAGCATAGTGGTTAGCTACATACTTGATTTAAAGGAAAAGAACCAACCAATCAAGAAAAAACTCTTGAGTCCAAATCCATAGGAATCTACAAACATCAAGAGTGAATTAAAACTTAAAGTATGAACTTTGGGTGATTATGATGTGTCAGTGTAGGTCCATCAATTGTAATAAATGTACCACTCTGATGGGGGAAGTTGATAATGTGGGAGGTTATTCACGTGGGGATGTCAGAGATATATGGAAAATCTCTACCTTCCCCTCAATTTTGCTTTGAACAACAAAAATTGCTCTAGAAATATAGCCTTAGTTAAAAAATAAAAACAAAAAAAGACTCAAATTTCCTTTGTAATTTCCCAAGCAATTAAGAGACTTTCTGCTAAAACTCTGCTATAGATCATAACAGTAAATTGTTCATTTGTAATTGGCAAAACGCAAAGAAAAAGCATCAATGAAGCTTCTTGCATTTGTACAATTTTTGCACATTATTGCCCTATTGGCAGAATTTTGGACATAAGGAAGAAAATCAAGATTTCTTAAGGTTGTAAAAAAATACTTCTGAATATATCACTGGAAATATGATGAAAGGCTTTTTATAAAATGCTGAGTAGGCATTTTTAAAATGAGAATGGAATGCAGAAATTTCCAAGTAACTCAGTTTCTTACTTGTATGTTTAAATGTATAATTATCATTTAGGGAAGTGAAGTAGGACACAATGGGAGTTTAAATCATTCAGGGTCTCCCATATATAGGCTCCTCTATAACCACATATTCACTAAACTATTGACATTTTTTTAAGTTTGTTTATATATTCATATTTATATTTATGTTCATATTTACTTATTTATATTTATCTATCTATTGATCTATCTAATTTATTTATTTAGTTAAAGAGACTGCACACGCTGGGGAAAAATAGAGAAAGCGGGAGAGAGAGAATCCCAAGTAGGCTCCGCGCTGTCAGTGCAGAGCCTGATGTGGGGTTGAACCCACGAACCATGAGATCATGACCTGAGCCAAAATCAAGAGTCAGACGCTTAACTGATTGAACCACCCAGACACCACTAAGCTATTGATATTTATAAGTCATTTGTGCTATATGCCTACTTGAACTAATTTTAAGTTCTAACAGTGAATCCATGTATTAAACCCATGTGTTCATAATCAGACATCTCTCTATAATAATGCTAATACAGTCACTTACCTTTTTATTCTTAGTCTTTTTCTTTTTCTTTGGTTTACTCTTAGCCTGACAAGAAATAAGGTAATTAACATGCAATGCAAATCACACAGTAAGTTATTTTGCAAAATATTATTTCCTCTAACCACTGAAATATTTCATCTTTTAATATTATATGTCACATTTTCTTTCTAGATTCTATAGAAAATTATTTTCACTTTCGCTCTTATTTTAATCTTAGTCTTTTGCTCTTGAGAGATCATTGATCTCTAAAGGAATAGCATAATATCAATGAGGAGGCTACAGAAAAAAGCTCACAGATCCTCACTTGCATATGTGCATGCATGAGCAACAAAGGAGGAAGGGAGGGACCTACAAAAAATCAACATATTCAGTTCCATAAGAGAAAAAATTAAGCCCAGGAGTAATTTAGTGACCTTATAAAACTAACGTTAAAGAAACAGAGAGATTCCATCCTGCATGACTTTAATTCTACCCCGTGTAAATGGCATTGAAATATCATGGTTTCCTCTTTTCTCTCTTCTTCTTTCCCCAATATTTTCTCCTACTTTATATTAACTTCCCACTTCCATCGTCATCACTCAGGATGAAGAAACATTCGGAAATCTAGCATAGTACCTGACACATAACAAGTGTTCAGTAAATGCTGGCAAAATAAAAGGTTAAGGCAGGGAAGATTTTGGAAGAAGTACTAGAGAAAGAACTATTCCAATTCAAATTCTGTGTGAACGCTGATAAATGTAAACTAAGATTGTCTGGAATGCTGTAAATAAAGCACATGTAACAAAGTACAGGCCCTGATTTAAGTTGTTCTAATTTAAATATTAATGAGAGCTTATACTTCCTGGAGATCTTTAGTAGATTCTGTTGAAGATTCACTGGGTATGGATGCTCCATCTTTATTCATTTCTGCTAACTGTATTTCAGGGTTTGATTTCACATTTATATTGTACTCCATAAGAGGTGGACTTAGTTCTTCCTCATTCTGTAACTCTTCTATTTCAATACCTAAATGTTAAAAAAAAAAACAAAAAAACTCAAAATCAGGATGCGTTTAGTTTTAGCCTCTTATCACTATTATAAAGATATTTTTACCCCCCTAAAACACTATCCCAGGAACAGAAAGAAATCTTATTTTCTTCATTTACTAGGTGAAAATAAAATGCCCATTTATCAGTGACCAAAAAGGTACTGATACTAGCTTAGAACCAATCAGTACAAACCCAAATGCTAAGATACTTTATTGTTATGTTAAGTTGACTCTAAATATTAGATATTCTAGAACTTAAGTTGACCCTAAATACTAAGTTTTTTGAGGATTCTGACATTGATCCAATTAATACTGCAACTAGTAAAATTTTAGGATAATGAAATAGTTTTTAACTTAAATATTTTTATTAATTTTACTTCAAACAAAACCCATGGTGTTGTTTTCTAAAGTATAATTTTAACTGCAGGATATGAATTGCTTTTAAAAAACAACAGCACAAAAACGGAAATTAAAAAAATTAGCAACTCACCACATGGCAAAAAGTACATAGTCTAACAGTGGAGAGTTAAATAGATAAAGCTACAGAAGCCAAAAAATAGCATATTCACGTGAGCAGGTAGAGCAAGCAGTAGGCATTTTTGCCTGTTGAAGTGTCCAGTGTGCCAAAAGTTAATCAACTATACTCGGGTAAATTGTGGTGACGTGCATTAAGACCAAAGAGTAAAAAGGCTCATACTACATTCAGCTGACCAGTAGTAGTTTGACCACATGATTTTCCAAGCTTATAACAAATAATAGTTTAGCTGACCAAGTAAAATGTCTAAAAGTATCCCTTAGCTATCCCAAGTTGAAAGGTCACCGAGGCATTTTGTTTTTCAACATACTTACGTTGACTGCCCGTTATGGACTGTAGAGCAATTCCTATGATACATAAAGAAAAAATTTAGATGTACAATTGCAAATATAACCAACAAATATCTGACTGGGACTAAGAAAAGTCCGAACATTTTTACATTGCACCAATTACTTTCATAACTGTAAATACAACCAGCTTCACTCATGAATCCAGTTTAAACAAGGCATAATCTTTAAATTGTAACATAAAGGTTATAAACTCATGTTTAGAGAAAGAAAACAAAACTTTAATAGTTCATAATAGATAATGCCTAGAATATAAGCACTTTAAAACAAGCAGCAAATTCTTACAATTTAAACTTTTAAGGTCACAAAGTAATAATAGTCAATTATGAAACAAACTTCCATTGAAAGTCTGAGCATTTTTTTAGCAATATGAATTATCCTGATCAGCCCTCCCTCTCGTCCATTAATATTTATTAAGTACCTACAATGCATTAAGGCTGTATTAAGCTCTAGATATTGAATGGTGAAGAAATAAGAACCTTAACAGTGATTCAGTGAGAACAATGGATATTAATCAAACAAATGAAAACAGGAACTGTGATAATTACTAGGAAAGAAAAGATGCTAGGGAAGCCTCTATTAAATTAGGGACTGAAGCTTTTGGGTCTACCTAAGTGAGAATTGTTTGAAATGCTTTGAATTTATTTAGTGTTTAAATATTTCCCAAATATTACCTTTATTCTCATTTGTTATTAAGAATCATAATGAAGTGAGGAGCCTAGGTGGCTCAGTCAGTTAAGCCTCTCTGACTCTTGATTTTGGCTCAGGTCATGATCACATGATTGTGAGATCAAGCCCTGAACTGGGCTCTGCACTGGGCATGGGGCCTGCTTGAGATTCTACCTCTCTCCCTTCCTCTTCCTCCCCCCCCGCCACTCCCCTGCTCATGCTCTCTCAATAAACAAATAAATGAATAAACCATAAATAAATAAATATCTTCTTAAAGTAAGTGTTAAAAAAAAGCCTTTTTTAACTCAAGGGTTCTTGCATGACTTTCTTATATCATCAAAGTCAGCATTCTCTTCTCTTATACTCAAAGAAGGCTCTGAAGGGTTAAGCAGGAAAACACAATGGTATCCCAGGACCTTAGTAAAAGGACTGTTATTGGGGCCTAGCAATGATCAATGATAGTAGTTCAACAATTATGAGAACCTGGTAAGTTGTATCTTTACAAAGCATCAGTGTGGTCATCAGTTGCTCCCTAGGTAGTATGACTAATAACTTGGGACCAGGAAAAGTCACCTGGAATAGCCAAGTAAAGGTTTCAGTGATGCTGACATGCCTTGAACTCCACTCCCCATGATGACAACTGGGAAGCCACCCAGGAATGTGGGAGAGGAGGTCTGAAGTCTTTCCCATATGAAGAGACAATATCTGAGAATGGCTACTGCTGACCTCAGACATTACCTGATTTTTAAAATTACCATGGGCATGGCCAATGGATAGCTGCCAAACTTTTAAATTAATTGTCATGGTTCTGCTGGAAAGGAGGAGAAAACATATAACCATGTTATCTAAAAGGCCATACTTGAAACATATAGTACCTGTATTTCATGGTTTTAAGCATCCTTAATTTTATAGTAGTGATAAAACTCCTTTAGTTAAAAATCTTCAACAATTCCTTTCTGAAAACAAAAACTCCTCAACATGGCAAGAGAGATCATCTTGAATGTATTCTCTTTGTTACCTCTCTCCTACTTTGATTTCAGTAAGGCCAAACTTTTTAGTTCCCTGCATTATAATATATTTTTATGTTTCTATACCTTTGTTCTTGTTTCCTTCTGAAATGTCCTTCTCCATCTTCTTCACTGGGCTAACTTTTACAGGTCATTTAAGAATTCCTTAAATATTACACTCTCCAGAAAGCTTTTTTGGACTCTCAGGGTAGGATCTCCCATGGTATTCTGGAACATCTCTAGTACTATAATTTTTAGTAGTTTCTTGATGAGTCTATCCTCCCAAGAATGTGAGCTCACTGAATCTCCTGCCCTTAGCACTGTGTCTGGCACATGGCAGACACTTAGTGAAGGCTTACCAGCTGAAGTAAGTAATTATTTTGTACCTTGTTGATAGCAGGATAACATCCTCTGGATGATTTCTGGTACTGGTATACCTAGATAGATGGACAGTTGATGGTAATCAAGGGAGATATTCTCAATGGGATTCTCTTTCACTTTGTCAATATCTTCTTGCTTCATCCCAAGGCGCAGAAGAATATCTGAAACTTTTTTCCAAATTGAATTGAACTGTGACTCAGTGAGACCATTCATCAAAATCTCACTAAGGAGGATATCCCTGTGTTTGCACAGCCTCAAGATGTCGGCAGACTTAGAGAGATCAGAAGATGGTGGTTCCATATTCCAGCCTTTTTTGGGTGCAGGGAATACATTCAAATGTTTTATAAGAGCTAATAGGAGATATAAGTCAAACTGTTTGGACTGTGGTAGCTCCTTGTTTGGGGGATAAAGCAGATGCCATGCTCCACCCAAAGGGTGATTGGTCCAAAGATGGTTGTAGTAGGGTTCCAGCACACTCTTGTGTATGAGAAGCTCTTTTTTCAAAAGAAGGGGTGGCATAGCCTCATCAAATATTTGCCGGACAGTATCAGTACCAGAAATGATAATTATATGAAGCAGATGATAGAAATAATTATAATCAAGTTTGAAGATAGGCATTTCATCTGAAAATGAATTTTGAGAAGTCAAAACATTCCACATTAATGTTTTTCTATGTGGTCTCTCTTACTACATCCTAAGCTCCTGAAGGACAGGGACGATTCCAAAAGAATGAAATACAGTATAGTGCTTTGCCACAGCCAGTACTCAATAAGCATGCTGCTGTCTCGCTGTCAAAAAATCCCAACAAAAACAGTATGTTCCCAAGCAAAAGTAATCACAAAGACTAATCACCACAGAAGCCTTTCAACCATCCAGGGTTTTGTTCAAGTAAATGAGCTTTTGCAACCAAATGGCAGAAAACTTAGGCCTTTGGAAATTCTGAAGACTTATAAAAATGTTAACTGTCAGTGTTTAATTATACTTTATTTAAGCAATTATATTTTATCTTTATCAGCACTGCCCAGTAGAACTTTCTGTAATAAAAATGTTTTAGATGTGTACTATCTACTAGCCACTGAACACTGGAAATGCTGTTTTGACAAATGAACTGAATTTGAAATCATATCCAAGTTTTATTAATTTAAATAGCTGCATATGGCTAGTGGCAACCATATCAGACAATAGAGAACTATATAAAAAAACATTAAGTGATCTAATGCCTTGCTATCCCAAGTGCAGTCCACAGACCAGCAGTGGCATCCCCATGGGGGCCTGCTAGAAAGACAGATTCTTAGCAACCACCTCCCGCCCTCACCCAGAGCTACTGAATTCGCACCTACATTTTAACAAAATCAACAGATGATTTAAATATATATTAAAGTTTGAGACACACTGGCCTGATGACATATTAATGATTTATCTCAATCAAATAATATACTAAAAATAAATTAATGATTAAGTAGATATTTCATCAATGAAGTGGAATAAGGCATGAGAATGAACTATTTGAGATTTTTCTGGTTGAATAGCACTTCCAAAGGAGGAAACTAGACTGTAGTGAATCTAAAAGTAGTAAGAACTTGATATATGATGGTATATTTTTTGTATGAATATTAAAATATGTACGTATCATAAATGGTAGCTTTATTATTTTATCATTCATGATTCTGCTTCCTTCATGACTCTGCTTCAAGAAATTTAAAAACTAATATTCTTGTTTGATATACTTGACATATACTGTGGAGGCAAGCAAGGTTACAAAGCAAGTGACCCAAGGAGCTTTCTCTGGGTGGCCACATAAGAAGCTGGCTAGGATCACGGACACTCATTTCCCCTAGCAAGAACTGACATCAAACTATTCTTCCATGCGACTCGGAGCCCTAAAAGTCTCCAAGTGGCATTGCTGACCAGCTGACATTCATAAACAGCTGGCATTTAAGTTTAGACTACCTGGCCTTGAGTGCCAAATTGTCATGCCTTCCATTTCGCTCTATTAACAGGGAATGCAGTAAGAGAGGAGGTTTTGGTAGGGAAAACCTGCTGGAGTCTAATCGCACTGTGTAGTCAGCAGCGATATACCAGACTTGACAAACCTCTCTAGGATGCCAAGGTAATGTAAGACCCATACACCTGCTGATCTTTCTGTCCATGAATTTCAGCCTATGACAAGTGATACTTACTTAGTGTAAACCCAAGCCCAGTGAATGACAAACATAAACACATGGTTGTCAATGGTATGATACTGCACAAAGCAAGTCAAACTTTAATACGCTTTTCAAGAGACATATAAGAATAAAACAGTACCTTTTGCACTAAATTTTAAACTGATCTTCGGTCTTATATCAGTATCATTAATTTTCAGAGACATCAACTTTTTATAACTGCAAGTAGAAAAAAATAAGTTACAGTGAATACCAAAGTTAGTCAAGATTTCTGATATCCGCATGGCTAAATAAGTGAATAGTGTCCTCTCCTCCTTCTCCTGGAAAAATTTAAAAGCAAAGGAGAAAAGGGAATGAACAAACAAAACCCACCAACAATAAGCCCATACTGTCATTTTCGTTGGAATTACCAAATAGAATTGCTAGATCTCATACAGAAAAAATAAAAGAAAGAAAGGCTGTGTGACAGCAGAAATATTGTAAAAAACCAGCCAATCTATAACTCCTCCCAGACCCTTCTCCAACATAAGATCTTCTTATCAGCCACTAATCCAAGAAAACTCATTTAATGACTAGTGATTTTTTAAAAGGACAACAAATTAATTAGCATAATAGAAATAACTTTAAAAAATGAGGGTTAAAAGTAGCAAAATTTATTAAATAGACTGAACACTATGTAAATGCTGCCATAAAACAGATGCAAAACTTGAGACCTGGCACTGAGATGAACTCTCCCACAGAAAACAAAACAAAAATAGGACAATACCACCAGAATGTTTTAAGTTTAACAAGGACAGAGCTTTAGGTGTCAGTGGTTGTTAGGTGTTTTATCTCCAGCATCAAAACACTGCCAACCATACACTACACTGGAAACATCTTAAACTAACAATATGAAGTACTGGCAAAGATAATGAGTAAGAGAAAGATATTCTATACTGCTGGTGGGAGTGTAACTAGGTAAAACCACTGTGGGAAACAATTCAGCAAAACCTAGACAAGTTGAAGGTATGGACAGATGGCCTACTGACTCTACTCCTAGGGATATATTCTGGAATACTTTCTATACATTTACATCTGGAGAACATCCAAGCATGTTCATCATAGCACTGTTGTTATGGTTATAATTCAGAAATAACTGATATTTCTACCAGTGTAATTAACATAGTATAACCATACAATAACATTATAATAGCATTATAGTAATGAAATGGAAAAACTCTGAGAATTCATTATACAAATAATGTATAGTTAAGTATAAAAAACTAAAGTGTTTAAATGTATATAAAGTTCAGAACAGAAAAATTAAACTATATTAATAAGTAACAATATATTATCAAGTTTATATCCAGAAGTAAAGCATGACAACAAATGCACTAAAAGGTGGAATGATATGGAAACAGTATTGTAAGGTTCATACAATACTTATACTATACATACAATAGTATAGTACGGAAAATGAACTTTGACAAGTTAAAAACGTATATATAAGTCTTAGAGCAATCATGAGAGAGAGACAGAGACAGTGAAAGACAGAAAGAACAAACAAATCAAGGAAAGACAACACAAGAAACAGATGGGAAAAATTGAAAACAACCAGGAAGAAGGTAGATTTAAATCCAGCCATATCAGTAACTACAGCAAATTTATATGGAACATCCCCATTTAATAGACAGGCATTGTCAGGCTGGATATAAAGAAGGAAGGCCTATGCTGTCTATAAGCAACTCTCTTTAAATACAGTCACATGTAGGTTGAGGTAAAAGATGCAGAAAGATATACCATACAAATATTAATCTAAAGAAGATACAAAATGACTAATAGGTACATGAAAAGGTGCTAATGTTACTAATCATCCAGAAAATGCAAATCAAAACTACAATGAGAGATCATCTCACACCTGTTGGAGTGGCTATTACTGAAAACACAAGAAATAAGTAATGGCCAGGATATGGAGAAAAAGGAACCCTGTGCACTGCTGATGGGAATGCAAAGCGATATAGCCACTAGGGGAAACAGTATGGCAGTTCCTCAAAAAATTAAAAATAGGGGCACCTGAGTGGCTCAGACGGTTGAACATCTAACTTCGGCTCAGGTCATGATGTCTTTCGTGAGTGTCAGCCCCGTATCGGGCCCCGTACTGACCACTCAGAGCCTGGAACCTGCTTGGGATTCTCTCCCTCTGTCTGCCCCTCCTCCACTTGAGCATTTTCTCTCTCTCTCTCTCTCTCTCTCTCTCTCTCTCTCAAAAATAAACATTAAAATGGGTGCCTGGGTGGTTCAGTCAGTTAAGCATCCAACTTGGCTCAGGTCATGATCTCAGTGTTTGTGGGTTCAAGCACCGTGTCAGGCTCTGTCCCTGACAGTTCAGTGTCCAGCCACTTGAGCATTTTCTCTCTCTCTCTCTCTCTGTCTCATTCTCTCTCTCAAAAATAAACATTAAAATGGGTGCCTGGGTGGTTCAGTCAGTTAAGCATCCAACTTGGCTCAGGTCATGATCTCAGTGTTTGTGGGTTCAAGCACCGTGTCAGGCTCTGTGCCTGACAGTTCAGTGTCTAGAGCCTGCACCAGATTCTGTGTCTCCCTCTCTCTGCCCCTCCTCTGCTTGCATTTTGTCTCTCTTTCTCTCAAAAAATACGTATTAAAATAAATATATATATTTTTAAAAACTTAAAAAAATTAAAAATATAATTAAGCCAGCAATCCTCTTTGGGGTATATATTATATATCCAAAGGAAACAAAATCTCTATCTTGAAGAGATAGCTACATATCCATGTTCACTGCGGTATTATTTACAATAGCCAGGACATGAAAACAAATAAATGTCTATCAATGGATAGATAAATGGATCAACAAAATATGATTTTTCTACACAGACATGCATTAGAATACTATTTAGCCATAAAAAGGAAATCCTGCCATTTGTGACCACATGGATGAACATGGAGAGCATTATACTAAGTGAAGTAAGCCAGACAGAGAAAGACAAATACTGTATGATCCCATATATATAGGAGCTAAAAACCCCAAACACACAAAAACAGAAAGTAGAATGGTGGTTGCCAAGGATGAGGGTGTGGGGAAAATGATTAAGGGGGTCAAATGGTACAAACTGGGATCCAATTCCAATGTACAGCATGGTGACTACAGTGAACAATATTGTTTGTATATTCAAAAGTTGCTAAGAAAGATCTTCAAAGATCTCATCACACATACTCAAAAAAAATGTTAACACATCCATCATCTCACACAGTGATTCCCACCTCATTGTGGGAATCATTTCACAATATATAAATATCAAATCATCACTTTCTATACCTTAAGCTTACACAATGTTCTATGTAAGCTAGGAAGAAAATAGCAGCAATATAGAAAAAAAATAAATAGATCATGACCAACTATTCTTTATCACAGGAAATAAGGTTGATTCAGCATCTGAAAATAATGTATTCAGCATATTAACAGGTTAAAGAATAAGAGGAAAACCATATGATCATCTCAATGCATACAGAGAAGCATTAATTCAATACTCACTCATGATAAAAAGAAATTCAGAAAACCAGGAAAACAAAAGAATTTATTCAACCTGAAAAGGGGCAACTATAATCTATAGCTAGCAACACACTAAATGGAGAAAACCTGAAGTCTTCTCCCTAAGATCTAGAAAAGACAATAATGTCTTTTTAACATTGTACCAAAGGACTGAGCCAGTGCAGTAAGAAAAATAAACAAAAAGTATATAAATTGGAAAAAAGAAATAAAACTGTTTTTAGACACAGACAATATGATCATCTACTGAAAACCTCAAAGAAGCTACAAAATGATATTAGAATTATTAAATACCAAGTCACAGGATATATGTTCAATATATTCAAATTGATTCCATATAATACAAATAAGTAGAAATTAAAATTTCAAAAGTACTATTTGCAACAGCATAAAAAACAAAATACATCTGGATAATTGGACAAAATATTTACAAGTCCATACAGAGAAAACTACAAACATTCCTTTGAGACATTGAAGAAGTTATAGTTAAATGTAATTATACTCCATGTTCATGGATAGTAAGCCTCAATACTATTAAGATGCAAATCAGCTACAAACTGAGCTATAGATTCAGCATAATCCCAATCATAATCCCAGAAAAAGTTTGGGCACATTTTTAAGATGTTTCTTAGATTCATTATTGAACAGCAAAGGATCTAGAACAGAAAAAACTAGATTTGAAAATTAAGAATAAAGTTGAAATCATACCACCTAACTTTAAAAGATAATAAAAAGCTATAGTAATGAAGATAGCATGGTATTAGTAAATGGACAGATATACAAATAAATGGAATACAAAAATGAGTTCAGAAAAACAATACATATAGTCTACAGATTTTAGACAGATATAGATGGGACAGAGTGAACCTTGACCCTTATGTCACACCACATGCAAAAATTAACTTGAAATGGATTATAAATCAGGGGCACCTGGGTGGCTCAGTCGGATGTGTTCAACTCTTGATTTCAGACCAGAGTTTGTATGTTGGGCTCCTAGCTGACAGCATAGAGCTTCTCTCTCTTCTCTTTCTGCCCCTTCCAGACTCTCAAAATTAATTAATTAATTAATTTTAAAAAGAGAAATGGATTATAAATCTAAGTGTAAAACCTAAAACTAAAAAACTGTTAGGAAAAATATAGGAGAAAATTTTTGAGATTTGGGGTGGAAAAAATTTTCTTAAAACATGAAAAGCATTAGCAAAAAAGAAATGTTAAGACTTCACTGAAATTAAGAATTTCTGCATTTTGAAAGATACTTTTTAGAAAATAAAAGGCAAGCCATGGCCTGGGATAAAATATTTTAAAAATACATATTAGATAAAGAATTTGTATCTGGAATATACAAAGGAATTTTACAACTCAAAGTAAGACAAACAGTCCAATGTAAAAATGGGTGTAAAATTAGAATACACAATTCATCAAAAGATATATAGGTGAAATAACACATGTATAAACATGTGGAAAGATACTCAACTTCATTAGTCATTAGGCAAATGCAAATAAAAACCACAGTATACTATTACACACCTGCAGAGAAACTAGAACTCTCCTCCACTATTAGCACAAATGTAAAATGTATACCTATGTTGAAGACCATTCAGCAGTTTTTTATAACATTAAACATACACCATAAGACTCATCACTCTTGCTTCTAGGAATTTACACAAGAGAAAGGAAAGCATAAGTCTATACAAAAAGTGTGTAAGTGAATATTTACAGCAGCTTTAATCATAATAGCCCAAGCCAGAAACAACTCAATGTCATCAACTACTGAATGAATAAATAAGCTGTGGTACATTTATACAATGGAAACTACTTAGCAATAAACAAAAATAAACCAGTTTTGGGGTGTGAAAGTGGCTCAGTTAAGCGTCCGACTCCAGCTCAGATCATGATCTCATGGTTCGTGGGTTTGAGCCCTGCGTCAGGCTGTGTGCTTGACAGCTCAGAGTCTGGAGCCTGCTTCAGATTCTGTGTTTCCCTCTCTTTCTGCCCCTCCCTGGCTCGTTTTCTCATTCTCTCTCTCAAAAAAGAATGAACATTTAAAAATTTTTTTAATTAAAAAAACCCTAGTGATACATGCAATAACATGGATGACTCTCAAAAGCATTATGCTAAGTGAAAAAGTTCAGATACAAAAGGTTTCCCTATTAAAGGAGAGTCAGTAAAAAGCAATACTATGAGGACAGAAAGCACATGAATGGTTACCAGTGTCTCGAGGTTAGGTGAGGGGAATGACTACAAAAGAGATTTGGGGGAACTTTTTGTAAAGATCAAAATATTCTGTATGTTGATCATGGTAGTGGTTACCCAAATGTATACAAAGAAACTCATTTAAATGTGTATTTCTAAAGAGTTGATTTTACTGTATATAAACTACACCTTGAAAAACTTGACTTAAAAAAAAACTTCAGTGTTTAGAAATGCATTTATAATTGGCACTTTCATAAAAAAGAGCAAGGGAATGATTACTGTGAAGGTCAGGATGAGTCACCTAGGGAGAAGATGAGGAGTCGGGGAGAGGGGCGCACTGAGTGCCTCTGGAGTACAGGCAAAGTCCCATCTTGGGTAGGGCTATAAGAGTGTTTGCTTTATAGTATTTCTTAAACTCTGAATTTATATTTTGTGAGCTTTTCCTTATACTTTAATTACAATAAAGCATTTTAAAGTTTAAAAAATAGCCATTCTGTTATTCATTTGTATAATTCCATAAAGTAGCTCTTCCAATTTTGATATTGTGATCGAGTTACCAAAGGATTCTCCCACAGAAAACAACTAAAAAAGCCTGGGCAAATTACAGAAAGTACCTCCCTATGGCACTAGAGAGTAGAAGGAAAAGACCAACTCTGCTGAGCTGGTACGTGCTCAGAGAAGAGGTAAGGGCTGGGTGGAATGTTAGTAAATTCACCAAGCCTAGAGCTTTTAACCTGGCACTAAATATAGCCTGGAGGAAAACAAAAGTCTACTAAGCTGTAGGAACAGAAAATTGAAGCCAGGGGACCATAGCTATTGAAGAGAGTCGGGGGATCCCAGAAGAGAAAGAGATCCCCAGTT
This sequence comes from Hyaena hyaena, assembly GCF_003009895.1. Classification (NCBI taxonomy): domain Eukaryota; kingdom Metazoa; phylum Chordata; class Mammalia; order Carnivora; family Hyaenidae; genus Hyaena; species Hyaena hyaena. The sequence continues at coordinate 798,848 of NW_024080883.1, forward strand.
ATTTCTACCCACACCTCTGACTGCTGAACCACATGTTTGGAACAGACTCAAAGCAGTTCCGGTGAAGGCAAAAGAACTGAATTGAGACTGGAACTACTACCTGCCTCCCCCAAAAAGAGTTCACAGTTCATATACAAGTTAATTGTTAAGACAAAGTAACATACCTATTGCAGGATAATGGAATTCAGAACTTCTACCTGTCATGTATTCATTGGGTACCAGCTATGTCAGGTGCCCATATGCCATTATGCTACGCATTAGGAATATTCTAGTAAGCAAGATAAAGTTTTTGCCTTCAAATGGCAGACAAGAAAGTATAATAAAATTTAGTACACCTGACCTTTGAATTGAACATGGGTTTAAACTCCTACATGGATCTTTTTGATACAGTGCAGTACTGTAAATGTATTTTCTCTTTCTTATGATTTTCTTAATAACATTTTCTTTTCTCTAGCTTAGAAATTTCAATATACTGCTCTGTAACTTTAAGTCCAGTCAATTCAGCATATAATACATATACAAAATATGTGTTAATTGTGTAAGCTATCAGTAGGTCTTCCAGTAAAAAACAGGCTATTAGTAGCCTGTTAAGTTTTTTGGGAGTCAAAAGTTATATATAAATTTTTGGCTGGTGGGGGGTGTCGGCACCCCTAACCCCCATGCTGTTCAAGGGTCAATAGTAAATTTTTTGATAGAAGTAAAGGGAACACGTGATAGAAACACCTAATCTAATGTAAGTCTTTCCAAAATTTTTAATCAGGCAAAGCCAAAGGAGTAGACTATTTAAAGCAAGCCCTCGAGGTAAAATAGATGGTATATTCAAGAACTAAAAGAGGCTCAGTATACATGGTATATATATTGTAAGAAAAAAATGACAAGAGAGGACACTAGTGAGTGTAGCAGGGAAAAAGGGGTCTGAAAAGCAAACCTAAGAAGCCTGAACTAAATTAAGAGCAATGAGAAGCCTCTGAAAGATTTTTAAACAGAGAAGTGATATGATTCACTTATCACTTTTTAAGTGTTCTTGGTGGCTATGTAAACAATTGACTGAAGAAAGGTAAGTCTTGGGACAAAAAGACCATTTCAGAATTCCAAGTGAGACGTAATGACTTCATTTAGTTTAGTGCAAACGTAGGGGCAGAAGTAAGGAGGCATTTACAATATTTTTAAGAAGGTGTATTGACTGGGCTTAAAAAAAGTTACAGAGCAGTCCTGGGAAGGAAGATTCCAAGTCCAATTGTGGACATGCTGAACTATAGTTATTTCTGGAAATAAAAGTGGAGCTTTCTGGGGGTGCCTGGCTGGCTCAGTCAATTAAGCCTCTGACTCTTGATTTTGGTTCTGATCATGATCTCGCAGTCTGTGAGTTTGAGTCCTGCATCAGGCTTTGCACTGGCAGTGTGGAGCCTGCTTGGGATTCTCTCTCAAAATAAACTTTAAAAACTTAAAAAAAATTAAATAAATAAAAGTGGAGCTATTTAGTATGCTGGTGGATAGATCTAGATTTTAGGAGTGAAACCTATGCCAGAGATAAACACTTGGGTTTCATTAGCTTATAAAGGAAAACTGATGCTTACATATTAATGCCATATTCCTGGTAGTCTGAAAAATGGTTGACATTTACACTTTCAACAGAAGAAAACAGAATCAATGAATTAGGAGAACTTTTTATATTGAAATTTCTAATTTCAATACCTATAATGCTCTATACCTCTATGAGTTCCCAGTTTACACTAGATCTTCCTGTGCAATACAGTTTTCTCATCCAAGAAATAAGATGATTCTAATTGTTCAGGTAAGCTTGAAGGACTGGATGAGTTTTGAAAGCTAGGAGAGAGTTTTACATCAATAACAATTTAAATGACTTTAAGAAAAATATGTTTTGTTTTCAGGAAAGGATTATTTTCATATTTAGGGGAAGCATCCACATAAATAACCCTTACTTCCTTTAGAATTTAATTGCCTGCAGTGTAGGGAGAGAGGAGGAGACACACGTCAATCAAATAAAATTTTTGCATAGAACTAATACTCCTTTAAACTTAATAGAGCTCCTAAATAAATAAATAAACAAACACACAAACTTAATGGAGCTCCAACAAGTGACAGAAATAGAAAAAAAGCAGCAGCTGAAAAATACATACATGCTCAGGAAAAATGATAGTTTATATCAAGCTTACCTTGCTCCTAAATTTTCAATGGTTATATATTCATCCTTTCTCACAACTTCAAACTGCAAGTGATGGAAAAAAAATAGCCCTAAAGTAGTTCAATTTTCAAAATTCTTTAATGCTACTTCTTAGCCTTACTATATGAAAGAAGACAATGAGAAGCTAAACAGATTTTAAAACAAGTCAAACAGAAGTAACAAGGTGAGCCATAAACAATCCTAATCAAACAACAAACTACAGTGGATCTTAAAAAGCAGTCCTACTTTATAGCAGTATAGAATTTAAAACACACAAAAATACATATGTAAAAAAAGAAATAATACATATTTATCACTTTGGTCTACTTACTTTTAAACTGAAAATTTGACGAGATACTTCACTAATTAGAAAAAATTAAGTTTATACAATTTGAGTACATTGTACATTGTAATAGGAACAATATCTGATGTTCTACATATATTTTCACGGAAAATGCTTACAAACTGAAAGAAGTTCAGAAAGTCTAAAATTGTTTTAATCTTAGATGCACAGAATTAGATAATCATCCTGGGTTTATTACAACACTTTCCCCATTGGTACAGCCATTGCCTGCTTTGTTTCTCTCCTTCCCTCCCCCTGTATGTGCATCTTTAAAAAAAAAAAAGTTTTTTAATTCTTAAGGACCACATAAATAAAGGCCAGAGAGCTTAGTCATCATCAAAGAGGAAAAAATATGACTAGAATACTATTATGATTCCCAAATCTGTTTGGTAAAATCTATCATTTCAATGAAGGAAAGCAAGAAAAGTAAGAGAAAGATACTTACCAAAATTTTAACAATTCCAGGTACATCACATTGTAGCATCCTTACCATGTCACCTGTACATCCTTCCTTCAAACATTTCCTCCCACTAAAACTCTAAAGTTATCAATAGAAAAAACAATTAATAGAAGAAAAACAAACAATAAAAATAGAAAAAAATCACTAATGTACAAAATTGATTAAAGTTAAGTGCAGATGTTGCTAAATGGTAAAATAAAAGATGTGAATAAACACTTGAGAGTTAGCTGTTTAAAGATGGTCCTGGGGCACCTGGGTGGCTTAGTAGGTTGGGCATCTGGCTCTTGGTTTCTGCTCAGGTCATGATCTCACGGTTCATGGGTTTCAGCCCCACATCAGCCTCCACACTGACTGTCTGGGGCCTGCTTGGCATTCTCTCTCCCCCTCTGCCCCTCTCACTCTCTCTTCCTCACTCTCTCTCTCAAATAAATAAATAAATAAATAAATAAATAAAAAACTTAAAAAAAATAAAATAGTCCAATTTGTATATTAATGGATTTCCTATTTAAAATGCATGATCACACTTTTCTCTCTCATCATTTCTACTTCAAAATCTTCAAGAAGCTATATTATAGCCTAAAATGTACTTGCTGCCCCACAGGGAAAGCAACTTCAAGTAAACTGCACTGATTAAGCAAGTATAAAAAGGAATACTGAATTTTTATCAGATATATGAAGATTCTGAGGAAAGGAATAAGAATGTTGAGTCCTTTCTCTGGCTCTGATCTTGCTATTTCCCCTGGTTAAGTTATGTAGTGTTCTTTTACTTCTCTTTCTAAAGTTGAGCTATACTGAATGCCCTCAAAGAAGGTGAAAATTATGCACATGTTGCTTAAAAAAAAGGCATAATGCTTCATACAATGATGTTTAGTGTACAATGTAAGTTCAGCTTTTATCTGTTAATCCTCACAACAATCTTAAGAGGTAGGTATTACTATCCTCACTTTAAATGGTTTAGAAAACTGAGTCTTAGAGTGGTTAAATCACCAGCCTAATGTAAAAAAAAAAAAAAAAAAAAAAAGTAGGTGGCTCAATCTGCACTTGAACCCAGATCACTCAACACCATATACAATAGTCTTTCTACTATACCACAATTCCTATATAAGGGGTTTTCTGCTGTGTGCAAAACATAAACACTCTAGAACCAAACAGTACAGACCCAACTTATGGCCATTAGCTCACTAAAGAGTAATCAATATGGAATTGGGCTTTGGAATTCCACTTTCATAAGAATTCCGTTATATTACCTTAGGTAAATAGAAATCATTACAAATAGGGGTGCTCAGTTGGTTGAGCATGTGACTCTTCATTTCGGCTCAAGTCATGGGAACAAGCCTGCATCAGGGTCCGTGCTGGTATGAAGCCTGCTTAAGATTTTCTCTCTCTCCCTCTGTCCCCTTCCCCCATGTGCACTCTCTATAAACAAATAATTGCAAATATATGATGGAAGACTATAACATTTATTATTGTCCCCTACTCCTTAAAATAGAAACTGTCCTTAAAATTATATGTATCCTTTCCATTTTTTTTGTTTAACAAATATATTCTTTGACTTTATGTTCTTTATATGAATATATCCAACAATATTTCTATTTTTAGGAATATAAACTTCTAAAAGGGAGGGAACAAATTGATAGAAATCACTAAACAAAGGAACTAGCAGAGTATCCCCAACAAAGATGTGTTTAATAAATGGTGATGATAAACAAACAACACTGAGGAGAAAAGCATCAGAGACAATAGGCAAAGAAAAATAGAGGGAAAGGAAAAGGAGAGATGGATATGAACAGAAAGAAATGAAGAGAAACAGATAAAGGAAGAAATGTTGTGAAGTTCTGGAGGAAAAACAAATACCTGATCATTTTCACCTGGATATTTTAAATTCTTGAACTTTTTCCAACAAATTTTATGGAAATAAACACAGCAACTTTTGCTGCACATTAACTGAAAAAACCCCTGGAGAAGATAAAAGTAACCTGTTTACATGAAAACAGTAATTCATACACATATAGAAAATACTACCATAAGTCTCATTCATTCATTCATTTATTTATACATGAATACCTTAAGTCATTTTCAAAACTATGCTATAACTAGATGAGCTTTACATGGCATTCAAAAATTGATCAACAGCTCACTGGTCGTCAAAGAACTTTATAGGTCATTTTGTATAGGTACATTTTTCCATCACTAAGACAGTGTATTAGGACAGAAGGAAAAGGCAATCAATTTGAACAAGTCAATGTAATCTTTTCCATATACCGTATACAACAAAATATCAGAAATTTGATGTGTGGTCTTTTCAGAGGAACACGCTCTCTGCCCCTCTTCTACTCCATTTTTACATTTCTCTTTTCCTTCAGCCTCAATTTCATACCATTTCCTCCTGCATCTCTGCTAATAATCACCAGACCTGATTTGTTCTCTTACTAAGAATCTAAGTTCTCAGAGATATTCAACTTCTTAACTGCATGCATTAATACTGTAATTAAACTAAGGACTCTTTTTAAATAATATTTTGAGGCATAATAAAAATAATTTTTATCTAAGTTTAATTTTATAATCATATTAATTTAAAATCAGTTAATAATTATATTACCTTGTAATTGGTGTTCTTTAAAATGTCAGCTTCACAAGATCGCTCACAATCTAGATAACTGCAAATCGTCTCCTTCATTATATTACTTTCAGTTGTCTTGATAAAATCATTAAGAAGATCCTAGATTAAAAGTTTTTTTTTAATTTTATGAACTATTAGTAACAAGACTGCAACACTTCCAATATTTTACTTTATATGTCCATTTTATTATCTCCCTTTTTGAAGGCATCATATGTTTTCTTAAAAAACAGCATAGAACATATTTCCCTCATTCAAAGTAAACAATACATGAGGAGGCCCTAAATTAAAAAATACTGGGCTTCTTACTGAACATAAACATGGAAAAAGGAAAAAGTCTGTATTTGAGTCTGTACCTCTATTCACCATCCTAACTCCCAGCATAACACCTGGCATGTTCCTGTTAAAAATTACTTGCTCTGATATACATACAGAGACAACAAATTACTGGGAGCCCAGGAGGCTCTGCAGAATTAAATTGATGGCTGATTTTTAAGAATAAAGATGCTCTGACCAAATTAACTAAAACATTTTAGTATCAAGAAAAGAGAGAAATAAATGAGAGGCATTTAAGGACCTGTCAGTAGGAGGGTAGTATATCCTGTCAGCATAGCCAATAGCTAAATGGAAACGCTAAAAACAACAACAAAAAAAAAGGACTCACAGAATGCATGTAACTACTAAAGTTTCACAGATCTCAAACTTAATACTTCAGTATTGATCTACTGATATTCCCATCAAATATATGCTGCACATACATATAGGCATATATACATATGGATATACACAGCTAGTTATAGGAGTGTGTATCTCTGTGTTCTCCATGTTCTCTACTCCAGCCCCTTGCCTTCTTTAGAACACTAACTACAATTTGTAACTATTTATTATTACTTTTTCCCCTTTTTAATCCTTTTCTTCTTTATTCTTTATTCCTGGTCTTTTGCCTCCCATCTTTGGCATTCATTCAACATATTTACTGAGTGCCTGTTTTAAGCCAGCTTGTTATGGAAGTTATGTATGTTAATGATACAGTTAGCCCTCATAGGACTCACATCAATGTCATCTACCACTATCTATTCAGCTTCAAGACAGAAATCTTGAAGGCATCCACTGCATAATAGATTCCATCACCTTTTGCATGTAATATTTCAACAAGTAACTATTGAGTCTTCTTACAAAATATACTGCAAGTCTTTCCACTTCTATCTCCATTGCTACCGCTCTTTCTTACCTAGATTATTAACTGTAACAGCTGCCTAACTGGCCCCTTCCTCCCCACCTACTCTGCTCCAAGGTACTCTACACAGAAGCAAAAGATGTCAGTTCCTTGCCTAAAACTCTTCAATGGCTTCCCACTGTACCTAAAATAAAGCCTGGAGCCCTTACCAAGGGCTGACTGCAAGGTTCTGCAGAACCTGCTGCTGAACCCAGTATATCTAGCCATCTCTTCAAATTCATCTCTAGCCTTGCTTATTATAAAATTCACATAGTTTTATTTTTTCAGTTCCTCAGACTTGCTTGCCAAGGCCTAAGAGCTTTCCCACACTATATTCCATTTACCTAGAATTGTTCTTCCCCCAGTCTTTACAGAGCTAGTTCTATTCTCAATCTTCTGGTTCCAACTTGAATATCACCTCCCAGAGAGGCCACATATACATATGCATATGTAGACAGATAGATATAGATACGTACAGGTATACAAGTGTGTATGTGCATGTTCTCCATTTTCTCATTTTATTATAAGTTGCTTGTATCATTCCATTGCTTAAAAGTCTTCAGAGGTTTCACATTAACCTCAAGATACAGTCTGAACCCCATACTTGGCTTATTAAGGCCTTCCATTATGTGGCTGATATTACCTGATATATTGTGCATTTATGAAACAAGAACAGATGGTCGTTTAAAAGACAAAAGAATATAATATACAACAACAACAAAAACTCGTGGTAGATACTAGCTAAAATAATCACTGGTTTCAGTAGAAGGATAGGAACAAGGGTAATGTTAAAAATAACAAGCATTTGAGGGGCGCCTGGGTGGCTTAGTGGGTTAGGCGTCCGACTTTCGCTTAGGTCATGATCTCACAGTTCGTGAGTTCGAGCCCTGCGTCGGGCTCTGTGCTGACTGCCAGCTCAGAGCCTGGAGCCTGTTTCAGAGTCTGTATCTCCCTCTCTCTCTCTGACCCTCCCCTGCTCACGCTGTGTCTCTCTCTCTCCTAGAAATAAATAAAAATATTAAAAAATAAAAATAAAAAATAACAAGCATTTAAAAGGACACCACCCCAGCTAGGGTGCCAGCATCTCTAGGGGTGCTATATTCCCCCACCAGGATGAGCTAATCTAAGGGACTATATGAGGATAGGAACAACTGGGGCAGGGAAAGCCACTGGTGGAACTCACCCAGGATAAAAGGGTACAAGTCAGCCCTCTAAATGCCCTGAAAAGAAACTTATCATACTGTCTGGGAAGCAAGACTTTTGGTGGGCTGCCAGGCATCACCCTTAACAGATTAAGAACATGCTGGCCTACAGCCAAAACAGGGTGATTGGAGCATTCCGCTCTACCAGATACTAAACTTTTATTGGATTTTAAAGAAGTACAGGGAAGGAGGACTGGTGGAAAGTCCAAAGCAGCTGGAATGGTGGCTGGGTGGCCAAGAAACTCATGGCAGCAACTATTTTTGGAAGCAGTATGTAAAATAATTTAACATTATAATAACGAATATGATAGCACTAGTGTACACTGGCTGAATATCAGCCCTATGCAGAAAGCTAAAGCTGAGGAAAATATCCTAGGAATTAGCACAAAAAAATAAAATGTAAAAAATTAAGAAAAAAATAATATCAGAGATTCAGTTCAGGATGTCAAGTATCTGAATAATAAACATTTCAGAAAGAAAAATGGAAGTGAAGAAATTATCAAATAAGTAAATTTTTAGAACGTACCGGAACATTTTCAAAACATAAGCTCAGAACACTAGAGAACACAGAATGCCCTAAAAACTCCAAAAACAGGTCACAAGCAAAAGATCGAGAATCAGACCATTAGATTTCTCAAAAGTACTACTAGAAGCAAAGAGATAAGAGAAACACACTGAAGATATAAAGGAAAATAATTTGTACCCTACAATTCTATGCCAGGCAAGATGCAAATAAAGTGTAGAAAAAAGAAATTATCTCAAAGACATGAAAGATCTCAAAAAATTTACTTCCTGATCAAGTGCCCTTTTCTTGGAAGCTCCACCGAAACATGGGAGTAAACCTAAATAGAAAGCTTGAGATTAAAAAAAAATGGAGAATTCTACGTAGAAGTGAAGAATATTCCAAGGAATAAAAGAAAAACCTAAGGCAAATTTAATAGAAATGTATGACTATTAGTAGGATGGAGAAAGAGAAGTATATGTGTTAAGGGGAGGTATAAGAAAGCTAATAAAACCTCCTCATCTGCCATAGTGGGAAGTCAAAGATAGTATCTACCATGGAGAAATATTTAAAAAGCACTACATCTTTTTAAAAATATATAGGAAAATATCAAAGAAAAATGCCTAGAGAGTTGGAAGAAGGTTTTTCTAGTTAGGAACTACAATTAAAGCTGATGGACCACAGACTGCTAATGTTTAAGTCTTCTAATATTTGACAAACTGTATACATGCATTATTTTGCATAAAATAAAAAAATTCACTGAAAAAAGTTTGGATAATAATGAAAAATATTTTAAAAGGAGGAGGAAAAAGAGAAAACTAAGACCAAGTAGGACCTGCTTTAGGCAAACAGTGAAGTTCAATGTTAAAAAGAATACATAAGGGGCACCTGGGTGGCTCAGTCAGTTGAGCATCCAACTTCAGCTTAGGTCATGATCTCACGGATCATGGGTTCAAGCCCCACATTGGGCTCTGTGCTGACAGCCAGCTCAGAGCCTGGAGCCTGCTTCAGATTCTGTGTCTCCCTCTCTCTCTGACCCTCCCGTGCTCACACACTCTTTCTCTCTCAGAAATAAATAAAACCTTAAAAAAAATTTAAAAAAATACATAAAATCATTATTAAGTCTAGGTTTAAAGCCATGTGATTATCCTGATAAATGCCAAAAACTGCTTATTCTATTGATTACTGAGAGAGCTACATTAAAATAGTACTGAGAGTGAAGAGTTTTCTATCTCTCCTTCTAGTTATATCAGTTTTTGTCCTATACATTTTGAAGCTCTATTATTAGATATATACAATTTGACCTATTATAGCTTACTAGAAATTTGAATTTTGTATTTTTACAAAACATCTGCTTTGAGGAATGTATCTGGCTTTAACATCAGCCCAAACATAAGGATCCTAAAGGTTTAAAGTAAAAGTCTGGAAAGAGATATGTCATTCAAACACTAACCAAGAGAAACTCAATGTAGCTATTTTCATATTAAACAAATTAAAAAGTGACTTTAATATGGCTTAAGAAATGGATAAAAGTTACCCCAAAAGTAAAGGATGCCAAGAAGTGTGGGAAAATGGAAACTCTCACACATTGCCTTAAAAATACAAACTGGTACAAACTTTCTAAGAGGATATATGAAGATAAATATCAACAAGTTCACAAGTGATTGACTTACTTCACAATTCCACCTTTAGACATGTGTTCTATGGGAATTATTTGGGAAATGCACAAATATCACTTTACCTAAATAGTGAAAAACTGGAATGTTTAGGATAAACTGAATATTCAACAGCAGGAAACTAGTTATGCAAATTAAAGCACGGTTTTATGATAAACCATGAAAACAAATCATACTGTAGAAAAATCTACTGGGAAACTCAGAGTACATATTTCTGAACTATATATCAATGTATATAACATCATACCAATTTACTAAAAATAAAGGGTACAAGTGTTTATACATGTGTGTCTGGAAAACATCAAAATACTAATATAAGTTTCTCCTTTTGAAGGAATATGGATAAATTTTATCTTTCAGCACTTATACATTTTTCAAATTTTCTGAAATAAGTTTAAGTTTTCCTACTACTTTTAAAATTTAAATCAACAACAAAATAATAGTAAATATAATTAGAAAAAAAGAAGTTAATTAACTACCACATTTAGCCCTAGCCCCGTGTGAAGTACTAGACCTGTACAGCTTTTACTCCTCTTGTTTTTAATGACAAATCTTGTTAATTGTTAACACAGCTACCTCACTTCTCTCTATGTTTTGAATCATACTCACATTCTTCACAAAGTAATGGGATCAATGTTGTTTCTTATACAAAAAGCTAATTTCCAATAAAAGAATGTGCTTGCTATAGAATATGACAAAGTTAGCACAGACCACACTTCATCAAAGAGGATTCTGATTAGTCACAGATGAAACATTGTTTTTGATTTCTTACTTTAAAAGTTGTAGGTAAATCTTCATCTTCTGTAGTATCTACATCAAACCAATGGTCATTTGTATCTCCTATTTCTTGTAAGCTTTTATGAAATTCTAGCAGTCCTCCATTATATCTGTAAGGCATTTTAAAACAAGGTTAGTTTGAATGGGACTCTGTAACTTGATAGTTTACTAATAAGACAATGAGCAACTCGTTTTTATTTTATTTATTACTTTTGTGGCAAGTAGGATGATGATAACCTCTGGCATGCTATAGAAATACAAATACTAGGACTCTCACCTGTGGTAGATTGGGATGAAATACAGGTGGAAGGGGAGGCAATAGATTATGTAGTAGCTCAAGCTTGAACAGTATGGGGGCCTTGGTAATTAAAGGGATTGTAGAGTTGGTTGGCTTTTGTCTACTGTCTTGGAAGCCTTGAAGAAAGAGAATGACAGTCACAGGTCAGCCAACTATTGACTCAGGGCACACTGTGAAAGACAGAGGACTCTATGGCAGCATTTAAATAGACTCTCATCTCCTGCAGCCATAAAGATAATCTGTGCTGAAAATCTGGCCAGATTTAGTCACAAGGTCAAACAAACTGCAAAAGAGACCAAATGTACCTCCTTGACAGGACTATTACCAACTCAGGACACTCTGTGAAAGCTAAAAGGCCTCTATGGTAACATTTAAAAAAAACCTTACCAACTCTAATAAGAGCAAACTGTGCGGAAAATGAGGCCCAGTATTTAATCATAAGGTTAGAACAACAGCAAAGACTAAAAACACTGCCTCAGCAGGACTATTATGCTAAAATTAGGGCTCTGATTGGGAACAAGTAGACCCTGAGGTATGAAATGGAGACATTTAAGTAAAACCCTTAAATTGCCTTGAGCCCGGCTGACAAGGAGTATCAGAATCCCTTTACTGACCAAGAAAAAGTAAGATCTGAGGATCATATCTCAAAAGATGATGCCTTTCTTTCTCAAGATCCTCTCCTATCTGTGCTCATTACCCATAGACCAATAACTCTAGGGTCAGGTATAAACAGAGCCCAAATAAGAAAACAGAGTTCCTGCCCAGAAAGAAAAGGCTTATTCACCCTAAAAATTGCAGAACTTGACTAGTATGTACCGGCAGAAACCTATGTGGGAGTGGATCTTAAGAGTGCTGACCCAATAGACAAATATAGAACTGGATAGGGAAGTGTATGTTGATATAGGATGACTCTTCCACAATTCAAGATTTACTTTCCTAGCCAGGACACCTGAGACACCATGCTGCTAAGAAGGTTACTTGAAGCTTGGATCCAAAAATGACCTATAGTAATTGAGGTGGAGAAGCAGGAAATCGGGGGGCAGAGTATTAAAGAAAGCTCAGGGAGGTAAGGATATTATAATGGACTTACTACCTAAGACCAGAGAAGCCACCACTAGACATAGTTCCCTGGAAAGGCCCAGAGGACACCCTACCTATTAAAGCAGTGTTTTCAAGCAGCTCAGTGGTGACTGTTTTCTATAGGCCAGGGATGAAGGTCAATGGTGCCATCATGTGACTGGGCTTTCTTGTATCTGTGATCATGGAAAACAGATTCTCTCCAATGTTCATCAGTAAAGAGACTAAAGAATAGTTGACACATCTGGGGGAAGGACAGCAATACACATTTTTTGTCTTGTCTCACACCTATGAGAATTCTCTCTACAATATAGACTAAAGAGATTTTGATCATCCTGAAATTCTACAAACCACCACACTGGTTCACAACGTTGACGACATCATGCTAGTAAATGGGAAGCAGGAAGTCTTCTGGGTACCCCAGTGAAAAACAAGCATGCCAGAGGATAGACGATAAGCCTAAAAAGAATCAGGTACTACCAGAGAGATGACTCTTCTAGGAATCCCATGGTTGCACACAGCAGTAATCCTGCATAAGGATTTAAACAACTGTCTAATTCATCTTTCAAATCTCAGTCAAACATTATTTCCTCAAAAAGACTTGATTCCCACAACGAGACTGGGGGGCTAATAAAAACTTTAATTATTCACTGTATTGTCCTTCAGAGCTCTTTATTATATTTCAAAATTGATTAGTCATATAACTGATTATTTGATTAAGGTATATAATATTCATTATAATGTCAGTTACATGAAGATAGGAACTGTTTTGCACACCATTGTATCCCCAACACTAGCACAGTCTCTAGAATATGATACATTCTTAGCAAAAAAATTAATAAATTATGTTACAAATGGCTAAGGATACAAATAAGGAAACAAATAATCCATACTGGTTCCCCTGTACAGTTTCACTAAACATATAATCCCCAATGTTCCCCCAAACACAGCATCTGGACCCTTTCAATGCTTTAAAAGCTTGTTTATACCTTAAACACCTATTTAACTGGTGAAAGTATTAATTATTTCAATCAGCATTTATTTATTAAGTCAAGCATTTTTGCATTCTGAGCACTTTTTAAAGTATATTTATTTATTTTGAGAGAGACAGAGAGAGAGAATCCCAAGCAGGCTCCAACACAGTGCTTGATCTCACGAACTGTGAGATGATAACCTGATCTGAAATAAAAAAATCTAACGCTTAACTGACTGAGCCACCCAGATGCCCCCTAAGTACTTAATCATCTTCGGTTGGCACTATTATTACTTCCATTTTATAGATAAAAAAGATAAGGCTAAGCAACATTGCATTTCTTAGAGTCATTGACTAGATATACAACAGAAAATGGATTTAAACCCAGGTCTGTCAGACTCCAAAGCCTCTGTTCCTAATGTCTTTGCTACACTGCCTTTTATTACCATATTCTGTTATGTTTGGTATTTAATACTCTCAACTACATTAAAGAAATTATTATCTACAGGAACAGGTGAAGAAGACCCAGAAGAACACAAATGTCGTCATACCTGGTATACTGCAAAAACTTTATCCATGTCACAATGCTAAAAGTTGAAAGGCAAGACCTACCCATTTATTAAAACCCTTACCTCTTCTGGGCACATCGAAGCAAACCACGTCCAAAATAAACTAAAGACATAAAGTTTTCACAAATTTCATTTTCTTGAATCACCATCTTCATCACTAGAAATTTATTTTCCGCTTCTGTATAATCCTGTAGTAACATAAAACTAGGTTTGGCTGATGTATAAAGCATTTTTTTCTTTTACAAGCATTATTTTCCAAACTGGAGAAATTAGGGCAGCTTTAATATTGGTCCAGTAATGCAGTCATTTATTCACATCTCTAATTCTAGCATCTCTGTATGTGATCACATAGATAATATACTCAGTGATTAAAATACTTATTTACAAGAGAACTTAAGATCTTCTTTAGCCAACGTTTCAAAATGCATATTTAGAGAATTTCTAAAATCAACATTTTAATTCGTTAAAATCTAGTTACTGTATGTGAAAACACTTACAATGGGCAATAACACATGCTACATACCTCTTTCTTTCCTCTTTCAGTAAGTGCTACACCATACAAAAATAGTAATGTCAGATAATAACCAATATTAATCTGATGTGCCTAAAAAGAAAAAAAAAATTAATTGGCTCTTTAGCTGAAGCTACTTTCCAGCATAGTAAGCTTAATTAAATATCCTAGGCTACTTAGTAATTTTTAAAAAAGTAAAAATTATTATATCATCAATCATCTAATAAGAGAAACAGCAAATACATTTTAGATGTATTTGACAATTCAATCCTGAAGAAGAAAGAGGATAGCTGATGATCTCAAGATAAAACATCAGAGTGTGATTAAAGAAAATGAAAGCCATCAGGATTATTGTCTCCTTCCCTCTCCAGCCCCCACATGCTACAAATAGCTAAGGATCTCCATACAGATGTAGCAGGGAGTACAACTACATTCTGAGTCCCTGGAGTCCTTCAGCAGAGTGCTCTTAGAAACAACACAACACCCACTGTACCAATGTCAACTTCCTGGTTTTGATAATATACACTGTTATGTAACATGTAAATATCGGAGAAAACTGAATGAAGCCTATGCAAAAACCTTTCTGCACTTCTGTATTGTACAGCTATATTTTTGCAACTTCTGTGAATCTAAAATTACCTCAAATAAAAAGTTTAAACATTGTCCATGGTGAATGATATTGTATATTCTGTTCATAAGCTCTCTACTGACTTAAGATCATAACCCAGTCTTTTGTCACATTAACTTTTTACAAGACTGTCCCATAAACAAGATTTTTTGCAGGTACATAGGAATGATAAGCATCTGCAGAATAGAAGTCTTTTTCTTTACTGATATAACTGTACTCTCTTACTTAGCATACTTCTCATGGCCAACAGTACACATTTATGAAGTAACTGGCTGGTGTCGGAAGTTTGGCTTCAAACTGATCTCAGTGCAAATAGACATGCGTATTTGCTCTCAATGGATCAAGTCAGTTTGTGTTTACAAACTGGTTTCCATCTTAAAATTTTCATCTCTGCAGAGGAGGTAAAATGCAGTTCAGAGAATAGACTCTAAAGCCAAGACTAGATGGATTTGTATCCTGACTCTACTGCTGAATTAATAAGCAAGTTGTTTAACCTCTTTACTTCACTTTCTAATCTATAGAATGGGAATCGTGGTGGTGGTGGGGGGGGCCTAGTTATGAAGGCTAAATGAGGTAATCCTTACAAAAAGTGCTTAGAACAGTGTCTGTCATATAGCAAACACTAATTAAGTGTAAGGTATTATTTTATAACTTTAAAAAATTGGTTTCACAAATAAATACAACAGAGCCTTTGGCTCATACAAGTCTAAAAAGAACATTTTGAGAACAGGATAAGATGTGGAATTACAAATATAATTACAATTATAAAGACAAGGTAAAGAACTCAGTAATTTATAGATGTAAGTGGTATGTTTCTGCTCTTCCCTTCCTACCATCCCCCATCCCCACCATTAGCAGGGTATTCCAAGTACTGGAACTCAACAGATATAGAGATATTATTGGCAACTGTCACCTGCCCTCACCCCACTACCACCTCCTACAAAGCTGCCCTACCTATCCTTGGTGGCCTTAAGGAACAGAGAGAGCTATTTGGATACAGCAGTAGGCTGCTCTGATCATGACAATTCCAATTCTGCTCAACAGTGCTACCAGGAAAGGGATCTCTTTCATTTCTTAACATAAAACTCATCTTGGAAATAATGCCTAAGTACAGTAGGCTAAGCAATCCACATCTGTTAATGCTCATTTATTTCACTGCCTGACAACCTGGTCAGTGGGAGAAACAGCACATCTTCAGCATCCCAGAAGTTCTTGCTGAACGCTTGTTAATGCAAACTCCCTTTTGCTGCCTCTTTTGACTCCGTGTACAACTCATTTAGGGTGGTATATATCACCAGTTAGAACCCCTATCCCGAGAGTCCTAAATAAACACGATTTCTCCACATCTTTCTAATAAGGGATTTGGTGTCTTTGGGCACCTTGGTTGGTGCCTGGGCAGTCTTTTCTTGAAGATAACTCTAATCCATCATCTACATGTGTACAAAACTTAGTTCACTGATCCAAATTATTCAGAGAACTGATTTTCCCTTTCACTGTCCTATATACTATTGATGATGCCAGGTTTATTCTTCCTCAGATTTTCGATTTATTTCTAAAGTATCATTTGATACTGAACATACAAATATATCTTGTTAATTTTATCTTGCATGAGTACTCAAAAACAGATGATAAAAGCTCCAATTTTTACAAATATAGAAATATCAGAAGAGGAGCTGATTAATAACTAGGAAGAAAGGAAGGAGTGGTTTCTCAAGTTTATAACTCTCTATTTCAATTGGGAAAGCCCAGTATTACTAGTTCAAGTTTCTCTTTATTGAAGAACAATTTTATGATAGGGAAGGGACTAGATTAGGCTCCTCAAGGACATGCAGTCATCAAAAAGTACAAGACACAGAAAGGAAATAAATGTATGCATACTTTTACTCTAGAGATAAAAGGAAAACACAAGTTGGTCTACACCTTAAAACAAGCATGCATTGGCTACCCTCTCATTGAGAAATGTTGTCCAAATCCATTATTTCAAACTTTCAAAAGAAAACACTTACAGTATAATTAGTAGCCTGAACATTCCTAAGTGCTGCTTCCATTTGCGTTATCAAGAAACGTAAAGTTAAAACAGGAACAATTTCCTCCCCATTCAGGCTGTTAGCTGCAACTTCTCTCTGTGGAAAATAATTTGGTCCAAAATTTAAGTTAAAGCAAATATCTACACTTACTATTATACAAATAATACATGCTCATTGTAGAAAATCTGGAGAGGATTTAAAAAAAAAAATCCATACCAGCCAGATACAACTGTTCTCTTGTTTGTTTTTAAGTAGTCTGACAAATCTTCTCTTTAACTATTTCCTCAAAACACTTAGAAAGCATTCCTAAGCCTGCCAAGGGATTGGCCACATCCACTTCTGTTAGTAACCTCAGTTTATACTCATACCTTCTATTCTCTAAGCCTAGCTAAAATCTTCCTTCCAGCCCAGAGCCTGTGGTAAGCAGGAATGCTAGCATGAATACCAACACCTGGGCAGGGCATCTTAAGCTACGATCTGACTGGAATCAAGCTAATATAGGATTTATCTCACAGTTTGTTACTGTCATGCATGAAATGAAAATAGGACAGTGTGTCATCTTTGTATCCATTTCCCAAGGCCTTCTACCTACAAGTGCTTGGCTTAAGTTCCATAATCTGTTTAATGATATATTATCTGTGTGGAAAGTTTAACCTACACTTTCTTAACTTGGTTTCTAGTATAGGATACTGTTCCGTTTTTCTCCTAGATAACTAGAGACTTTATTTCCGTCTCTCCAGCGCTCAATTTAATGAACCTCTTCTCCGTCATCACATACATTCCCTAGGTAAAGTAATCCACTGTCAGATTTTTAAATGGTGTCTACATACTGACAGTTTCCAAGTTTATATTTCAAGCTCAGAACTACCCATTAATTCCAGACTCGTATATCCAATCAGTTACTCAATAGTATCTCTTGAATTTGAGTAGGCACATAAAACCTAACACTGAAGTTCCAGTCCTTTAGAACTAAAAAAGCCGGACAAAATGTAAAAACCATTTTTTGAAAGCAACAGAAAGCTACCAAGGCATTGAAAATCTCTGGAGCCAAGATTCAGATATGATACTGACTTTTGAAGCCACTTTTCTCCTTAAGGCAACTGCCATTTTCAGTTGTAGCTGAGGGGCTGAGATGCTAGGCGTAGATTTTAGCCAACTTACAAAGCTAGGGGGAAAAAACAGAGGGTATGACCTATCAAGGATGAGGGACCCTGCTAAACACCTCATTCTTTGGTGGGGACCCTGAAAAAATAAATATACCCTTAGAGTAAGAGTGTCTGTTTTGGTTCCAGTTTGAATGCAAGTAGTTTATTTGGGAGGTGCAGAGAACAATGGTGGGGAATAGAGATGTGATAAGGGAAGGAAAAGCAAGCTTTAAATTAATGAGTGGGTTATTAAGATAGTTAGCCACAGTGGGCGGCTAGGGTTAATACAACAGGGAGACTATAAACAGTGAAAAATACAAGCTTCAGTATTATTCAACTCAAGGGGAGAGAAAACTGGGATATTTGCAGAACTCCCAAGGCTCACTGATTGGTGATGGGGTGACGTGGGAATATTAATTCCTTGGGACTTCTGAACTGCCAAGAGGAGTACACCCTTCTATAGTTCCAGGAAAAAAAAAAAATCTTGAGGCATAGAGACATTCAAAACTGGAGACTGTCCATAGCATACTGAATTCAGACTCCAAGGGGCCAAGAGTTATGTGCAGGACACTCACAGTATCTACTATAAAAACGTAAACCATAAATAGACCCTTCTTCACAGAACAGAAGCTTGGAAACGTCTCAGTCCCTAGGTAAATGAAGTGATCTGCCATAAAAGCACAAAGAAGCATTACTAAGGGAAGGTTTTGTCCAGTTTTTCTAGTACTTCTCAATGCAAGGTTGCTCTAAATCAACTCAGGCAGCCATGCAGGTAGCAGAATTCTCGATAATTCTTTAGATGACTATGGAATTAGTTTTGATGTTTTCATGTTCATTCATGATTTGGGTTTTTTGTCTTTTTCTTAAGATTTTTACCAGGGGGGTTATCATTTTTACTGATCTTAAAAAAAACAAGTTTTGGCTTTATTGACTTTCTCTTTTTTATTCTATTTCAATCAATTTAGATATCTTTATTACTGCCTTCTTTTGACTTTGTTTTTAATTTATTCTTCTTCCATTAATATCCTGAACTTTAGGTTTAGATGACTGATATTCAACCTTGCTTCGTCTTCTAATACATACATTTCAAATTATATATATTCCTTGAAACACAAATTTTACTTAAACACAAGTTTTGGTATACGTATTTTATTCAGTTCAAAAATTTACCTAATTTCCATCGTGACTTCTGACCCATGGTTTACACTTAAGAAGAATGATTTTTTAATCATTCTGTATTGATTTCTAAGTGAATTGTACAGTAGTTAGAGAATATGCTCTATATTATATATTGTGATTCTCTGATGAGACTTGCTTTGTGACTAACACATGGTCAATTTTTGTAAATGCACTTAAAACAGAATGTGTATTCTGCCACTGTCAGGTATTGTATTTCGTGTTTTGTCTGTGTGTGTGTCAATTAGATCAAGTCTGCTATTATTCTACCAATTTTGTGTCCATGTTCTATCAGTTATTAAGAGAGTCATGTTAAAATCTACTGGGATTGTTAATTTGTCCAGTTCCCATTATATCAATTTACTCATCTTCTCATACGTAACAGTTCTGTATGTATTGGATCTACTTCTGGAATTTATCTTCTATTTTCTAGACTTGTCCACTGAGTCAGAAGCAAGTAATATAATCTTGTACTTATGAAAGCTTCATATTAAGTTTTAGTATCTAAGTGGGCAAATTCTCACCCCTTTTCCCCTACACTTTTCTAATTTTCTTGGCTATTTTTCCTTTTATTTAGAGTTAGCTTTCAGTAATAACAAAACCAAAAACAACATGCTTTTGTCATTTTTATTGGAATTATGTAAGATATGGACAGTCTTATCACACTGTGTCTTCCTACATGTATTGCTTTTCATTTGGCCTTCTTACCTTAGAGTTTTATAAATCTCTATTTAGTTTTAATATGGAGTATTGATTTCTAAACTTAATGTGAAAAAAAATCAATCTGTAGGTACTTGCTAAAATGCAGATTCACAGACCTACCCCCAGAGATTTTGATTCTTTAGGACTTTAGTATGGGGTTCAGATGGTCTCATGTAGGTGGTATAGGAAAAACTCTGGAGAAGTAGTTTCTGTCTTGTATATTTCTTAAGTGTTTTCCTAGCTATTTTACCTTTTTCTGTTGTTATCTGTATCTTCTAATTGGCCATTGTTTGCATATAGAAAGGCCACTGATTGTTGTTTCTGGGTGATTTCCAAAAGATAAGAGGGAAATAGTGGCATAGTTCTATCAGTTTCAAACCAGAATTCATACTGGAAAATTATCTCAGTTAAGGTTATAATAGTATGTAGTCCTCGGATATTTTTAGAGTTTGTTTGAATTGCCGGTCATAACAGAATTGATTTGTTTCATGGAAATAATTAATAATGTATTCTTCCACAGAAAAAACAACTGTGGAATTGTCCCAATTAAAAGCTACAAAGAAATGAGAAGAACATTTTCTTTAACTTTGAAAAACTCCATTCATTTAGGAGCTGATATCCATCTTATGCTGAAAGTTTCACAAATTACCTAAGAAAACTATTTCCAAGATGGAAATCTACAGTGTATTTTCTATAGTACTTTACTCATAAATAAAGAAGTTTTGGATATCATTTTTATTTATCTTACATTTTTGAAAAATTTGTTAACATCTTACAAATTAGGAAAACTGAAAGCAACTCCATGTACCAGGGTGACATGTTATGGATTATTGGTAAAATAAAAATAAACCCTAGACTTCACAGTCAGTGGCTACTGGCTAACCTACATTCCCACCATTATTCTTGAAATAACAGAGCACCAACTAACTTACTTCATTAATAAAAGTCTGTAAGTCAAGGCCTTTCACAAAAAGTAAGATGAAAATTTCAAAGCTTTGGCTATACTGTTGGGAGAAGGAAAGGAAGGAGAAAAAGAGTCACTGCAAAGTAATTAGAAATACATACATGATTTCTGCTCCTAGGTCCTGATAATTTCTGGTCTTTGACTCTGGGTCCTGACACAGAACTCCTAAATACCTTGGAATTTCCTGGGTGATAGGAATATCTTTTGTTCTAATGAAGTGATACTCAGCAGGCTCCTGGATAGGGCTGGTCACCAGAAACACCAAGCCACGATTAGAAGCTTTAAGCTTTTAGCCCTATCCCCATTCCCAGAGGGAGGGGCTGGGCACTGAATTAACAATTATTGATTATGATATATAATGAAGCCCCCATAAAAATCCTGGAAGTATAGGGTTCAAAGAACTTCCAGCTTGGTGAACACATACACATGCCAGGGGAGTAGTGGCACATCCCAATTCCACAGAGGCAGAGGCTCCTGTACTTGGGACTCTTCCAGACTTTGCCCTATGTATATCTTCATTTGGCTCTTCATCTAAATCCTTTATCATAGCATTTATTATATAATACTTTGGTAAACATGAAGTGTTTCCTGGAGCTCTGTGAGCTATACAACAAATTATGGAACCCAAGAGGGGTCATGGGAACTCCAATCTATAGCCAGTTGGTTAAAGTACTGGAGAAAGATTTGTGGGCCTGAGCCCTCAACTTGTGGGATCTGATACTAATTCTAGGTTGATAGTGTTAGAATTGAATTGACTTGTGGGATGTCAATTTAGTAAAGGAGAATTGGTGTGGGAATAAATCCACATATCTAGTGTCAAAAGTGCTGTGAGGGTAGTAGTAGTGTAAGAGTAAAGGCACATAGTATGTTTTCCCTGGAGAGTCATATACAAAGAGTTGTGCTTCTGCCCCAAAGAACAAATTATATTCTTACCTGCATAATTTGGAAGGAAAAATTTTCTTCTAAGAACTTCTTAATGTGAGGGACCACACCTTTTGGTAGAGTATTAACTGCATTCAATAACTTCTTCATCTCTGCTAGTAGGTTAACAGAGACGAGATTGGTAGGTGTGTCCTTTTCCTGTTTATCCTAGAAGACATTATTAATTAAAACTTTCCACAATTATACACGTTCATATAACTCTAATATTAAGACCAAATTATTAAAGAAATAAGGTGCCTTTACACACTATATGTAGATCACTGTGACAGAACTATACCCAGGAAAGTGACTAGGAATCAATAAAGTCCACAGTAGGACTATCTACCTACTCTTCCCTTCTGGGTTTGAGTCTTAAATTAGGATTCCTACATTCCCATCAATGCCCAACAAATAACGTATATTTTATTCTATTTCATTTTGTGAAAATTACATCTGAAAACATAGGAAAATGTTAACAGTTTGCTACACCTCAGTGAAGGGTATATAAGTATTCATTGTATTATTCTTACAACTTTTCTGTACATTTCATGTTTTTCAAAAAGTTCAAAAAAAAAAAAAAAACTAACACTTTCACAATGTAACCAGATAAACCCTAAAAAGAATAACCACTGTCAGTACTGCACACATTACAAACTAAAGGTCAATTCTGCAGTCAAAACTCACCACAAAATCATCTAATATTAATTACCAAATTGATACACAAGCAAGATTATGGCATGAATAAAAATTTTTTAATAGGACATACTATAAGCTTCAGGCTTATTCAATATTTTTCTTATTATAAAATGACTTAAGTTAGCTGTTATAAATTATATAAATTCCATCTTTTAAGTCAGATATCAAAATATTTGATGCTCAAATCATTTTTGCAAAATTAATTTACCCTTTAAACCAAATCCAGGCCAAAGTTTTCACTTCGTTTGATTTCTGTATTTCCAGGTCTGTAGTTAGAAATATATTTTCTGGATCTAATCTCTCCAGTTCAAGTATACATTCCTATGTATACTTGTATTTTGCACATATTGTATTTTTTCTGCAACATTTTTGATAGTGATAACCTCATGCAGGTGAATAATATGGTTATTTTATGTTTCTGTATTTTCTCTTCCTATACTATTTGGTAATCTTATCAACCTTATTAACAGTGCACATCAATCATCATATAAAACTACCTATATGGTTAAAATTGCACTAAATAGAACCAAACAGATCTTCACCCAAACTTCATTAAATATAAGCACATGTAATACTCATATTTGTGGATGGATGTGTGTGTGTATATATATATATACACACACATATATATATACGCACACATATATATATACATATTTTAAGCTACCACAAACTATATGGTCATCATCAATATAAGCCTTATGTTAATGTACACTTCAGTTATTCTCTTTCATTTTGAACTGGAAGTTCTAACAGTAAAGATAAAAACAGGAAAGAATTAATTTCAAAACAACTTGGAAATGTCTTACTAAATAAAATTCTGTGTGTGTGTGTTTTCTTTGCATGTGTATAGTTTTCATTTTGTTTGGATTCTGCTTTTAAAAGACAAATAAGGGATTCTTAAATCGACTGTTGGGATGTTCTGGGAAAGTCAATTCAATCACCTACTAATTTTAACTTCTAGTCAGAATTTGTGCTTATAACAACTTTGAGTATAAGTATCAATTATCAGAGAAATTTCAATATGACCATACTTTTACTTATGAAGGAAGGCAAGTAGACTTACCCCACATGTTTAATAGTTTAACTGACTAGATTTAGAACTATTGTCATACCTAATTACTCATTACTAATCAACAATGAAAATTAAATATTCTCTTACCAGTTGATCAGTTGATTTTTCTAACTTATTCTTGATGTCCTCCTTAATCTGCCCCTCCACAGGAGGATCCCTACTTTAAATGAAAAAGAAAGGTGTATTCAGGATATCTCCTTACAAAGAACACAACTAAGCTGTAGTAAAGAATCTAACAAGTGAATTTGTCTGAAAGTTCAAAAGTATAAACAATGTGTAGCAAAGACTGGTAATAGTGGTAGTTGTCATATCTTTTAGGAACTCAAGTTGAAAAAAAAACTATGTTCTGCTCTTACTAGATAGTGGTAAACAGAACTGAAGGATGACGTAAAAAACTTTTCTTGAATAGACACACAATAATGGGGAAATTTTAACTTTATAGCACTGCTTCAGTATAAAGAAAAAAGGATCTTAAGAAGGCTGATGTTTTGTGTTTGTACATGTGCAAGCATTTATGAAGATAATTAAAGTTTGGAAAGGATCTATCTTATGTAGATCATTTTATTTTTTGTTTCAGGTTCCTGGTCTTATACTCTTCTGGTTTTCCAAAATGATTTTTTAAATTGAGAGAGAATATCATATTTAAAAATTAACTATTTTTGTAAAAGGAATAACTTGACAAGTTTTGCTTCTGGCATTGGTTTGAAATGTAGACATATATAGTGTTACATACAGAACTGAAAAAATTATCTATTGCTTTTGCCTACATACAGAACCATGACACTGGGCCCATAAGAACCACAACATAGGATCATATATTATCTTCTTAATTCTATACACTAGCAGAGATAAAACTGAGGTGAGAAATATATCAATTAATTTACTCAGCCTTGTACTTTATAAAAATTATCCTAATTTACTTCACATTTATGTATTCATTTAATAGACAATTATCTATCATCCATTATGTGCCTATAGATTGTCAGGGGAAATTGGGATAAACAGTATAGTATTGTCCACATAATGACAGTTTCAACAAAAGACAATTTATATACACAAACAATACTTCACAAGATGGTTCTCAGTGCTTTTTAAAATGTAATTGCAAAGAAAAACCTCTTACCTGTCTTTTCATCCACTTCTAAGCCCCACTCCAAAAAGGAACATAAGGAATTTTCTTGTGTGGTCAATGAATGAGAAATAGTGCACCAGTACTCTGAGGTCTCTCAATGTTTGTAGACCACAGAAAGTTCTCAAATGCATACCCTACTTGCTAACTCTATTGCATGATCACTCACTCAAGCCAAGAGTTCTCAGTCCCAGATGCTTATTAAAATCACCTGTGAAGCTTCTTAACACTCTGGATGTCCAAACCCTACTTCAGAGCTTCTTAATCAAAAGTGTAGTATGTGGGCTGCTATATTCTCGTTTCCCTAACAAATTTTGATACATAAGCTTAACTAATCCTCACTCCCTCCCCAATATTAAAATGACTCTATTAAAGGTTACTAATGAAATCCTACTTGTTACTATAACAGCTTTGTCTTAATTCTTTATTCTATCTGGCCTTTCTGTATTATTTAACATTGCCCATCACACCCCCCCAACCTTCCGTGAAAACTTCTGCCTTCTTTGTGGCTATTGGTTCTCCTCCTGGCCCTCTACTTCTCAGTTTGTACCACTGGCTACCCTTATTCCTCGCATTCATCTTATTCATTTATTATTTTAATAATACTTAATACAGAACTATATACATTAACGGAATCAAACCATGCTCTTGGTATATTGGAATAGGAAGGTACATCAACAGTCACTACGGCAGTCACTTTACTGTAAGATGGGTAAATTGATGTCCAGAGAGGTTAAGTAACTTGTTTTAAGTTACACACCTAGAATGTAGCAAAGCTAGAACTAGATTTTAGCCAGAGTGTGGTACTTAAGAGAAATTTTCTGAAATTCGATTTCCCCCAGTCTACATCCTCTACTAATCAAAGTTGCTAAATTGTCTTGAAGCATAAAGGTATCTCATCCACACTAGCTTCCCAAAGTTACATGGAAAGGATAAATGTTGTGTCTTCAAATGCAACAAACATGGTTGGTTTTTGTCAACCTATGTTTTACCTCATAAAAAATTCTTCTGGTAGAGAATCCATGCTGCACAATGTTGTTTTGCAAAAGTCTTATTCCAATGCTTACAGACTTTTACTACTGATGTTTAAAGCTGCAAGAAAAGGAATATTTTTAGTGGTCAGGTAGAAGGATTACATTCTTTTCCCCCACTATAAAAATATACATGATAAAGAAAATTTTGAAATAGTTGTCAAAGAAAATGAAAATTATAGTTTCACCATCCAAAGATAAGTCACTACTTACATTTTAATATTTTACTTTTTCCAAGCATACATATATTTTACTAATTTGTAATTATACTGGATAAATGATGTCCTACATTATGGTTTTCAGCACTGAACACTATATCAAAAGCATCTTTGTTATACTCCTCATATGTATTCTCAATTGTTACACAAGAATTGGCTGACTGGGGTTTCTTAGACCATTACCTTATAGAAGAATATTTAGATTGTTTCCTATTTTACCATTATAGTTTTATGATCAACTCTACTGGCCATAAGCCTTTTCTACATTTATGATTATTCACTTATAATAAATTCTCATAAGTAGAATTTCTCAGTCAAAAGACAAGTGTCTTAAGCCTCGGTGCATACTGCTAAATTAGTTTATGCTAATTTATTTTCCATAGAGTTCCATGAGTTTCTGTTTAATGCAATCTTCATTAACACTAATTGTTTTGTTTTCTTTTATTCTAAAGGTAACATTAAGCCACTTTCCCCCCATATCATGATTCTATATCTTCATAAAATAGAAAGGTGAATGTATACTCTCTGGTTCAAATATCAATTAATGTTGTGGATGTTACTTGAAAGAAAAAAAAAAAACTGTGACAACTCAAATGAAAACAAAAAGAATAGAGTATCTATTCGTACATCTATTTATATAGCTCTCTACTCAATTATCCCAAGAGCAACCCTTCTAAAATTAGTCACATTTACACCCTGAAGTTTATAGCAGTACTACCTGTAATAACCAAATTATGGAAGCAGCCAAGTGTCCATTGATACATGAATGGATAAAGAAGAGGTGGTATTTGTATAGAATGGAATATTATTTAGTCACAAAAGAGAATGAAATCTTACCATTTGCAACAACATGGATGGAGCTGGAGAATATTATGGCAAGAGAAAGGCAAATTATCACATGATTTCATTCAAATGTGGAATTTAAGAAATAAATGAGCAAAGGAAAAAAAAAGAGAGAGACAAACCAAGAAACAGACTCTTAATTATAGAGACCTGATGGTTACCAGAGTGGAGGTGGGTGGGAGGATGGGTTCAGTAGGTAATGGGGATTAAGGAGGGCACTTGGGATGAGCACCAGGTGATACATGGAATTGCTGAATCACTATATTGTACACTCAAAATTAATATAACACTATATTAACTGGAATTAAAATAAAAACAAAAAAACCCCCTACTTATACCTTAATGAAAGAAGATGTTACTTGAAAGAAGGCATATACACAGTTTAGTTTCAATAAGTTGAACACAGGACTATTCCCATATGCTTCTACTCATAAGTTTACAAATACCTGTATTTTCATGAAAGATTTACTTAAAAGGTATATGTACAGTATAGTTTCAATGAGTTAAGGATATGACTATTCCCATAAGCTTCTATACAGAAGTTTACAAATATCTATATCTAAAAAAAATAATAAAATTAGTCATATTTGGTTTTTTTAGAGTTCAAGTCTCCAGACTCCATTGTTCTCTGCTGGACGGATTTCCCTTTCTAATTCCTCTGTAAGTTCCAGGAAGTATTAGAGCAAACATATGTAAAACTATTCATCAGTGCTTTGGGGCAAATAAATAAATGCTGAGGCAAAAGAAAATAAAGTGACAACAACGGCATAAAGAAAACAGACCTAGAGTGCCTTGCTGCCAAGCATAAGACTAGATGAAGTTTCTCATTTGTTGCCTCTGAAGCACGCACTTATCCTAGTCACTGGGGAGCCAGTTTCTCCAATAGCATGTGACAGCCAGAACTTAGATTGGTAGAGCTTTTAAAAACCCATTATCAAAATGCAGTTCAGCATAGGTAAATTCCCAAATAAAGAAAACATGTCCCACAAGATCATTTACAAGTCACCTATTAATTCAGATTGTATTTACCCAAAGAAACACGGTTTTACATAATACTGACTCTCCCTAAAAGCCAGAAAAAGCCAACCAAACACATAGAAAAGCAGTAATGGCTAAA
Source organism: Hyaena hyaena (assembly GCF_003009895.1). NCBI lineage: Eukaryota > Metazoa > Chordata > Mammalia > Carnivora > Hyaenidae > Hyaena > Hyaena hyaena. Next base: position 826,926 of record NW_024080883.1, read on the forward strand.
CCTGAACCCTCATAAGCCTTGAGGTCTGAGTATCCTGTCATTAGTGAGCTTAACAGGGAAGGGGGCAATTTGGTGCCTGGCTAAAAGAAGTCCTGGGGGATCATCTGCAAAACTAATATTCCTAACTATGATACTGCCTGTACCTATTTTCTATATTTGACTCACACCAGCTCTAAGTTACACAGGTAAGTCTTGAGAGACAAGGGTAATTCTCCCAACAATCCAACGGATACTTCCTAAGCAAAACACAAATGCAAACATTTATACCCACACCCGCGCGCGTGCGCGCGCACACACACACACACACACACACACACACACACACACACACACACTTCCATCTAAATTTCTTCATTTACTAACAAGTGTTGGCAAGGATGTGGAGAAAAAGGAACGCTCAGGGGCGCCTGGGTGGCTTAGTCGGTTAAGCGTCCGACTTTCGCTTGGGTCATGATCTCGCGGTTCGTGGCTTCGAGCCACGCATCGGGCTCTGTGCTGACTGCCAGCTCAGAGCCTGGAGACTCTTTCAGAGTCTGTGACCCCCTCTCTCTCTGACCCTCCCCTGCTCACACTGTCTCTCTCTCTCTCTCTCCTAGAAATAAAACATTAAAAAAATTAAAAAAAAAAAAAAGAAAAAGGAACGCTCATACACTGCTGGTGGGAATGTAAATTGGTAAAGCCACTAGTGGAAAACAGTATGGAGATTCCTCAAAAAATTAAAATTAGAAATACCATATGACCCAAGAATTCTACTACTAAGTATTTACTCAAAGAATTTGAAAACACCAATTTGAAAAGATCTATGCACCCCTGCTAAATGTATCATTATTTACAATAGCCAAGATATGGAAGCAACCCAAGTGTCCGCCAATAGATGAATGGATAAAGATGTGGTATATATACATATGCACAATGAAATATCAGTCAATAGTTAAAAAGGACAAGATCTCCCATTTGTCACAACATGGGTGGATCTAGGGGGTATTATGCTAAATGAAATGTCATTATTTCCTTCAAACAAATGAATAAACAAACAAAAAGCAGAATCAGACCTATAAATACAGAGAACTGATAGTTGCCAGAGAGAAGGGGATAAGGGGCATGGGCAAAATGCATGAAGAGGAGTAGGAGATATAGGCTTCCAGTAATGGAATAAGTCACAGGAATAAAAGACAGAGCATAGAAATAGTCAATGATACTATAATAACATATCATGACAGATGGTAGCTACACTTGTGATGAGCATCCTGTAACCTATAGAGATGATGAATCACTATGTTGCACACCTGAAACTAACCTAACATTAAATGTCAACTATACTTTTCTAAGAAAGATTAAAAAATAAATGTCCTCATTTAAAAGAGGGCTAACACCTTAGTTTCTTGCCCATCTCTAACAAAAATGTCTTTATAACTCACCTATGCAGAACCCAGTTCTCCCATTTATAGTTTTAATCTTATTTTTAAAAACTCAATAAGCAGAATGTCTTTTTAAATTTATATTCTCTGTTCAATACCAATGAAAGATCTAACCTAATGCTAATGATGAAAAGGCTGTTATTCTTTCACACTAGATCAGATCTGTTTTATCTCTTTAATAAAGCTGTATAAAAAAGGACATGGCTTTGAGAATTCTAGGACTGTAATCAAACTGTTTTTCTTTTATGGTTTATAGAACCTCCCTGTTTATTTTAATAAAGTTAGGCATTATCTCACAGGGTATACAACACCACACCTTTTCTAGACAAAGCAATCCCCTTATTTCCAGAATTCAAAAGCCCAGACACAGACACCTCCCCCTCTGATAAGTTCTCCTTCGGTCAGTTGTTTGCAAAGACCACAAAGCTGAAAAGGGAAGAAAATCCTCGGGCAACAAGGTAGAGAAGATGGAAGGCCTTTGCTAAGCTATTATTCAGTGTTCAGCTTGAAAAAGAAAAGGATAGAGTATTAATTAATAAATCAGAAGATATTTGGATCCTGAATTAAGAGCTAAGAAAAGCTAATGGCTTTTTCAGTCTGCTTAGAGATACAACCTGAGATGAATCTCTGTGGTGAAAGGTTTTCCAGGAGAGTATCATCAACCCCGTCATTTCCCAGGAGCTAAGCAGATCTTGTGTGGCAAACCTTTCTGCAACAGCAGCAGCCGCAGTGACGCTGGCACTTTACAGCCTCTGTTGGGAAGGAAGGCGCAAGTGCCTAGCAACCGAAAGGAAGCAGCTGGCCTGAAATGTTAACACACTGCTTCTAAAATAATCCAGAGGTTCCTTTCATTCTAGAAGGGGCTGAAGGAAACCTTTAAAGTCAGGGTTAACATGGGAGAAAGGATGAATCTGGTTTCCCCTGGTGTATTCATCTAGGTTTCCCTGTAAGCAGGAAACTAAAAATTCACTCTGCCTTCCTGGAACTGAGGGACTGCTCACCCACAGGAACATATTCAGGTGCTGGCTGGTTGATCAGAGGGCAAGTTAAAGGACAGTGTCAATTTACAGCACATCTTTATCCATCAACCAAAATTATTTTATCCACAGGCTGTTTTATTGGTTGAAAGACAAAGTCCTGCCATCCTTATCTTTATTCATCCTTATCCTTATCCAACAATAAAATGCCTTTCTTACTGCTTGCTCTCTCTGAGCTCCCAGCTCCCTCTTTCTCGCTTATCTACTGAAATTATAGCAAACTTTTTTTAACCATAAAAGGATTCCTCCACCCTCCACTTTAAAAACTGTGCTTATTCACATCAAAGCAGGCACACTTTTTGCTTCTGTTTTTTTTTTTTTTATAGTTTATTTTTGAGACAGAGAGAGACAGCACATGAGTGGGGAAGGGTCAGAGAGAGAGACACACACACACAGAATCTGAAACAGGCTCCAGGCTCCGAGCCAGCTGTCAGCACATTGCCCTGTGTGGGGCTCGAACCCACAAACCGTGAGATCATGACTTGAGCCGAAGTCGGACGCTTAACCAATTGAGCCACCCAGGTGCCCCTGCTTCTAATTGTTTAATCATTCATTCAAATATTTACCTTGCAGCACTGGTCATCTCAACATTACAAAAACACATTGTTTTTTAAATCCACTCAAGTGCTCATCTTAAGTCATAGAGGCTCTAACTAGCCAACAAGTTCACATTTCAATGTGTGGGTAGATGATGTCCCATGAATTTGCTACCCTTGTCAGTTCTGGCCTTTACAGATCACAAAATGCCAAGTGGAAAAAGGGAGTTATCAAGTGTGCAAAAACATTAAAATTCAATTTACTTTTCACAATGCTATTAGCTTGAAAATAAAATAATATACTAGGTATTTTTCAGGAGAGAAATTCAGTTGTGAGAACTTCTCTTATGCCCACTCAATCTGGGTTCCTCAATCTTGACACTATGGACATTTTTGGCTGGATGAATCTTTGTTATGGGAAGATGTACTCTGCATTTTTAGGATGTTTTGGAGCACCACTGGCTTCTACCTTGTAGGTGCCAAAAGCAACTCTCTCCCGCCTCTCAGGTCTATTGTGAAAATCAAAAGTGCTTCCAAACACGGCCAAATGTCTCCTGGGGCACAAAACGCCCCAGTTGAGAACCACCTAACTAAATGATTTAAAATGAAAAGTTTAGGGGCACCTGGGTAGCTCAATTGGTTAAGTGTCTGACTCTTGATTTTGGCTCAGGCCGTGATCTCAGGTTTAAGACAGAGCCCTGCATCTGGCTCTGCACTGACCGTGTGGGGCCTGCTTGGGATTCTAGGTCTCCCTTTCTCTCTGCCCCTCTCCCACCCTCAAAAAAACAAAAACAAAAACAAAACAAATAAAAAAGAAAAGATTAAGTAAACACAGATTGTTCTGAGGAAGAACAGTTAAGACTATCCTGGTATTATGTAATGTTTACAATCATTTGTTTACAAGAAAGAAAAATGACATAAAGTACCTCATTTAGATTTTATCAATGTCAAAAGTTGAGAGATTGCATAGCATTGGTAATTAAAGAGCACAGAAACACTGGAATCCTTCTGCAAGGATTTACAGAACTGCTTTGATGCACATTAGCTATGCAACCTTGCTCGAAGCTAATTAACATCTGTGCTTCAGTTTCCTCATCTGGAAAATAAGGATAAAGATGGTACCTGCTTCACAGGGTTGTCAAGATTAAATGTTTAAAACATGTAATAGAACAGGACCCAGCACAAAGTAAGCACTATGTGTTACTATCATTCCACCATTATTATCAACAAATTTTGTTTACATTTATAGGAAAATCAGTTATTTCTTCCAGTTCTCTACCTTGAGGGAGAATTGCTACCATACGGAAAGGAATGGTAATAATGAGCTTAAGAGCTGGGACAAAAAAACCCCACATTTTTCAAATATATCCCATATGGCACAAATGCAGCTTAGTTTGCACATTTGGCATATTGTGTTTTTCACATCAGTACATATGACACACGTCATATTGCTTAAACAGTGTGATATGCCATTGTATAAATGTATCATCTCACCAGACAACTATTGATAAACACTTCCTCTCTGGTTCCCCCCCTTTTTTTTCTTTTGCTATTATTAACAATGCTGCAACAAATAACCTTGAACATGCAACTTGGTAAAACTTTGATAGCTATTTTAAAAAGCTAGATTTATAGGGTGCCTGGGTGGCTCAGTATGTTGAGCGTTCAACTACTGATTTCAGCTCAGGTCACGATCCCAAGGTCATGGGATAAAGCCCTATGTCTAGCTCCAGACTAAGTGTGGAGCCTGCTTGTGATTCTCTCCCTCTCTCTCTGCCCCTCTCCCCCACTCAGATTCTCTCTTTCTGCCCCTCTCCTCCACTCCCACACACACTCTCTCTCAAAACAACAAAAAAGGCTGGTTTAAAACATCAGCACTGAACTTCAGAAGTATTTCAGAAGTTCATGGGTCTGTTAGCAAGTAAACTCTGGTACTGCTTGTTAACACTTCTAGATTTTACCAAAAGAATTCCAAAAAATTCCTTAAAGTTGAGATGTGAGATGTTTTGGTCCTTATGAGTAGTAATTACTTCAAGGCTTAAAAGATTATGAAGAGGATGCTTTCTAGGAATAAGTCAAGACCTTAGTAACGGGAGTTTCCTTATAACCAGAATTTTACATATTGATCTGATTATGTGTACTAGGCAAGCAGCAACGGCCATTCTTGGTGGCTTTTAGAGTAAAGTAGGGGCTCTGTGGCTCTAGCACTCTGAAAGTCTTTATTACTCAAGTGTGAGCTCTAGGTAGACAAGAATGGCTAGGACCATCAGGTTACACTTGAACAGGTTGTACCATTATTTTGTTACTGTGTTAAAGGTGAACAAACCAGGGGCACCTGGGTGGCTCAGTCGGTTAAGCGCTGACTTCAGCTCAGGTCATGATCTCGCAGTTTGTGAGTCTGAGCCCTCCATAGGGCTCTGTGCTGACAGCTCAGAGCCTGGAGCCTGCTTCTGATTCTGTGTCTCCCTCTCTCTCTCTGCCCCTCCCCTGCACACGCTGGCTGTCTCCCTCTCTCAAAAATAAACAAACATTTTAAAAATATTTTTAAAAAAGAATGAACAAAATATACTATTTGGTTTTCTAATTTTCGATTAATTTCTTCAATTTTTTATTTGACTTCCTGGCAAGGCCACAAAGTGAACATACCTAGCTAGACACAGGTAGCCAAAACATTATTTTACCCCAAAGGAAAAACAATTTGTTTAGGCAAACTCCAGGATTCATGTATGATGGTTGGAAAATCTCTGCAAGTTACTGTAAACTAAGAGTCTTTATTTTACCCCAAAGGAAATACAATTTGTTTAGGCAAACACCAGGACTCATATATGATGGTTGGAAAATCTCTGCAAGTTATTGTAAGCTAAGAGTCTTCCTGCCCTAAAAGATAAGGGCATTCACTGTCATATCTCAGCTCTTGCCATCTTGAAAAAATCATTATAGCACTGTCTGTCAGCTTACATCAGAAAGGAAGAACCTTGAAGTGTACATCCAGCACCTTCCTTATAAATCTGCCAAAATAGGAAGCATTCTTGTCAAAATTAGCATCTTGTCTAGATGAGAGTAGGTTTGTTTGTTTGTAGTAGGTTTTTAATTCTCCTCAGATCGATCCAGTCAGTTACTTTAGGACTTACACAGCAAACCTAAAGAATATATATTAATTTACTTTTAATATTTGGAATGTACCTATAAGGAATATGCACAGGTTAGGATTTACCTGGAAAAAAATTCCAGACATTAAAATACCCAACAGTTTCCTTTTATTTCCAGGTAACAGTGCCAAAAATTACACTGTTTAGAAACGCAGCTAGAAACCCTTGGAAGGAGTATGTTACCACTAAGCAAATTTTCCAAAGTGGAATATTTTCAGCAATGTTGTCATTGCTGTTGTTAGACAATAATGAAAGGAAACAAGACAGAATGGTGAGATATGACACATGTAGAGACCATAATCAAGCAGGGAGTAGAGGACATCATATGCAGTTGACTCTCTCACCACCAATGACAAGGCCTACAATACCCAAATCCAAACTGATCCACCAAGGTAAGAAGACTCATTATCTCAGAAAGACATATATTTGTAAGAAGGGTTTAGCTGAAAAGGTAGGTCAAGCTTTTGGTTATGAAGAATTTTCTTGCATAAAATTAACTGGGTGTAATTAACATTGGTTTCATCAAAAATAAGATTAATTTTCATCAGCTCCTATGTGTCTGGCTCTGGGCTGAGTATCTATGTACAGTGAATACACACACTTGATCTTCACACACTCTGAAATAAACATTATTGTAATCCATTTTTAAAAGTGTTCTCCTAGTAACACTTATTCTGATTTGTCTAACAGAATCTAAACTCTTTAAGAATATTCATATTTAAATTTTTTTTTTTACTTGATTGGTTAAATTAATTTAACTGGGTTTTTAAGTGAAATACAGAAACACCTGGATGGCTCAGCTGGTTATGTGTCCGACTCTTGATTTTGGCTCAGATTATGATCTCATAGTTGTGAGATCCAAGCCCCACATCTGGCTCCTCACTAAGTGTGGAGCCTGCCTGAGATTCTAGATACCTCTCCTTCTATCTTTGTCTCTCAAAATAAATAAATACATTTAAAAAATTGAAGCGAAACACAGATGCTCACTTTAGCTACTGTCTTTTTAAAATCTGTGGGCATAAATATCCTTTATAAAAAATATATATGTAAATCTACTGAAGCCTTCAACTTTAAAAAACTATAAAAAGAATAAAGGTAAAACATGTATATGGATGGAATTAATAAACCTAAATGTCAAATTAGTGATTCTGAAAAAAAAAGAAAAAGAATAAGGTTGGTTCTTGAAAAGTTGAATGAAGTAGATAAACACCTAGAAAGTTCAGTAAGAAAAAATATAGGTAGCATTTAAATGAAAAAGGAAATTTAAAACTATAATGAAGAGATTAAGAAAATTACTAGAATACTGATGCAACTCTATCAAAATTTCTTTAAATCTAAAGAAATAGTTGCTATATTAGATTTTTATTTCCAGATTTAAGAAGGTAGAAAAAAATGATCAGATATATAACCATATTACCACTTCAAATATTTTCAAAAGATTACCACTAAATCAGCTATTTGATTTAATAGGCCAGTAGTATACAATCTACAAGGATCATCTGACTACGATGTGAGTCTCATTCTGTAGCACAGAAAAAAGATTAGAAAACATCCCATTCATTTTTCAAAAGTAACATATAACCCAAATTCCAAAAGAAAAAGGAAAAAATTAATGGAAAAATTTCAAATATAAAATTCGGAATAAAATATTTGCATTATAGCAAATACAAGGTTTGTTATTATTATCTGTATGCCCTTGGGCAAATTATGTCACTTCTCCTTAGTTTTTACCTATAAAATAGAGATCATAATAGTACCTAAAGCATGAAGTTGTTATAAAGAATAATTATTAAGTATAAAATTCTTAGAATAGTGCTTGGCTTCTGACATGCTCAATAAGTGTTAGCTATTATCCCAAGAACAAAAAAGCAACACAATACATTGCCTTATCATGTTTAAGTGGAAAAATGAGATCTATAAACATAGATATTTGATAATTTTTTTAAGTAGACACTTTGGCAAATCTTTAAATACAACACGTATAAAGGGAAATCGAAACATTTGAAAGGCTATTACAAGTCAATAGCACAAATTATACTAAGTGTTAAAATACTGGTCATTCTCAGTCAATTAAATCATAAGACAAAGATGTTCAGTATCACCCTGATTATTCCATTTTTTTGCACTAATGAAATAAAGACAACAAATACTGGACAGGATGAAATGATTATTTGCAGATGGTATATAGCAAGAAAGTCTAAGAGAGTAAGCAAAATTCTATAAAAATTAATAAGAGATTTTAGTCAGGGTCTGGATAAAAGATGTATCAAAAATCAGCATCTTTTTACAGTAGCAATAACAAAATTTTAAAGGAGAAAAAGAGAACTCCCTCACATTAACAAAAATTATATAATGCCCTGGAATAAATTAATACAAGACTGTAAGATAAATTATATAAAATTTTACTGAACATGAAATACAACCTGAATACTATTAACTACCTCAGCAGTATCTGTAACTTCTCAATGACCCCAATTAGACACTTGAGAGTCCCTTCTAGTTTCATCCTTCTCTTCATGTCTGAAATAAGTCATTAAATCCTATCTATTTCACCTATTTATTTCTCCAATTTTTCACCTCTTTGTTATCTCCACTTCAATTACCCTGGTAATCTTTGGGAAAGACTCCAACAAATTAAATATTCTCCTTATTTCTACTCTTACTGTTCTCAAAATCAGACTGCCCAGTTGCCAGAGTAATCAATCTAAAACACAAACCTAAATAGAACAGGCCTCAGTTTAAAATCAGAGATCATCACTGAATACAGTTATCACGAACAATAAAATCTTCAGTCATCTGGACCCAGTTTCATCACCATCATCACCATCATCTCCTCCTCCTCCCCAGTTTGGTGCCTAAAATAAGACTCTGTTTCTCATATTAGGATGTGCAAGTATCTCTGCAGGCTTCTCATGGTTACCATCATGGTATATCCTACTAAACTTCCAACATCAATTTTTGAAAAAGATTTTTTGAGAAAGACATTTATATTAAAATGAATACAGAAGAGAACACAAAATTCGTATAATTACTTATGTTAAAATGCAAGATTGTAAAGAAAGATGGCATTTACAAATAGCAGCTTTGACCTCTTCTCTTGGCTGAGAATGGTATGAAGAGGATGCACTTGTCATTATTAGTGAAAAGTCTAACACTAACCAAAAGGTTATCACTGCCTGTGCTAATGAACTAAGATGTAACTAACACCTGCTGAGAAAGTAATTATGCCAGGCAACTGCTCCAAACTCTTGTAAGTTGTTTAACTCACTTTATAATGGTTTGCACCACCTGGCATGACCTCATCTTTACTGCTACTCTCACCCTTGCTCTCTACTCCATCCATAGTGGCATCCTTGCTGTTCCTGACACACATCACAGTCCCACTTCAGGACTCTTCTCTTGCTTTTCTATTTACTTTTCCCCCTAGAGAGCTGGGCACTCTCTTTCAACCTTGAAGCACTTTCTCAGATAGTACTTTCTCTACCTTGACCTCCCAATTCCCTTCTTCTCAACCACCATTATTCTCCAAGAATAATTCTGCTAATTTTTTCCCCATCTCACTTCTCTTATAAACCGTTTATTTCCTATCAGACTGTAATTTCCATAAGGTAGGTTTTATTCACTAAATCTCTAGTGCTTAGACAAGCACCTGCTACACTGTAAGCTCTCAATGATTTACTGAATTATTTCCTGAACTTGTTAAACAGATACTACTGTTAGCTGGATTTTATCTAAGAAAGTGAAGCAGAGAGAATTTGCCTTATGGTCACATAGTAAAAGGTGGAACCAGAGTTTGTAAACATACAGCCCGGCTTCACTTGTCAACATAACTGCATCGTGCCTCTAACTTACATGAATTCCATACATACTATTTAGTATGTTTTCCCAATTAGACAGTTGCTTCCCAGCAGGGGATACTTCATCCTCTTTGTTCTCGAGACCTCTAGCCCATGTTACACAATCACTAACTGTTCAAAGAATGAATGAATGTATATATACATTAATTACCCAATTATTTTTTACCTGTCTCTATTGGCTAGATTAATGTAAGCTTTCAGATTTAATTAAAAACTTCTAATATAGAAAGAAATCCTTTTTTAAAATGCAGTAATGTAAAAAAATACTTTTTTTGAATTGATAAAACATGATTAATGACGAATGATTTAATTAAAATGACATGCGCCTTGCTCTTCCAATTGTCTCCAAACGGGTTTTTAAAGCTTAATTCAACATTAGCATACTTCAAGCAAAAAAAGCTCCAGAACCAGCAACTCATTTCATTATAGACACATGCACGATATTATATCTTACAAAAAACGCAAAACGACAGTGCCATTTTCATAGAAGACACCGAGACTTAGAAAGCAATTGATCACGCCAGATAAAAATAGACACCTTCACTTACAAAAACTGACGCTACTGAGAACACTCTCCGCAGCAATACCTGGCCCAGAAGTCACCAGGAGCTAGCTTTCTTAAATAACTTTGACTACTACCTTAACGGCATGACTACTTTGCCAAAGAATCCCCAAAACCATAGGCTTACTCTGAGAAACGAACATTTCTGGGTAGAACGGGTGGACGCAGGAAAAATATTTAAAGAGGTCCGTCCCAGGCCCCCTCAAAATCTAGAGGCCAAGATTCTCCTCAGAGCTCCTCACCGTGTCTAGACTTAGGGAGAAGCGACCATTTCTCAGGCAGAGGTTCATGCACAAAGAAAAACCGGCCATCTATTATGAAGGCCGAAGAAGCAAAGGAAAATTAAGAGCTCTGACAGACGCCGACCCCTTTGCGCCTAACCGCCCCTTTGCAAGTTGAGCCGCAATCGCATATCTCGCGAGATTTATCGTCTCCACGGGATCTCGGAGTTGAAAGCTCGCGGCTTCTCATCTAAGCGACGGTGGGTTGGGGGAGTGGGAAAGGAGTTCTGGAAGGACAACTCCCAACCCCCAAAGAGAACCCACAGACCCGCTCGACCCTTCCCGCGTCTCCTTTCTCTTCATTGACAACGGTTCCCCAGGGTACCTAGGGACTTCCGGAACTCTGCCGGAACCGGAAGCATCGGGACTTAGGGGGTGGGGCTGAAAAGTCAAAAAAAGCGCCGCGAAAGTTGGAGGCCGGAGCCGGCCGGGTGGTAGTGGCCCCAGGTAGGGTTGTGGCGAGTGTCAATGGACTCCACCGCCTGCTTGAAGTCTTTGCTCCTGACCATCACTCAGTATAAAGCCGTTAAATCGGAGGCGAATGCCACCCAGCTTTTGCGGCACTTGGAGGTGAGGGGCTCACGGATGGGAGACTCAATAGGCTTCTCTGTAGAAACCCTTAGTTCACGGTGTGGCCGGGGTGTAGTGGCCGCAGATCTGCCCTTCGCTACCTCAGTTGTCTTTTTGTATCAGTAAGGAAAGCGAGTGGCAGCTTTGACTTCCCACTCATTTTACCCCGCCCGAGTCCATCGGCGTTCGGCTGGCTGCAGCTAGAGGGAAGAGAGACATACTCAAAGTCTTAGGAAGAGGGAGGATGGGACGAAACGTTGGGGGATTTAGGCTCTTTGGGGGATTGGTAGAGGAGAAAGTTCAGAGCTGTATCTTTCCTTTCCTCAGCTGCTTTGGTTTTTCCATCGTAACAGAACTCTTACAGAATACACAGCAATTCTCAAGGGTGAAGGTGATGGTTAAAACTTGTTTTATTCCTTGTCCCTTCGGCAGTTTACAATCTGAACCAGTTGCTTACTACTTCTCTTGTAACTCATGTTGAACTCGAATTTGAAAAATGTATACATTTCAAAACTTCTCTTGGGATAAAAAGCAATTTCCGAGTAATCATAATTTTTTTAACAAAATATATTCACAGTTTTTCAAACCTAAATTGATAAAAGGCTTTCACTTTTTCTATTAGCTGCCACCAATTTGTGGCTAGATCACTTATTGACAGCTTTTTGCATTCCTGTTTGTTTTTAGGCTTTTAATCTGTCATTTCTTGGACGTTCAGGAAATTACAACTAACAATAACCTCAGTTAAAAAAGCCAAAGCTTATTTTAATTCTCTCAGTCACAGCTTCTGTTAACATAGAACTGAACATAATTTTAAAATATGTTCTATTAGCTATATTAACTCTATGAGATAAAGGCTAAATTACAAAGATTAGTAAATTACTACTGGAGAGAAAAGACTATTGTGAATAGCACAGCAACATCAATCTGCATGATACTGTTGTGATACTGGAATGCATTAAATGTGCCTTTGTTTCCTCCAGCTTCACTGATGTTCCTTCTTAGGAGTTCAGGTGCCCATCTCCTAAGTACATTTTCTTTTTCCACTCATTACCTCAACAAATCCCTGCAAAATTAATAGTGTTAGCTGTTAAATGCTAAGGCTTTGAGCCTCAATTAGAATAGAACAGTGTGCTAGTGGGCTGTAGAAACCACAGAGTAAGCAGTGTTAAGAAGTAGGAATACATCATTTTAAATAGTAATCAGAAACATATGCTTTGAATATGAGAGCCATGTTATAGTGAATTGAGAGACTAAAAGAAATTTGAGGCTTAGAAACTGCTTGATACTGCATTCCTGAACTTTTAAGAGTTTTACTGAAAACTCTTCTGCCATTTAAAGAGATAACATGTACAGTGCATAATGTGCACTAATCTTAAATGAAGAGCTTGAGTTTTTATCATACGCGTATAGGCAAGTAGGTACCACCTGTTTCATGATACAGAACATTTCCAGTCCCCTATAAGGTTTTTTGGTGGTCCCTTCTCGGAGGTTCAGATAAGTGGACTCCTACAATATGTACTTTTGTGTCTGGCGTCTTCTACTCTACAAATCTGTGATATCTAGACATGTTGCACCTGTGCCAGTACTTCATTCTTTTTTATTGCCGTATAGAATTCCACTGCATAAGTGGACCACAATTTACTTACATTCTGGTGATGGGCAATTGGGTTATTTCCAGTTCTGGGTGGAATTCGGAGTAAGTATGTTATAAACACTTTCATATTTTTTTGAGATATATGCACTCATTGAGATACCTAGGAGTAGAATTGTTAGGTCTTTTAGTGGGTCTTTGTTCAGTTTTCGTTGACACTGCCAAGCAATTTTCCACAGGTTACACCATTTTTACCCACCCACCAGCAATATGTGAAATTTGCTATCACTCATCCACATAGATCCTGGGTGTTTTCAGATGTTTAAATTTTAACCATTTTGGTGGATGATATTAATGGTGAATATCTTTGTGCATACTTCGTGAAAGCAACATCTGAGGATACAAAGAAATGGCTATCATGTGAAAGGAGATGATTAATTCTATTTTGCTGCACTTCTGCTATATTTTTTTCTTTGTAGCCCCATGCAGGATCTGAAGTTTGAGTTTCTTTATGATTGGCAGAGCTGGGCTGATCTCACTTTTGGTGGTTTTTTATAGCACTGATGTTACATAATGATTATGAGCATGGATTCAGGAACAGTGAATTTTAGTTATGCTGCTGTCTTGGTGTAAGCTTCAGTTTACTCATCTGCAAAACAGCACCTAACAGAGTTCTTATGAAGATGAAAAGAATTAACATACATACATAGAACAATGCTTAGGCCAAAATAGGTGCTAAAATATTAGTTATTACTAAAATCTATTTGCATTAAAACATCCAAGTAAGAAAGAAAATTTGTAAAGTGTTTTTTTACTTTTTACCTTGTAATAAATAACTATTATTTGTGGAGTACTTATGTTGTTGAAATACAGGTCCTGAGGGAAATTGTTTGTTTGTTTTTGTTTTGTTTTTTATTTATTTTTGGGAGTCAGAGAGAGCGCTAGCAGAGAAGGGTCAGAAACAGAGGGAGACACAGAATCCGGAGACAGGCTCCAGGCTCTGAGCTAGCTATCAGCACAGAGCCCTACATGGGACTTGAACCCACCAACAATGAGATGATGACCTGAGCCGAAGTCCGACGCTTAACTGACTGAACCACCCAGGCACCCCAGGAAATTGTTTTTAAAGCAGAAAATGCCTTAATCTTCTAAAGGGCTAGCTTTATAAGTAGGCAAAAGGGCAATCAGAAGATTCCTTACCCCCAAATATCTATCAAAAGACCTATTTTTTGTCTTTTTAGATTTACATTAATGTTTTTCTGGGGTTTTTTTGTTTTTTGGGTTTTTTTACTTTATTTTTTTAAGTATTGAGGTTTTATTTATTTTTTTTATTTTAACCATTATCTATTTATTTATAATGTGGTGTTTTTTTATCAATTTTTAAAATTTACATCCAAGTTAGCATATAGTGCAACAATGTTTTCAAGAGTAGATTCCTTAACACCCCTTACTCATTTAGCCCATCCCCCCTCCCACAATCCCTCCAGTAACCCTCTGGAGGGTTTATATTCATCTTCCCTTATATTCATGTGTTTTGTATCTTTAAGTCCTCATATTTGTCTTTCTCTGACTAATTTCGCTTAGCATGATACTCTCTAGTTCCATCCACATAGTTGCAAATGGTAAGATTTCATTCTTTTTGATTGCTGAGTAATACTCCATTGTATATATATATATTATACCACATCTTCTTTATCCATTCATCCATCGATGGACATTTGAGCTCTTTCCACACTTTGGCTATTGTTGCTAGTGCTGCTATAAAATGGGGTGCATGTGTCCCTTTGAAACAGCACACCTGTATCCCTTGGATAAACACCTAGTAGTGCAATTGCTGGATCATTCTATATTTAAATTTTTTGAGGACTTTCCATACTGCTTTCCAGAGAGGCCATACCAGTTTGCATTCCCATCAGCTGTGCAAAAAAGATCCTCTTTATCCGCATACTTGCCAGTATCTGTTGTTGCCTGAGTTATTGATTTTAGCCATTCTGACGGGTGTGAGGTGGTATCTCATTGTGGTTTTGATTTGTTTTTCCCTGATGATCAGTAATGTTGACCATCGTTTCGTGTCTGTTAGTCATTTGGATGTCTTCTTTGGAGCAGTGTCTTTTCATGTCTAGCCCATTTCTCCACTGAATTGTTTGTTTTCTGGGTGTTAAGTTTGATAAGTTCTTTATAGATTTTAGATACCAACCCTTTATCTGATATGTCGTTTGCAAATACCTTCTCCTATTATCAATTGATTTTTAGTTTTGCTGATTGTTTTCTTCACTGTGCAGAAGCTTTTTATCTTGATGAGGTCCCAATAGTTCATTTTTGCTTTTGTTTCCCTTGCTTCTGGATATGTGTTGGGTAAGAAGTTGCTGTGGCCATTATCAGAGAGGTTTTTGCCTGCTTTTTCCTGGAGGATTTTGTTGGCTTCCTGTCTTACGTTTAGGTCTTTCATCCATTTTGAGGTTTTTTTTTTTTGTATGGTGTAAGAAAATGATCCAGGTTCATTTTTGTACATGTCACTGTCCAGTTTTTCTAGCACCACTTGCTGAAGAGACTGTCTTTGTTCCATTGAATGTTCTTTCCTGCTTTGTCAAAGATGAGTTGACCATACGTTTGTGGGTCCATTTTTGGGTTGTCTATTCTGTTCCATCGATCTGTCTGTTCTTGTGCCAATATCAAACTGCTGTGATGATTACAGCTTTGTAAGACAGCTCGAAGTCTGGGATTGTGATGCTTCCTGCTTTGGTTTTCTTTTTCAAGATTGATTTGGCTATTCAGGGTCTTTTCTGGTTCCATACAAATTTTAGGATTGTTTGTTCTAGCTCTGTGAAGAATCCTAGTGTTATTTTGATAGAGATTGCATTGAATATGCAGATTGCTCCAGGTAGTATTGACATTTTTACAATATTCTTCCTATCCAGGAGCATGGAATATTTTTCCATTTTTTTGTGTGTGTCTTCTTCAGTTTCCTTCATCAGCTTTCTATAGTTTTCAGTGTATAGATTTTTCACCTCTTTGATTATGCTTATTCCTAGGTATTCTGTGGTTTTTGGTGCAATTGTAAATGGGATCAATTCCTTGATTTCTCTTTCTGTTGCTTCATTGTTAGTGTAGAGGAATGCAACTGATTTCTGTGCATTGATTTTATATCCTGCCACTTTGCTGAATTTGTGGATCAGTTTTATTTTCTTTAATGTTAAAATACATGCTCTTCGGGGACACCTGGGTGGCTTAGTCAGTTAAGCATCCAACCTCATTTCAGGTCATGATCTCACGAGTTCATGTGGGGGTTTGAGTCCTGCATTGGGCTCTGCACTGACTGGGGAACCTGCTTGGGATTCTCTCTCCCTCTCTCTCTCTCTGTCCCTCTCCCACTTATGTGCCATCTCTCCCTCAAAACAAATAAATAAAATAAACAGCAAAAAAAAAAAACAAAACTCTTGGGAATAAATATTCTGAATCTTTCTTATCAGCAAAGCTTTAGAAGAAAAACTGACATCTGGGTGAGGAAATAAAAGAGATACAGAAAGGAAAGATTAGAGGAATGCTAAAACAGCCTGTTTAGACCTTTAAGAAAACAGATTTTATCTAATTCTAAGGTAACTTTTTCCATCTTTCTAGAGAAGGTATTTATCTTTATAGAAAAGGTAAGCTTTCAATAACATTCAAAAAGCATTTTGAAAACACATGGCTGACAACTCCTTCAATCTCAGCTTCACCTTTTCATGGGGGAAAGGAAAGGGTGGTTTATAGAGTTTCAAGAGGGGAGTAAAAAAGTTGAATAACCAAAAATAAGATTTGTCTGTGCCTGACCTGACTACTTAAAATAATTTTTTTAAAAAAAGGTTTTTTTTGAGAGAGAGGGAGAAAGTGAGTGAGCAAGTGGGGAAGGGGCAGAGAGAGAGGAGGGGGGACACAGGATCTGAAGCAGGCTCCCAGCACTGAGCTATTAGCACAGAGCCTGATGCGGGGCTTGAACTCATGAACCATGAGATCATGACCTGAGCCAAAGTCAAATGCTTAACTGAGCCACCAGGATGCCACTAAAATAATTTTTTTAACTTCCTTTTTTATTATCTCTAATTTCTGGGCTCACCAACTGTCTTTGAAGGAAACAAAAGGAGTGATCACATAGTTAATCCCATAGGTAAGCCTATGGATTTAGCTAGTTTTCACTTTGCATTGCCTCCCTCAAAAATAGGTGGACTGTATACACTGGAACTTATTTACTCAATAAATATATCGGTAGTAGAGTGTTGATTTAAACCCTATGCCTTAATAGTGTTCTGCATAGTAAGGATAAATATTGCTAGGTTGTCAAAGTTTGCCAGCTTGTGAAATAAAATTATAATGTACTACAGGATAGTGTAATAAGCAAACCTAACCTGGTTGGTGGAACAGGGTTAGCTTCAGGCGGGAATGGATTAAAACTCAGATCCAAATGATTATATTAGCTAGTGAGAAAGGATAGGTACTTTTTAGGCAGGGGAAACAGCACTTAGGACTTTTCTAAATTCGGAAAAAGCAGGTCAGTGGCACTTTGGAAGAGCTGAGTCCTTGTTTCAAATGGAGAAGAGGTGCAAATTGCCAAATCTTAACTAACACATTTTAATGACTATTTTGTAGGTAATTTCTGGGCAGAAGCTCACACGGTTGTTTACCCCAAATCAAATATTACCAAGTGAATGCTTGAGTTGCCTTGTGGAGCTACTTGAAGACCCAAGCATCAGTGCACCACTGGTGTTAAGTATCATCAGCTTGCTGTCTCAACTAGGTACTGTAGCTTCTTTTATTCAGTTTTTAGAAGAGGTTGAATTTAATATTTTTTAAAAGGTAGATTTAATTATAGTATCTTTTGGAGAATGATTCTCATTCAAAAGATTTCTTCATTGCAAGACCCTTCAGAACTTTTTTTGCATTATGGATCCCTTGTGAAGAGAATATTCCATTCTTAAAATGATTAGAACAAAGGATCTGAAGCATATCAAAGGTTCAGTGGTCTATAGAAAAGAATGTCCTTGGAGAATGCTGGCCTACTTTTGAATTAAACACACACACACATGCACATAATGCCTTGCCTAAATACAGCGCTCAGAAAATCATAGCTACTGATAAAAAAAAATCATTCTTTTTTGATAGACTTCACTGAACTCAGAGCTAAGGGAAAAATGCAGGTGTTGTTTTTTCTACTTTTTTCTGTCTTTAGTTTTTAAATTTTCATTTAATGGATACTTTTTTTCTTAATGTGTGCTTAAGAGTAGAGGGGAGATAATTCTGAATGTGATTATAAAATTAATCCATGTTTTTTCTTTAAAAAAAAAATCCCAGTGATCCAAAAATAGCATAGACCAACATGTCCAGTAGAACCTTCTGTGATGATAAAAATATTCTCTAGGTATGTTGTTCATTATACTAGCCATTTAGCCACAAAGGGCTATTGAACATTTGTAGTGTGAGTAGTACACTAAAGAACTAAATCTTTAATTTCAGTTAACCTAAATTTAAATAGCTGCTCTGACCCAGTGTCTTTCAAGTTAGCACAGGTACAGAGTAAAACACAATCAGTCTTTATTCGTCATCACCAACCCTCCTCATCATTTCCACTTTGGTGGATAACATTCTTAACCGTTTGATAGGTGTCTTTCTAGATTTTTTCTGTGCTATAACAAATAGTTTTGTTTTTTAAAAAATGGCATTGCAGAACATCAATTTTTTTTTTCACTTACATATCTTAGCCATCTTTCCACGTTGGTATCTAACAACTGCCTTGTACCATACTGTGGAGTACTATAATTTATTCAATTATGTGCCTAATGGTAGGTACTCATGTATGCTCTTTTTTTCAAGCTTTTGCTATCAGAATCAGTAGTGCAATGAACATTTTATGGATTTTTGCTCAAATATTAGTATATTTCTGTTGAATTAATTTTCAGACTTTTCGGGTCATTTTCAATTTGATAGTCATTACTAAGTTACTTTCTAGGAAAGCTATGCTAATTTGATATACACCAACCTTTTGTGTGATAATGGCAGTCATTTTCAACATCTAAATATATTAGAAATTTTTAAGGTGATAGTAATTTTATTTTCTAGGTTTTATTTTTTAGTTAATACGGCAGTTTTAAATTACAGAAAAATTGAGATGATAATCTTTTAACTACAAAACTTCTGCAAATGTGTAAAGCAAGTTTTTTCCCTTAAATTAATTTAGTCCACACAGAAAAATCATTTGTTTATTGACAGAAAAGGAAAAGCTTATACTACCTTCCCTTTTCCAGCTCATACTATTTCTTTGATTAAACTTCTAAATTGGAAAGTAATTATAAGTAAAATAGCGATATCATACTCAACAAGTAACTAATATGAAATGAACTTAATTTCTCTGTTTTCGTGAAAACCATGTATAAAAATATTTGATGCCATTTCATCTTAACTTACAGCTATAGATAATGAAACCAGAGACTGTCTTCAGAACACATACAACCTGAACAGCGTGCTGGCAGGAATGGTCTGTCGGGGCAGCACTTGCCATGGTGATTCAGTGTTTCTGCAGGTATGTCCACCCATACAGTACTTTTCACCTAATTCTTCTTTTTCCTTCCTTATTTGCTGATCAAAATTGACAGTAACTATTGTAAATTGCTAGCTTATAGTGTTTATGCTGGCATAATACTGCATGAATAGGCCCCACTCTCCCCATTAATATATTTAAGAGCTGGTTGATCATACATGTACTACTAATTTAAAAGTTTCTAGAGGAGGGAAGCTTATCCACATCTAGCATTATTTTGAAGAGAAACAAATCTACGTTATAATTGCTTTGACAGACTTATAAACACAGATGTCAACATTTTGAGATGTAAGCTACTTGTACTAAAATTGCAAATTGAGTTAGCATCTAGTCTCAGTCTGTTGAGGAAACATTCAACAAAAAATTGAAGCTATAGATTTAGTTTTAAATAGCATAGACTCGAAGTTCTCATATAGATAATGTTTATTGAACCTAAAGTGCCATCAGTTGCAAGAAAGGAAAACATTACCAATTACACTGAAATGCAGTTTTAAAAGTGGTAAAAATGTAAAAATATTTATCTTAGAATTGATGGAATATGTATATTTTTCAGACTGCATATATGTTTAAGGTGGTTAAGTGAACCAGGTTGATGACAAGATGCTCAGGTTGAAATAGATTGTGTGGAAATGTATGGAATCAGGAGACGAACCCTAAAATTCTTAGGAGTCTCACTACTTTGTATTTAAAAATAAAAAAGAACCATTTAAGAAATTGAAAGTTCTTGCATTAAACTCTGCTTCCTAAAATGGTGTCATGCTCAGAAATGCTTAGGAGTCCATATGCAATGTTTTTATGTTTATTACTTTTTTTTATTCTCAGTGCATTCAACTTCTACAAAGGTTAACATATAACGTCAAAATTTTCCATTCTGGTGCCAATATAGATGAGTTAATTACATTCCTGATAGATCACATGTGAGTATACAACCAAACATGTAACCAAATAACATGTTGATTTATTTTCAAACTAAAATGTGTAATAGTTCAATTTTTCTTAGATAATTTTTACCAGCTTTTTAAGTTGAGTGAGACTCTGATTCTTGTTTACTTCTTTTAGATGGTTTCAGGGATCAGATAGTATAAAGTCAGCTTTAATCTTCATAACAAAAATTTATAAAATGAATTGATTTGTACAGAAAACTATCAACACTGAAAATTGTATGCTTATATGTAATCTTGATAGGAGAATATACTGATGACATAGCACATGGTCATTCTGTTATTTCCATATTTCTCTACTACAAATAAATAAGATCATTTAGTTTCAAAACACAAAATAAATGCCCATGCTATTCAAAGCTTGGCTGTGTTCATGTTAATTGTTTTTGCATATAAAAAGGACTTTAAATGTAAATTACTGTAAAATAGAGTAATTTAGGATGAACTTAATGCTTTTATCTTTTATTATTTTCCTTAAAACAACAGTCAGTCTCCTGAAGATGAGTTAACAATGCCTTGTCTAGGATTATTGGCAAATCTTTGTCGACACAATCTTTCTGTTCAAACATACATAAAGACTTTGGTAAGACATTTTGGGTAAAATGATTCTTTCTTGTTTGTGGTGGGTTCTATACTTAAATAAAATTGTATCCATTGTTTCATTAAAAAAATTAACAAGAATTCTCATGCCTCATCCAGCTGACTCATTAAAGTTAAGGAACGATCAGATTGACACATAATTAACTTGAAGTATCCCACCCTTTGCACATGTTGTATTTAAGATGATAAGTATTAATAAAACTGTTGAGTACTAAAAGTTTTCCTTCTCCTTAGCATCCCACTATTTCTTGTATTAAATAATAAAAAAAAAAATGCTAAATTATTTTGTGCTAATAGAAAGGACACACATCACTGGCAATCCCATTTACCTCAGTCTTCTATTTGCACAAAATCAGTGGCAACTCCGCTAGAAAGATCCATGAATAAATGACTGGCAGTAATCACCAGCTCGTGTGATAACTGAAGGCGCACAAATGAGGTTAACAGAACCACTGTTAGAAATATGTTAATCAAGAAGGTTCTTTGATTCTTTAAGGTAGTTGTGAACAGATTCCCTGGTGTGCGGTATTCAGTATTACCTGTTTACTATTGTTAATTTAAATTACACAGTATCTCATTTGTTCATGTACTGGAGGTGCTTTGGAGATGGAAGGTTATCTTGAGCCATGGAAGTGTTTGGGAAAGGTAAACGTTTCCTCATAGTCCCATATCTAAACATGGGACTCTGCTTTCCACTGACATTGTACCTGTTTTTATTACTATAAGCAATGTGGAAAATGTGCTATCTCACTTTTTGAGTGATCTCTTAAGTTTGATAATGATGTTTAAGAAAAGAATACCTACTCTGTTCAAGATATACTTTTTAAACCAAAATATAAAACTAATAATTCTTTATTCTAATATATTTTTGAATGTTTTTCTTTCTCAGAATAATGTGAAATCTTTTTATCGAACTCTTATAAGTTTCCTGGCCCATAGTAGTTTAACTGTGGTTGTGTTTGCACTTTCAATATTATCCAGTTTGACATTAAATGAAGAGGTTGGGGAAAAGGTAAATATAATTTTATTATTATTTATGAAATAGTTCTGAAGTTTGTATTCTCTGATATTTTAAGTCATTGAGACTCTTTGTTAAGCTTTAGAATGGTGTCAACTTAAATTTTTTTGTATAATATTGTTTTCCTAATTTGTTTTTAAGCTGTTCCATGCTCGAAACATTCATCAGACTTTTCAGCTAATATTTAATATTCTCATAAACGGTGATGGCACACTTACTAGGAAGTATTCAGTTGATCTATTAATAGATCTCCTTAAGAATCCCAAAATTGCTGATTATCTTACCAGGTATGGCTTTCTGACATATTTTAAGACTTATTGGTATTTCTTTTTTTTCTTTTCAACCAACATGTTTGTGATTAATAAAACTGCCTTTTTAGATTTAGTGAACTTGGATTCTTCTAATGAACAAGGGACTAAATTGAAATGTTTTGATGTGCTTTATTCCCATTCGTTTTGCTTTTTGGGCCTGAAATGTAAAAGTGTAAGAACAGGGCAGGTGCTTTGTGTGTTTCTTAGGTGAATAAGGTTGTCTCATTCTCTAAAACGTACACATCTTGGGATGCCTGGGTGGCTCAGTTGGTTAAGCGTCTGACTTCGGCTCAGGTCATGATGTCACAGTTTGTGGGTTCGAGCCTTGCATTGGACTCTGTGCTGACAGCTAGCTCAGAGCCTGGAGCCTGCTTCAGATTTTGTATCTTCTCTCTCTGACCCTCCCCTTCTCTCTCTCTCTCTCTCTCTCTCTCTCTCCCCCTCCCCCCTCAGAAATAAAACATTAAAACATTTTTAAAAAATAGAATGTACACATCTTGATCTTTACCAACACCAGTTTTAAATCTTGAACATTACAATTCTTTGAAAGACAATGTCATCATAAGAACATTCATGTCAGTATATTTGTCCGTTTTTTCTTTTATGCATAAAAATGTATAACATTTTCTTTATTGTGTGCCTCTGTTGTGTCTTTTTTAAAAAAATTTTTTTTGAATGTTTTATTTATTTTTGAGAGAGAGAGAGAGAGCGTGAGCAGGGGAGGATCAGAGAGAGAGGGAGACACAGAATCTGAAGATAGACTCCAGGCTCCAAGCTGTCAGCACAGAGCCTGACGCGGGGCTCAGGGATCTCATGAACTGTGAGATCATGACCTGAGCTGAAGTCCGACACTCAACTGACTGAGCCACCCAGGTGCCCCTTATCTATTTATTTTTGAGAGAGAGAAGAGAGTGAGAGCATGTGCATGTACACAAGCCAGGTGAGTCAGAGAGAGTCTCAAGCAGTCTCCACGCTATCAGTGCAGAGTCCAGAGCAGGGCTGGATCACATGACTGTGAGATCACAACCTGAGCCAAAATCCAGAGTCAGTTGCTTAACTAACTGAGCCACCCAGGCACCCTGGCCTTTTAATATTTTAAGTTAAATTTTCCCAATGCCTTAGCTCCTTTGTGGCCATGTATCTGGAAGTTGTAGGAATTGCTTCAAAGAGTTTTCAGTTAGTCCTTCACAAATGAGAAAACATCACAGCCCCTCCTATGATGAAGTATTGGGGGAGGAGGGGTTGTTAGCAGAGGCAGGGATTTGAAAACACAGTCTCTAATCTGAGGAACGTAGAATCCACAAATTGTACAAGACATAGTCCCTAGCTTTAAGGAGCATAGAATCTAGAAGTTAAAAAACAAAAGCTGGGTCGCCTGGGTGACTCAGTTGGTTAAGTGTCCAACTTTGGCTCAGGTCATGATCTCATGGTTCATGAGTTCAAGCCCCGCATCTGGCTGAGGGAGCTTATTTTGGCTTCTGTGTCTCCTTCTCTCTCTGCCTCTCCTCTACTCTCACTCTGTCTCTTTCTCTCTCAAAAATAAATAAAAATGTTTAAATTAAAAAAATAAAGCTAACCACTAGGGCAAGGTTGACTACTATCCATATGGTTAACTGATGTTTTTCAGAACCAAGAAGCATTCATATTAGCATTTCATTTTTTTTTTTTTTTTTAAGTATAGGTGGATGAGAAAATGTTCGTCCAGAGTGCCCTTCCTTATGTTTCCTTTCTTTATCTGTTCTAAGAGTTCTCCTTGTATACCCATTCTGGCCATCACATAGTGCTTATTTAACAACTTCTAAGTAAACAGAAGGAAGGTCTCTGCAGAAAGTAATCTGCTTTAGCATTGGTAAGTGGTTGCTTAATCTCTTCTTCTATAAATCTCTCAGTTCCATTATCTACTTTCTGTCTAGTCTAGAACCCCAGAATCACCTCTGGAAAAAGGAACTCGTATTTAATTGTGTTGTCTTGTTCACTTACTTTACCATTTAGCAAAATATTCCTGAATCTCTTCCAAAGTCTAATTTAATGGCTGGGTTCCTAATCAACACTTGAGGAAATCCTACTTCATGAGTTTGTATCCTGTATATTCACTATATCTGGACAGGACTTCTCATATTTATTCCCAGCTTTCTTTTACATTTCCTACAATGGACCTTTTTTTTTTTAATGTTTATTTATTTTTGAGAGACAGAGTTAGAGAGGGGAAGGGGACAGAGAGTGAGACATAGAATCTGAAGCAGGCTTCAGGTTCTGAGCTATGAGCACGAAGCCTCACACGGGGCTCTAACTCACAAACTATGAGATCATGACCTAAGCAGAAGTCAGATGCTTAACTGACTGAGCCACCCAGGTGCCCCATCTTCATACTTGTCACTCAGAAGATGACCTTATCTTTGTTTCACAGAAAAACAGCAACAACAACCTGAATCCTATCTGATTGGAATTATTTCAAAGTTTTGCTCCTGAACCAAATTGCTTGTGTTTATACCAGTTCTTATTTAGTGTCATTCTATTTCACTCATAAATACACCTCATTATTCTGTGCATTAAATCTCATTCTCTCCTCTCTTTCAACAGTATCTTTTGTCTCTTCAGTGTGTCCCATTCCATTGCCTCCCTTTACTAATATTCAACTTTCCTTCAACCATATGTCCCCTTTAAAATCTGTGATCTTGGGGGCACCTAGGTGGCTCAGTCAGGTAAACCTCCAACTTTGGCTCGGGTCATGATCTCGCACTTCGTGAATTCAAGCCCCGCGTCCAGCTCTGTGCTGAAATCTCAGAGCCTGGAGCCTGCTTTAGATTCTGTATCTCCCTCTCTCTCTACCTCTTCCCTGAACTTGCTCACGCTTTCTCTCCCTCTCTCTCACCCTCTCTCTCTCAAAAATAAATAAACATTAAAAAAATGTTAACGTCTCTGATCTCCCATTGCATTCAAGGCGAATATCCAAATCCTCAGTATAGCCATCAAAAATTTGGTCTTTGGCAACCTCTTATTCCTGTTTCTTTACTTTTTCTTAGGTACTTTTGTCTAAGCATTTCAAATGATAAATAGAATCCCCAACTTGCTAGAAATGCCTTTTGTGTATCCATATGCTATTCCCTCTGAAGTACTTCTGCTGGAAGGCTGGAATACTTTCCCCTGTACATATCTAATTCCTGTTTGTTTTTTGAGACTCAAGTCTGGGAAACCTCAGTTGATCTGGCCTAACACCAAGGATGGTTTGATACTCATCTTCCCAGCATCCTATACATTTCTCCATTATAATGTTGCATTTTACCTTACATAATACTATGTTCCATCTGCCTTTATTCTTTTGAATATTTAAACTTTTGAAAACTGTAATGTGCAGAAAAATCTCAAGTGTGCAGCTCTAAAGTTTTACAAACTGAACACAGTCACAGAACCTTTGTGAAGGACTAATTGAACTGTTTGCAGCAGTTATAAACCATTGCTATCTGACAGAGCATCGTTCTCCCAAATATTGGATGCACATTCACATAGCATATGTGGGTGGTACGTCTAGTATCTCTTAGAGTTCTCTAACACAAGGCCCTGCACCTTACCTCTGTATCTGCAGAGCCTGATATAATGTCCGGCAGTTTTATGCACCTTATAAATAAATAACTGCCTAATTTCTTAGAATATTCCTGTTCTTTGAATTTATTTTTAAGTAGGCTTCACAGCAAGCACGAGCCCAGCACAAGGGTTGAACTCATAGCCCTGAAATCAAGAATCAGATGTTTAACCAAGTGAGCCACCTAAGTCCCCTATGTTCTTTGAATTTTTACAAACTGAACACAGCTATTAAAGGAAGTTGAGATGCTGAAATGCTGAAATGATTTATTTATTGCACATCAATCTTTTTTTTTGTTCAATAAATAACAGTAATGATTTATTTATTGAACATGAATTTTTTTTTACTGTTCAGTAAAAGCCAATTTATGTGTATCGTACTGGTGGAATATGTTTCAAGTTTTAAGTATAAATTTTGCAAAGATTGTTCTGTATTAAAAGCTCAAAATAAATAGATGAAAGAAATCAGTTATATTTTATATTTGTCTTGCATATATATCATTTTTATCAGTTTCATATTTAAACATTGATGTATATTTTTATTTAAACTTAGGTATGAGCACTTTTCTTCATGTCTCAATCAAGTATTAGGTCTTCTTAATGGAAAAGATCCTGATTCTTCTTCAAAGGTGTGTAAAAACATGACGTTTTGTTTTAAACTATTGAAAACCGTAATGTACAGAAAAATCTTAAGTGCGTAGCTCTGAAGTTTTACAAACTGAACAGTCGTATAACCATTATCTAAGTCAGAAAGTAGAGCATTACCAATACCTTAGAACCCTCCAGTCTTCATTCGCTGGTACCATCCCCTTGGAAAATTGTTTCACAGTGCCTAATGAACGTACATTCACCGTCTGACACCGTGATTCCACTCTTAAACTGCATAGCCAAGAGAGAGATATCCATCCATAAGCTCATCAAAAAACATGTACAAAACAGTAAATAGTATCATTTTTAAAACTGCATATTCTATTTTCTGGTTTTTTTTTAATGTTTATTTTGTGAAGGCACATGTGCATGAGCCAGGGAGGGGCAGAGAGCAGGAGAGAGAGAATCCCAAGGAGGCTCCATGCTGTCAGTGCAGATCTTGACATGGGGCTTCATCTCACAAACAGATCACCACCTGAACCGAAATCAAGAGACACTTAACTGGTTGAGCCACCCAGGTGCTCCCATCTTCTGATTTTTTAAAATGTCAGATGCTTAGGGGATAAATCTAACAAAACACATGCAAGATCTCTACTCTGAAATTACTGGAAATCCTGGAAAAAGTGAATAAAGTTGGAAGATTTCTAATACTACCAGATATTAAGACTTAATGTAAAGCTGCAAAACTTCAAACAGTGGAATACTGTCATAAGGATGGACTGGAACACACTACAGTGTCAAACCAAACCATAGCATATGGTCTCCTGATTGATACAGTGATGTCTTAAAAGTGTGGTCATTTCAGGGTGCTCAGGTGCTCAGTCAGTTGTGTCTGATTCTAGATTTTGGTTCAGGTAATGAACCAGTGTGGAGCCTGCTTAGGATTCTCTCTAGTCTCCCTCTGCCCCTTCCCTGTTTATGCACATGTCCCCATGCTTTAATAAAATCACCCCTTTGCACCAAAGACAAAAAGAAAGAATACTAAGAAAAATTAGAAGCTGTCTTTAATTTTTGTTTTAGAATATTTTCTTTAAAACTTTGTGTCATTTTCAGCTTCATCATTTGGTTGCTTTGTGCAGTACAGCCCAATGAACTTGACATTTAACGAAGACTTTATATTGCACAGGTTTTGGAATTACTTCTTGCCTTCTGTTCAGTGACTCAGCTGCGCCACGTGCTCACTCAGATGATATTTGAGCAGTCTCCATCTGGCAACACCATTCTGGGAAGCCGTTCTAAATGTTTAGAACCTACTGTGGCTCTACTTCGCTGGTCAAGCCAACCTCTGGAAGGATCAGAAAACTGTTCTATTTTAGCATTGGAGTTGTTCAAGGAAATATTTGAGGTAATATAATGATAGCCAAATTGCCTCTTCAGTTTTATGATTTTCAATGAATAGTTTACTTTCAAAGATGTTCACAGTAAATGTCAAATTGTTTATACACTTTAGGAAAACTTTTCAATTAACAAACTACCATTCACCTACTATATTTCCTTTTTGGGGGTTAAAGTCAGGAACATTAGTGTTTTCTTTCTTTGCACTGAATGGCTTATACGTACTCCTTTCTGTGTAGTAAGTAAAGGTAGTAGCTGAGACTTGTATGGTTTTTTGTTGTGTGACTATATTTCTTGCAGTAGTCACATTCTGCTTCTCTGTCTCCATAGATACTGTCAGCCATCTTTATTATCCTTTGAGGGGATTGATATAGGAACATTGGATTCAGTCACTCAGATGGAGTGGAACATGCCAAACAATGTGAGGCACTTAGGATACAGACAAAAATTCTTTCCATAGAGGCTGTTACATTCTGGTAGTTTCTACTATTTAGGTCATCTAGCATTCTTTACTGGTTTCCCTGTTTTTATACCCATTCTGCCTACCACAGTATCTTCCTGGAGTGTTTCCCCTCATGACTGGATCCTAGGTGCAAACAAAAACGTATATGAGTGATTAAATATATTTTATAAAGATTATGCACAAATTTTTCTCTCAGTTTTATGTTGTCATGACTATTAGTTTTAGCAGTTAAAAAAACCTTTCAAGGGGCACCTGAGTGGCTCATTCCATTAAGCGTCCGTCTTCGACTCAGGTCATGATCTCATGGTTCATGGGTTCGAGCCCTGCATTGGGGTCTGTGCTGACAGCTTTCTCAGAGTCTGGAGCCTGTTTCAGATTCTGTATCTCCCTCTCTCTCTGACCCTCCCCTGCTCATGCTGTCTCTCTCTCTCTCTTTCTCTGTCTCTCTCAGAAATAAATTAAAAAAAAAAAACCTTTCAAGACCCTTGATGGGAATTGTGATTGTAAAGTATTAACACCAGTCATTTAATTATGTAACTTCACTTGGCACATTTAGGATACTTGTTTTCAAATCACAGATACAGTCCAATTAAAAGTCTTGTTTGCAGTTGAAGGGCACCTGGGTGGCTCAGTCAGTTAAGCATCCAACTTCAGCTCAGGTCATGATCTCATGGTTTGTGGGTTCAAGCCACTTGTTGGGCTTTATGCTAACAGCTCAAAGCCTGGAGCCTGCTTTGGATTCTCTCTCTCTCCCTCTGTCCCTTCCCCACTCCTTCTCTCTCTCAAGAATAAACATTAAAAAAAAATTCTTTTTTTAAGTCTTGTTTGCATTTGAATAACCCCAAACCTTATTGTTCCAGTTAAGAAAAAAGTCAACATAGCCATCAAAACCAGATAAAAGGGTAGATTTTAAGTAGGAGACCAGGTCAACTAACTATTGAAGTAATTATAAGAACTTTGATGAGAGTGTTGCAGCTCAGTGATGACTAGTTCTGTGTTCTTTATTCCATCTTTATTTTGATTTTTAATAATCGGTGGTGGTTAATTCTCCAGGATGTTGTAGATACTGCTAACTGTTCTTCAGCTGACCGATTCGTGACTCTTCTGCTGCCTACAGTCCTTGATCAACTTCAGTTCACAGAACAAAACCTAAATGAAGCTCTGTTAAGAAAAAAGTGTGAAAGGATGGTCAAGGCCACTGAAGTTTTGTTAAATATCCTTTACTGTTAAAACATGGAAACTAACAGCTC
This sequence comes from Hyaena hyaena, assembly GCF_003009895.1. Classification (NCBI taxonomy): domain Eukaryota; kingdom Metazoa; phylum Chordata; class Mammalia; order Carnivora; family Hyaenidae; genus Hyaena; species Hyaena hyaena. The sequence goes on from NW_024080883.1 coordinate 856,640, forward strand.
ATTATTTTCTAGAATCACATTTACTGGATTTTTGTCTTTATTTGTAATTTTGTCACTTCTCACATCTATTCAGAATTATTGAAGTTTAAAACTATAGAACTAATCCTCAATAAGGAGTGTGAAAAAAATTGTCCAGACTTTTTTCCTTACTTTTCTTTGTAAAGCTTTCAAACTAAGTAATGTTTTTAGAATACTTTTTTTTTAAGTGTTAATAATGATTTTTTATTTTATTTATTTATTTATTTTTTTTTTACAAATAGTTTATTGTCAAATTAGTTTCCACATAACACTCAGTGCTCATCCCCAAAGTGCCCTCCTCCATGCCCATCCCCCCCTCCCATAGAATACTTTTTAAACTTGATTAGGACATTTTTATCATAATTTGAGATTAGGAGATATAGTAATAGAACCTCTCTTTTACTCTAGTGCTAATTGCTGTCCCTGGTGATTTGTGGTATGACCTTTGGTAGCAGTGAATGGTAGAGTCATTAGTATTTTAGCTTGTATTATAATTTTTACCTAAAATTAATATCTCTAGAAATGTTTTAGTAAAGATGACATCACACTTTTTATAAAAAAAAAAACAACAAATGTTGTTCCCCGCCTTGGCTGAGCCCCCGGAAGGTAAGTCCCGCTCGAGGGCCTTCTCAGAGCTGTGTGTGAGTGAGTGGTCACCACACAGCATTGTACCCAGAGTCTGTCCCAGACATTGCACCTGGCACTGTTAGGTCAGAATTAAAGTTGTTTTATCAAGGTTTGGTTTTTCACACACATACACACCACACACACACACACACACACACACACAAGATAAATGTCAAGACAAATTCATTTCTAAAAAAGAAAACCTTGAGTTCAGTGAATGTCACTAACTTTTGTATTGAGTGCGTTTTTCTTAGGTCTTTCCTTGTGCTGTTTTCTTTTCCTAAGTCCATATGAAGCCCAAGTTCCATTTTTAACATATTTCATTAATACTTTTTTATTATCAGTAAGGAGCTATTATGTCTCAACCATATCTTCTATATTATCCCTGGTCAGGTTTTTTTATATCTCATAGCAACAAGAATTTGCTCAACTTTGTCCTGCCCTAGAGCAAATTCCACATCTGTTTACTCTCTTCTCTAAGCTGCTGCTGCTTAATTTTCCTTTATAGCAGTAATTCCCAGCCCTGGCTGTATGTTAGAATTATCTGGAGAATGTTTTAAAGATACACCTGAACCTTACTTCCAGCAATTCTAATGTAATTGGAGTAATGTGAAACCTTGGGGGGAGGGGGGTTGTGATTGACTGTACAAATGGCCCAGGTGATTCTAACATGCAGCCAAGGTTGAAAACCACTACTGCAGAGACACCTGATTATTTTGTTTGATCTTAGAGCTGTAAAATATGCAGACCTCAAAATTGAGGTTTTCTGAGTCAAAGCTGACCCCTTTTTAATGATAGATATTCATATTAACTTATCGTTTACAAATTAGGAAAAAATAACTTCCCTTGGTTCAGCAAATATCGAACCTTTGGTGATAACCTGCTAACAAAATAGTAACATCCGACAGAGTAACAGATTTTTGGTCTTCGTCTCATCTCTTCCCACTTAACAGTCACTTAAATGCTCTGAGTTCTAGTTTCCTCATCTGCCACTGAGCTAATGTAACAATAATTGTATGGAAGTGCAGTGACAAGATAATTGGTATGAAATCCTTCTAAATACTATAAAGTACTATACAAATATAAGGGGCTTGTTGAGAATTTTCTGTTTGTATGCCTTAACAAAACTTACCTCTGTGTGGAGATGATACTTTAAAAATGCATGTTGCAAAAAGTCTGACTACTGTCAAATGTACCACTCTGATAGAACAACAATTTACATATGGCAAGATTGATCTAGGGTTTGGAACAAAGGTAGCAGATTCTGAATTGTGGTGAGTATATGAGATCCAAATGGCACAACTAAAGTTTTTTTATAATTTTAAAAACATTCATTAAGTTCATAGTTTACATGCTTCTGAAGAAAGGATAATTTTAACATGTGATTTGTTTTTCGTTGTTCATTTTGTGTTCTGATTTATTGTTATTATCTAAGGGTCTTTTATTCTCCTATTTGGGAGGGTTTTTTTGACATTGCCTCAGTAGTAATCTTCATTTCATTTTAGCCAAAAAGCACGAAAAGAGAGTCATTTCTTTATTATGAGGAAATCAGTTACTACTGAAGTTTTCATACTAACAAAGATTGTTCTCTTCGCTGGCATCTCAGGACTTTCGGCTAAAGGTGGATTTTCACTGATAGTGATGAGATGAGTTAATTTTATCCCCCTCCTCCCACATGAATTAAAGTCCATTAACAGATCGTCAGTGAGGACCTGCTAAAAGCCACACACAGATTTGTTTCAGTTTCCATTAATGTCACAATTGCCAATAATTTGTGATCCTCAAGAACAAGGATTACCCTTTTTTATTTATTTATACTCCTTTGTGGTACAAGGCTGAAAACATGGTTTAGTATATTGGTAAATATTAGGTATTCTACATCCCTTAAGGTTGTCCTTTATTGTTGATATTCCAGTGACAAAGCTAAGAATTAAATAGGTCATGTTTCCAGTGCTGCTAGTAATTTGGAGCAGAAATTTGAAGCACGCTGGTATTTGAGATGAGAAAAACAAGCACTATCTAAACTTAGACTATTAATGCCAATTTGTTTTTTGGGACTTGGGATATAAGGATGTTGGTCTCTATTGTATTTTTACTTCCCCAGAGAAACAATACTTTTGTACACCTACATGGTTCAGTCGGTTATTTTATTTCAGCCCAAGTTATGATCTTGCAATTCATGAGTTCAAGCCTATGTCAGGCTCAGCACGCAGAGCCTCCTTGGGATTCTTTCTCTCTCTCAAATCAAATAAATAAAATATTTCATCTTCCTAAGGTTTAGAAACAAAAGTGTTAGTTTTTCAGAATTTTCTTAGAATTATGACAGAAATAAAGTTCTAAGCAGTTTTTTAGTTATCTAATTTAAATATCACTTATCACTTGTTTTTAAAGTAAACTTGCTGCTGATGTAGTTTTGAAAACTCTTGATTTGATGAACAAGCTTAAACCGCTGGTTCCTGGCATGGAAGTAAGCTTCTACAAAATCCTGCAGGTGAGTTTAAACTCTTCAAATATTGAAGTTTATTCATGCATAAATGGTTCCTCATGTGTGATTTTGTTTTAATATTCTTAATCTTTAGAAAATGTTTCTCTCTGAATTGGCCATTAGAAGACAATTGTTAGTTGTCTTAAGTAGCTATAATATTGTCAGTATATGGTGATTTTACATAGATTTGCAGGAATTGAACATAAATGCTCCTGATTCTAATCTACAGGCTGTTCATGATAGTAGTGCTTCCTCAGCCTTTTTCCTTTCTTGTGTCCTACTTCAGGTTTCTTTGTTTATTTCTACTAGTATTGCAGTGAAGGGGGTAGGGAGGGGTAGTATTTGTTTTAAAGTTTTTGGTTTGGGTTTAGGTTGATGAGGTAGGATATTAAAAGGGTAAGGGACACATATGGAAGGAAAAGACTTGATTGTGAGTGATAATAGGATGAGAGAGGGTGTGCAGAAAATAGCTAACTCACAAATTTTGATGATAGTAGTAGCTGAATAAGAGCTCTGTTTACCTCGATAGCTACAAAACCAGACTGACTTGTGTGAGTTAAGTTACTATAATGATTTAACAAAGATGGCTCTGGTGCCTGTATAGCTGGGGTAGAAGCTAAAACTGAAACCTTACGCAGGTGTCCCTTGTACACTCTGGGAGCATAATGCTTAAGAGATGGAGTTCCGATGTTGACCGTTTATTAGTCAGTGCAGACTTGAGCAAGTTATTTCACTTCTCTGAACTCTAATTTTCTTAACTACAGAATGAAAATAATGATCCCTCTCCATGGGAGCAGTTAATGGAGGGTTACCATGAGGGTTATGGAGATAACCCAGCTCTTAACGTGGTTCTGTGACATTCAATTATATTTGAGTACTTACAAGACACTCAACATAGCAAAATGTGGATAATTATAAAGGATTCCTGTTTTAGTATTTTTCTCTGTTAACAACTTAAAAGTTGAATCAATCAGGATTTTATGTCCTTAGGAGATGTTTTTCAGAATAAATTATTTGGGGTTACAGTATTAATGAAAAATATTTACTGACATGAAAGACTTATGCTTTAAGTATAATTATTTCAGTTACTAAATTAGAATTTTTTTAGTTAATTTGAATTTTATTCTTACTTTTGACTTTAATTGGAAATGATTAGCTATTTTTTCTTATAGCCAGATTTTTTTAAGGGTAGCTAGAAAAACAAAACAAGAATTCAAAACATCAGTCAGTTGTGGATGGTATTTCAAATTCATCCAAATAGTGAAGATATGATTTTCATAGGCACAACAAAACCATTCAAAAGTTTTGCCAGATTTTTTTAAAGCTACTGTTCATATTGACCGTGTAGATAACTATAACAAGGTAAAGGCTAATAGATTTGTTCAAACATAGGGTGGAAACCATTCAGAATTTGCCTAGAATTATTTTATGATTTAGCTCTATTTACTCACCTTGTTCTAAAAAACCTGACATTATTCTTTCTGCCTCTTGTTTTCTGGTTTCTGATTTACTTAGGATCCACGCCTGATTACTCCCTTGGCTTTTGCGTTAACATCAGATAATAGAGAACAAGTACAGTCTGGACTGGGAATATTGTTGGAAGCTGCTCCGCTACCAGATTTTCCTGCTTTAGTGTGAGTTGTCGTCATCTGCGGTATATCCCTCATGGCTCTCGGGTATCCTGCTGTGTTTCCTTAGTAGTCCTCAATACATATAGATCAGAAAATCTGTGAATTAAAGACATTGTAACAGCAGTAATTTTTCAAGTGATTAAAAGAAAACTTGATTCCAGTAACTGAAAAGACCAGGTATATACTGGGGGGGACGGGGAGGAAGGGGGAAGCTAGCTTCAGGTGGTTAAATGTTATCCAGGCACTATGCCTCTGTCTCTCAGCTGTTCTGTTAACATAGTAGTAGCTTCTGAACCATGCTTTACAGCCTATCAGTTTAGTTACAAGCTAGACCAAGCTTTCCCTTTGTCAGCTATACTCAAAAAAAAAAAAAAAAAAAAAAGTGGAAAAGACATTTAAGTTAGATATGAGGAAAAACTTCCTCAGCTTAAAGGATGTAGGGAACCACAGGACTGCTAGAGGATATGAGGAGAATCTGCTCTCAAGGATTAAACACTTAATAAAGAACATAGCTTTTAGGACTGAAAAACAACCAACAAAAACAAAACAAAAGGAGACAAAGAACTTTCCTTTCCCAGTTGTTTAAATGATACTTCTAAGCATCTCATTGACCAGATCTAGGTCATTTACAGATACCAGGAGCTCAGCTATAAGAACTATGTGGACTGAAAGTTAGGTTGGGTGCGGTGGGAGTGTTCCTAAAGAAAAATTCTGTGCTTTTTTCAGAAAATGGAATAGATAGTGGCCTGGCAGAATTGTCCACTATACTCATTAATTTCAGACATTAAGAGAATATTTGCTATTATGTTTGAAAAAAAATTAAGATTTTGGGGCTCTCTCTAACCAAATGTCCAGTTGGGTTCTATTTGAATTTAAAAAAATGTAGGTGGCTTGGGACGCCTTGGTGGGTCAGTCAGTTAAGCCTCTGACTTTTGTTCTCAGCTCAGGTTGTGATCTCCCGGTAAATTAGTTCAAGCCCCACGTCTGCACTGTCAGTGCAGAGCCTGCTTAGGATTCTCTCTCTTTCCCTCTTTCTGCCTCTCCCCTCCTCACTCACTTTCTCTCTCTGAAAAATAAATAAACTTAAAAAAATATTTAAATGGCTTATATAAATGAATTTGCAAAAGTTCAAGCCCCACATCTGCACTGTCAGTGCAGAGCCTGCTTAGGATTCTCTCTCTTTCCCTCTTTCTGCCTTTCCCCTCCTCACTCACTTTCTCTCTCTGAAAAATAAATAAACTTAAAAAAATATTTAAATGGCTTATATAAATGAATTTGCAAAAGTGGTTTGAATAAACTGAAGCAAGTTGCTAAGTAGGTAAGACATTCCTGCATGCCAGGAGTCTGAAAACTCTAGCCAGCGGGCAGGCTGTAAATAAAGTCCTGTTGGAACAAGAGCATACCCATTCATTTTCACACTGTCTGTATTTTCTGTGTCTACATTCGTGCTATAGCATCAGGATTGGGTAGTTGTAACTATTAAGCTTAAGATACTTCCTGCTTTGTCTTAAAAAAAAAAGTTTGTTAACCTCTGCTGTTTCTTTTAACTGACTTAGCAAACTCAGTTTTTAGAATTAATAATTTAAATAATCATAAATTAAGAGACTTAAGAACTATAGAGAACAAGACCACATAATCAAAATTGTCTTCATTTTATAGTAAATATTTTTAAACAAATAAAGGGATGAATAGAGAACTTCTGCAATTACAGATAGAAGTGGTCTGTGAAGCTACTTCAGTTTGTGGTGGCTTGGTTGCTCCCGCTGTGGTAATCTGACACAGGAAAGGCCCTGCGTTTCAGAATGGGAAACTGCAGCTTTCCTGCAAGTGGGAGTCTCATCCTCTGTTTCTGTATGTGGAATCTTCCTACCATTTCTTTCTACCTTGGCTGCCCCATTCTTACGGGTGTTGTAGAAGTTTCTCTTTTGACGTGATCTCAGGTGTTCCTTTATGTCTATTTTTGCCTTTGTTTACATCATCTTAGTTTAATAAGGTGAATTCATATGCTAGGTGGATGGGTACATAAGTAGGTTTTTTGGTGTATGTTTGTTTTATTTAGACATTTAATAAACATCTGGTGAGGGCCAGCAATGTGCCGGCCCTCTAAAAGGCTTTTTTAATACCGCAGTAAATTAGACCAGGAACCTCTGTCATATGGTTTACATTCTAGTTGGAATACAAGTTTAAAAAATTAAGTTTCATAATATGTACCTCACTATGGGTGGAGGGGCCTTTCTGAGGAAGTGAATTTGAACTGAGACCTGATGATAAGAAGGAACCAACTCTGCAGATCTGATAAAGGAACAGCTCATACAAAGGCCCTGAGGCAGGAACAAGATACGGTAAATACAAGGGACAAAATGGAAGTCAGTTGGTAAGAACATACTGACTGAGAAAGGGCAAGACTGAAGGACACAGGTAAAGGACAGGTGATGTTGTCCACAGTTAGAAGGATGTTCTTACTAATAGCAATAACACTGTATTTAATTTTTACAAATAATCCACACTCAAAGACCAGTTGTGGTGCCTCCAAACCTGAGGTGGAGCTGTCATTATAAAGGGTTGTAAGTAGAAAAGAGTTTCCTCTGGCAAATTTTTAGGATATTTCCCAAAATTTGGCTTCATCATAAACTCCAAGATTATTTCAAAAATACGTGAAGGCTTATATTCCCAAAAAGATCCATTCTAGAGATTCCCTAATTCTATACTAACTTTGCCTTTTGCTCTAGTTTTTGTAATCATTTCTTTTTCTTTTTGATTCCAATTTAGACTTGGAGAAAGCATAGCAGCAAACAATGCCTATAGACAACAGGAAACAGAACACATGCCCAGGAGAATGCCCTTGCAGTCATTAAATCACAGTGTTCCAACATCAGTAAAATGTTTAACTCCTCCACTTTTGAAAGCGAGAGTTCCTGGATTGAACATTGAGGAATTAATAGAGAAACTACAGGCTGGGATGGTGGTGAGTGGCAAACAGCCATTATAAATGGGATTCTGCCTGGTACATACCAACTAAATATCAGCCCTGATTATAACATTTATTTAAACAACTTTAGATACAAATTTGAGCAATGAAATATTATCTTTTAATATAAAAAAAATTCTAGAAAGTTTGGAAAGAAAGAAAAACATTAGCCATAAAATCCCAACATTTTAGCACAGCAATCATTTCCCCCTAGTCTTCCCCAACTCTTCTTTCCGCCCCCACCCCCATTTAAGAAATATATCCCAGAACCATATCAAATCCTACCCAGATACTCTTTTGTAATAACCAGGTTAGTGAAATGTTTGTGAACCACCTGATAAGACATTCATTATTATTACTTTGTTACCCATTGAGTTTTAATGATTTAGTTTCGGACTAGGTATTTATTTTTTTATTGTGTTGAATGTGAAAGTTTTCTGATTTTTGACTGTTAAAACTTAGGTAAAGGATCAGATTAATGATGTGAGAATATCTGACATAATGGATGTATATGAGATGAAACTGTCCACATTAGCTGTGAGTACAAGCTCGTTTTAACTCTATGTAACAGTTAAGCTTTATTAAAGGTGTTTTCTGGTAAGTGACAAAGATTGATGGTATGTTTTCTTATAGTCCAAAGAAAGCAGGCTACAAGATCTTTTGGAAGCCAAAGCTCTAGCCCTGGCCCAGGCTGATCGGCTGATTGCTCAGTATCGCTGCCAAAGAACTCAAGCTGAGACTGAGGTGTGAACAGTGTAAAGACCTCGCTGATAAGTGGAAAAATAAGTAGTACATGTATAAAGCTATAGCTATATTTTCGTTACTCTGTTTGAAGTAAACTGTTCTCAGCATCTAACAGGACTATTCCCTCCATCTTGTTTAATTTTGGTCACAATGTCATCTTCAGATTTTCTTTCTAACCTGATGGATATCCTTTAATTTATGAGCTTTTTCTCTACTCAACCCTTAAGTACTGGGTTTTCCCAGCATTATGTTCTAAGCCCTTTGCTCTTATTAGGTGGTCCATGGTTCCAGTCATTTCTAGAATATTAATGCCACCAGTTTTGTGCAGAGCCAAGATCCTTTTCTCTAAGTACTAAATACTTCCTGTATAGCTCTGTAAAAAATAGCAATTACTTCCCATTCACTTTAACCAATCCTGAACTCCTCAGCCTTTTTAAAAATTTATTCTTTTTTGTATGCTGTTCTTAGGGGTTTTCCAGACAAGAAACCTGGAAGTCACACAGTTTATTTTCTACAGTGAGTCCTTCACCAAATCTAGTTGATTCTGCCTTCTAAGTGTTACTTTTTTCTGCCTTGTCTCTGTTGCCACTATATGCTACAGGTCAAATCCTTCATTTTTTATATGAAATCCTAGCAGAGCCTCTAGTTAATCTTCTTGCCTTCAGTCAGGAGCCCTCTTCTCAACTACCCTCCACATGCATCCCAAGTCAGCTCTCTTGTTCCACCCTCCCTTCTTCCCCCACAGTGAGCCCTGAGGCTGTAATCTGATTTTATTGCTTCTGTGTTAAATACTCTGCAGTGGTTTACCATTTTACTCAGAAGATCGTTTAAATTCCTTAGTTTGGCATGCAGGATTCTCACTACTCACTACTCACTTTGCAATTCTGTGCATTCTCTGCAGTCAACTATATTGAATTACTTTGCAGTTTCTTATGCAGTTGTGTTACTTCGCAATCACTTAACATACTCTTAGGTCTCCCTGTCCTTCCTCTGCCATGTCTAGAACACTTTTCCTCTTTCTCTGCCAAACTCCTCATAATCCTTCAGATTTTAGTTTACCTCCATTTCTTAGGAAGCTTTCTCTGGTCCTCTCCTTCCCACACATGTGAAAATTGTATAACCCCACCTCCACCCTTGATGTCAGAGACTGTTTCTGTATCTCCAGGCTCCAGCAAGCACCATAGTCCGGTGTTCAGAAAGTTCAGCTTTGTGACGTGTGCATATACGTACGTAATGTGTACATTAGGAGTGAGAACTTCCTGCACTAGTATGAAATTTCCTAACATGAAAATGGAATTTCATCAGTTTTATATCATTTATAATGAATTATAATAAAGTCATTTGACTTTTGAGAGAAAGATTAAAATCAGTGACACATAGAATACCTTTAGAGTCTTGAGTACAGATATTTTTAAAAATATGAATAAATATAACCATGTGCTTTCCTTTTGACATAGATTCATTTATCTTGACTAATGGTATGTTGAATTTATCATAAATTCCAACAAAAAAAATTAGTGATATTAAACTCTTTTTGTCCCTTCCCTTCCCATAGCACATTCTTATATTCTGTATCTGTTGAACAGGTCTTGAATTTTATTGGAGAATTTAATGTTTTACTCATTTTACTGGGAAGGCTTCTTATAAAAATAATAATGGGGTATTAAATGTTTTATAAACTGTCATAAAAATAGAGAAGGGCTTAAGGTTTTATCTGGCATTTCAAAATAAGAGTATTTTTCAGGCTAACAAGTGGTGGGGAGAGTTCACTTCTCATTCTAGTTTTCTGTTTCTTTAATGTTTCATGTCACAAATACTTTCATATTAAATTTAGATTGTATTCCCTGATTGTGCTCATTTTTAAGTGTTTTCTTATATATCTGTGATACAGTTAAGATCTTATTCTTAATTTCTGAAATTGAAAAAACTGATTTATGTAAACTTTATGGTTTGGTGTTGATGGCTAGCCCTAAGGACTACACTTACCCTTTTAACTGAGTATTGTATGTAGAGCCACCTTCATATAATTGTTAATAATTGTGTTCATTTCCATGAATCTGGTCATACCAAGATTGTTCTGACCAGAACAATCTATTAAGTAAAAAACTGTAACAGTGTCATATTTATTACAACTAGTTAAACAATAAATATGTGTGACTAATAAAACTTTATATAATCTAATAAATGCTAGCCTCTTAGATATTTGGTAAACCTTTTAAATTGTAGAAACTGAGCCTATTCTATACATGGTAGAAAAGTCTCTGTTCTGTTTTGTTTTTGTTTTTAGGCACGGACACTTGCTGGTATGTTGAGAGAAGTTGAGAGAAAAAATGAAGAGCTGGGTGTGTTGCTGAAGGCACAGCAGGTTGAATCAGAAAGAGCCCAGAGTGATATTGAGCATCTCTTCCAACATAATAAAAAGTTAGAGTCTGTGGCTGAAGAACATGAAATACTCACAAAATCCTACATGGAACTTGTTCAGAGGTAAATGAATAAAGTAAAATTTTCAGTGTTAAATTAGAATCTAGAATGAACACACAGCATTTTTTTTTCCTGTGTCCCTTAAATCCTTTTGTAAGCATTCCTGTGTTCTGATAATTCCGTAAGTTAAGTAGTTGGCAGGAAACTTACATCACAGGTAAATTAAGTATTGCTTATTCAAACTGAGGTCCAAGTCAGAAACAAAATGGGTCTCTTTTTTTCCCACTTGACTCTACTTCTTTCATGTATTCATGCAGTCATTAGTCATCTGGGATATTAGCACCATAAGCACATGTTGAGTCTGCTTTGTTCACTGACAAATCCCTAGGGCCTGAAACAGTACTTAGTTACCACAGTTTGTAATAAGTTAAATCATTTAAGGGCCATTTCTACAGATCAAATGTGTTGAATATTAACAATTGTATAGTATTCAGCCTAATAGCATGGAAACTCGGGTGTTAGTGTTTAAATCATCGCTTAATCTGTTGTCAGTATTTCTCCTTAATGTCATTGAATATGGTTTACTTATATGTGTGACTATATCTGTGCAATGAATTCTTATAGGTGAATCGTTGGTTAAAGGGTATGTATCTTCAAATTTTTGATGGATTGCCAAGTTTCCGTCCACAAAGGCTACAATAACTTATCTGCCCACTAACAAAACATGAGATTGTGTTTTCCTCTTTTGTTGAAAATTTTTTTTAATTTTTTTAATGTTTTATTTATTATTTCTAGGAGAGAGAGAGAGAGACAGCGTGAGCAGGGGAGGGTCAGAGAGAGAGGGAGTCACAGACTCTGAAACAGGCTCCAGGCTCTGAGCTGGCAGTCAGCACAGAGCCCGACGCAGGGCTCGAACCCACAAACCGCGAGATAATGACCTAAGCGAAAGTCGGACGCTTAACCGACTAAGCCACCCAGGCGCCCCTTTTGTTGAAATTTTTTATCTTTTAGGTCAGTTTTAAAACTTCTGAAATGTAAGGAAGACTGGGAACAATTATGTGTTTTCTACTAAACATAATAAACATTTAAACACTCTGGTTAGCTTCTTCTTTGTTTTAATTTATATTTTAAGATTGGTTAAGATTTGAAAAAAATGTTTTGTCTATGCTGTTAATATAGAGATACAGAAAATTTTAACTCTGCAAGGTCCGGGTCCATGTGCTCATTTGCCCATCAGTAGAAATGAAGAATGGGAAATGTATAGCATCTAGAAAATTTGTGATGCTAAAATATCCCAAATGGGATATTTTTTCCCAACAACTTTCGCCTAAGTCTGACTGTTTGAGGCAACCCTGACAGAGTGGACTATTGTTGTTAAGTCAGGATGTGAGAAAAAGTAAGCAGTGGTGCCCAAGAAATATGTGGTTTCCAGAACCTGCTCATGTTCCAGATGGTGTGTAAGGGGCCAAGGGGTAAAACTCCTGCCTTAAAGGGCAGACCAGTAACAGATAGTGAACCTGGCTGGGTAATGATCATTTATAATGGTAGCGACTACCTAAAGGCATTCAAATTCAGAATTTTATATATTTCTTAAGTTTATTTATTTATTTTGAGAGAGAGAGAGTGTGCGAGCAGGGGATGGGCAGAGAGAGGGAAAGAGAAAATCCCAACCAGGCTCTGTGCTGTGAGTACAGAGCCCGAAGCAAGGCTCCAACTCAAGAACTATGAGACCATGATCTGAGCCAAAACCAAGAGTCGGACACTTAACCGACTGAGCCACCCAGGTTTCCCCAAATTCAGAATTTTAAAAACTGTGTGGGACATAAAACACCCCTGGCCAGGTTTGCTAGTGCCACTAGTTTGTACTTAGTGACATGAAAAGGACATATTATGCTTAAGATACTTGGGTGTGAAAGTATCACTTCAGAAAGTATTTCTGTGTTTCTTTGAAAGTATTATAAGCAGGACTATTAGATGCAGAGATCTAAAGAGACCAGAGAAGTTTAGTGTCCTCAACCAGTTTCTTTTTTTTTCTTTTTTTAAATTTTTTAAAATGTTTTATTTCTGAGAGAGAGAGACAGTGTGAGAAGGGGAGGGTCAGAGAGAGAGGGAGGCACATAATCTGAAACAGGCTCTAGGCTCTGAGCTGGCAGTCAGCACAGAGCCCGACGCGGGGCTCGAACCCACGAACGGTGAGATCATGACCTGAGCCAAAGTCGGACGCTCAACCGACTGAGACACCCCAGTGCCCCTTAGTTTAACATTTTTAATTAAACATATATTATGCCCAAGAGGCTATTGATGACAGACTTAAGTTTTATTTTTTAATAGACGTCCTCCTTTTACAGAAGGTTTCAAAAAATGTCTGGACCTAATATAAAGATAACTATATAGCAAATTATGTAAGGCAATGTTGTCTGTAAAATAAGCTCTATATCCATAAATATGATGTAAATGCCTTCACATTTTCTTTTCATAGTAAATATTACCTCCTATATCAGCCAAAACATATCTTTAATATCTTTTCGATTTTTTCTAGCTTTCTTTGTGTCCTGCTTGTTCATAACATTCTTCTTCTTTCCTTCAGTGTATGAAATTTGATTTAAAGAAATAATAAAAGGACACACATTGTTTTCTTCATCGTATGTTTGTCTCCATAAAAATATCAGCTCATCTTGTCCTTTCAGGAATGAAACCACCGAAAAGAAGAATAAAGATTTACAGATCACATGTGATTCTCTGAATAAACAAATTGAGACAGTGAAAAAGTTGAACGAGTCATTCAAGCAGCAAAATGAAAAGTAAAATCTCTAGTTCTTAATTCTAATTACTTTGGATTTTTCAAAGACAATGATTCCCTTTATCTAAAACATTTTTTACAAATAAATTAATAGAATTATAACATATTTTAGATATAAAATATATATTTGGCAAAATATAAAGGTGATTATTGTTCTTATTAACTTTCTCTTAAAATACTTTTTGGAGAGAAAAAGAAATGAAATATTTCCTTGATGTTTTCTTGTATATTTTTATAACTTCAGAACTATTGCCCAATTAATAGAGAAAGAAGAACAGAGAAAAGAAGTACAGAATCAGCTAGTAGACAGAGAATGTAAGCTAGCAAGTAAGTAGCTTCTTAATAAATTGTATGTATTTTAACATACCTTGTGTTGGCTGAATGTTCTTTTGCTTTTTCATTATTTTCTACTTCTCTTATTGTTTTAAACCTTAAATCACATTTTAAACAGTTCCCCTTTTCTTGCCATAACATTTTACAGAGCAGTTTAATTAGACTGATTAAATAGAAAAAGCAATATATTATTTTAGAATCTGGGCATTAAGGAAATGATTCTTTTTAAAATGACTTTTAAAAGAACATAACAGCAGGTGGCAGTACTAGGTAACTTTTAGTTCCCAGCTTCTCAGTAGTAGCTCTGAAATCGACAAAAACACTTTTGTTCTAACTCACTTTCTTTAGAATATAATGTTTCATACTTTTCTCCATCTCTCTTCTAACACTTAAGCTATGAGGTTTGTCTTTCCCCTCATTACTGTATATATAGTAGGAACAAAGGAAAATGGGGAAAAACATGAAGATTTGGCATTTTCTGTCAAATACTGGCATAGGGGAAGAGTTTTACAGTGTTTTTTATTCATCAAATACTGTAAAACTTTTGTTTCCAGCAAGATATTTCTTCATCTTCCTAGTTGTTGTTTTTTTTTGCTCCAATTATGTAGTGTCTAATAAACTTTTTCAGAGTAACATCAGTATAGGACTTCTGAGCATAGAGCTGACTGTTTGTTTGTTTTTAAGATATGCAACAAAAAACAAAAGTACAAGAAGAAAATATTAAACTCTTGCAAAAAGAAAGGGAAGATAAGGAAGAAACCATTGATATCCTTAGAAAGGAATTAAACAGAACAGAACAGATAAGAAAAGAATTGAGCATTAAGGTAAGAATCTCTTGAGTTCTTATTTATAGTAAGTAAATAAGTCTGATTTTGTTGAAAAAGGTGAATTTGGGTAAAGTTCTACTTAGTAATTTTATTTAGAAGATATGACAGTCTCAAAATTGACAATTGTGTTATAAAGACACTCACAATGTGAAAACCTATGTTTTCTAAAATCACCAAAACTATATTGTGTGCCAACACTTACTGCTTTTAAGTAGGCAAAGAATACAGAAAGAATACATCCCAGTTCTGGATGCCACATACATCCACGTATATGGTTGTATATGGCTACATTTCCATTCTTTTAGTAATAATAATTTTAGTATTATATTTAGTAATAATATTATAGTTATATATTATTAAGTATTATAATATTTATAAATCTTATATTTAGTAATAATAATAAAAATTAAGTAGCCCGTATTCAGAACTTTATCATTTGCAAAGGACCTTTTGAAACATTTGTCTTAATCCTCCTCTCTATCACATATATTAATATATAAGTCTCAAATATTTTCAACCTACAAATGAAACTGAGTCTTGAGTTGCTTGCTCAAGGTCAGTCACAAAGCTAAGCAGAACAATAGACTTCTGCAGTATTCTCAGTCTGAGTCTAGTGTTCATTCCACGTTGTCCTGGTTGTTTATGTGAATAGCACTTTCTGGCCCCTCTGCTACCCGGAAGTTGAGAACAGCGTAGGATTGAAAGACCCTTTGAACAACTACAGCGCACAAATGACAGAAGAGGCATAAAATTTAATGCCACATTTACTGATTTCCTGGCTCTCCTTTAATGTGGTTATCTTAATAGTGATTCTAAATTGTAATGTGTAGTATTTTCTGCAAAATTTTAGCTGCTAATATTGACTTAAAAAGATACATTGAACATGTATTTGTATTATTGTTTAATAATTACTTATCTTAAACTTACTGTATAATTTAACTAAATGTAGTAATATAACTAAAATGGAATACATATTTATAATGTATCTTTTCACATAGTTGTTTTACAAATGAAAATTAGAACATCTTAAAATACTTTGAAAGGAAGACATGCTAAGTTGTTTTCCTTAATTCTTCCCTTCTCCCCCCAATTCTTTAGGCTTCCTCGCTAGAGGTTCAGAAGGCCCAATTAGAAGGTCGTTTGGAAGAGAAGGAGTCGCTGGTGAAACTTCAGCAAGAGGAATTGAACAAACACTCTCATATGATCGCAATGATCCACAGTTTAAGTGGTGGGAAAATAAGTCCGGAAACTGTGAATCTCAGCATATAAATGTTATGTACTTACCTTCCTGGGGAGGCCTGGTAGGGAAGGTAATTTATGACTCCGGAACAGTAGCAGATTATTGTCTAATTATTAATTTAGTAAAGAACCTGACCTGATAAATATTTTTTTTTTGGTCTTCAAAGTTTTACTTTCTGTTTCTGGCTTTTATTGCTTAAAGCTTTCTTTGGTTCTTATATTAGAATATTCTTCTTGACCTCCGTTATTGTTTTTCTAAGGTTTTTCCATTTTCCTTCTGATTTTTAATTTATTCTCATTTGTGATTAGATTTTAAATCAAACTTTCTTGACTTAATCCTAAAGATTAATACATTGAAAATACAATTATTAGTATAAAAAGAGAAGGCATGGTATTGCCAGGGAAATTTTTTTCTAAATAGCACAAAAGAAAATTCATTGACTTTAAAATAATTTTTTTGCTGCATTTAAAATACAGCAAGGTACGGCACCTGGGTGACTCAGTCGGTTGAGTGACTGATTGTGGCTAAGGCCATGATCTCGTGGTTCATGAGTTTGAGCCCCACATCCATCTCACTGCCATCACCCTGTCAGCACAGAGCCTGCTTCAGATCCTCTGTCTTCTTCTCTGTGCCTCTTCCCTACTTGCGCTCTCCCAAGAAATAAATAAATATTAGAAAAAAAAACTGAAGATAAAATATAGTTAAGATATATGGCATGAGTTCTAAATTTGAAAAAAATATAATGAATAGTTACAGAAATAATGTATTAAATTAGAAAATATCTGATGTGTTCAATGAATACATTGTCACATAAAAAACACTATAATTTGTAGAATTATGAAATAGCCTTAATTTTTAATCTTTTTTAAATGTACCATGTTGGTCTGCCCATATCATTTCCAATCAGTTATGAATTTCTTTTGATTTATATAAGGATAACTTGGATTCCACCCTTGCTGCATATTCAGAAATCTGTTATTTGTTGTTGATTCTAATGTCAATTGCATTTAATATATTGCCTTTCCTTTAAATAGTTTTTAATTTGGCCATTTAATTTTAAGGCATAAGTTAAATATCCTTATAGATGGATTTCTTTAATACAAGGGAATTTTTGAGTATTATTCATTTGAATCAAATGTTCTAAGAGATGTTTAAGAAAACTTTTTATAGGAACTCCTGGGTGGCTCAGTCGGTTAAACGTCCAACTTCAGCTCAGGTCATGATCTCACGGTTTGTGGGTTCGAGCCCCATGTCGGGCTCTGTTCTGACAGCTAGCTCAGAGCCTGGAGCCTGTTTCAGATTCTATATCTCCCTCTCTCTCTGACCCTCCCCTGCTCACTCACTCTCACTCTTGCTCGCTCTCTCTCTTTCTCAGAAATAAATTTAAAAAACATTAAAAATTTTAAAAAAAGAAAAGTTTTTATATCAATATTTTGTTTGATTTTACTGCTACATTTTACAACCATTAATTTTGCTTGATTTTCCTTCCTTATTTATATCTTCCTGTGACTTAAGTAAACTTAGATCTACTTCTGTTTTTCAACAGTAGTATACGTGAATTTATCTTTAGAAATTAAATATATTTTCATAATTTGCTAATTACATTAAGTGTCAAACTATAGTGGTTTAACGTACTTGAATACATTTTGTATAGTTATGCAGATTTCAAAAAGAGCATTATACGCAGCAGCACATTTTAGGTTGCTACTTGTTCTATAAGGGGTACATTCTATTTCTTTTGAGAAATTGCTTGCATTTTCAATTTTACTTGAAAAAGTGTTTAAATGGATAAATGTGACTGAAGAACAAAAGGCTCCATAAAATAGAAGAACAAATTCTATAGAATAAATAAATAAGCCAACCAGAACCTGTAGGGAAAATCAAACTATACTTTAGACACCTTTAAGGCACTGGAGCCTAGCCCAGTACTGCCCAATTAAACTTTTTATAATGATGTAAGTGTTCTATACACTGTCCAGTATCATAGCCTTTAGCCACATATGATTGTTTTTTAATTTTTTTAAATGTTTTTATTTATTTTTGAGAGAGAGAGACAGAGCACAAGTGGGGGAGAGGTAAAGAGAGACGGAGACACAGATTCCGAAGCAGGCTCCAGGTTCTGAGCTGTCAGCACAGAACCCGACGCAGGGCTCCGTCATGAACCATGAGATCATGATCTGAGCTAAAGTCAGATGCTTAACTGACTGAGCCACCCAAGTGCCCCTGCCACATGTGATTTTTGAGTACTTAAAATAGAGGTAGTGCAACTGAAGAATTAAAATTTTAATTGCCATCCTGCTGGAGGGTTCAGGTCTCGTCCATTCTTCCGAGTATGCATTTACTTAAGCCATTCTTAATTTGCCAATTCATAGAGATTTGTATAAGCAGAGGTTCCATGTATTTTTTTTTTAAATGTTTATTTATTTTTGAGACAGAGACAGAGTATGAACAAGGGAGGGTCAGAGAGAGAGGGAGACACAGAATCTGAAACAGGCTCCAGGCTCTGAGCTGTCAGCACAGAACCCAATGTGGGGCTCGAACCCATGAACCGTGAGATCATGACCTGAGCCGAAGTCGGACGCTTAACAGACTGAGCCACCCAGGCACCTCTAGCAACCTTTTTTTAACACAACAGTTTTAACATGTTATTCCTGATCTTTCTCTAAAGAGAAAAAATTTTACTTCATCTTTAAAGGTGAGTACTAATCAACATCCACTTCATTTCTTCAGTTTATCCTAATCTTTCTGTCTCTTGTAGCATCTTTGATATTGTTGCTATTATTTTTCTTAACCTTAGTATGTTGAGTACTTTTTTCTTTTTAGGTCTGTACCTCAGATTAAAATAACCTGGTTTATGTATGTTTTCCTTTTTTAAAAAATTTTAAGCAAGGTTGAACCACCACCATAGGCAGAGTCTTACAAATGAGTTCTGTGTATATATGACCACTTCCTAGTAGAGAAAATGAAATTAAGAAAATGGATCATTATATTAGAATTACTCAAATTCTCTTTGAAAGATTTCCTATGAGGAGTTTGTCCAAATGTACATTACACGGTTCTTTTTGTCATTTACATTTGCCACTTGAACAGATAAGAACTTCAATTAAAATTTGTCCGATTAAAGTTTATACTAAACTGCCTAATGTCAGGGCAAAATCAAATTCTCATTAAAACTTAATACTGTGAAAAAAAAAAACTTAATGCTGTGTTTTGGGGGTGGATTGTCAGATTAGTGTCCTTTTAGTTGTATTTATTTGTTATAAAGACTAGTTATTTATGTTAAGGATGTAATGAGATGGTCTTAAGACTGTTAGTTAAATGAAAATGCTTGACTTTAAACTTCTACCTGAGACTCTTTCACATATGTTAAAGTACCTCTAATCAAGATATATTCTCTAAAACTCATAACCTTACTTTAATTTCTTCTTTTCAAGTAGATAGGAATTGTGTTTACAGCCTTGCTTCTGATTTGCCTACTGATGGACAAAACACATGCCCTGTTTGTGACTTAATTACTTTGTAGGAGTCAGCAAACATTTTATATAAAGGGCCAGATAGCATTTTAGGCTTTTGAGACATATGGTTTCTCTCACAACTACTCAGTTCTGTGACTGTAGCAAGAAAGCAACCATAGACGGCAGGTAAATAAATAGGCATGGCTGTATTCTTTTTTTTTTTTTTATATTTTTATTTATTTCTAGGAGAGAGAGAGAGAGAGACAGCGTGAGCAGGGGAGGGTCAGAGAGAGAGGGAGACACAGACTGAAACAGGCTCCAGGCTCTGAGCTAGTTGTCAGCACAGAGCCCGACGTGGGGCTCGAACCCACGAACCGCGAGATCATGACCTAAGCGAAGTCGGACGCTTAACCGACCAAACCACCCAGGCGCCCCGGCATGGCTGTATTCTAATAAAACTTTATTTACAAAACAGCCGGAATTTTGCTGTTGGGTGTTATATTTTACTGATTAAGTGACCTTTTTGTCATTGAGAAATGTGTCTCTTGATAAAATTTGTCTTGAGGTCCAAGGTCTATTTTATTTGATATGAATATAGCCACTCCAGCCTTTTATTGTTTTCTGTTGCCCTGGTATGTTTTCTATCCATTTACTTTTACCCTGTGTCATTCTATATAAAACTTGACAGTATATACTTGGGTCTTGCTTTTTTTTAATCTATCTTGACAATTAAGTCCTTAACTTTCTGTCTGCTTGGAGTTATTAATATTGTACTACTTAGTATAAAACTGTAGAAAACCTGCACCTGTGTTGGTCCTCTTATCCTCTCTTCATCTTTTATGCTATACCTGACATATATCTATATCATTAATGCCCAAAACACTGTTATAATTTTTGCACTAACCAGTTATATGGCAATATATCTGGCTCTCAACATCATAATAATTTTACCTATTTACATACAAGTAGCATCTTCATTATAACATTATTTTACTCTTTTGAAATAATAAGTAACTTATAGGGGGATACTGCAAGTACCCTGTTTCTTATACCTTTCACCCACAAATCTCAGCATCTACTGATAATTCTTGGCTTGAATCCATTGTTACTTTGATGGTTGCCACTTTTTTTAAAACTTATTTTACTTTTTAACAGAAGAAAATAGAACATTTGGGTAATATTATATACTGGGAAAAGCAATCAAAATTACATCATCTATTATATCACTGACGAAACTAAAATATAGTACTTATAGGTTTGCACTTAACAGAGTATGTACTTTTTGTGTTCTCAGAAGCCAAGAATTTGAGATTTGCTATGAAAATAAATAATAGATATGTTAGGCATGTGGAATATTTTTTTAACCACAGGGTCCTTTGGATATTATTTTCCTTCCCAAACCCCCTAATCTGAGAATTGTTCACTTGCCCTGGTTCTCTCTGTAATCACCAGTTAATATGCAATGCGTATTACCCATTATGATAAGTAAGTTTTGGATTAAGAAACAAATTGTATGTTTTCAGCTTTCACTTTAACATTCAAGGTAAGTAATTTTTAAAAATGAACAAATGAAAATATGACCTATGCCTTTAAAAGGCAAATGGTTAATTTTTTATAATGTACATAATGAACCTGATAAGCACTTGAAATTGTATGCTTCTATAATCCGTACATTGAGAAGAAACAAAAATCATGGATTTCTTTGAATCTGCAAATCACTTTGAAATCTTAAAAAATCTTGCTCTGTTCAGCACTTTGTAGCTTATTGACTTTCTTCCTCTCGTGCAAAGACTGAGGCTTGTTTTGTTTATGCCTTTGTGCCTCTAACCATTTGAAAATACCCTGAGAAAACTTAATTATTGCCAGGAATGAGAGGTACCATACTTCTCAGAAACCAGCTTTTCTTCATGTTAAAATAGCCCATTGTAAAGGTTATTAGATGTGAGGCAAAATAACCTTCCTCTCAAGTAAATGCACATTTTTAGTTAATTCCCCAAGGACCCAGATGTTTATATGCTCTTGGTATCTTAAAAAAAAAAAAAAAAAAAAGATGGATAATCCTTAGAATATACAGCAAAGGGCTTTTTATGTAAGGTCTAACCAGTGCTGCATATAAAGTGACATTTTCAAAGTCAATAGAGTAGGTTGGGTTACAGTTTCATTATGTTATTAAAAACTAATTTTCCACTAAGTAGCTGAGCATTTGGCAGGGATTTAGTAGTGAACATGATTCCTCTCCATTACATTATCTACACTATTCCAAGAATTATATTTCATCTCACTAATCTCAAAGAGTCAAAAGATAACAATGTATTAGAGTGGCCTTATGTTTTTCTTAAACTTCAAATAAAAAGGCTTATGATTAGCCCTAGGAAAAGACAACACTGTTCATGTTCAATTAGGCAGGGTTTCATTTACCCACAAATAAAGACTAGTATCAACTACAACAAACTAATTTGTGTAAAACCCACAGCCAATCAGAGCATGTTAGAGCTGAAAGGATTCTTAAAGAACAGTAAACCCAGGCCCTTTGTGTTACAAAAAGATTTAAATTTTATATTGCATTTTCAGAAAAGAAGCCCAAAGATTCAAACACAAACTGATACATGATCAAAAAATAAGCATGTATTGGGGCACCTGGGTGGCTCAGTCGGTTACACATCTGGCTTCCGCCCAGGTCATGATCTCACGTTTCATGAGTTCAAGCCACATGTCGGGCTCTCTGCTATCAGCACAGAGCACATCAGATCCTCTCTTCTGCCCACCCCTTTCCCACCCACTCTCTCAAAAATAATGTTTTTAAATAAATAAACATGTATTATAGACAATTGCACTTCTAGGAATTTATCTTTAAGGATATGCAACAAGATTTAGAATCTGCATTATGACACTATTATAGCACAAAATTGGAAACAACTCATGTATACAGTGTAAAATACAGTCAATAAAATAACAGCCTTTTGAAAAAAATAATAAAATATGTAGGCATGTGGAAAGAGATCCTTGATGTGTTATGTGGAAAAAGCATGAAACCAAACTTGCAAGCAATGATTCATATATCTGCATATCTTTAAGATATATTGGTATGTATAAATACGTGATACATAAATATAAATGGTAAACTGGTTGCCTTTCCGTAGTGAAATTGTTTGATTTTGTTGTTTACTTACATTCTAAAATTTTTAACTAAATGTTACATTAAAAATTTCAAAACCATGTTTTAAAACCTGAGTTTTATAATCATATCTAAATTTCATTTCTGGCTTTACCTAATCTGCAAAATGAAAATAATACATACTTTATGGATTTGATTTTAGTTATTTATTTAGAAATACAAAATACAGCTGATGACTTTTAGTAGTTTCTTAGTACTTACCTCCCTTTTGGGAGGGGAATAGGATATAAACCTTTATTTCCTTTGTTCTCTGCTGCTTATTTCTCATCAAACCTGTGGCCAATTGTAGAAACTAAAATTAACAGTAAAGATTCTGCATTTTCAAGAGTTATGCAGGGTGGCAAGGTTAGTACCGGGAGTTAAATAAATCTTCTAAGTATTCTTGTCTATACTTAGGGTCACTTCTTGACCAAAGCTAGTCTAGGTTGCTCTCTCACCTAATTTATTTCTATGAAGTAGCTATTCTAAGCAGCATTAAGTAAACATTTTTCTCTTTGAAAGAGACATTTTCCATGCTTTAAATCTGCTTTCTCTGGGTGTCACAGACTTCTCCAACTGATGCATATATCTACAAAATTCATTATGAAGTTGTACATTGTTATTTTTTTAATTTCCTGGAAGAGATTGAGGAAAGGGCATGGTTGAGAAAAGTTTGCCAAATTTTAATAACAAAACAATATGTCTAAGACTTGAAACTTGTTATCTTCCTAGCTCTTGACAGATTTATGGACACTAAGAGCATACAGGCTTTAAAAAGATACTTAGCTACTTAAGTCACCATATATTTGTAAGAGCTTCAGTCAGTTTCCACTTACTATAAATTAGAGTTTTCCTATTCCATCTTAATATTTCTCTTTAGAAATGTCATTTTTATATTAGCCTCTTAAAAAGTCCAAAAATATTAGGGCCATGTATCCCAAAGTAAAGATTTATGCAGTATGTTTACAGAAATAAAATAGAACCCATTAGTTGTAGTATCAAGAATAATATTGGAAACTTGTATGGGATCAAGAGGAGAAATAACAGTAATAGACATTTGAGACTGGCTGTGTAAAAACACTTAAGAAAATGAGCAAGGTCACCTTGAAACATGTAGTCGGAGTTGTATTTCACACACATACCCTTGAGATTAGACTAATTGAAGCTATGACTTGAATTGCCGCTCCCTTTGAAATACTAATCTAAATAAGAGACGAGTTATTAATGATGAGGATTGATCCAAGTAGTAAAATGTCTCATCCAGTGATGATTACAATATTAATCAAATGTATTTATGTCCATTTTGCATCTGTCCCATTCTGTAGGCAATAGTATTACCTTAATTTTAACAACTATAAATGGAATTCTCTACTTGGGAATGGGGTAGTGGTAAGGAACAGATTATATAAGCACATGGTTAGAAGTTCAAAATTTAAGAAGAGATACATGGACTTCCAGTTTCTACTCCGCTAGGCAGAGTACTTGGAAATTGTTTCTTCCACACTCCCAACAAGGAAAAGGCTGAACAAACTGAAAATGTCTTCATTTAGATTCGTCAGTGAATTGAGGTCACAGGACTAATTACCACCTCAAAAACTGGACAGACAGGTGAATACAGAGAATATAGATCAACTTACCTGAAGCACAAGCATAGTAGGAACACTTAAATGGTAACTTTAAAGAATTGCTACAGACTTGTGTGAACTACTAGAGAGTTTATCAGTCCCTAAGAGCACTCATATTTTCACAGTGTCCTGAGTTTTACCTCTGGGAGCCTCACCAGGTTCTAGTGAAGATCAACAAAACTCCTCTCATGTTTGGCCAAGGGGAGAGAGAAAGTAATCCTTTTGAAATTAGCAGAGAGCATTCTCCACAACATAGCAAAGCCTTATCCAACAAAGAAAACTCTGGAGCCTTATCGGACTTGGAGGATGGAAAACTACCCAACTCCAGTCCATTGAAACCTTCAAGTCTCAACTAAGGGAGAAGATTTCTGACAAGTATCTGTGAAGGTTACAGCCCTGAGGCACAGGCCTACTAAATAAAAGTGAACATCACTACTGAGCCTATGAATATGGGAAGGATAATAAATATTATAAACATTTCTATGCCCACAAATTTGATAACTCAGATGAAATGAACCAATTTCTTGAAAGGTACGAGCTACTAATCAGGAGAAATGGATAATCTGGATAGGACTATATTAAAGAAAGTAAATAATTAGCCTTCCAAAACAGAAAGCATCAGTCAGTTTTACTGATAAATTCCACCAAACGTTTAAGAAAAATGATACAAATACTCTATAATCTCTTCTAGAAAACAGATGCAGAGTGATCACTTGTTGTCATTCTGTGAGGCCATCATTACCTTAACACCAAACCCAGACATTACTGGAAAGGAAAGCTACAGACCAATATCTCATGAACATAGATAGAAAAATCATCAGCAAAAATTTGCAAGTTGAATCCAACAATGTACAAAAAGAACTATAACCCATACCCATGTGTGCTCTAGTAGATAAACTGTGTTACGTCCAAACATGGAATATTCAGCAGTAAAAAGAAATGAGCTATCAACCCATGAAAAAACATAGAGGACATTTAAATGCATATTGCTAAACGCAAGAAGCCAGTCCGAAAAGTCTGCACCATATGATTCCAATTATATGACATTCTGGAAAAGTAAAAACTATCACACAATAGTAAAAATAGTGCTTACTGGGGGCAAGTGGGGATTAGGGACAGCAAGGAAGATGGATAAATAGGTAGAGGATAGACATTTTTTAGGG
This sequence comes from Hyaena hyaena, assembly GCF_003009895.1. NCBI lineage: Eukaryota > Metazoa > Chordata > Mammalia > Carnivora > Hyaenidae > Hyaena > Hyaena hyaena. Next base: position 882,131 of record NW_024080883.1, read on the forward strand.
CAGTGAAACTATTGTGTATGATACTGTAATTGTGGGTACATGACATTCATTTGTCAAAATCCATGGAACTCTAACGTAAAGAGTGAACCTTGATGTAAACTATGCACTATGGTTAATATATCACATTGATGCATTAATGGCCAGGAACTGGGGTGAGTATATGGAACTCTTATCCGCTTAATATCTAAATCTGAAACTATAAAAAGATTTTTTAATGTTAAAAAGAAAAAAAAAGGTACATGGTGATATTATTCTTTTACCTCTCTCTTGGCCATCTAGTTTCCTTCCACAGAATCATTGACCTGTTGCCAGTTTCTTTATGTAGCTGTAAAGATATGTGCAAGACGTACAAATACGTATATGCATGTATATTTGTTTGGTGGGCTACACAAATGAAAGTATTCCATACATTATACCTTCCCTTTCTCATCATGTGATACCTAGGAAAATGTTTTAGGGTTCTCATTATGGTGTTAAATTTTTCATGGCTGCCACACATGTAGAAAGGACTTATTTCTGTTTCCTTTTTTCTTAACTATTTAATCCCTTTCCATTTTTTTCTTTTGGGCTATCCACCGTTTTTTCTTATGGGATTGCAGGTAGTCTTTAGTAAGTAAAATTTCCAGTTATGATAAAAGTTGCAAGTTTTTTTCCCGCTTATTTGTCTGACTTTTGACTTCATGGTGTATAGATCTTCCTCCACTTAAGAAAAGGTTATGTCCCAATAAATTCGTTGTAAACTGAAAATATCCAAGTTGAAAATGCATTTAATACACCTAACCGACCATACTTGATAGCTTAGCCTAGCCTACCTTAAATGTGCTCAAAACACTTATGTTAGCCTATAATTGGGCAAAACCATCTAACACAAAGCCCGTTTTATAATTGAGTGTCGAACACCTCACCATACAGAATGTGAAAAACAGAATGAATGTATGTGTATGGCTGGTCTACCCTTGTGATCCCATGGCTGCCTAGGCGCTGTGGCTCACTGCTGCCTCCCTGCATCGTCTGGGTAAAGATCAAAATTCAAACTTTGAAGAATTAGTTTTACTGAGTGTATATCTCTTTTGCACCGTCATAAAGTCTAAAAATAGCTAAGTGGAGCCTTTGTAAGTTGGGGACCATCTGTATTTTTTTTTGTATGAGAATTTTTTTTTCAAGTTTTTTATCTTCCATAAAATTTGTTATTGTATCTTGATAATGTTTTAACATTTCACAGAACTCATTTCTCCTTGTTTTTTATTTGCAACTTTTCCTGAATGTGCTTGTTCATTAGTTTTTTTTTATATTAATTTCAGATCATCTTATCTAGTTAAAAAAATGGTTGACACTTTCATTTGATTAATATTAGATTTATAGATTACTTTAGAGAGAATTGACATTTCCATCTTATTAAATCATCTTTTCTAAAACATAATACACCTCTCCATAGGCTTAAGTTTTTTATGATCTTCAGTAATATTTTATTTGTATATAGTTTTTATATATTGTTAAATTTTTACTTTTGTCAACTTTTTATCTACTATTTTTTCTGATATATATATATCTCTCTGGAAGATATTGATTTCTATAAAGCAGTTTTATACTTTGTACACAAACCGCTACTGAATATACTTAAGAGAATCACCTAACAGCTACTATAAATTATAACAAGCCATTTATTTATATGATCTATAAGTAAGAAAAATTTTATATCTTCATTTCCAAGTTTCAAATCATACATTTCTTTCTCTTAATCAGGTCAATTTAAAAATATATAGTGATAAAGAATTTCTTCATTCATTCCTGGCTTTAATAGAAATGCTTCTAGTATATTCCTGTTAAGCATGATGATAACTTTTGGTTTAAGATATATATGTTTTAATGTGTTACTTAGCATTTCTATTTTATTCAGAATTTATCAAAACTGGAAATGGATTATATCAAAGTTGATATGAAATTTGTCATATTTTTGCCATCTATGAAAGATAATGTGATTTCTTTCCTCTTTTTACATATTAATATATATCATTCAATATAAGCTATTTTATACTGCAGTAGTCAATAACCTCAAATTCTCAGTAGCTTAGAACAACATGCTTTATTTCTTGCTCATGCTGCACATCAGAGAAGCTGTGTGCCTTCCTTACCCCCAGACCCAGGCTCATAGAGCAGCCATCATCTGGAGCATTGAGAGTTGCTATAGTGGAGGAAAATGGAGCATGGCAAGTCAGATACTGACTTTAAACCTTCCTCACATTACTTTGGTTCTCACTTTATTGACCAGTGCAAATTACATGACAACGTGGAACTGCAGGAAGAGAGGATAGAGACATCCTACCATGTGCCCTGAAAAAGAAATAGGATCAATCAATTAACATACTCCTTAATTTTGGTGATCCTTAAATTCCTGAAAAAAACAGAACTTCGTCATAGATTTTAAATGGGTCCATGGGTTCTGTTAGGTACCATTTTTTGTTTTGAATTTTTGCAATAACAGTCATAACTGAGACGGTTTTCAGTTTGTGTGTGTCAGGGTTTGATATCATTATTCTAACTTAAAAAGATTAAGAATATATAGGGTGCCTGGCTGGCTCTGTCAGTAGAGCATGCAGCCTCGATCTCAGGGTCACAAGTTTGAGCCCCATGTTTGGTGTAGAGATTATTTTTTTTAAACAATAAGAATATTTGGGGCACCTGGGTGTCTCAGTTCATTAAATGTCCAACTGCAGCTCAGCTCATGATCTCACAGTTTGTGGATTTGAGCACTGTGTCGGGCTCTGTGCTGGCAGCTCAGAGCCTGGAGCCTGCTTTGGATTCTGTGTCTCCCTCTCTATCTGCCCCTTCCCTGCTCACACTCTGTATCTCGCTCAAAAATAAAAAAACATTTTTAAAACAGAATATTTTACTTATTTGCTTATGTTCCTCTATAATTTAAGCAGGAGTTTCATGTTCCTTAAAGGTTTAATAAAATTGACCTGTGAAACCATGTAGGCATGGTGCTTTCTTGGGGGAGGGTAAAGAGTTAATGTCATGATGGCTTTCTATATTTCTTCTGTTAATTGGTTTGTTCAGAATTTTTTTCTCTCTATTCTGAGTTCTAACAATTTATTTCCATTAAAAATATCATTTATTTTAATTCGAGGTCTTCAGTTGCTTTGCATACATCTGAACAAAGAAGTATTCTGATATGCTTTTAACTTCCTCTGTATCTGTAATTGTCATCCAATTACCTTTTCCTATTGTATGTATTTAATCTTTCACTGCTTTAGATCAACCAGAAGTTTATTAATCTGTTTCAAAGAACCAGCTTGGATGTGTTTATTATTTTTATCATTTTCTTTTTATTAATATACAATTTTATTAAAACCTTTTAATTGTGAAAAATATACACATGTAGAAGAGTACACAAAACATTACATGCTATTCATGATATATGACAAAGCAAAACACCAGTGAATGACTACCCAAGTTGAAAGTCTACCTCATGCGCCTTCTCAATCTCTGTCTTCCCTACTCATCAACAGAAACTACTGTAGGGCTAACAACACAGTTGTTTTACTTGGTTTTCAACTTTATATAAAAAGAGTCATCGAGTATGTATTCATTTGTATCTTTCTTCTTTCATTCAACATTGTGTGATTTAAATTTTTTTTCATTTCTAAATTTGTTCCTATGATATTTAAACTGTTGATTTTTGTGTATTAACCTGTATCCGGCCAACTTGCTAAGATTACTTACAATTTATTCATCTACTCTTTTGAATTTTTATAGATACTTCCAATTGTCTAGAAAAAATTACAGTTTTCTTTGTTTCCAATCTTGATACTTTTCATTTCTCTTTATCATTTTATTGTACTTTGGTCAACTTATTTATTTTCATTTATTTATTTTTTTAAGTACACTCTACCCCAAATGTGGGGCTTGAACTCAGGACTCAGAGATCAAGAGTCACATTTTTACCAACTTAGCCAACCAGACTCAAAATATATTACTCTCAATATATTTATTTTTAAGACCTCTAACAAAATGTTGCTTTGAAAGGGCATTTCAATGTCTTCTCCAATCTTGAAGGGTATGAAGTTAACATTTCATCATTAAGTATAATTGATGTAACTTGTTACTAGATTATGAGATTCAAGAAGTTTCTATTTTTAGTTCAAAGGAATTTAAATTTTTTTATTAAATGTTTTCTCTGCAAGGGATATAAGTAGGATGGGCATCTCTATTCCCATTGATCCAACAGAATTTGAGCTTCATATTCCTGCAATCTTAGGCTCTGCTGGATTTAAGTGTTTGGTTCCCAGAGTAAAATTCTTTCACCAAGGGATTCAGCAAATGCTCTGTTAAACTGGAAGTTGAGACTGGCAACTGGCCACTCTGAGCTTCTAATGCCAGTGAACCAAGAGGAAAAGATGGGGATAACTATACTAGCTCAGTTGATGATTCTGTACCATACACAATGAAGGCATGGACAAGAATGTTTGGAACACAGGAGAGCCTCTGTGGTGCCTCTTAGTACTTCTATATCTCTGATGAAAATCAATGGAAAATTACAGTAACTGTTCATGACTCAGGAATAACCATTTGCATCACCTCAGCAAGCAACAGACAGCTGAAGTGTTTATGAAGGTCAAAGGGATATGGAATGGATAGTGTAAGAAGGAAGTTAGAAATACTAGCAATCACTACATGTCCAGTATCAAAAACAAAGACTGTAGTAGTTCTGAGTATTTCATCCTAACTTGAAATAAACATGTATATTCTTTTCTTTCCATCTCAGTTCTTTTTCTTTGCTTTTCTCCCATCTTCCATTCCTCTGTTTTTAACATAAGATGTGTTAATAGTGGTTAACCTTATAGCCTAGTATTTAAATTACAACACGTCCATGGGAAAGTGTGATTCAGCCCAAAGAAGAATGAACATCACCCATGACTAAGGAAACATGTGGAACTGTGTCCTCTGGCAGAGGAAGAGTATGTTTTGGTTGTACAAGGATGGAGCAGAGGCATGGTTTTCCTATTGTCTTTATTTGGAAGTTAGGTATGGCTGGGCTATATTTCCCAGAATCCTTTTTTGAGGCTTAAAATGAGTCAGTCAAAAGAGAAACTGCCTAAGATTTAGAAAGCAAAGACAAAGCAGCTGTCATTACTTTTTGAAGGTTTCATTGGTTAGGCGTAGGAAAGAAAACTGCAGAGAAACCAGGGGATTCCAAATTAACTGGACTTTCTCATTCTCTGAAGGCTCTTCTTCCCACCTGTGACTCCTACCCCCACAGCAGCCCAGGCTCACCTCCAGAGATGGAGGCAGCAGCTTTCTTTAGACATCCCTGCCTTTCCTTCACAGTCTCCCCCTGGCACCTGCCCATATTCTCTTTCAAGCTCCCAACTTGCTTCAGTGCTTCCAGAGGTTGGCTGGTAGTTTGTGTCTGATCCTTCAGTTTCCCCTTTGGGAAGGATCCTCTTCTTCCACAACTGTTCCACGTATTCCTACAATAAATCCCGTATTCCATGATACTCAGTGGTTCTCTTTCCAAGGGAATTCTGACTCTCACACTCATATTCCTTTCTACTTCCAAAAGGTATTATTTCTGATCCCTCCAACATTTTCATTTTATTTTATTAGAATTTATTCATGTATTGGTAGTGGGTTGCAAAGAAAGGTCTTGTAATTTCATTCTCTTTGTTAGAGGTTCGGAGGAGTTGTTATGTATCCTCACTTTTCTCTGGGTTATATTTAATTAAAACAAAAACACCAAGCAGGAGTCAAAGTACAGATTTAGTTTAATAATGGAAAAGCTGAATTTCAGAAATTCACAAGTCAGCCTCTCTCCTATTCGAACTAAAAATTACCCATTCAAAATGACTCCACATGCTTCCGTTACGTGATCCACGCCCCTTACTGGTTATGGCTGTTCTGGAGACAGAGGAAAGTACTCAGAGGAATGGCTGAAAGGTAATAGTGACCTTATTCATCAAATGTGATGACTTAAAAGCTGAAAGATTTTAGTTACGTCATAAAGAAAGCATGGTTTCATCTACTCAAGAGAATAGAGATGTGATTAGCAGCCACTAGACAAATAAAGAGAAGGTCATGCTTAAAGTATAAAGCAAAGAAAAATGTGGCATACTTTGAACAATTGATGGAAAACTTTATTTTTTTTTAATGTTTTATTTATTTCTAGGAGAGACAGAGAGAGACAGTGTGAGCAGGGAGAGTCAGAGAGAGAGGGAGTCACAGACTCAAACAGGCTCCAGGCTCTGAGCTGGCAGTCAGCACAGAGCCCGACGCGGGGCTCGAACCCACGAACCGCGAGATCATGACCTAAGCGAAAGTCGGACGCTTAACCGACTAAGCCACCCAGGCGCCCCGGAAAACTTTAAAAGATAATTATTTTGACTGATGCAGAGCACAGTATCCTTTCATCAACATATTCTATACGATGTCAAATTTTGTTTCTTTCTATGGCTCCACTTTACTACTTAGGTCTAAAAGGAGTAGCATTTGGATAATGAAAGTATTAATACTGCTTATTTGCATTCAGATTTTTAGAATCTCAAACTCCTGAGATATCTGAATTATGTTTTTATACTATAAAGCAAATTTCATAAGTTGCTAAGTTTCTTAAACCGATCTATCAAGCGATGGATTCATACCGTGTTATTAAAATATTGTTAACCAGCAGAAATCTAAAAACATGAATAGCTAAAAGTGGTTACCTGTGAGGTAATTGAAACGGGAATGGCCTAATAACTTTTTTCATTGCATTTAATACCATTATATGAAATTTATTTTTATAATAACCCCCCCGAAAAAATTATGCATTCAGTCATCAGAAAGCATTAAATCTTTCTCCACTCTAAGGAGGGCTGACCAGTGTGTTTACAACAAGGGAGAAGTGAGGAGGAGAATGTACTTCACTTACAGACAAACAGTTCCAAGAGAAAGAAAGACAGACCTGCACTATGTTTTTAAACAGTAACCTGCCTCCAGAATGGTGTCGTGAATGTCAGACTCTCCCACATTTCAACAAGCAGTTGAAAGTCACTCCTCTCTCACCGAGGGACCTCACAAGCATACATTCTTTTTTTTTTTTTTAATGTTTTATTTATTTCTGAGAGAGAGAGAGACAGCTTGAACAGGGGAGGGTCAGAGAGAGAGGGAGACACAGAATCCAAAACAGGCTCCGAGCTGGCTGTCAGCACAGAGCCTGACATGGGGCTCAAACCCATGAACCGTGAGATCATGACCTGAGCCAAAGTCGGACGCTTAACCAACTGAGCCACGCAGGCACCCCAAGCATACATTCTAATATGGTCTCTTCTTTGGGTGTAAGGAAAGACCCCACATTGGAAACTGGGGGACCTAGAACTCAAGGTTCTGGTATACTGTACTTGGCCTTGTGTCACTACAGCTTAAGAGATCCTTTTCATAAACACTTCACTTGTGACTACCTGGACTGACATCTTCTATGTATAGTCTTATAGACTGACGCATCATCCATGTCAACACCTCTTTACCTATATGAGTTCTTTCTTAAAGAACAATAAACTCTACAGTGTGAGAAAACAAAATTCCATACTTGCCTTCCCATCATTTCTTGATGGTAGGGGATTGTCCTGAGCCATGGTTCTAGCTAATGAGCCATAGAAATCTGCTCAGTGGAGTGTTGTGCTTGAAAAGTTTCTGTTTTTCTAATAAAAGGGGATAGACACAGGTATCATCAACCCTTTCCTTTCTTCTTCCTATCTTGCACATATGTCTTTTAGTGCTATTTGTTGAAGCAACAAAAATGTCAAAGGAAATGTAATTATGGATATAAATAATCCTTACCAACTATTCTGAATTAGGAGGGGAAGGGTCTTGGTTACCAGATACTTACACTGGACTTGGATGCATTTTGCCTATCTTATTAATTATAAGGCTATCTAATAAGTTTGAATTGTTAATCTTTTTCTCATATGCTTACTTATTTACAAAAAAAAAAACAGGAAAAAAACTAATATCTTTTTACTAGATTCTCACATTGTAAGTGCCTTAGGCAGTGGTTCTCAAATTTGAGTGTCCATCAAAATCACCAGCAAAGCTGTTAAAATACAGATTGCTAGGACCCATAAGACTCATAACAAGTTTCTGTTTCAGAAGGTGAAATGGGTCTAAGAATTTGTGTTTCTGACATGTTCTCAGATGATGCTAATGATACTGATCTGGGAACCACACTTTGAAATTTACTGTTTTATAATATCAATGCTGTGGCTCTTTCATACCTATTTTGAGAAAATAGATCCCAGTTGATGTTAGATGCTATCAGGAGCCATACTATGTCAAATTTTGATAAAGTAAGAATACTGAAGTGACTCAAATGTCAGAAGCACATCATCAAAAGTTGCCTTATCAAAAAGAAAATAGTGACATGCTTGGATGGTCAGTCAGTAGAGCATGGAACTTTTGATCTCGGGGTTGTGAATTTGAATCCTATTCTGGGTGTTAAGATTACTTAAAAATAAAATATTTTAAAAAGAAAAAATAGTAGCATTTACTTCTCACCTTGGTTAATGATCTTTTGTACCAATGCCTATAAATTTTACAAGCAATTTGTAAGAAGATAATAATCAGTTTTTCTTACCACATGACTTTTTAATAAAAAATAAGGGAAAATTAAACCGGTGTCCAGTTTAATCATAATTGAATATCTCACTTTTTTTAGCTGATGGAAGACCAAATGATTTTAATTTAGCTTTGGTAGTTTCTATCGGGCATCTTTCTCAGGATAAACCTACTGAAAGATAATGTATTATCAAATAGACTCATGTAATTTTCTATTTGCAAGTTAAATGAATTAATATGGTTGACATTGTGTTTTATCATCATATGCAATTGGAGTTTTCTGATGTGTGCTTTCCTGATTACTATCATTCAGCCTTCTTAAGAATCTAGGCATCTCATTAGTATTCTGTTACTGAGCTGGGTAATCATGTGTGCAGCAGCTGGAGAGAGATCATATATTTCACAGAATTCTTTGAATTACTGACAAAAAATGCTCTGGTAGTGACCCATGATTAGAAAGCAGGAATATTGCTAAAATATCTTCACATTTACAAGCTTATCTTTTTAGAGTAAGTTGAGCTTTTTTGTTTTTGTTTTTTGGTTTCTTCTGTTTTTATCCTCATAGTAAAGATCTACTTGGCCCTCTACCTAGTTTCTCTCTTTACCACCAAATCTAAGAATGCAAGGTCTTTATCTGTAGACTCATCCCCACACAACAGTCTAAGGTCAGTCCTACCTTTGATCACGAGTCATTTTAAACACCCTACAGGTGGAGGCAAGATGGTGGTTTTATGTTAGATCTATGATGATCCAGCTTTAATAGGGTGTCCAGATTCCACTAGCTAGGCTTTTGTCTTTTAACTAAGCCCTACCTTAACACACAAGTCCTAATAAACGGACTCCTAACCTGCCACATGTGTGTTCTGGTTTCCTGTATAAAATCCTAATTCCTCCGTAACTTGTCTAGTCCCCAGGTTTTCAAGAAATATAACCTGACTGTCTCCTAATACATGACTGCCTGTCCTGTGCTGTGAAGGTTCAAGTGCATCTGCCGTCTGAGTTATGGTCATAAACAATACCTGTGTAGAATTTTACCTTTGACAAACCACCCTCTTATCTTTTTATGTATTCTCTTCTTTGATCATCAAAAATGATCAGGTGAGTATGGTGGTATTACCTCAGTTTAATTTTAATTTAACTACAGACAATCTAAAGCTCAGAATGGTTAAATAAACTGCCCAGGGTCCCTGAGCTAATAAATAGTCAACAGTGATACAAGGTCAGATCCTCTGAACACGAATTCAGTATTATTTTTCCCTCTGTGCTTGACCTCTTTGAAATCCTGGCACTTCTGCCTGAACTTCTTTCTACTGCTTGACATTGGGACCTTCTCTAGGTCAGTTTGATCTCCAAACCAAATGTAGTCTTGCCCATTTCACCTATCCTGCTCAAAACTCATAAGAAGGATCAATCAATCAATCTCTCTAAAAGGTTTTATTTATTTGCTCTATCTGAATGAAATTAAGGTATAGTCACAAAAGATACATAACTTGTTAGTAGGAAGATGTCATCCAAAATATCAGTTTATATCATAAGCAAGGTTCTCTTCTTGTTGGCCACTCTCACTCCTGAAATTGCTTATTCTAAGGTGAGGGAGGAGCTCCCTATCAATTCTGAGAGTTATTTTTCAATTTTCACTCTTTACTTCCGCGACTTTCCAAACTCCTACTTGGTGATACAGTTCCTTTTATTTCTTTGGCCAATATCCCAAGTCCACATCCTTTGGGAAGGAGTGAAGAAAAGTGGAAAGAAACGATGTGGGGACTGGGAAGCCAATATCTAAATACAAAAACTGGCACCAGCTGGCTAATTTAAGGAAGTTGCCTCATCTCTCTGCAGGATGAGGATGGCCAGGGGCACTGGCATCTGGAGAGCAGATTGGCTCTTATCCTGAAGCACTTCGAGCCCTGGAACAAGTCCCACCTCACCTTCTTTTCAATAAAATGGAGATAGTATGTTCCTTACATTCCTCCCAACTGAGACTCACTTAAAAGTTTTTGTAAATAACACGCCCTACAATTGAGACTATTAATAGATTATTAATATAGTATTACTTTGTTTTTAACTATTTGACATTTTCCAAGTGTTTTTGCATCTTCTTTTCCCTTAGAAACTTGATATTTAGAGAGGGTTAGTACTTATCCCAAGTGTGCAAAATTAGAGAATGGAGCCAAATTGCCTGTATTCTTATCTTCACTCTTTCCATACACACATGCTTACTAGTACCTTGACCCTGGATTGCTCTGTTCATTCCCTCCTTTGTTTTTAAAAGCAATAGCTAGAGACCACTTAAAAAATACTTGTTATGGGTCTGTATTCTCCTACTGAATGTGTCTAGTTATACATACTACATGGTACTTTAAGATACCAAAATCTACCTGGGTAGGACAAGCATCTTGTTCTTGATAGTTGCTCAAAAGAATTAGAGGTGGAAAAAAAAAAAAAAAGAATTGGAGAATAAAAAAAGACTGGATGCCTACTGCTCATTGCCCCCTGCCCCCCCGCTGAATACAATAGCTACCAGCCCCCTGTGGCTACTGAACATTGAAATGTGTCCAAATTCAGATGTGTTACAAGGACAAAATACACACCAGATATATGTGTGGATAATATTAAAACAAATAAAATTTCTCAATAATAATTTTTGGGTTGATTGCCTGTATAGAATATATTTGTTTAAATAAGATGTATTACCTGTTTATTTTATTGATAAATTAATTTTACCTGTTTCTCTTCACCTTTTTCATTTTTTTAATTTTTTAAAAAATATTTTTATTTATTTCTAGGAGAGAGAGAGAAAGAGAGAGAGACAGCGTGAGCAGGGGAGGGTCAGAGAGAGAGGGAGATACAGACTCTGAAACAGGCTCCAGGCTCCGAGCTGGCAGTCAGCACAGAACCCGACGCGGGGCTCGAACCCACGAACCGCGAGATCATGACCTAAGAGAAAGTCGGACGCTTAACCGACTAAGCCACCCAGGTGCCCCACTGTCTTTACCTTTTTTAAAGTAACTTCTAAAAATTTATAATTACACTTGTGACTCACACTCGATTTCTGTTGGACAGCACTGCTCTCAGGCATTTATTCACCACCTTCCATTTCCTAAATTCTTGTTTCCTTCAGAGTATCTTTTTTCATATAACTTCCTCTACTTAAATCTATAATTTATATTATATATTATATATTATAATTTCCTTCATAATTTGGTTTGTCACACAGTTAGACCCCAATCAGCTAATCACCTTATACTTCACATCAAACACTATTAAAATACTTTCACCATTATTATGAATTATTCTGTTTTTTATCTCTAAAAAGAAGACCCAGTCTCCATGAAATTTCAAATGTAATATCTCTTTTTACATTGTTCTAGGACGCCTAGTGGAGCTCTAAGAATTTGTAGAAATGGGCTTGACTGTTCATCCTGCAGACTCATAAAATTATCCTGTGACAGATGAACTAATCCTTCCCATCAAATAGACAGACTACCAGGTACACCAGGTATTCTTGGTAACCAACTGTAAATTAAAAAATAAAAAAAAATTCTTGCCTCTATTTCCACTGCCCTTCTTTCAGGCTGAAATCACACTTCCCTGTTGTATTATTATAGTTACCTGAAATCTTTACTTCTCATGTCCCAATCAATTCCATCCTGAATCACATTATCTATTCAATCTTCCAAAAATATCACAATTTTCATATCAAATTTTGCTGAGAAATCTTCAGTGGCTTCCAATAGCCTAGAGCAATAATTCTCAAACCAAGCTTCACTGGACCACATGATTTTGCTCATCTTGGGGTTAACATTTCTTGAACCAGAATAGCTATTCCATGTTATGTTTATCTGGCTTTCTTCTGGTTTCTTGAACATATGAAATGCAGTTATAACAATTGTTGTAATGTTTCTATCTACTAATTCTATCCTTTCTATGTCCATTCTAGATCAGTTTTGATTGATTGATGTTTCTCATTTTAAGCAATATTTTCCTGTTTCTTTGAATGCTTGGTAATTTTTAATTGGATGCCAGACATTGTGAAGTTTAGCTTGTTGGGTCCTGGAAATATTTGTATTCCTATAAGTAATTTTTTAATGTTTTTTTGTTTTGTTTGTTTGTTTGTTTGTTTATTGAGAGAGAGAGAACATGTGTGTCAGCAGGGGAGGAGCAGAGAGAGAGAGGGAGAGATCCCAAGCAGGCTCTGTGCAGTCAGCATAGAGCCCAATACCAGACTCAGTCTCACAAACTGTGAAATCTTGACCTGAGCTGAAATCAAGATTCAGATGCTTCACCCATTGAGCCACCCAAACACCCCATCCTATAAAAGAATTTTACCTCACCATAGAGGTAAAACTCCTATGAGTACCCTTCCTGGTTTCCCATGAGGGATGAAGTTTTCCAATCTGGCTTGGGGAAATAGGAACTGGTGAGCTCTGAGAATTTTTCCTCTAATCTTTTGTGTGATTCTCTCCTCATAGACATGTACTGATCACTACTCAGTGGGATTTGTGGAGATCCTCTATAGATCTCCAGATCTCCTCTCTGAACAGCCCTCTCCTTTCCAGTACTCTGTTCTACAAACTTTAAGCATCTTGGCCCAACTCAGACTCCCGGCTTCGTATTGTAAATTCAAGGAGGTTGCTAGGAACGATCTGAAAACCTGCCCTGGACTGGAAGTTCCCTTAGCAGTAATCTGGGTCAGCTATGGGATTTGCCTTGTCTGTTTCCAGTCTCTAAAGGATCATTGCCCTTCTTTGTTTATTGACGGATGACTAGAAACCCATTGTATCATGGATTCTGTGAATTTATTTGGTTGCTGTATGTAAGAGGGTAAGTCTACTCCCTGTTTCTCAATCTTGGTGGAAGCAGAAGTTTCAGTCAAGAGACATATATTATAGTTTGTTTTAAAAATGTATTTGGCCTGGGGTGCCTGGGTGGCTCAGTCAGTTAAGTGTCCAACTCTTGATTTCAGTTCAGGTCATGATCTCCAGGTTCATGAGTTCAAGCCTTGAATTGTGCTCTGAGCTGACAGCGTGGAGCCTGCTTAGGATTCTTGGTCTCCCTCTCTCTCTTTGCCTCTCTCTCGCTTGCTCTCTGTCTCTCTCAGAAAGAAAGAAAGAAAGAAAGAAAGAAAGAAAGAAAGAAAGAAAGAAAGAAAGAAAGAAAGAAAGAGAGAGAGAGAGAGAGAGAGAAAGAAAGAAAAAAGAAAGGAAGGATGGAAGGAACTTTAAAAAATGTATTTTGCCCATAAGTGAATATTTTTAAAAATCTATAATAAAATCTAGCCAGCTAGCCAAATCCTTCCACAATCTACACTCAGTCTAAGTTTCAAATTTATTGTCCTATTGTAGACAGCATGACTAAACTCAGCTTGAATATTGCCACCTCTTTAGGAACAAGTTTCCCAGGCTGTCAATGTGACATTATCTTCCTGGCTGGTGTCTTCTTATTTGATCATCTCTTCCAGTCTTTTCTACTTGGTCTGATTAGTGTAATTATGTTCACCTCACCTTATCAATAATATCATATGCTCTGTTAAGATAGAAACTATGTCTGATATTTTTATATTTTTCCCAAAAGCACAGCGCAAAGATTGGGCAGTGAGGGAACACTCAACCTGTGTTTATAATTTGTCTATCAGAATGCAGAATAGCCTGACTGTAGGAACCTGGAATTTTATTCCTGCTAGTCTTAAGCAGCAGCACACAAAATTACTGTATGACAGAATAAAAATAGGCCATGAGGTAATTTCTGAGTAATCACGATATGACATTATAAATGTAGTCAGCCTCGTTTTAAAAACTCCAGACAGATGGTAAAACATTCCACGTGATTTTATTCTATGTGTTCTGTGTCCAATTCAATGACTCACAACTTTTCACTTCCCTTTTCTCAATATCAAGGGTCATGGTGCTGAAATTTTCCACTATACCAGGTCTTTTCTCTAGACCTGGGAGGACCGAGTATGTAATGTCACCTTCTCTATATTCACTGACACCAAAGCGGGAATTTAGTGCTTTTTAATTGAATTGAGACATATGTTCATACTCCTAAATTGGGTCATTGCTTTTTAAGGACAAAATTCCTTACCAAATTGTTTGAAACCCATGGCAATGACTGAGTACAGAAAGACACAGCCATTATTTCTTATTTTAGTGTGTCCATGAGCTCAACCTATTTCACTAAGAAGACTATTGTAAGGAGTTTAAGATCTAAGGAAATTAATTATACTTTATATACTGTCTATTAGTCTTGCTGGGATATGGCCATTCTCAATTAGTGAGAAACTGAATAAATTCTACTCATATATGCCCCAATATAATTACAGTTCTTTTGTGATGATAATGCTTGTTGCCATTTTTTAAACACCTTCTCTTTTCCAAGTTTGTTCCGAACTTTATAGATGTTTTATTGTTGTTCTGATGATTTTATAGATAGCATTTTATTTAAAATAAAAATGTTATGATGTAGGCATAATATGGATGAGAAGGCTAAGGTATAGAGAGAATAAAGATCATTGTTCTCAGTGTTACTTGGTTAGAACAGAGTCAGAAGTCAGGCAGCCCAACTTCAAAGCCTACCGCTTACCCTCTCTGTTTTTCTGATAAGCCAAGATAAAATTTTATCTATGGTGACATATTTGTCAAATCCCAAGTTACCCGAACTAGTGTAGATATTTAGAAGTTCTAAGACATGGTCAACATGAAATAGGAGTCATGGTAATGCATTCCAGGCACTACCAAGAGGTGGGATGGGTAATGATTTTTTTAAAAACATTAAAGGTGATCTAGAATAACATACATTTTCTTATAAAACATAGACTCTACAGCTGAGACTCCTTTGAAGTGAAAGGTGGAGAAGCATGTTTCCAGGTAAACCTATGTGGGCAAGGTGCCCTTGAGGAGAAGGCTTGGCCTCTTCTAGAGTATGGAGAAGTACTAAGTGTGCCAGTATATAAGCTACCAGAGAAAGAGCAATCAGGGCTGGTCTTTTTTTAAATTTTATTTTGAGAGACAGAGAGAGAGCAAGGGAGGGGCATAGAGAGAGGGAGACACAGAATCTGAAGCAGGTTCCAGGCTCTGAGCTGTCAGCACAGAGCCCGACGCAGGGCTGGAACTCACGGACTATGAGATCATGACCTGAGCCAAAGTTGGACACTTAACCGACTGAGCCACCCAGGCGCTCCAGGGCTGGTCTGTAGGGCTGGCTAGGAGGTAGAATAAAGTAGACTCTACTGGTTTAATAGGAGCTCCCCACTCGTTATTGTTTAATATACTAGTTCTCAAAGTGAGATCCCCAAACCAGAAGCGTCAGTGTCGATTGGGAGTTTGTTAAAACTGCAAATTCTCAAGTCTCGTCCCAAACATACTGAATGAGAAACTCTGAGGGTGGCACACAGCAATCTGTGTCTTAACAAACCCTCTAGATCATTCCCAATAGACACTAAATTTTTTTTAATGTTTATTTATTTTTGAGAGAGAGGGTGGGGGAGGGGCAGAGAGCCTGGAGGACGAAGGATCTGAAGTCCATTCTGTGCTGACAGCAAAGAGCCTGATGCGGGGGTCAAAGTCACAAACTCTGAGATCATGACCTGAGCTGAAGTCAGATGCTTAATTGATTGAGCCATTCAGGAGTCCCTGAACACTAAATTTTAAGAACCACTGCTAGCAGGATACTTTCTGAACTCCACAATTAGAAATAAGAGTATTAAGAGTATTAAAATGTGGGAAGATCATTGAGAGCTCTTCAAGATGAATTAGTTACAGATAAAAATGTAAAAGAATTTTGACCCACTGCATTTGATCTATTTTCAGTCTTTTTGACCAAGATAAGTGCACCAGATAAGTCTAGTCCTCACTTCTTTTCCTCCTACGTGACTAAGGTTCATAAAATCAAGGTTTAGGGCTGTGGCATAAATCAAATGGGCTGCAGTTATGACTTGATGTCAGTTAAATGCTTCCACTTGGGAAAACGTATATGACTACAGGTAATATGTATTAATGTGTGGATAAAACTGTTGTAACTTAAATTTTTTAAATGAAAATTACTGGAAAAAATAAGCATTACAACTGTTACTGTTCTGTTTCAAATAATTTGGTGTTTTTTAATTATTAACGTTTATTTTATTTTTGAGAGAGATAGAGAAAGGGGAGAGGCAGAGAGAGAGGAAAACACAGAATCTGAAGCAGGCTCCAGGCTCCACACTGACAGCAAAGAGCCCAGTGCGGGACTTGAACTCATGAACTGCGAGATCATGACCTGAGCCGAAGTTGGGCGCTTAACAGACTAAACCATCCACGCGTCCCTCAAATAATTTGTAATGAGTCTCAACACAGGGCTTAGAAGTTCTGCTCTAGAGTGTGAGCTCCTCGCGGGCAGGGACTTGCCTTATTCACTGGTGTTCATGTCAAGACTGACATAGTCTGGTGCCCAGCTACCCAACAAACAGATCATGAGCTGGACTGACTGCAAACGAGTAAAAAGATCAGAGAGCATTCACCTCATAAATAAGAGAACAGAGGTAGGAAAAGGAACTCTATCATTCCTTGTTTAGTGAGGACTTCTCGAAGCTCTGTGTGGATGTGTATGCCTCACAGCTGCAAAATCAGGTAGCTCTGGTTTCCATGTTTCATAATTTTATTTATCGAAGCATCAGAACTGCCTAAGAGTCTAAGTTTTTGGCCCATTTCATGCACTTGAGTTCAGTTTCAGTCATGAAGAAAAAAGTCATGCTGCTGAATGACAGACCTGGAAGATTTTAGAGAGAATGAAATTGTAAATGACAGCCCAGGACTTCTTTTTTAAGAAGTGAATAATTGACTTCATCAAAGAATAAAATCAAAGAACACATGTCTGTCTATCACATGCCCCTAATTCTAATTCCTGACCATTTCTCTAGTAGTAAAAATATTTTATTTCAAAATTAGAAACCCTGCTTGCTCAGAAAGTCTGCATTATCCAAAAGACAGCAAGCACCGATGAAATACAGTTTGAAATTTCTCTCTTAGATTCAAAAGGTAGCTCACTAACAGACCCACATTATAAACCATGGCATCCGCTTTGCCTCCATCTTTACATTTTAAAGATAAAATGTATTACACTCTCTTGCAATGTGTAATCTTATTAAAAATAGGCTAGACATGACAGCATCTAAACAGAGGTTACTTCTGTGACTCTAGCCACTCATTAAAAAACACCCAGCAGCATTAACCCTTCTCGCTGAAAAAAGTGTTGTTACTTTTCCCCCAGTGGATTCTTTCTCTCATCCTTTTACGAGGTTCACAAAGGATGTTTTAAAATTGTTGAGAGCATTGGGCAATTGTTGAACCTGAGCAACAGATAAGGAGGGGAAAAAAGTCTCTTCTTGATGCGGTGATGCAGGGTCACTTCTGATTGTTAGCAATTTTCCAAATAAGTAGGCATCATCCGCTAGGAACATCTGTGACCACCTGGCTAGAAAAGAAAATGATGATATTTTGTAAATATATTAGAAGTTCATTCATTAATTTATTCATTTATTATTTATTTATTTAGAGCAGTATAAAGTCTTCATAAAAGGTATGTTTTCCCCTATATTGTTAATTTCAAAGTATCTCAGCTGATTATTGTTTTGAAGCTCTCCTGTGGTAAGTTTCTCCCCATCTTCCAAAGTATGAGAACCCCTGATTTTTTAGCTGAGCACAAATCCCCTTGGAATGAAGACCGTTTCATAGTCTTCACTTACATCCAGGGAAATGTAAGCATCCTTTGCAACTATGTGTAATTAAATTCTTATTAACGGCTATAAATGGAAGTGGTGGACAATTTCCGGGACACTCTGTAAAAGGCATGGCCCATTTATTTTCCTTCTTTCTTTCGGACTGGAAATGGACAAAATGAATGGTTCTCTAACAGGATTTTGAGTCATGACTTGACCTGGGGAACAGAAGGCTTGCACAGTAAACAGACTATCAAGAAAGAAGAAACCTGATCTTTATACTGGGGTACACATACAAGCCCTGGATTAACTCTTTCCAGACTCAGTGACAGAAATAAATGTCTCTCTTATTTAAGTTGTCATTACTTTGGAGTTTTCTGTTCCTATTTGTCTATTTGCAAAGGGCAATTTTGTTATTGTTGTTGTTCCCCTTGGCAACTAATACTAGGACTGCCAAGAAATACTGACTAAATATAACCATTTATAATCCTCCAAAGCTAGACCAAAAAAAAGTTAGTTATAAAAAGAAGATAGTTATATCAAACTATGTCAAACTATAAGACAAATGTTACTATATACAAATTCAGGAGACAAATGATATGGTAAATCAGATTAATAAGACAGGTGGCAAAGGATTAGGATACAAAAATGTGCAATGAACAATTGCAAATTGAAAAGGAAAGCAAATACCCCCACAGGAAAACAAGCAAAATAAACAAGCAGAATAAACAACTCAGAAAAGAATCAATTCAAATAACTGATAAGCATTTGAAAAGATGCTTGAATTCTGTAATAGAGAAATGAAATTAACATTAAAATGAGATATTACTTTATGCCTATTGGCTTGTCAAAAATTAAAAAGAATGACTGCCAATTACTATCAGTAACCAAAAAAAGAGTACTTTCATACATGGCTAGTATAATTAAGTGTTACTACATTTTGAATGCATTTTCTCTGACTTGACATTCCCACCCTTGGGAACTTTCCCAAAGAAATAAAACTATAAATAATGACACATGTACAACAATGCTGATTACAACATTTTTCATAATAGTAAAAAAAAAACCCCAAAAACCTAGAAACTTCAATAGGGGAATTGCTGAAGAAACTGTGCTATATCTACCCCATGGAATATCATACAGCCATTAAAGCGATGAATTAGGGTTCTGTCAGCTGGTTTGGCAGCTTTTCAATGAATATTATTGAGTGAGAAAAGGAAGACATAGTGACCTATATATAATTTACCTCATTTTGTTAAACAACCAATAGCAGTGTGGGATGAGTTTGCATCTCTATATGAGCATATAAACGTGGAGGAAAATGTCAAAGAATGAATCCTAAATTGTTAACCTGGGTCATGTGCGAGCTGAGCAAAAGCAAAAGAAATGATGTGAGTGGAAGGGTAAAAAAATGTATGATCTTATGTGGTTTAAGACAAGAAGACAAAGGCAAACCAAAAAAATAAGTGTCTGGTATGCTTGACTTATTTATATGTTAAAATAATTATATATGTGGATATATATATGTATAGGTATGTATTATATATCTATATGTGTGTATATATACCTACATACATACATCTATTGAATTATGACTCTAAATTATACCCAGACATACTGACTAGAATCCTATTTTAAGATAATTTTTATTACAAAAAATGCATGTTTATTACAGGAAAATTAGAAAATACAGTGATGAAAAATAATTTTTTGCGGAATCCATAATCCCTCTACTCATAAATAGCCACTTTAGGACTACTTTTAAAGACATGTAACTTTTAAATATACCATGATAATCTTTTATAATTCATTTTCTTTTAAACACCACAAATTTATTTAATAATGAATTTTTCTAATAAGTTTATGATCCTGTTTTCTAACAAACATGAAGCCATCACCTCACATCCACATAGCAAGTCCTTTGACAAATGTGCTCATTCTCAGACCACACATGGACTTGGGAAGAGAAGAAGCTGGGCAGCCTGGAAGAGAGAGTATTTGAGATTTTGGGTTTTTTCTTTCTTTAAATTTTTCTTTTTTTTACTGTTTATTTATTATTGAGAGAGACAGAGACAGAGACAGAGAGAGAGAGAGACAGTGTGAGTTGGGGAGGGGCAGAGAGAGAAAGGGAGACACAGAATCTGAAGCAGGCTCCAGGTTCTGAGCTGCAAGCACAGAGCCCAACACAGGGATTGAACCCACAAACTGTGAGATCATGACCTGAACTGAAGTCAGACACTTAACCAACTGAGCCACCCAGATACCCCTGTTTTTTCCTTCTTTTAAATCTGTGGCAAGGGGCTCCTGGGTGGCTCAGTTGGTTGAGCATCCGGCTTTGGCTCAGGTCATAATCTCACGGTTTGTGGGTTTGAGCCCAGCATCGGGCTCTGTGCTGACAGCTCAGAGCCTGGAGCCTGTCTTCGGATTCTGTGTCTCCCTCCCTCTCTGACCCTCTCGTGCTCTCTCTCTCTCTCAAAAATAAATAAAAACATCAAAAACATTTTTTTTAAATAAAATAAAATAAATCTGTGGCGAACCCATATGGAAAACTTCCTCTTTCCCTGCTTCTACAAGCCAACATACTCTAACATATTTCATGATATTGAAACTTTTGTCTAGGTTAAGAACGGAAAAGGATAATTAGTTAGCAACATCACGTGACTTATTTAGCCTTCAAATGGTTCAGTAACATCTGTGTAATCACTGCTGAAAAACATTTGGTTTTTAGCAATTATTATAATAAGACTTGAGATTTGACTTTCTGTTCTGCATATTAGAGTTCTCTGCTAACTACCGTTAGTAGAACAACTTATGGTCATCAATATACAACAAATTTTCTCTATGTTGGGAACAGTTACTTCAATTTTATTGTCCAAGCAATTATCTATATGATTTGATCATTTGAATGTAAAAGTTGTTGACAGAATTTTGCTCTCCCAAGCTTTATTATTTTAAGGCATGACTGGGTGCCTGGGTGGCTCAGTTGGTTAAGCGTCCAACTTCGGCTCAGGTCATGATCTCGCAGTTCATGAGTTCGAGCTCCGCTTTGGGCTCTTTGCTGTCATTGTGGAGCCTGGAGCCTGCTTCAGATTCTGTGTCTCCCTCTCTCTCTGCATCAAAAAAGAAAAAAAAAAAAAAAAAAAGACATGACTTACTTTGCATTAAGGCCCTTGTTTTGATCCCATTCTCTATTCAACCCAGAGAATAAATAACTCTGCCTCATACTCCTGGGGTTAGAGTAATAATATCATAGGCCAAGTTTGAATCTCCAAGGCTGCCATGCCTATTCACCTTGTAGATTTGAGAACTATCAAATGTCAACCAAGACATATACGCAACTCTCTGGTCCTATCCTTTCTTGGGATTTTTTTTTTAATAGAGCCAAAACATCCCCCTACTCCCCCACACACCTCTTGCTCTCAACCACTTGCCCTAAGAGTCTACTGGAACATGCCTCAATCCTGACCATTCAAAATGGAAACAGGTTTATTGCTTTAACAGCTGCCTCTATTTAATACAAATTAGACCCCTCTGAAGACCCAATCTGGTTAGTTTCCTCTACATTTGAATATTTTGAATCCTCAGAGCTCTTTGAAATGTAAGTTAAACTGTTTTGTCTGCTTTATCTAGATTGATTCTTTTTTAAAAGTCCAAACACAACGGCATACCCTTTTTCTCAAGCCCTAAGCACACAGGAAAAATGACTTTCAGCCTCCCGAAGGCCAAATGGGCAGCTTTACTGTCCATTTCCTACAAACTGAAAGCCAGCCAGGGTGTTATTTCTCTTGCTTCATCTCACATTGCCTAGGATTCTGCGAGGTTACTGCTGACTGTCAGTTTACTCATTCTAATTAAATCTCATTCCTGTAAGAAGAAACAAGGATCATCTCAAGTAGGCTGCCATATTGGCTCATTTTAGCATAACTGATTAGTTATAATTATGCACTACTTACTTCAGTATTTACTACTAGCCCACTTCTGTCCATAACACTGCTGTAATAA
Source organism: Hyaena hyaena (assembly GCF_003009895.1). Classification (NCBI taxonomy): domain Eukaryota; kingdom Metazoa; phylum Chordata; class Mammalia; order Carnivora; family Hyaenidae; genus Hyaena; species Hyaena hyaena. Next base: position 904,413 of record NW_024080883.1, read on the forward strand.
GCTTCAGTATAGGTATCTTTCTATATTCTCTTCTCTTTTTCCCCAGTGGGAAATTATGAATTAATTGGTTTGGGGGAAGAGTTATTCAGAGCTGGCCCATCAGTACTGAGAACTGATTGCATGAGCTGTTTCCTATAACTCAAAAGAGTTCCACTTTTTTATATCACTTCCCAAGTTATTTTAAATGTAGTTCAGAAAGTCCCTTGCTCCAGGGAGACATTTGCAGGTTTTGAAAAAGGCTTTCAAGTCCTGGAAAAGTGATTCAAAGCCAAAGGCATTGTCTGGCTGTTTCCCCTTTTATAGCAGTTGGTTAGCTATTTGCTTCACCTAGAGACTGCAGCAAAAGAAACTTTCCTGGCTGTTGGAAGAAACAAATAGTAATGTATTTCCTTAGAGAGAAAGGAAAATTTTTTAAATTATACTTTTTGAGGGAGGATATTAAAGAATATTATCAGAATTATGGGCTAATAATCATAAATCATAATGGTTTCAAGAATAGATTTTGAACCCCAGAATTCTAGGCTCAAATCTTGTCTCCAAAAATTGCTAGCTTATCATCTCTGCTTCTATTTATTTCCTCATTTGTAAAATGGGAATAATAAAAGTCCTACCTTATAGGGTCATTATGAAGCTTAAGTGAATTCATATATGCAAACTGCTTAGAACAGTGCTTGGAACATAGTAAATCATTAATATGTGCTCTTTTAAGTAGTCTTAGAATGGCCTAAGTAGTAGACAACTGTTATTAACTGTTTTCTTGGCACTGTGGAGAATGATAAAACCCTTAACCTAATTGTTCAAAATCACTAGGTGAGATAGCCCTAGAGCCAAGACTCCAAAACTGATGCCGCCAGAGGGGGTGTTGGCTCCTTCTCTTATTAATCTTGTCTAATCCTATTATGCAGCAAGCATTTAGAGAATGAGTCAAATTAGTCAGTGGATTTGGGTTGTAGAAATGCAATAGTTTTCTGGCATCTTACACCCTTGCCTCAGAGACATTTTGGGTGCCAAATCCAGGTTCATGAGTTCAGCTTCTCAAAAACCAACAGACAAACTTAGAAACAATGGCAAAATTAACTGAGGTTGTCACCGTTGACCTTGACAAAAGTGTATAAAGTCCTGTCCAGCACTGGTCTACTCATTTCTCTTTCCAAGGTAGGTTTGACTCTCTCCTTTTCCACCAGCACATTGAATGACAGGTAAAAAGATGATTTGCTATTTGTACTGATATTTTCCCCTCGGGTGTTGTCCATTGTATGAAAGGAAATAGTTTAAGAAAAAAAAAACCAATGCGTTTGTAGAATGGATTTGTTCTGGGATAAGAATTTGAACTACAATTTATTTTATTTTCATTATAGCCTCTTGGAGAATGTATGTCCATTACTACATTTATCATACTAAAAATGATTTGTTGATGAGTCTTGTCTTCTACTAGAGTTAAATCTTGAGAGAAGAAGCTATGTATTATTCTGGCATTCCAAGTATTTTGCCAGTTTTTGGCACTAAGTATTCAAAAGTATTTGTTGAATTTAATTGAGCTAGAATATGTAATACTTCACTTTTATCTCAGGTAAGTATATCTTTGAAGATCACGAGAAGATGTTGATTATAATTGTACTTATTTAAAACTCAGAATTATCCTGAGTTAAGGTCATATCAAACAGAAAAATACAAAAACAATGAGAACAATATGAATAATACCTTGGATTTATATTAAACATCACCTTTCAGAATCACTAAGTGAATTTCATGCATATCATTTGTGCTGAATAATAGCATCAGCAATTCTAAAGTAGATGCTAAACTACAGTGCAGCTCATGGGTCACTGATCCTAAGGAATACTTTACTAGATCATAATAATGTTCCTTTTTATCTAATGTTTACTTTCTGACTGTGGTGTTTATCAGTATTTTATAGGAGAGTATCTTTGCCTTCGACTCTGAAGGACAAAGATACAACCCCGAATCTGAATTTTCTTTAATTTTCTTCATAGATATATTATGAGTATTTTTTTCTAAATTCTATTCAGAATTGTTCATACTTTCAGCCTGGCTCTACTGGTGAACTTGGACCAGTCACTTATTTGTTGGTCCTTTTTATGCTTACCTATAAGTTATGGAGCACTGTGATAGTTGATATTAGTGAACTTTAAGTTCTAAAATTCCAAGGATTAAAAAATCTTGGGATAGTGCAATTCAAATTCCTTAACCAACACAGTGGACACTTGAACAATACAAGGGTTAAGGGCATCAGCCCCCCTCCCCCTCAACATATACACACAAATCCATGTATAACTTTCAACTCCCCCCAAACTTAATTACTGGTAACATACTTTGACTAGAAGCATTACTGATAGCATAAATAGTAAATTAACACATATTTTATATGTTATATGTGTTATATGCTGTATTCTTACAAAAAATAATCTAGAGAAAATAAAATGTTACTAAGAAAACCATAAGGAAGAGAAAATACATTTATATTTACTGTATTTATTGAAAAGCATACAAGGATAATTGGACCCACACAGTTCAAACACATATTGTTCAAGAGTCAACTGTACTTTTATTTCACATTCAACATAAAGAAAGAGGTGATGATGCTTTCTTAGCCAGAGATATTTTATCTTTAAGGAAGTGTTGCATTTGGGTTTGATTCCTTTCTAACCAAGGACATGACCGCTCCTAAGCTAGAGCTCAGCAGGGAGGCAGTGAAGCATCATGCTTAGAAGCATGAACCCAGGAGTTAGACTGATGTGTCTAATTTGTTAGTTCACTTCGTGAGTGTTTAAGTTCCTACTCTGTGCAAAGGACTCGAGTTCACCCTGAATGTAGCAGACCTAATCCCTACCCTATGATTTCTTAGTTAGGAAGATAGGCAGTTAGACAAATAATAACTATATAGAAAGATTACCATGATACAAATAGTAAAGGCATCAAATTCTGCATCTAAGAGAGACACAGCCTAGAGAATACCTTCCTGTAAAATGTTGGTTAACAGAGACCCAAAGATGACTAGGAGCTACCCAGAGGGAAAGGGATGGGGCTGAATGTTCCAGGCAGAGGAGGTCACATCACGTGTGAACATCCAGAGGTCAGAGAGAGCTCTTAGCACAAAAGGGGGATGTGGTAGAGACATAGGGCAGGCCACAGGGTGAAAAGCTCTGCAGGCCCTGTTAATGTGTTGGACTGTATCTTAAGTAAAACATGAAAAGACTTTAAATAAGAGAGTAAAATGTGCGCTCCTGTATATACAACCTCACACTGGATTGGCTGAAGTCAAAAGACCAATTAAAAAGAGTAAAGCAGTAAACCAAGACAGAAATGGTGGTGGCCTTGATCAGGGTGCTGGTCGGGGAATGGAAAGATGTGGATAGTACCGAGTGATCTTTAGACAAGGGATCAGCAGAACTTGGCAAATGATTGAATGCGCATGAAGGATGTCCTTAATGTATCGGGATTCCGAAGCAGAGATATCACTAGCTATTTCTGCAAGTCTCAATGTCTTTATACAACGTGGGTTATTATATATGTCCCTCATAAGGCTGCTGTGAGGTTAATGAGAGTTATTACATATGAAGCATTAACCCAGTGCCTGGTATACAATAAGCCCTCAGAAATGGTAACTATCATTTTGCTCTTATAAAATAGTATGGGTAGTGAATGTACAGGTTGCATTTCAGGGACATTTAAGATTCCTTCCTTTGAGTTACGAACTGTTATTTTTTTAAAGTTTTTAATGTTTATTTATTTTTGAGAGAGACAGAGTGCAAGTGGGGGGCAGGGTGCAGAGAGAGATGGAGACACAGAATCTGAAGCAGGGTCCAGGTTCTGAGCTGTCATCACAGAGCCCTATACAGGGCTCCAACTCCTGAACCGCGAGATCCTGACCTGAGCCGAAGTGGGACACTTAACCAACTGAGCCACCCCGGCACCCCTAAACTATTATTCTAAACATACAATTATAGATGAGAGGGTCATACCTCCATGACCTGTCCTGTACATAGCTCTATCCCAACATTTCTCATCTTTAACTGTAAGAGCTAAGACACACCTACGTGGCCCAGCCCTCATCAGAATGGGAACTTCTTGAGGTCTTATTTCTCTTTTAACCTACAGCATACTTAAAAATGAATGCATGACACAATAGAATTTTTTTTTTTGTAGGTAAATAGCAGTTAGGTGAGTGCAGAGAACTAGAGTTTTGATCCAAGATTTGGAGAAGGGAAGGACTAGCATAAGACAGTCCTGGACAGGATGAAAGGGAAGCTGGGAAAGGAAAATCTATGGATGGAGGGAGCTGAAGAGACCTGTCTCTGATACTGTGTTGATTGGGAATGGACCTTTATTAGTTAATGAACATGGGGTGCAGAGGAGGGGGGAGAACAAAAAGAGAGAAATATCCCAGAACCAAGGAAACCATTAGAGACTGAAAAGTACCATTGGGATTTGTCTTTAAGAGATCAATGGAAAGAAGAGTTTCTGTGGAGTGATGGGAGGAAAATTCAAATAGCAGTGGGCCGTGGTTAGACCAGGAAGAGGGGAGCAGAGTCTGGGAATGTGAGCTCAATTGCCCAGATACCTGTAGTCATGATAATAATCACCCTTTGAAATGAGTGCTTCAAATAATCAATAATTTGTGCAACACTCTTGATTTGCAATTCAATTCAATGTTTTAACATTTCTCTTTCAAGGAGATAAACCTGCACAAAACCCCTGCTTTTATAGAAAGCTAACTTGCATATAAATAAATAAAATGCAAGTATTATAGCTGGTTAAGGGGTGGTAGATTTATGCATAAAGACTAAGCAATTAGCAATTTTCTACTGAATAAACCTGGCCAAGTTGAGGCACATAACACACTATCCCAGCAGCATGAATATTAGGGAGACATCGACATCATTTGTCTACACAGTAGTGCCCCTAATTAAGAGCATCTTGCAGCATTTCCCCAGATTTGTGGTGTTCATTGGGCCTTGTAGCTAAATGCATTCACTTATTGCCTTGAGACACATGTTCCAGCTTGTTGGGAATCATTTAAGGGCTTGGTAATTCTTCCTTCCTCTGTTGACATCTGGATAAATCCATTCTCATTTTCAGGCACTTTGTCTCCAATTTTAATAATGGAAGAGGCTTTGTCAGGAGAGCCTTAGTGTTTGTTTACTTAGAGGCATATTAATATTTCTTCTTATTACTCACATTATGGTTTCCCAGCAGTGGAAGCCTTTGAAAGTAAACATGCATAATAACCTAACCTGATGAAGAACTCAAGTGAATCTAATCAATTATGATGAAACCAACTTGAAAACTGTTGGGGTTGCTAACCGGAGACAAATTTAACTCTTTCAGCAGTGTACTTAATAGGCATCAATTGAGTTTCTGCTTACACTTATGGCACTAAAATGCCAAAGTGGTATGGATTTCAGAGGAGAATTTCTGTGTTTCTTCCCTTCAGAAATATCTAGCCCTGATTAAAAGGGAGAAGATTGCCAATGATAGAGTCAGTGTAGTCAGCAGTGGAGGACTGGGGTCAGTGTGATCTTCCAGGACAGAGTAGCACCTAAGTAAACAATTCTTGTCTCACCTTTGCTACCCAGCCAAAGCTGCCACTTTTCAATTTTCCCTCTCTACTTCCTTGTGGTACTACTGGCTAGCATGTTTTTTCTTATCTCTAATCCACTAAGCAATTTAGAAAGCAAAGCTACCCTACCCTCCTGCATCTTTAGCATAGCATTCAAAGACTGCACAAATGCTTGTTGAATAGTAATAAAAGTAGTTAACATGGATTGAAACGTTAGCATGCACTGCGCTGTGCTGACTTTCATTTATATACAATATTCACATGATCTTAGGAGACAAAATAAGAACCTGTATTAGGACGAAGAATCAGACGTAATGTCTTAGTTAAAGACTTTCTGATGGGAAAAACAGAAATTCGGGATAATTTAAAGTTGGAGGAAAGGGAGAAATGGGAATTTATTAGAAGGTTATTGAAAGATCTATGAAAACAAAAGGCAGGAATTGAATCTAGGTCTCAAGAGGTACTGTTAACAGGAACGGTATTTGGAACACAAGCAATCTCTCTCTCGGCACTTGTTCCCTTATTGCTGCTCCTCTTCGTTCCTGTGATTCCCTCTCTATGGATATTTCTGCTGATTAGCATGCATGTGGCACCACATGGTCACACCACAGTGCCAACCTCACCCCCCCCCCCCAAGTTCATATCACTCCATTTGAGCAAAGAGCACAGACTGAGAATGCCACCTTGGGCCCAAATCTAATCTGTATTCCAGATAGGAAAGATACTGTGATTGTTCCTGATTGAATCAGATGCTCACACTTGGTCTAATCAGCTAGGCCAGGACACCAGTGTCACCTTACAGACATGGAAGCTTGTGGTTCATGCTTGTGGATGAAGGCAGGCACTTCGCAGAGTAGAGTGTGGGCTCATCAGGCACTCCCAATTGTCTGCTAAAAATGGATAAGACTAGGGGCGCCTGGGAGGCTCAGTCCCTTAAGCCTCTGACTCTTGATTTCAGCTCAGGTCATGATCTCACTTTGGTGAGATCCAGCCCTGTGTGGGGTTCTGCACTGGGCATAGTGTCTGCTTAAGATTCTCTTTCTCCTTCTCCCTCTGCTTCTCTCCTGCTTGCACTCTCTTTCTCTTCCTCTCTAAAAATACATACATGCATACATACATACATACATACATTCATACATAAATAATTACAGAATCAATAGAAAATGTTGTGCCTGATTCGCGAGTCCCCAGAGATCATCAAGGAGTCTACACTGATGTAAGTACAAAAGGGTCTTTATTACAAGCTCAAGCAGGGCTTACCCGCCTACCAGTGTAGTGGCAGCAAGGTGAAGCCCCTAACAGTAGTGAGTAGGGTTTTATGGGGTAAGGGATGGGGGTGTTACAGTGCACACGTTGTACATTTAGTGATCAATTGGATGTGTGGATGAGAGAGAAGGAAAAATTGGAGAAATTGGAGCTGACTTCCAAGGTTTTACACTGGGGGATGACAAGGATCAGAGATGGGAACCCCCCATCCCTCCCATCAGGAAGCCCCCCTCCCCCAGGCAAAGGATGATGAGGAAGAGAAGGGGCCTGTGAAAGAACGGTGTGAGCACAAGGTCTCTCATGTTGAGAATAACATAACCCATTGAAGGTTTCAGCTGAGTGGGGAGCTGGGAGTCATGGCGGCACAAGCTCCCCTCTTCTCCTGGCTTCCACAGTCCCCTGGGGCTCCCTCATTGTGACCCTGCTGTATGTCCAGCACCACCCACCTGTGGCCAACTCCACCCAGCTTGCCTGGGACTCTTCTGGTGTGAGCACTAAAAGTCCCAAGTCCTGGGAAATGCTTCAGTCGCTGGCCAACCAGAATGGTTGGTCACCCAGGCAAGTGTCATTTCTCACATGGCAGGCAGGCATTACCTTATTTCCTACCAAGTAGAAGCTACATTTTGACCAACTTGATTCTTTCTAGGCCAAAGTGAAAAGATCATAAATTCTCCCTTTCACTTAAGGCTTTCACACTCCTTGTCTTTACGTCGTTAAAGTAAGTGACTGAGACACATTTAATTCTGGAAATTACACCACTTAATGTGAATGTGAGCATGGTGTTTACATAGCATTCAATTCCCAAAAAAGTAAACACCAGAACAGAATAGGAGGAATTATTTGGCTATAAAGCAAACTGAATGGAAACAAACATGAGTATCTCAAGTCTCTCTCTGGGTACAGCTCTCTGATGGTAATAATCTCTGAGATTCCTGAGAATAATGGACACAGGCAATTAGGATTGTGTAGTCATTGAAAAGGTATACCATTAGTGCTGATTTATAAATGGTCAGTCCGATTTTTGGTTCTCTTATAAGTGGGGTGTCCATATGTCCCTATTTGCCTGGAGTAGTCTTCGATTATATCTGTTGGCCAAGTTTAATGATTAAAATTAATAATTTTATTCTTACTTTCTAAAATTTATGATTACTAATTACTACATGTCCTAGTATAAAAAAAATATATGCAGGTCTGGGTGATGGGTAATATGGTCACCATACTTACGAGCATAGCCATGTGGCTCCCAGAGCCCAATCTCTCCACAAGCGAATTGACAGACCAAGCTCTGGAATGTTCAAAGGGAGCCCACAGCAACGTGCAGACAACCCTTGTCCTGACCCCTTCCCTTCTCTCCAGCATCCCTTTTCTCTCTCTGCCTCTTACATATATTTACTAGCAGATAAAAGGTACAGCAGTTCTCAGTATCTTTTGACAAAAATGAACCCAAATGCCAGTCTCAAATTTAATTTCCTCTAGATAGATGTGGAGATTAACTTTTCTTTCTGAAAGAGATATCTTTAGTTCTACACTCATCTATGTTTCTGTATCGTGATTAAAATTACACCTTCTGTTTATTTTGCCGGCAAGGTTAATTTGATTACTTCTTTGGGGGTGTTTGGGCTCTTTTATTTTCTATTTTAAGATATTGGTATGACCGGGCTGTGATAAGTGTGTTATTCTATAAAATTCTAAAGCCATGTGTGCAACTTGAAACTAAATGGGCCCATGGGACAGTCGGGACATTGGGTTAACGGATACAGGAGGCCAAGAGGGAAGGAAGATTCTGTCTCTCCTTTGCTCAGGTGGGTCATGTCTTGATCTCAGTTTCCTGCCTCCACAGAGTTGCCAGGGCTTCTTGGCACATGCAGTTTTCTCCTATCCGGTACTGCTTTTGACATTTTCTATTCCTTGTATACCTTTAAATATGCTAAGTGGTCCAGACTAGGAAAGAGAGTTACACAGCTGCGTGCTCTGTCTTGATGTGATCTTTTATCCTTGGATGTTATAATAAGAACTACTTTTAAAAATCTGTTATGAAAATGCATGAATATGCCACAAACTAAAATAGACCAGAAAGCTAGGAAGTGAAAGGTAACTGTCTCCTTCCCCCACCTATATCCTGTTCCCACTCCTGTCTGTTCCTTAGGTGTCTTTTCCAGAAGTATGCATACACAACACACACACACACACACACACACACCCCACACGTTTATGGAGATCTTCTATATCTGAAATATACTTCCTGAGCTCTTTTGTCTATGGAATGCAAGCCACCAGGAAGCCACACAGAGTGAGTGGGGAGGACTAGTCCAATCCCCTCACAAATACAGAGCCACAATTTGTCTCCCTGACTACGGCTTCTCCCTGTTCCAACCCTCCCTGAATATGCTGCCAGAGCCATTTTCCTAAAATACTGCTTCCCTCACATTCTCACCCTGTCTGCGATGTTTCCTGTCGTGTTTATTCCTAAATTTCTCTGCCTAGCTTTCTAAGCTTTCCTTTATTCTGCTCCCTTCTATCTATTCAAATGTTTATCGTCGTCATCATCATCATCATCATCATCATCATCACATATCCTAAATCTGAATGCCTACCTGCAGAAAGTAAGTTTCATCTTTTTCTCCTGGCAGATTTCACCCTCGGTCCCATTTCTGGGCTTTTGTTCATTGCTTCCCTTGCATAGTTCTCTTCCTTCTACCTCAGGAAATGTCCCCACAAATTATGGCTAGTCCTTCCTCGTGCAGGGGAGGAAACTGAACCTAGAGGGAGTTAAGTGATTTCCCACAAGTCATATGCCTATTTTCTGGCAGACATAAAATGGACTCTTTAGCCTGGACCACGAGTCTTAGTTTTAAACCACATTCCTTAGATCCCAGAGGTGCTATTGCTGGACACACCCAAACCATCAAAAAAAAAAAAAAAAAAAAGAGTAGATTAAGTTCAGCAATGCATTGTTTTACTGGGTTTGTTCACTGTCACCCACGTGTGAAATAGGAAGTGATTAGTTTCTTCTGCAGGGTTTAGACCATGGTGCTGATCAGTCCTCAGGTGCAGCATCAGAGCTAAATAACCATGGCAAGTCCAGCTCTACCTTCTTGTCTGTAAAATGGGCAAATAACAGTTGCCATGTAACCTTGAGTGGAAAGGAAAAGCCTAAGACTCCTTTGTCCAATTAGAGAGAACGACCTCTAATAATATCTGGTCCTTATTTTGGACCAGATTGCATTTCTTCTCTTTGTTATCAAATGTAAAGTGTGAAGATCAAAGATAAAATAAGTAAGGTGTTTGGTACAGAGTGAACACGCACTGAATTTAGCCCTGATACTTTGCCGAGCCACCAGCCCTTCCAAGACTGGTGCTTGCCTCACCTGATCTGATGATCTCCACCACTCACACCCACTCATTGCCTTCAGCACACACCCTGCTTCCCACTTCCAACCTGGGCTTCCCAGCTGCTTCCCAAACGTCTGTTGGCCAGGAGTGTTGCAGGATTCTTTATCTCAAAACCCAGGCTTTGTTGCCTCATGGCTTCGAATAGTGAAGACATGGACACATAATGAGTAGCAGGCAAAAGTTTATTAGAGTATAAGACCAGAAAAGAAGAATAGTAGGAAAGCTCTCTTTACAGAGAGGGGGCATTCTAAAGAGAATACCCATGACTATAAGGGTCCTTGTTTTATAAGGTTTTGGTTAGCCCTCCCCTTCCCCCTGTTCCCTCTCAGGTCCAACCCTTATTGGCCTGATAGCTCTGGGCGGTCCATTCCTGATTGGCTCATTTACATTGTATGAGGGGTGGCTAAGGCCATACTTAGGTCTTTTGTCAAATTCCTGAGGGGAACCTGAAGGAGAGTAGATGGGGTCTGTTAAATTAAAAATTTTTTAATGTTTTATTTATTTTTGAGAGAGAGAGAGAAACAGAGTGTGAGCAGGGGAGGGGCAGAGAGACAGGGAGACACAGAATCAGAGGCAGGCTCCAGGCTCTGAGCGGTCGGCATAGAGCCAGACGCAGGGCTCGAACCCACAAACCGCGAGATCATGACCGCAGCCGAAGTCGTACACTTAACCGACTGAGCCACCCAGGCGCCCCTGGAATCTGTTACATTAAGAGGAATCTTACACCTAAGGGGGTTTGCTATGGTCAGACACTCCCAGCATTGTTCCAAAATAGGTGTTTTTCCCCACTGAGGGACCTCAGGTCCTATCCTTTCCCTCCCTGCCTACTGAATCCTATCTTTTCCTATCATACGTAGTTTTGTATCCCCTCTGCTCCCAGACACTCCTCTCTGTGGGATACTCACACTGTCACTCCTGTACTCTCTAAAGCTGAACGTTAGTCAGAATGGCCTCTCCCCTTTGTCACCATATTCTGGCTACAGTGCTCCCTCTACCTGGATGCACCTAGACACGTGGAAGCCCTTCCTCCACTCCCATCAAGGCACCTGCTATTCACAACTGGATGTTTCTCAGTCTGGCCCATTCCACCACCTGCCACAGCCAGGACTTTGCGGTTCAGGGTTGCATTGTGACTCTCATGAGTCCCAGGCACTTTCGCCTCTGGGGGCATCTTCCTTCACAAAAAGTATTAAAATCGGGTTTTACAACTGCATTGGCATAAAGACTAATGAATATAACGCAGGATGGGTTAATGTTATATTTATGTTTTCATTCTGCTTTTAAAAAATTTTTAATGTTTATTTGTTTTTGAGAGAGCAAGACAGCGTGAGCAGGGGAGAGGCAGAGAGGGAGGGAGACACAGAATCTAAAGCAGGCTCCAGGCTCTGAGCTGGCAGCACAGCTTGAACTCATGAACCATGAGATCACGACCGGAACCGAAGTCGGACACTTAACCGACTGAGCCACCCAGGCGCTCCTTCATTCTGATTTTAAACAAAATTACTCTTCAGCTATTTCTGTGGGCCCCTGAAAGCATCATGGGCTCTAGGCACTGTCTCCTGTGCCTAATGGGTGAGTTGGCCTTGCTCCAGTGAGATGCTCTTGAGTCCGGCTTTGTCATACACTTGAGACATGCAGAGGTAGAGGAGGCAGGGAGGTAGCTAAAAAGAGTTAACCCTTCTTGGTCTGTCTATAGTGAACAGTGTCTTGGATTGATGCCTGATGTCCCATGTCCACCCATTTCTTTCTGCACCTATCTCCTACGGAGTGAATCCTTGCAGCTCTCTTTCAGGCCGAGTGGATCACTTGAAGAAGGATGGATCTGTCGGAGCTTGGAGAGGCTGCGGCCTTCCTCAGAAGAAGCCAGGCTGAGCTGCTTCTGCTACAGGCCAAGGCCTTTAATGGTAAGACTTGTGGTGGCTGCTGTCTTCAGTTTATTTTACCGCTTCTGGGTGGCAGCTGAGATACTTGATTGGTTGAGAAGAGTCATCCGTCCTGCAATCTAAGTTATTTGCTTGGGATGCATTTGCCTCTATGGACCTTAGAATGGGCAAGCGAGTTGCTGAGTGGCCCGGGTAGGGATGAGTCTGCAAGGGAGAGGAGGACGGCTGGGAGGCAGAACAGGCCCAAGCCCTGCTTACTCGTTTTCTCTCTGTGACAGCACAGACACTCCCGGGAATGGGCCAGATAAAGCCTTTCTCAGAAACCCCTTAGCATGGGTGAAAACAGACAGGGGCCTGGGGCCTTGACCCTAGGTGGGGATGGTACACTCTAAGGAAGAAGGAAGGAAAAGCTTTGGGAAGTTATCCCTGCTCCTCCTCCAACTTTTCTAATTTTGGAACTTGGCCCTCTGGCGGCCTTCCAGGTCAGCAAGGTCACTCAACCAACACTCAATAAGAGATAATTGGGAGACTTGCTCACCCTGATGAATAATCTCTTGGTGGTTACAGGCAAGGACGAAGGTTAATGAGGATTTACCCTCAAGATAAAGGCTGAGTTCTACATTAAAATCTCTAAATAAATGTCACATTTTGCCCTCCTTTTTTATGTGGCTGGGCTGCATGGCTGTCTTCTGAATTTCAGCTAATTAAAGATTTCAAGTCAGATTCACAGTGTGATCTAGCATCAAGCCACCTACATATCTTAATTCCAAAATTATTCAACAGTGCAATATAAATGCTGACTGTTGTTCTAGTACTCAGAATTAGTCAACATTAGACTTTAATATGACCAATTACAATTCAAACCAGTTATGTAGGGCATTATATTTCCATTATAGACCAGTCCTGGATCCATTCCCAGTTTCCAGTCATTGGATTTCATTACTATGATTGGATTTTAGAGTAGCTAATTATAATCCGTCAAATCAAATAGGTAACAGGACTACCCCTGAGGTCAGAACTGGTCATGCAGAAGCTTATCACAGGTAGTCAGATAATGACGGACAAGATCGTAGTGGTGCCAAGTGAGAAAATAAAAATTAGACCAAAGCATTAGAGATAATTGGATGATGCATTTAGTAGAATTAGCACTGTAAATAATTACTTAAAACATAGCAATAATTTTTAATTAATTTTTCTTGGCCAAATGGTTTTCCTCATAGAAATGCAGTAGCGGCAAAAAAGATGAGCGTAAACAAAAGATTTTCATTCCCCTGAGTGAGTAGACAGTGGAGTTTGCTGTTTTGAACTCAGGCCAAATGGAAGCAGTGTGATCAGAGTATTTGGCAAGTAGTCTTGGGTTTAAATTCCCTGGACTCCATCCTCTCCAGCTGTGTAATTAGAGCACATCACTTCACTTTACTAAGCCTTGGTTTCCTCATCTGTCAAATAGGATGATGATACTTGCCCTGCCTACCTTCCTCCACAGAGACCTACTGTGACAATAAATGTGAAAACAAACAAAAGTACAGTGTTATCTGACCTGAGAAGGAAAACTAGAATTTTTGGGTGTCAAAGAGAAGGTGTGCTTTTAGAGATAAACACAAACACCACTCCAAAGCTAAATGTAGATGATTTTTATGTTAGAACCCATAAACAATCGATCTATTTAGAATGGCTACCAAACGAAATGTAGTATTTCTATAATCTTAATAGTATAGAAAAAAGACTGGAAAGAAATGCTTCAGATAGATAATAGGGACTATCCCTGAGTTCCATTATAGGTGATATTTTTTCAGTTTTATTTACTTTCTTTAGTAATCTCTATACCCAACGTGAGACTTGAACTCAGACCCAAGATCAAGACTTACATGCTCTTCCAACTGAGCCAGCCAGGTGCCACATGGGTGATTAAAAAAAATTTCTTTATGTTTCTCTACTTTTTCATTTTTCTCCTATAAACACACATTGCCTTTATATTAAAGAAAAGATATTTCATCGTCTAAAAATATGAAGTCATATAGGCAAACCTCCTGAGTTTACAGATGGGAAAACTTAGGCCCAAAGAGCTGAGGCCCAAGCTTTACACTCTGTTACTAACAAAACCAAGACTAAAATCCAGATGGCCTGATTCAAACCCATTGCTCTTTACATTTCCATGTCTGCAATTATTCATGAATGCAAAAAAACTTAAAACTTAAACATCGAGTTCTTTTACTTTATCTCTAAAGACATCCTTCTTAGGGACTGACCCTCAGGTGAGGGTTTCCAAAACTTCTCCCTCACCGTTTCCAGGAATGATAAGAGAAAGGGCTAATCATGAGGCAGGTGATGAACCTAATCTTGAGAGAAAAATTGGAGGAAAAAAGCGAAGCTGTAATGGAAGAGCTCTGATTTAGGAGGTGGGTGATCGATTTAATTTCTAGAGTCATTATTCTAATGACTGTCACTAATTAGCTATGTGACTATGGACAACACTCTTAATCTCTTTCCTCAGGTTTTTTTCCTAAAATTAAAAAAAAAAAAAGTGGAAATCTTGCCAGGTTTATCCATGTTTCTTTCTAGTGATAACATTTGGTGTAAACTGCAGTGCATTTATTTACCTTAAACACACACAATTTATGCAAAATAGGTGCTTTTTGAAAACTTGCCTCTTTTCACAGACCTAACACAAAGCAAAATCCGTTTCGTAAAAAAGAGACCAAAATAATAAATAGAATGCAAAGCCAGCATTTAAAATGCAAATGCCAACTGGAAGCAAATGCAAAATCAGTTTGATAGGAATACAATAATCTTCTTGCCCAGCAATTTTAGTAGTGAATTCGGTTGTAATTAGGGAAACAGGGAAAGGAGCACAGCGAAGACTGGGACAGCAGGAAAGTAGTGTGCAACCAACTTCTTTGCAGAGACAGACGTGGTGGAAGGAAAGGCAAATGGTGCCCCACTTCACCTCACACTGTCAAGTCCTACTGTGCATCTCTGGGGAGGGTGTCTGGTGGGGGCTGCCTGTCCAGTACCAATGAGGCCTCCTGACTTTTGTTTCATGTGCTGGGGTGGTGATGGAGTTGGCAAGACCCTCCCATGCCATGGTTGTAATGGGGTTTTCCCTATCCACAAGTTCGGATTTTCCCTCTTCCAGCCAAATGCTCTCCTCTCCCCTCCCTCTTATTTACTTCAGGGACTGTGACTTGGGACTTCCATGAGCTTCTGGTAAGACTCACTTTCCCTTACAAGTAGGTTTCTTATTCATCTTCCCTGGCTATCTGTCTCAGGTGGGAGAGAGCTTGAGAAGCATCTAAGTGAGACCCAGAAAAGTCGTCTCAGGTGTTATAGGAGTGTTTCATTTCACCCGAAGCTCCTTATTGGTTAATCGCATTGTGGAGGGCTGCTTTGCTTCAGAGTGGGGTGTGGAAGTGAAGAGGCCAAGGAGAGAAAAACAATACGTAGTGGGAAATAATATGTAGCTGTTATACTGTATGGCAAAAATAACCCATATTCTCTCCCCTCGGCTCCCTACCTCCAATTCTACCATGTAATTTCAGAGCAGGCTTTTATCCCGATATTAAAAATAAGGTCTAAAGAAACCCTGAAAGACAGAAATGACCACAAACCTAATTTTCACTTAATCGTAACCAGACCTTTCTGAGTGAAGTGTTTTGGAGGGGAGCTGGGAAGGGTGAGGCGCCAGGACAACCACTCAGGACCTGGGACTGTGAGTGGTAAGTAAGTGTTAGGGCTCGGAAAAATGGCTTGTAAGGTGCTGGCTAGTAATTGTCTTGTAGCAAAATGCTCTGTGATGTTCCCAGCCTCTGCTTGCTCAAGTGTTTCTTGTTCCTACAGTCAGTGTGCTGGACTATCTACAGGATGAGCTTGGATGATTATATCTAACTCTGCAATTTCCTGTATTGGTGACTCCAAGTCACCAAGCAGAAATAGCAGAAATGAGATCCTATCTATCAGCACAAAAGCGCCCAATGTATATTTTGTACAAGTACTGTGGTTATACTCTTTTTTTTTTTTTCCTCTGTAGGGAAAAAGAAATGCTGGATTCGTGACGGCAGAAATGCATATGTTGAGGCCGAGGTTAAAGGGAGTGAAAATGATGGCAAAATAATTGTTGAGACATCGGATGGAAAGGTAAAGGGATCTTTCTTTCATCTCAGGGATAACTAAGTTCTCCATTTAATCAAACGATTAAATATATCCTTTCTCTAACAGTTTAATTAAAAACCTAGTGTAGGAGGGGTACCTTGGTGGTTCAGTTGGTTGAGTGTCTCTTGATTTCGGCTCAGGTCATGATCCCAGGGTCCGCACTGAGTGTGGAGCCTGCTTGGGATTCTCTCTCTCTTTCTGCCCCTCCCCCACTTGTGCACTTGCTCTCTCTCTCACACAAAACAAAAGAAAACAAACAAAACAACTGGCATAGGAGATGCCACTGATACACATTTGGAAACTTTGTACATCTTTGAGAATCTCCTCCACTTCCTATCTAAGATTCAATGACAAGCACTGAGTAAATCAGAGTAAAACAATTGCCAAGTGGTAAAGATCATGGACCCTAGAACTCACGTTCTCTGCTTCTTTCATCAATATTTCAAGTCTTCTTGTTTTCAAAAGGCGCCCCTTGCAGTGAATAGTGACCTGAAGAATTCCGAAACAAGGTTTGAATAGCACAGTGCCCGAGAAGCCAAGAGATGGGGCATGGTCAGTAATGCCAAATGTTTAAGAAGGCAGTTAAGGCCTTGGAAAAAGAGTTTCAGAATTAGGAGGTCACTTATGACCTTTGAAAGAGGTTAGTAAGGCAAGTGTTGGGCATAAGCTAGTCTGTAAGGTGCCATGGAGGGCATGTGAAGTAAATCTGTAATGGCTGCAGCCTCTTCTCCCTGTCACCAGGGCAGCAGGGTGACACTGAGCAGACAGTCCACTCTCAGGACCTTCACCTACATTACTGAACTCAGGTTACCTGCCATCCCCATGGTGGTGAGCTGGGCCCTATTTATTGTCTGACTCAGATGAACAATTCCTGGTAGATTTTATAGATGATTCCTTGACCATATTAACAACTCCGATTCTGCTTCAACTCCATAACAGATATAACCCTTACCAAGAAAGTTCATCTTTTTTTACGTCCTTATCTTTGCATCTAGGCAATTTATTTTTTTTGAAATGTTTTTATTTTATTTTTTGAGAGAGAGAAACCGAGCGTGAATCAGGGAGGGGGAGAGAGAGAGTGAGACACAGAATCCAAAGCAACGCTCCAGGCTGTGTGTCAGCTGTCGGCACAGAGCCTGACATGGGGCTTGAACTCCTGCACGGTGAGATCATAACCTGAGCCAAAGTCAGATGCTCAGCCGACTGAGCCACCCAGGTGCCCCTACATCTGAGCAATTTATAATCTAAAGCATTGCCATTCGAGATGTAAAATTCTGGAGGCTACTTATAAATTACTATGTATGGTGTCTCAATAGGTCTTTTTGACAGTATCTGGCCATAAAAAAATCCCAGAATAGGTAGATTTTATATGACTAATGTAAATAAGGGAAGAACTTGGGCATTACCAGCAGGAACATATAAAGGTGGCCAAGAAAAAATTTGGAGTGTCCTAAATAAGGAAACAGAGGGGCCCTTTAGCCTTGGGACTCTCTCTTATTAAAAGAGAGAAAGTAGATTTGAATGTCTCTTTTCCATCGTTGTTTATGCCAACTTTTTTTAAAGCAACTTGATTGAGATATAATTTACATATCATTTAATTCACCTCTTTAAAGTGTGCAACTCAGCAGTTTTTAGTATATTTAAAGGCTATGCAATGATCACTGTAATCTAATTTTAGAATATTTTTATTATCCTCAAAAGAAATCTTGTGCCCATTAGCAGTCACCTCCCCTTTTGTCCCCTCTGATCTACATTATCTCTCTACAGATTTGCCTTTTCTGGCATTTCAGATAAATGGGATCATACAACACATGATCTTTTGCGTCTGGCTTCTTTCCCACTTACCATAATAGTTTTGGAGTTTGTTCTTATTGTAAGATGTATCAATACTTTATTCCCTCTTATAGTTGACTAATATTCCATAGTATGGGTGCACCACATTTTGTTCATTCATTCACCACGTGACAGACTCTGAGGTTGTTTACATGTTTTGGCTATTAGGAATAATGCCACCATGAACATACATGTGCAAGTTTTTGTGTGGATATATTAATTTCTCTTGTATATATACCTACTAGAATTGCTGGGTCATATGGTACCTCCTATATTTGGCATTTTGAGGAACTGCCAAAATGTCTTCCAAAGTGTCAAGATAGTACAGGTTGTTTATATGATACAAGATTTTTTTAAAGGGAACTAAGGGAGTTGGGAAAGGTTTGAGGAAGCGGATAGGTCTTGAACAAAGTCTGAAAGAATTCATCTGCTTCCTCAGCCCTTCACTCCAAATTTCTTCTTCTAAATTTTCTAATCATTAAGAAAGGTGCCAAAATCCAATGCAATATGATGTGTGTGCTCTCAGAGGCAACCAGAGTCAGTGAGGATCCATAGGATTGCAGCTCTGCAAGATAGAATATTTTGATTCAACAAACTTTTTTTTTTAATGTTTTATTTATTTCTGAAAGAGAGAGAGAAAGCGTGAGCAGGGAAGGGGCAGAGAGAGAGGGAGACACAGAATCTGAAGCAGGCTCCAGGCTCTGAGCTGGCTGTCAGCACAGAGCCCGGTGTGGGGCTTGAACCCATGAACCGCGAGATCATGACCTGAGCCGAAGTCAGATGCTTAACTGACTGAGCCACCCAGGCGTCCCTCAACAAACTTTTTTAAACTTCATCTTTAGGCAAAGAGTGATCGTGGGCAGGAGAAACACCTGTTTCTTTCATTAGGATTGGTTAAACTTCTGTCCCCATCTTCTCATGAGGCATCTTTTTTTTTTTTTTTTTTGACTCTTTGAAGATTCTTTCCAATACATGGCAAAATGAAGGAACATAAAATAGGAAAATACATATTATAGTTTTCTCTTCTCTGCAGAATCTGAGTGTCAAAGAGGATGAAGTTCAGCAAATGAACCCCCCACAGTGTGAAATGATTGAAGATGTGGCAATGCTGATTCATCTCAATGAAGCATCTGTGCTGCATACCCTGAAAAGGCGCTATGACCATTGGATGATCTATGTATGTATATATGCTTTACCGTGAAATATGTTGGCACTCATATTGGCAATGTCTCAGCCCTCTTTTGGATAAGAGCTTACTTTGATATTAAGCACACTCACATGAGGATAGGTTTTTTTTAATACTTTTATTTATTTTTGAGAGAGAGAGGGAGAGGGAGAGTACATGCGGGGAAAGGGCAGAGAGAGAGGGAGACAGAGGATCTGAAGCAGGCTCTGCACCAGCAGCAAAGAGTGGGACTCGAACTGAAGAACCAAGAGATCATGACGTGAGCCAAAGTCAGATGCTTAACTGACTGAGCCACTCAAGTGCCTCAAATGGGAATAATTCTTGAGGAATGCCCACTGGAAAGGGATACTGTCTTAATATTTCCCCAATTTTATTTTGTCAACATTCATATTACTTTCCCTAGGTTGTCAAGCTAAAGTAAAGGCATAAGGCTTGGAGCCTGATACACCAGTGTCCAAATGCTAGTTTTTTCACTTACTACTAGTTTTTAAGTTTCTTAACTTCTTGAGGTCACCTTATCTGTAAAGTGGGATAAGAGTGTTTGGCTCTCCAAGGTAGCCTGAAGGATTAAATAAGAGAATGTAAAACAGGCAGTGCAGTGCCTGTCACCTAGTTTGTGCTCAGTAAATGGAATGTTTTTGTTTTATTTTGTTTTGTTTTGTTTGCCATCATTAAATTGGTGATGGTTGCTCAGATCCTTTGATTTACCCAGCACCTTTTCAACAGAAGCAGCACTCAGTAGATTGGGCCACAATGGTGGCATCTGGGATCCATTGTTCTAGAAGCCATGAAACATAGACAACTTGCTCCTTGGCACTTTTATTTACTACATGACTATATTAGTGTCCCTTGGAAACTGTAACAGAATTGTTACAAACCAGTTGGCTTACAACAACAGAAGTTTATTCTGTCACAGTTCTAGAGACCAGAAGTCTAAAATCAAACCACCAGGGTCATACTCTCTGGAGTCTTTAGGGGAGAATCATTCCTTACTCCTTCCAGCTTCTAGTGGTTGCTGGCATTCCTTGTGGCCATACCACTCCAATCTCTGTTTCTGTCTTCACATCACTCTTTTGTGTGTCCATATCTTCTCCTCTCCGTGTGTCTTATAAAGACACCAGCCATTGGATTTAAGGCTCATCCACTTTCATCTTGAGATCCCTAACTTAATTACACCTGCAAAGATCCTTTTTCCAAATAAGATTGCATTCACAGGTCCTGGGAATTAGGATCTGAAAGTGTCTTGGGGGGGGGGGGCGCAATTCAAACATTTTAGTGACTCAGTGACCCAAATGAACTATTCCCCCTCAGTGCCTTAAAAACCAAGTTCCAGATCTTATTGAAACACAAGCCACCTTCGGGCCTCAAATGCCTGAAGGCTGCTCAGCGCGATGATGGCGTCCTCTCTGTCTTCAAAAGGTGTTTGTGTCAGACATGTTAGTAGTTGGGAGATCTCCCTGGGGAGAGGTGACCCCAGGTCCTGCTGCTACTCTAACCTGATTCTGTCTCTTCCTGGAGACTTACAGAGATAGTCCCCTCTCTGTAAGAATTCAAAAGCTCTCCTCCTTTTAGTTCCTTTATGAGTAAATATTTCAGCAAATGTAATCTGGCAGTGAGAGAGCTGACAAACCTGGAAGTATTTCTAACCTGTTTTCTGAATTCTTCTCTGATTTTTGCTCAGACATATTCAGGTCTCTTCTGTGTGAGCATAAACCCTTACAAGTGGCTTCCAGTGTATCAGAAAGAAGTCGTGGCTGCCTACAAAGGGAAGAGGCGATCAGAAGCTCCCCCTCACATCTTCGCTGTTGCTGATAATGCCTTTCAGGATATGCTTCACAGTAAGTGGCTGCCCTACAAAATGAAAGGTAAAAATATCTGATCTACTTTTTCTCTGTGTCACTAAGAGGCACGTAGGCATTGTGAACAGAGCGTGGCCTTTACAGTTACCTAATCACTTGAAGCCTCCGTTTCTTTTGGATAAAATATGGGCAAAATAGAGCCTGCCTCCTAGGGTTCTGGAGAAGATTAGCTCACATGTCAAATTAAGTGAGATAATGCATTGAAAGTGCTCATCCCAGTGGCTGGCCCAGAGTAAGCCCCCTGTAGATGGCAGCTTTTATTATATAAAGCGCCTGCTAGCGTTTCTGGCACAAAGAAGTTTCTCTGTAGCTATTGTAACACCATGCTTCTTAAAAGGCTTAAAATGGCAAAAATGTCAACCATTAGTCAGTTATCATTTGTATTTGGAGCAAGAGAATAGGCCCGAGATTTGTATGTCCTTATGACTGGCATACATAGAGACAAGGGAAAAATCTATTTTACTCTGTATGTACTATTTAAGTGGTATTTTTTTTTTCAACTGAGAGAAAATCCTTTACCTTGTGTCTGACTTCAAACTGCAACCAAGGAAATTTTGAATAAGTTTGCCAATACGTAGAAGTTCTGGCAGAAGAATGTTCTGACATTTTCCTTTCTTTTGTAGCTCGAGAGAATCAGTCTATACTTCTGACGTAAGTGTTTGCCTTGCCTCTTCTTGCTAGCCAGCCTTTAGAGTTTCAATGGAAACAGACACCTACATTTCACTGGGAATAAAACATAAATTCACTGTCTTTGAATTGTTTGCACTTTAGATACAGAATACATTTTAGGCAAGAATAAGATACTCAGGAAATTGTCGTAACACTTTAGTCAGTGATTACTCTAAATTTGGTACTAGCTAGACTGCTTCCACCATTTCAGTAGATCTTTTAGAACTCCTAGTACACAAGCTGATTTTAATCATCTTCTTGTTGGAGAGCTCCCTATCCAAATAATCATTTTCAAAGGTCTTTGGATTGGCTAACTGGACAGAGAGATGGAAAGTCCAATGGATATGACCACAGAACATATACTCTGCTGTTATCTGGACAGTCAGATTGGGGCAGACCAAGGTATACTAAGTAGTAGAAACTAAAAGACGGCGAGACTTGGAGGGAAAAAAGAAGGAAAACACTTCAGTGATACCATATTGTACGTTAATTTTGATGAGAAGAGCATTGATTGGCCAGGTAAACTGCCAGCATGGTGGCTGAAGGGAGAGTCTAAGACTGAAGAGGCAGTGAAATGCTAAAGTTGTTTGTCTTCCTATACAACGGTGCTGTCACCTTGTGTGTTGCATTCTCCATTGGCTTTAGTCATCCTAAGAAGAATAACAGTCTCAGAATCTTCCAGCTAGAAGGGTAGTTAGTGTTCAGGCTTTTGCAGAGAAGATAGACTATTTCCTGGAGTTTCATACAGATAAAGGCAGACCTTGATCCTATGATGCTTTGGGTGATGAAGCTATCACCACTGTGTTTTCTTCCCACATCACAAAGTTAAACTGTTATCAAAGGCAAAAGGGAAGTCCAAAATCCAACTGCCTAGTGGAATGATTGGTAGGCCCTCTTCTTAGGGAGGGGGTTGGACCTAGCCATCTGATAGCCTCAATATGTAAAAATCCCTTGAACAGGTGGCAATGAGGAGACCAGTCTTTAATTAATAGAGGTGCTCTTCAGCTCTTTGTTAACAGGACCATGAGAAACAGGCTTCTGGTTGTTATAAAATCTTTAATCTTTCTGTACTGAGTTTTGATTTTTGTTGGTGTCAGTTTTCCAGCCCGAGATAGTCCTTCCCCTTTTCCCAATCAATTAAATATCTACATCTCTTAAGTTTCCTCCTAAGTTCCATTTTTTCCATTAAATTTTCCCTTTTTGTCTGAGCCTATATGGTTAAAATTATTTAACTTTTACTACATTTGTATTCTGAACCAGTTAACTGTGTCATTGGATTTTCAATCGCAGAGGAGAATCTGGTGCTGGAAAGACTGTGAACACCAAACATATTATCCAGTATTTTGCCACCATAGCAACCATGAGTGGATCTAGGGAAAAGCCGGTAAGTGTTCATATATCTTGGCAAGAAAGGTGAAGAGGTCCTATCTACTGATCATGGAAGCTCTGCCTTGACTACATTTGGGGAGAAAAGAGGAGACCAGAACCACAGAACAATTAGAAAATTTTACAAAAGTCTTTTTTTTTCTCCCATCTTTGCCTCTTGAGAGGATCATTAAGTGCTTCAAACGTATAACCCCCAAATATGAAATTTTGTTTCAGACTTGCTGCAAGGGCTATGTAGTCTTTGTTGATTGGACCCTCTGAGAATTACCTTTAAGATCCAAGCCATCTTCCATAAAGGCTAGGGTCATCAGTGCCTTTCTTGAATGGCTACTTTTGATATTTCTGAATTCCTTTAGCTATCATGAAATGTCAAACTCCCACAGATAAATACCAGTAAAAGTCTCCTAAATCAGATTTCAAATGCCTGATGAACATACCCTCAACTTTAATCATTTTCCAGGTTCTATGTACCTTCCCTCTGTAGTCAATTATTTTTATCTTTGGTGCTTTTTATTTAGCTTACTTAGTTAAGCTTCATTAACAGGTTGATGGGTTTAATAATAATTAGAGACTAACTAGACCATGGGAATCTATATGCAAAATAAAATTAGATAATTCTGAGTGCGACTCAAAATCAATGAGTTATTGAGCTGTTAGAGCCTCTCATCTCTCTGTCTGGCATTGTTATTTTGCTTTTTCAATTCAATCCTGGATCCTTCCTGCTGTTTTGCAAAGTAAGAAATATATCAAAATAGCAAACTGGTCCAATTTTCAAACCACAAAGTTTCCTTACCAACCACCACATTCCTGAATTTGATTATTTAGGTATCATTGAACTTTATTGTTCACTAGATATTCCTTTTTTTGTGTGTGCATTTTAAGTTGTTTGGTGGGTGTTTGTTTGGTGGAGCCATTGAGCCTAATAATAATACATAAACATTACATAATACATAACACTTCTATGAAAATCTTTGCTTATATAGCCTTTTCCTCATTTAAAGGATAGTAGACCCATAATACTTAGAAGGGACATAGTATTTGTAAATTTATAAATTCCTAAATAGTATGTAATAGTTACATAGTTAGCATACATTGTTAACAGGACCATGAGGTTTTTATAAAATCTTTAATCTGTCTGTACTGAGTTTTGATTTTTGTTTGTGCTATTTTTCCAGCCTGAGACAGTCCTTCCCCTTCTCCCAACCAATTAAATATCTACATCTCTTTATGTCACAAGGCACTCCTTGGCATGACTGCTAGATTACCTAGGAATAGTAACAAGGAAAAAAATAATTTAATAATGCCAAGAATCTTTTATGTTATCTTAGGATAAACTCTCAGGGGTGAGAATTAGATGGGAAGAAATGGAGATTAACAATGGGAAAAATATAAGGAATGAAACTTGTCTGGAAATAGAGTATGGCATTTATTCATTTTTTTGTGTCGATCTCTATGTCCTTTTCCCACTTAGGCCAACGCCAACCAAAAAAGAAGCATTAAAAATAAATGAGCTCCCACATATATTCACAGGGGCATTGTATGTTAAGACAATGTCTCATTAATCTATTTTTCTGAGTTCCTGTTCCAAAGTAACATTGTATAACCAAATCTGGAAATGGCTTTTAGCTACTGGTTATCAAAGCAAGAATGGGGTCTGATCTAGGAATGGAGGGTTTACCACATTACAGAATTTGCTGAAAACTTTATCTGCTGTATTTCTCATACCTGCATCTCAGGAGACTTTAGAAGATCAAATCAGTGAAGTGAATCCTATCTTGGAAGCATTTGGAAATGCCAAAACCTTGAGA
This sequence comes from Hyaena hyaena, assembly GCF_003009895.1. Classification (NCBI taxonomy): domain Eukaryota; kingdom Metazoa; phylum Chordata; class Mammalia; order Carnivora; family Hyaenidae; genus Hyaena; species Hyaena hyaena. The sequence continues at coordinate 929,426 of NW_024080883.1, forward strand.
AATGATAACTCCTCTCGTTTTGTAAGTAACATGATTAAGTCTTTTATCAGAATCTTTAATTTTTTAAAAAAATGGTAAAATTCATGTCTGAGCACATAGGTGTAAAAACATTTTCTAAAACACCAAAGAGGTCTTTGATTAAAGTTTATAATATTGTTAGAGTCCTCAAAAAAGAAAGAGATCAGTTTCATCATTAAGAAATTAAAACTACGTATAAATGTGTACCTGAGAAGCTTCTATTGTTTGGTCAATTTCAGGAAAAAAATATTTAATAGTTTTTTTTTAATGTTTTTTTATTTATTTCTAGGAGAGAGAGAGAGAGAGAGAGAGAGAGAGACAGCGTGAGCAGGGGAGGGTCAGAGAGAAAGGGAGTCACAGACTGAAATAGGCTCCAGGCTCTGAGCTGGCAGTCAGCACAGAGCCCGACGTGGGGCCCGAACCCACGAACCGCGAGATCATGACCTAAGTGAAAGTCAGACGCTTAACCAACTAAGCCACCCAGGCGCCCCAATAGTTTTAAATTCCTTTCCACTCCCAGTAGGAAAGCTCACCCAGTGAATCCCAAAAATGCTTTGTATTGTATTACATCTTTTTTTTTTTTTTTTTTTAAAT